>NC_031982.2:5258722-5858722 GCF_001858045.2 Oreochromis niloticus | reverse complement strand
ATTTTTTTTACCAATTCATCACTCGTCATATTTTTCAGGTTTCTTGAAGATAAATGGTTTCTGAGCAATATATCAACTCTTTTTCTGCAAGATTTCTCAATGTACTGCCTTAATAAAGTCAAATGAAATCTGAAAAATGCACACCCTACTCCTGCCATTATTAATCAATGTAACTGAAACTACAGCTTAGGGATTACTGAACTGATGAGCACATTTCCATTTTCTCTTAGGTTATAATTTAACCAGCTCATCCCAAGGTAACTGACAACACTGTTATCAAAATTATTTTACAATGATCTAGTTGTCTTTGAGCTTCTGCATTCTTCATTAGAGCAAGACATTGAAGACCAGTTGTAGAGCTTCAATCCATAAGTTAACCTGACCTTTAATCTCTCAACTTTCTATGGAGCAGAGAATCAGATGTTTCCCACTTATATCAGTAACATAGTATTAATTTCTGTGATTAGCACTAGAACTTAATTACTAGATATAACTAATGTAACTCTAATGAACCTATGACAACAGGATTTAGTCGTATCATTAAGCTAGACTGGGCGTTATTGTTTCTCCAGTTCAAATACATGTTCTGATGCTGCTAGTCTAAACCCAAAGTCCAAATTTCACACTACACTGGAATCTGTTACATGAAGGCCTGCATCAGGCATCCCACTGCTTTATAAATGATGAAGAGCTATGAGGAAAATGAGAGGTTGAGGCGTGGATGGAAAGAGTAGAAAGGGAAGGCATCATGTGAGAAGATGACATCTGCACATTATAAATTAGCTGGGGGTTGCAGATCGCTTTGTTCAACTCATTTAAAATGAATGATCTGGCATCTTAATAATCCGTGATCCCCAGAGGCATCTTATGCCTAACGGTCAATACTTGGGGGCTTCTGGTGGAGCCAATGGATATTTGGACCAAGACTTTTGTTTCATGTGCTGATCATTAATGCTAATGCAAAGCATAAAGTTTTAGAAGCTACCAAAAAGGTAGATCAGTGTTAGACAAAAGCTGATTGTTTTAAGGGTGCATTTTAGTAAAGAAATTACAGATTTTGCACTTAAAAAAACCTTGTACACCTCGGACTAGAGTACAACTCCAGATTGTGCGGCCTACAGAAATACTTTTAATTCTGCACTGGTTGGATATATACATGAAGGACAGGGGGAGGAATACAGAAGTCTTGTCTGATTTTGCAGCGTGAACCTTGAAGGAATCACCTGCTTCAAAAGAGGAAAAGTTCAGAGGTTCATGGTGATCAACTTTAGAAGGAAAAGGACGGCTAAACGGCCCATGTCTTTCCTGGGACAGGATGTTGATGTGGTGGAGGAGTTCAAGTACCGGGGTATCCACGTCAACAACAGGCTGAACTGAAACCCCAACACAGGGGCTGTATACAAAAAGTCTGCACCATCTCCACCGTCTGCACCACTTACCAAACAGGAACTGACAGGACAGGACAGGAATGGTTTCAATTCAGCCGCACAGGAGGGTTTTCAGGCATGAACTATCCATTTAAGGTCATGCCGAAAGCATCTCAGTCAGATTTAAGACCAGACTTTGACTAGGCCAGTCCACAATCTTTATTATTTTTTTTAGAAATTCAGAGACAAGCACAGAAACATGCTGGCCTGTTTCAGATTGTTATCCTGTTGCATATGTCATGCTCCCTGGATCACTGACCCAGCGTTTTGAGTTTTGGGGATGTTTGGGAGGTTTCTAGTTTTGATAATTTCTTTATTGCAGTTCTGTATTCTGTATTGTTGACATTCTGGCTTTTTGTCATGGTTGTGTTGCAGTTATCTGTGGTTTAACTTAGTGAGTGTTTGTTATTTTCTAGTTCCTGGTTCTAGTTTTATTATGTTAGTTTCATTTTGTGTCTAGTCTGTTCCTGGTCTTGTCTCTGCCTTGTCATCAGCTTCTCCTGTTGTAGTCTGTCTAGTCCAGGGGTGGGCAATCTCAGTCCACGAGGGCCGGTGTCCCTGCAGGTTTTAGATCTCACCTTGGGTCAACACACCTGAATCACATGATTAGTTCGTTACCAGGCCTCTGGAGAACTTCAGGACATGTTGAGGAGCTAATTTAGCCATTTAAATCAGCTGTGTTGGTTCGAGGACACATCTAAAACCTGCAGGGACACCGGCCCTCGTGGACTGAGATTGCCCACCCCTGGTCTAGTCTCTGTGCTTTAATATCCTTTGTCTCCCCGGTCATCTTCCCCTGTCTATCTGATCTCTCTGTGTTCTGTCTGGATTCCCTGTTATTTTATATTAATTCACCTTCAGTGTATTTCTCTGCCTCATGTGTATTATGTTCATCTCTGCTTCCAGTGCCTCGTCAGTCAGAGTCTGTTCAGCTGAGTTCCCCAGGTGTATCCTCTCTGCCTTATCTTTTTCTTTTGTATATATTGTCTGTGTCTCCCTCTGTTCTTTGTCACGTTCTCCCTCATGGTGTTTGAATTTCCATCCCTCTGTCTGTCCATCCGACACACACAGTCACATGACAGCATAACTCAGGTGCTCTTGATCTTCAGGGCATGAACTGATTTTCCTTCAGGATCTTCTGGTAGAGAGCAGAATTCATGGTTCCTTCAATTATGACAAGTCATCCACAGCAGCACAGCAGCCTCAGACCATCACACTACCACCATCATGTTTAACTGTTGGTATGACGTTCTTTTCATGAAATGCTCTTTCTCAGACAGGTTCTATTTAGCAGATGTAAAAGGACTCAAACCTTACAAAAAGTTCAAATTTTCTCTTATCAGTGCACAGGCTGATGGCAAATGTGAGACAAGCCTTTGTGTTCTTCTGGGTTCTTTTGTGACCTCATGGATGAACCGTTGATGCATTCTTGGAGTTACTTTGGTAGATCAGCCAATCCTGGGAAGGTTCACCAATGTGCAAAGTTTTCTCCATTTGTAATCATGGCTCTTACTGTGGTTTGCTGGCGTTCCAAAGCCTTAGAAGTGGTTTTGCAATCGTTTCCAGACTGAGAGATGTCAATGAACTTTGGTCGCAGATGCCAACAGACTCAATAAACTGATCCGTAAGGCCAGTAATGTTGTGGGGATGGAGCTGGACTCCCTTAAGGTGGTGTCAGAGAGGCGGATGTTGTCCAAGATAAAGACAATGTTGGATAATACCTCCCACCCAGTCCATGACATGCTGGTCAGTCACAGGAGCACGTTCAGTGAGAGACTGAGATTACCAAAAAGCACCACTGAACAACACAGGAACTCATTCCTGCCTGTGGCCATCTCCCTGTACAACTCATCCACTTAACACACTGTATACTGCAATAGCTACACCCTTTTTGTACATGCTCTTCTTTCTTATTCAGCTATTTATCAATAAGTGACTTATATGTATACACATATATGTATGCATGTATATATTGTATATATTGTGCTATTTCTTACTTAGTGTACTGTCTGTCTTTGTTACTGTTTGTACTGGAGCACTGTAACCAAAATAATTTCCCATAGGGATCAATAAAGTATTCTGATTCTGATTCTGATTTCTCAGCCGTTTCTTAAGATTGTGGGATGATGTGTTACTTTTTGAGATCTTTTAGTCTATTTTACTTTCTTAGACAGGTTCTATTTAAGTGATTTTTTGATTCCACAAGTTACTACTAGGTCTAGCAATAATCAGGCCTGGGTGTGGCCAATGAAATATAACACAGCTTTCCAAAAACAATGTAGTTAATCACAGGTAATTCATGTTTTAACAAAGGAGGTAACTTCACATTTTTTTCCTTAATAAATAAAAATGTTTCTTAAAAACCACATTTTGTATTTACTCAGCTTAGAGCTGGGCGATAGAACGATAACGATATGTATTGCGAAATAACTTTTTCTCGACAGAAAAATGAAACTATTGCGATAGACCTCATCTCTCTCTCTTCCTGTCTTAAAAAAAAAGAAAGCACAGCTAATCCAAATTAAGTAGCGCAGAGCCGAACCAATCACAGCCGCAGCGTCACGTCACGTGACTTGTTACGTACAGCACAAGTGCTAAGCCGCACATGTGTATTTGTTTGGGAAGCAGCCAGCCGCCGTGCCGGCCGGGTAATGGAGAAAATGAGTGTGCCGACTAGAGAAAAATCAACCGAGAGCTTGGGTGATCAGGCTACCGAAGAGAACACAGATGACGGTTCCAATGCCGGAGAGATTGTTGAAAGGAAGGGCCAGAGAAGTTCTGTAGACTGAAAGCACTAATTCATCATCGAAAACAACCAGGAGAATCCCTGCGAAGCAACAACAGTCAATTGAGTCGGCTTTCTCCAGCGTCTTACCATATGACAAAAAAGCTAAGAGACATAGCGACATAACGAATGCCATAGCCTACCGTCATGCTAAAGACATGCTACCAATAAACACGTTCGAAAATGAAGGATTCAAGCAGCTAATTGAGGTAATAGCTAAGCTATACAACAAGGAGAGATTGAGAACTTCCTTTTAGTTCTCAGTTTATTTGATATTGACAAAAGTTAGTCAATTTTGTCTGTTCTTCTGTAAAACAAACTAAGATTTATTTTTAGAATTAATATTTTGTTTCTAAGTGGAATTGACAATTTAGTGGTCTGTTTTGTTTGTTCTATTTTGAAACTTAAACGCTTTAGCGGCTGCCTTTTGTGTAGTTTGCAATATTTGCCTTTATTTATCTGAAACTGAAGCCTCATGTTCCTTAAGTACATCTGCCCTGTTGAACTTATTATGGGAAATAAATATTTAAATCAAAACAAGCTGCTGATTATTTCACATTTTACTTGTGAGCAACAGCACATTTAAATCTTACAAATATAGTTATTTGGCTTATATCGTGATATATATCGTCATCGCCTGAAATGAAAAAAACATATCGTGATATGAAAAAATCTTATATCGCCCAGCTCTAACTCAGCTTATCTTTGTCTGATATTATAATTGGTGTAGCGTACGTACATGTGCAGAAAACTAAGAAATCAGGAAGTCATGGTCTGTGTGTAGGTAGGCAGGAAAAAGGACCCAAGTGCAGGACTCGTGGAGGCAGAAGTAAACTCAAAAGAACCACGGCTTTATTGCTGGCGAAGTACAAAACTCAAAATGGCACAAGAACGGAACACGCAGGCAGGAACGGTGGTACGACGCGACAACGAGCACAGAAGGATACACACAGGGTCAGAAGGGGAACACAGCTGATACAAATTAACTAACGGGACCAGGTGGATGCAAGCTAAACTAGAAACATCAACGTAAGACACAGACCTTCAAGGTAAAACAGGAAATCCATAGACAAAACTCAGCGGCACCCAACCAAACTTATATTAAACACCAGAAATAACAAATTACAATAATAACAATAATAATAATAATAATAATAATAATAATAATAATACTCAAAACACTGGGTCACAGACCCAGGACCGTGACAGGAATGGTGTAAATACTTCTTCATGGTAATGTATATCTGTCTGCCAGAGATTTATCTGTTGAACATAATAATTAAAAACAACAACAATAACATTATCAATAATAATAACAATAATAATCACATCATATGCACAGCAGGGAATCCAAAACAGTCGAGAATCAGGGACCGCAGGGCAAGGAAACACACAATGAGTGAGGATACGCAAAGAACGAGGGGAGATTCAGACAGTAAGCTAACAAGGGGAAAACACAGCTGAGGGTAAGTAGCATAAAGACTTAGTGGGAAGTTAAACTAAACATGAGACATGGAACAACAGTCACCAAATTAAAACAGAAAGCAACTACACAAGAGAGAAGAATAACATACAACTTGAAGAATTTTGTAAAAGCATAAATGGATGCTACACAGTGTCAACAAATATTAAAAAAAACTATATTTAGAGGTAAAATAAACCACACATGCACATAAAGCATGCTAATCTGCAGGTATGCTCATCAAAGTAGCAGTCAAGCCTTGTTTTACTCTAGTAAAATCATCTCAGTACATGAAAAGAAATGTAAATCTCACTGTGCTCGGAAACACACCAAAATTAAGGTGATATGCAACAGCTCTCCAAAGATTCAGGTGAATAGTATCCTAAAATGCAAAACAAGTAAGAGACTGACAAAGAAAATGAGGAGGCTGGAGGTGAGGTGATTGGGGAGGGCTTGTTTTGCTTCCCTGGTCCTCCCTCCTGACATACACGCTGAACACAAATATCATTCATTAACAGTAATGTGCCATCTTAACACTGATGGATGGGGCACAGGCCCACAGTCGCACACTCACACACGCAGAGCTATAAAACACACAGAGACAATTTAAAGACGGACCTGCTGGGGAGCTGGGATGGCTGACTATCAGTCTCACACACACACACAACCACACACACACGCATATACAGGCGTGCAACCAGGCACAGACAACAAAGTCATACACACAGAAGCCTGGAGCTCAGGTGTCAGGCTAGCACGCTGCAAATGAAGACATTTCCTACAGCTGGCAAGCTTTGATGGCTCTATGATTTCTTTGCCCCTCACTAGCACTCCTCAGAGGAAGGAGAGTGAAGACTGACCAATATAAATAGAGAGAAACAGAGAACAGTAAGCCAAAGAAAATGTGAGCAAGGTAGATAGCAGTATGAAACATCTATGTGTCTTTGTGTGAACTGTTTTCCTTTTTTTTCTGACTTAGAAGACTAGTTATCCTTACTGGATTTACTGAAAGACAACAAAACTCAAATGAATTTTATATCACTTCTTAGATGTTTGTCCTCTAAAGTGCTAAAGGGAAAAAATCAAGATCATCAGTTCTGCGAAACTGGATGGCGTCTGCTCATGATTGTACCAATAACCAGAAAGGAGCAATGGCATAAATGGTTTTTAAATAGTGTGAATTATAACTGTTATCTAAAAGAGGGCAATCGCAGGATACAGAACATGATACTCTAATTTCCACACCAGAGCAGCATTTAAATGTATTTTTAACTGTGCTAAAGAATTTAAGTAATAATTCATCTTCACAAAACCTATAGGAAATGCACTAATGAGCATTTATTGCAGCATGAGCATTAAACAAAAACTAATGCTTAAGTGAGGAGTAAAAGAAAACCTGGTAAACTGCAATTATATTAAATAAAATATATTAATAGATTTATGTTCATCCACCCATACTGCATTTACATGTCTTTACACACTGCAAAATTACATGAACTAGAGCAATTAAAACTCAAAAACAGCAGAATTTAAAAGTAAGGAGTTACAAAATGTCAACAATGACTTCCACCCAAAGTACAAACTCACTTAAACCCATCTATCATTTCCAAGCTAAAGCAGGCCCTGTCCACAGTATTGAATGTATAGAAAGTACATAACATGTACATGACGGTCTTTACTCTGACCACAGCCACACAAACAACATTTTATCTGTTACACAAGCTATACAAACTAAACGCTGGCTCACCCATTAGATTTGACGTCCTCAGTCCGCAGCAGTGGAGGAATGTTAAGGACCCAAACTGTCGTTGCTCCTTCTCTCGTTCTAATTTGCTAGCTTGCTAGCTAATGCTAGATTTCAATAAAAAAAAAGGCAGGCCGTTCCACCTTAAAAGAAGTTACTGTGTTATTTCTGGTGTAGTGTCAAAACCTTTGCTTAATAACTTCTTAATAACAGACTCCACCTTTCTTACAGCAGACACTTTATCCTGGTATAGCAGGCTAATCACAGGTGAAGCCAAGTGACAACGTTTTAAATGGCCGCTGCCCTGCCCTGGGCTAATGTTTTTACTTGTGCTTTCAATCTTTAACAAGTAGTGGTTTAAATAAACTTGATATTAATATTTTCTACAGAAAATTATTTATTTTTTTTTTTTTTTGCTATCCTCAAGTATTTATTTAACCTTTAATTGCTTATTTTTAGATGCTTTATTTGCACGCCCTTCAAAAAAATGTAAATGTAAATGTGAATTTTTGTACATTTTTCTTTTTTTTCAGATGAAACAACAACTAGTCATCAGTGTGTTAGCCTTTTTTTTTAATAGTATGGTGCCACAAGTCAGCCAAGGTGTACTTAAATGCAGATCTTATGTTTTGTCAGTATTTTATAGCCTTGTGGTGTTCAGTCTCTCTGGTCATTCACCAGTGAAGATGCAGCTAATAGGAAATCTTGAGAATTAGGAGTAATAAGAGCAGCTACTACTTGTTTAAAACATGCGCTGAACTATCAGTAGTGATCAGCCTCATTATTTGTTTTTCACAGTTAATGCCAGTTTGTAATTGACAGTTAGAAAGTGACATGTTGTAATATTCTTTACATATCTGGAATGTCTTCATACTATATAATCTGTAAATTCTTTTATCAATCACTGTAACAGCCAGATAAATAAAATAATGAATAAATGATTTGCCTGGATTTTCTGGGGATATGCTAATAGGGTTAGTGGGCACTTATTCCACCTTTCCTAATATATTTTCTCAATCTGATCCCTGGTCCAACATCCCATCACCTGCTGGCTATTCACATGATAATATTGGGAGATGAGAGAGAAAGAGAGAGAAAGAGAGAGATTCAAATGATGATATTAGGGGAGAGGGATGGTTAGAGAGATGGCTGCTGTCACCGTTATGCGTCTGTGACACCTCAATGTGCAATAGTAATCTGTGTGTGCGCGTGTGTGTGTTTGTGAGTGTGGTAATATGAGAATTGATGCCGAGGGCTGACCTCCTCTGCCCCTCTCATTTCCATTCAGCCATTTTAGTTCTTTTCAGAGGCAGCAGAGCCATTGTGGCTCAACTGGGGAGCAGTTTGTCCTCATTAGAACTGTTCTGAATGAAACCAGAGAACAAAGCATTGCAGGTATAAATTTTGATAAAAAATTTAAAAAAAAAAAACAGCTATGGAAGAGCAGAGAAGAGAAGAGAAGAGATTTGTCATTTGTCACTGCATGGTTAATTAGTGTTTATGTTTTTAATAAACATGCCATGCGCACAAATGAAATATTAACTAGCTTTTGATTTATGATGAGAGGATAAGGATGCCAATAAAGAAATCCTATGACTTTGCGCCATGTGGCTCTTACTTTGTAAAGTACTAAAAGAGGTGACATCTGTTTATGTGTGTGGGATCAGTAGACACAGAGATATGGGTGCTACAATGAGCATTATCATATGGAGAAAATGTCGTGATATACAAGAACATGCTGCCACGCCTGCGTTATGGTTATGGATTGGGCCCCTCGCATAAGTGCGAGATTGTGCTGTGAGCGGAGGCAGAGATGTATCGGCCATATAAAAACTGCACCTGTGATGTAGTTAATCATTTATTCAGCTAGCTTCTTCATTCCTTTAACCCCTAGCACCTATGGAGGACCATATTTTTCCAGGCACAATAATTTAAAAGCCATTTCCTCTTTGGTATCTGTGTGTACCATCTTCCCTTTTTTCTCACCCTCTTTCTCAGCCTCCATCAGAATGCTTCTTCTCGTCTTTGTTTCTCACTTTGATTTTACTCCACATTCTCTCTTTTGCCACTCTTTTGTCTCTTCCATTTTTTCCGAGCTGTTTCACATACAGACAAGTAACAATCAGGCCTTTCACTGGAAGCAGTCACGTTGAATGGTTTTGTACAAAAACATACCCATGCACACTCAGGCGAACTTACACATGCAAGCGGTCAGTGACAAATAGTGACAGATTGATCAAGTGGGAGTCCAGTCGGTGTCACCTGAAACCACATATGAAGTGGATTTGGAGAATGTGTGTGTGGTATATAGAAGGCTGTATTTTGTTCTCTTTTTAGTGTCACTGGATGAAAGCGAAGGTGTACATACAAAAGGATGTTGTAAAAAAAACTGACAGAAAAATGCTTGAATAACTTGATTTAATGTCACGAAAACAGTCAACAAGCTTCATATATAATATTTAGTTTCAGTTAGATAGCAAGATTTTCTGTGTGCACACATCGTTGTCAAAATGTGTAAATGCAGGTGATTCATGGATTTAAAATCTTAGATTAAGAAATTCACAACAGATAATGCTGTCATTCATCATTCTTTGCTGTTACTTTAGTGAGCTACATCGTCTTTGTAAAGAGAAAAAATAAACTGAACAGGTAAGAGCAGGAGTCAGTGCACTAGTTTAGCAGCTCTAAATTGATGTAAATCACTCCAGTAAGAGACTCCTATTCTCAAAGAGTTCTCAAATAATTTCACCCATAAAAAAATCTGATCTCCTTTTGAAGGTCATCTCCTTGGCCAGCAGTACAATGCTTCTCCATGGCTCTTTGCTTCTCCGTGAGCAAAGAGCCTGCATGAATGCACGAAGCACAGTTCAACTGCTCTGAATGTTGAATATACTCATCAGCATAAAAAAATGTCTGCATCATTTCTATAAATTCACTCGCTCTCAAGCGAGGGAAACATACCCACCTGTTTCTAATGTGTGTATCCAGTCTACACCACTAAAGTTCTCTTCAGATTCCTCTGGCCTGCCTGCTAAAGAAGGACAAACCGGTAAGCAAGAAAAACAGGATTCCAAACATGATTCCTGGTGTTATGACAGCGTGTTAAGTGGTTCAGGTTATGATTAAAGTGCTTTGGTTTACAGTAACAATATCCTTAGATTAGCTTCTTTGAATGATTATTTCTAAAAGGGCAATTGCTGCGCCTTATCTGCAGTCAAATATGTAGTGTAAGTAACTTTTGTTTTTAAAAAAACTGCAAAAAAGAAAAGGTCCCCTAACACCTCTCTCCAGTATACTAATATTATCTTCCTATCCTTGAGTAATCTACTTGGTTTCACCTTTTTTCCGACATACTAACACTGATTACAAAATTCCCAAAAGGTTAAGCTGCACTGAAAAGAGAAGAAATTGTATGCGGTGATTGTCATGTCCCCTGTTCACCACAATAAAATCCTCCTGCTCTATCCTGGTTTCACCTCCCTCCAGGCTAAACACTCACACTCTGCATTGAAATTTATGAAAATCATCCCTGTAATATTCAGCCAATGCCTGCCTGCTATATATATTTATATATAACAACCTTATTAAATCAGTTCCAAGTAGGACGATCCCATGATTACATTGAAGTGGGGAGAAGAGGAGGGGAGGAAAAAAAGAGGCGAAAAGGGGAGAGGGAAGAAAAATCAATGCCACTCGGTAATTGCATATTACAGCGTTATTTTGCGCATTGATATTGATAATACGTATGTTTACATTTGCTGTGATTAAAATCAATGCTCTAAAGTGAGTTATGACAGCATGGCCTGATGGGACGGCTTTATGGCTGAGGGGGACTAATGAGGTGGTTGATGGGAAGGAAGGATTGCCTCCATCCATCTCTCCACTGAATACTTCCTGCAAGGGACTGAAGGGCCCATCCACTGACTGTCGTCTGCATTAGGTCATACATGACGGACATTTAATATACATTTTTATATAGATCTGTCAGTATTGTGACACAAATCCACATATTTTCTTGTCGTTTTCCCTTGTTTTAACAGCATCTCTGCAAATATGAATAAATAGCTAAATCCTTAAAACCACAGTTCACCAGAAGATTCATATAAGTCATACAATGCATTGTGTTGTAATGGTTTTCAAGCTATTATTATTTAGATTGGCTGGTCTGCACCAACAACTGGATGGACTTCCTTTGCTTTACAATTTGACATACAGTGGGAGAAACAGTTATTTGATCCCCACAGCTCATAGTACTTAGTGACGAAACCTTTTCTCAAAAGTACAGTAGTACGATGTTTTTTTGTAGTTGGACACCAAGTTTGCACACATGAAAGCAAGGATTTTGGCCCACTCCCCTTTACAGAAACTCTTTAAATCCTGTAGGTTTCTTGGCTGTGGCTTGTCTGTTGCAAGTAAAAACTTTAGCTCTCTACACAAAACGCTGGAAGACCCATCCATGTCCCACCTCCTGGCTGAGGAAAGAAGGTTCACATTCAAGATTTTACTGTGCATGACCCTGAACATTGGCTCCTCAATATGGTAAAGTTGTCCTGTACACTTAGCAGGAAAATATCTTCATATCATAGTGTTTCCACCTCCGTGCCTGACTGTGGGGATGGTGTCCTTTGAGTAATACTCAGCATTTCTCTTCTTCCAAACACAGCCGGTTGAGTCGATGGCAAAGAGCTTGATTTAGGTTTTATCTGACACCAGCACTTTCTCCCAAGCCTTCTCTGAATCATTTAGATGTTCAGTGGCAAACTTAATATGGGCCTGTACATGCAGCTTCTTGAGCAGGGGGGACCTTGCAGATACTGCAGTTTCAGTCCATTACAGCATAGTGTGTTATCAGTGTTCTTCATGACTGTGGTTCCAACTGGCTTCAAATCATTAACAAGCTCCTCCCATGTGGCTTTTGGTGGATCCATCTCCTTTCTCATGATCATCCTTATCCCATGAGGCAAGATCTTACATGGAGCTCCAGACTGAAGGTCATTGTATTTTCTGAATCACCGCACTAGCACTTGTCATCTCCTCACCAAGCTTCTTTCTGAGGGTCCTATAGTCCATTCCAGTCTTGCGTAGGTTTCTAGTCTTGTCCCTGCATCCTTTGACAGCTCTTTCGTCTGAGAGGTAATCTCTGTGCTACACACATCAGTATAGAAGGAGTCAGATTGAATGCAATGTGTTGCGATCGGTCTGCATTATAAATTAGATGGCAGGTATTTGCAAACCTTGTCCAGTCTGACTGAGATTGTCTGAATCAGAGTATGTTTGCTTGGAAAAAGCTTCTTCTGCTGTGCAACTGACTTAAAATCAAAGGTAGTGATGTCACTGCAACGACCTGAAATCACTCACTGAATGTGAAAACATTTAGTGCAAGTATTGGGCAACAAATAGTTTTTTCTAGTTGCAACGAGGTTGTCATCCTATTTTTAGTCTAGTGTGACTGAGCCATAAAGAAACAGTCTGTTGCACACTGTTGGTTGGTAACTTTGAACTAAAACTATAGTTTTCCCTGACCTCAAACATTTCTGTTTATGCTAACTGTTGATGATAACTATGACTCAGTATACAAAACCTGATCCTGCAATTTGTACACCAGCCATTCAGCCATGTCCTGATCTCTTAAGTGTTATTATGCAGAATTTTATTCAATCAAAATAACCAAGCCTGAACTTAAATCAGCCCAAAACTAAAACTGTTATGCTGTTATGTTCCTGTTATTTGGAAAACCCTTATCTCAATATAAAAATGTAATTTCAATTTCAGTGGTTCTTTTTATAATCCTTCACCTTTCATCTAGTGTCACGTTCAGGTCAAAATTTTAATCTGTCACAACTTGATTTATGACCAAATATCTGCAACACTAATTGCATTCCCATCAGACTTTGCTTCAAATTGTATCTAGTGCAAAATATTAAATGTAAACTTTGGCATGTTAACATTGTGATCATGCACTCTTGTTCAAAGCATTGCGTAAGTACAACCATACATAATATGGATGTAGACCACACCTGGCCAAAATACGGCCTGATTACCAACTCAGGCATCTCTAGATGTCTTTAAAGGGAAACTAAACAACCCCAGGTTGCTGCCAAGAAAAAACAAGAAGGCAGAGAATAGAGAATTATGGTAAAAATAAAAATGAAACGGTGACTTAGCATTAAAGTGGAAGGTTTATACCAACAGTCTTTTTCTGAGAAACTTCTTGGTTTTTGGAACAAGGACCCATTTGAAATGTTCCAAAACTCATGTTGTTTAGCATAACGCAGCTCTATGTGTACAATATTTATTTAAAATGTGGCCCCTCCCTCACTTTATCTCTGTCAGGATGGCTGCCTGAGAAAAAAATGTTGTTTAGCCTGGTCAAATTTATAATGTTCTTTTGCCCTTTTGTTTATGCAGGACACTTCTTACATTACCTGAATGAGGATTTTTTTTTTTAATTTCTAGAAACTATATGTTGCCTCTTATTTCCTTGAGCTAAACTTTCTTTTGTTTGTCTTTCTTCAGATTCTGTAAAGCTTGCAGATTAATTCCCCTTCACCATTTAAAGGCTGACTCTTACAGGAAGAAGAACGATTACAGCAACCAATGAATCCTTTAACATATATATCAAATGCAACCATGGAAGTATTGCATTAGGTCTGAGCTGACCCTATATCCTATATCTTTCCTTAACAACCTAATGTCATTCTCTGCTGAGAGCTGTCGAGCACCTCTCGTTTGCTAACACTGTTATGTGGCTTTTTAAACTTCATAATTTGCTTTGGCCACTAATGTTGGCCCAGCGTTTTTGGCGTCAGGTGCCCGTGTTAAGTGTGTGCTCCTCTATTGTGCAAATGTGTTAGAGGATGTTTTTGAAACAAGACCCACTACAGGGAAGTACAAGGGGGATTTAAATGTAATCACAAATGCACACACAAAGCATGTCCACATGTATACTCACACACTGAAACGCGTGTGTGTACAGTAACCGCAATTTCTTTGGAAACCACAGAAAGCCATCTGCGATGACAGAGTGCTACCAGATAGGCTGTAGGTACTTTTGTGTCATGGGCATGTTTTATTCAGGTCTGATTCCTTAGGTGAAGCTGATTTTTAGGCTTGTCTTCCTTCCTTAATCTGAACATTTTCTTAAGCAAAAGGCAAATTGTTCTACATGTGTCTCTTACTTACACACTGAAAAAAAAAATACAGTGTACATTTCCGTTCTGGACATTAGTGTAAACAAAGAAGCTAAGCCCTTTATTCAAGAGGTTTTAGCTAACATGGTGTAGTGCTTTTAGTTGCTTAATGACTCTGGGAAGTCACTCCTTACTTAGAGTAATACACATCCAGAAAGAGGTGTACATTACCACAAATATGATTTGGTTTCCACAAACAAGTCCAAACACTCAACGAGTAGAAGTGTAAGTGTTTGTATGTGTGTCTGTGTGAAAATGATTATGGAACACACAGACGTGAGGTTCAGGGCAGCACTTTTAGTCTGGGTGTCAATCCATTGTTGCATATTAGGGACACAACCTCGTCCATTAAGTCAAATTCATGGAAATTGCTTCCACTGTGGAGAGAGAGAAGGAACAAAATTATGAGATGAATAGAAAAGGAGAGAGGAAAGGATTGGCTCAGAGGTAGACGTGCAGTAGCATCCATCTACTCATCCACCCCCCAACCGACACCTCTCAGCTGTCCAGTTGTGGCAGCTCTAACTTTAATTAAAAGTTTCTGCAGCAGAGGTGACCCACTGGTGTCGAGGTGAGGGAAAGGCAGAGAGGAAACATGGAGTGATTATAGAAAGGGGGAGAGTAAAAAGCATATGAAAATATTACCTCTATTTGTGTGTGTGTGTGTGCATAAGTATATGTCTATTAAACCAGCTGTTAGAGAGTAATAAAATATTATTAATTTGCACAATTAAACACTTTTTGAGGTACCATAAATTCTTTAGTCTGTAGCTAGCTTGAAATTAATTGAAAACTAGGCCTTTATTTTTGAGAGGCTGTCAGGAGAGACCTGCATGATGTGCACTGATCAGGCATAACATTAAGACCACTGACAGGTGAAGTGAATAACACTGATTATCTCTCTTAATCATGGTTCCTCTTAGTAGATGAGATATATAAGGGAGCAAGTGAATATTTTGTCCTCCAAGGTTGATGTTAGAAGCAGGAAAAAATGGACAACCTCAAGGATTTGAGCGAGTTTGATAAAAAGCAAAATTGTGATGACTAGACTACTGGGTCAGAGCATCTCCAAAACCGCAGCTCTTGTGGGATGTTCCTGATCTGCAGAGGTCAATATCTATCAAAAGTGGTCCAAGGAAGGATCAGTAGTGAACCAGCGACAGGGTCATTAGTGCATATGGGGGGACGAAGGCTGACCTGTGTGGTCTGATCCAATGAACTACTGTAGCTCAAACAGTGCATACACAGTATGTTGTGTATGGGCCTGCATAGTCGCAGACTAGTCAGAGTGCCCATGCTAACCCCTGTGCACCACCAAACATGCCAGCACTGGCCACGTGACCATCAGAACTGGACAGAGCAATTTAAGAAGGTGGTCGGGTCTGATGAATCAAGTTTCCTTTTACATCATGGGCACGTCCTGGTGCACATGCATCACTTACCTGGGAAACACCTGGCACCAGGATACACTATGGGAAGTTGGCAAGCTGGTGAGGGAATGTGATGGACAATTTTCTGCTTGGAAAGCTTGAGTCCTGCCATTCATGTGGCTGTCACTTTGACTTGTAACACCTACCTAAGCATTGCTGTAGACGATGTACACCATTTAATGGAAACGATATTCCCTGATTGCTGTGGCCTCTTTCAGCAGGATAATAAGCGCTGCCACAAAGCAAAAATGGTTCCGGAATGATTTGAGGAACACAACAAGTACAATTTACAGGACTTCAAAGATCTGTTGCAAACACTTTGGTGCAGATACCACAGCACACCATCAGGGGTCTAGTAGGCGTGGATGCATCAGTGGGTCAGGGCTGTTTCAGTGTATATCTTAAGTGTCTATATTCAGCATGGTCTTAATCCCAAATCATCATCACATACAGTCACATAGGAATCAGGAGTACACACATCACACACTGACACACCAGGTACCAAGCTCCAAGTGCTTCTGGCAACTAAACCTAGTGAGTGAGAAAGAAAACAAATGAGTGAAAAGACACCCCCAAATAGACACTGACAGGGGCGCCACCAAGGGGGTTGGGGGCTCGGGGTGGGCAACCCCCAAAATTTGCTGGACCCCCCCAGTGGCCTCCCCTGGCAACACTGTCCTATGTTGGTACTAATTTTAATAAACATGAGCACAAGAGAGAGGAAAATGAGTAACCTATATTTGACAGCAGCATAATAAAACTGGAATTCTGTTTTTGGTGTGCCAACTCAATACTTTCAGTGGCCCCCATATGGCCACCCCTGTGAAAAAATTCTTGAGGTGCCCCTGGACATTGATGCCAATGAATCTGACACCACGGGAATAAAAGGGGAGTTCATATTTTCGATATTTTACCTCAGCTCATTGTATTTGCCATTCAGCTCTCTTTGCTGTATTAATCTGCTCTCGCTGCTGTTCCTCAGTCTGTTCCCCATTAAACACTCTCCAGGTGTTTATGAGATGCAATCAGCCCACTCCCCTCGAGAGAGGTTTTATTGTGAAACATCTGCAGGATACGCTTATTAACAGCAGTTTAACTCTGGAGGGGAAAAAAGAAAAAGCTTGTTTTCAGAAAACGGAGAGAACTTCCTTCTTGTAGTCCCTGTGTCCTGAACTTTTCTATGCTTTTACAAGTAAACTGAAAATGTGTAAATTGGTGTTCTTTTTCCATCCCCAGCCCTCGCAGCCCTCTCAGCGCTATATGTGCAGGATGTGTGTGTGCGGCTCTGTAGCAGGCCAGGAGATCGTTGCAGTGTGCAAGCCACAGGGACAGTGAAATATAGCCACAATTAGCCCTGGACACAGTTCAATGATGATAGAGAGGCTCGGCACCCCTTAGACCATGATTAAAAGGCCTGCCCTGCCCACCGCTGATAGAGACAACTGATCTCACATTATTAGTAGTACAATCAGCACCAACCAGCAGCGGCGGCAGCTTCATTCTAATGTGATCTGTGACTGCTTTTGTTCATTTATCATTCACCGCTGAAAAGATTTAGCTCTTAATTGGCATATTTGTTTTCTTCTTTATTGCACTTTTGAAAGTTTTACCCCTGTTTACGCTTCTGTTAGTTTAATCTTGATTTAAATATTAAGCACTTCATACCATACCGCTCAAAATGGTATTTCTGCAATGTGATTTATTTTTAATACTCAGATGTTTAAAATAAAAATGTTAGGCTGGAAATACAAAATTGAAATGTACTTGCTTTGCAGAGCAGAATAGGATTTTTTTTTTATCACAGATACATAAATAGTCATTCATTTTAGCCTGCTTTGGTCTCGTACGGTGGGGTGTACTGAAAGACATTTTATGCTGGAAAACTTGTGATCTTGAAATTTCTCCAATTTTTAAACCCTCCCACCTTTACAGTGAGATGTCTTCCTCTTTCCACCTGCTTCTATCTACTTGTATTTGTGTGTTTTACTTTTTTTCTCACCTTTCCTTGCTGCCTTCCTTCTCGTCATGCTCGTAGATCAGTGCTGAGACCTTCTTTATCTTTTACACATCAGTAGTGCAGCACCGTTCAGGCCTCGTGCCTCATTTATTTCCAGCGTCCGCCCCCCCACCCCCCCTGTTTTTTTTACATCTGCACCTCTGATAATGCTGCTGCTCTGTCTCTATTCACTGCTGACATCAAGTCTGTGTGGCGCAAAAACTGCTCCTCTGACTGCACAGAGGTCACAGAGAGGGTCACAGAAACAAATGCTGGGATTCAGCCACTTACTCATAGACTAGCGCATATTTGCATGTGCGGACATGTGCATGCAAGCAAATATATAAACAGACGGCAGCTATAGAGGAAAAGGTTGTAGAAACACAACAAAGCTCGCACATGGATGGAAACAGTTGCAGTGGCCATGATGCCCCTCCAAGTCACACTGCCCCCGTCCAAAACTGTGTGTGAGGAAAGTCACTCTTTGAAAAAAGGAAAACAGGAGAGGTTGATAGATGGAGGGCCGGTAATGAAATGGAGACATCAAGGAGCATGAAGAGGGGAGGAGGGAGGGATGGAGGGAGTGCAGAAACCACCTAGAAAGAGAGGGAGAAAGAAAAAGCTGGAGAGAGGGGAATAAGAAGAATAGCCTTTTGCCTGTGTTCCATCAAGGGAGAAATTACACATTTACTAAGGTTTTTTCTTAAGACGACGGCCCTCATAGATCAAACCGCTTGGATGTACCGGCCAATTTTCAACATGAAATATAGACACCAGAAATCTATTACACCTGTGTTCTCGCTCACCTCTCCCATCTGCAGCTCTCTGTCGCTCTTTCTCGCAAAGGTTGATGCATCTACATCACTGTCGGCTCTCTTCTCCGCATCCATGTCCACGTCTCTCTCACTCCCTCTTTCCCACTCTACCTCTAAGGCCATGGATCTCCCGCTGTTCCATCCTGACATGTACATTATGTTATCCGCTGGTACATCTGCTTAACAAATGGGGAAGTCGATCATATTCAATAATTATCTGACCTTTTCCCTTTGTTGTATTTCTACTGCTTCTTTTAGTGCAGTATTTTTAGGTTTAGTATTTTCAAGGTTGTTTTTTTTTTGTCCACTCAAAAAAAACCTGTGGCTACTAAAGCAGCTACTAAATGATCGTCATTTCCTTTTTTCTGGTTTCAGATAAAATGCTTTTGTTTTATTCTTGTTTTATTTTTCTTTGTTTTGTGTGTGGTTGTCTGTGTGGTCCACATAATTGCAGTTTATGTACAAAACACTGTCACATATTGGCAAAACTCAGTTATTACCCTGAATACGTCTTCCCAAACTTTTGCGCTATTAAATATATCCATTATCCTTTTCAAGACAAATTTCAAAGGTTAGAAAGAAACCTTAAAATTTAAAGAGGACATAAAATCATACATATATACTGTTTTAAAAAGGTAAACTTGCTGTTGCGATAAGAGATGTGGAAGGTTCAGGTAGGACATGCGCCATCAGTCCAGTTCCAGTGCTTACTCCTGTTAGGGGTTCAGGTGTATGATAGGAGGAAGTATGCCGACTGCAAAGGGAGTTAGGCATGAGTACATTCTGAGGAATGGAGACAGGATTGGTGTATTTGAGGAGGGGCAGTGCAATAGCCATCTTCGTTTTAGGGCAGGGTTGTCTCATATTGCATAGCATATAACTCATATTGCATTGTGAGCCACATACAGCCCACTTTGAACTTTAGTGAGCCAGATGAGTGAAAGTCCCCTTTCTGTCAGTGTAAAGAAGTCATGTAATCCCTGAGATATCTTAATATTTATTTATTACTTTGTTACTTTGGTGCAGTAACAATTGCAAAGTGTGGCAAATCTTTTCCACTAGCAAAAATTAAAAAACCTATGAAAATTCTGTGAAATGTCCAACATTTTTATGCTCTCCTTCATATTTTTCAAAGCAGTATAGTGGGCTGGACTGAAGTGTATTCCAGGTCGAATCTGGAAAAGTTTGACACCTCTGATTTTAGAGTGAGTGTATATATTGTGCTAATATTGTATATTGGAACAAGGTTGTGAGCCTGGAATGGGTTTCCCATTAGATGTAAGGTAAAGTTAAACTGAACAATATAGCTAAACCACTAAGGTTGAAATAGGCTGGAACTTTCCTGTAAGTCAGAGTTTTTCACACATCACGTTTAAAGCAAGAGAATAACCACGACTTCCCTGATTGAACTGCAGAGCTGCAGAAAAGGATGTGGTGGACTATTTTTATTTCAGTGAGCCCTTTGAGCACCACACCTGACAAAATAAGGAAATTAGAGATATTAGAGGTTTTTTTTTAAATGTGCTGATATCTCACATCTATTGTTCTGAGAGCTTGAACACTCCGATAACAATGAGGTGATGTTACAGTGTGACCTGCTAATGAATAATCAGTGGAGTGTAAAAGTCAAACAGCTGTCACCTGGTTTGCAGGATGTGCTTTTCATTGTACATCCTGAAACTCCCACCCACACACGTACTATGTGCACACATATGCCAGATAAATATTTTGCAGGACATGAATTGAAAATATGAAAACATATATGGATTAAAATATACAACATGAAACATAATTCAGGCTACGAGCTTTCTGCGGGAAGTTTGTATGTTCTCCTGGTGCTTGCGTAGATTCTCTACAGGTACACCAGCTTCCTCCCGCAGTCTAAAAAAAGACATGCATGCGTTAGAATTAATATTCATTATATATTTACCATAGGTGTGACTATGACAGTGACTGTTATCTGTCTAATGTTTTTCTGTGCTAGCTTTGCAACAGACTGAAGACCTGTCTAGGATGTACCCCATCTCACACCCTAATAACAGCTGGGATAGGCCGCAGCCCGACTTAACTGGATAAGTGGATAAAGATGGATGGATATATGTATGAAATTATATGTATTGAGGCAAATATATTGCCATTCTGAGGATGGATGGATGGATGGATGGATGGATGAATGGAGCCAGCCTGACATATTAAATAATCACAAACTCTATTTCAGTCAGTTCATTGTGTGAAACAGGTCACACACTGTACAATCTAATTAGTTCCCAGAACTTAAAAAACTTATGCAAACTCATTGCATCAAAAAAACTTACTAAAGCTTACTTAAGCTTACTCCTCCGTGAATCGCTACCTTATCGTGGTGGAGGGGTTTGTGTGTCCCAGGGATCCCAGGGGCTATGTTGTCTGGGGGCTTTTGCCCCCTGGTAGGGTCTCCCATGGCAAATTGGTCCTGGGTGAGGGACCAGACAAAGAGCGATTCAGAAGACCCTTATGAAGAGAATATCGAGGGAACAGTTTACCCTGCCCGGGATAGGGTTACCGGGGCCCCGCCCTGGAGCCAGGCCCGGGGAGGGTGCCCGAGGGCGAGCGTCTGGTGGCCGGGCCTTAGTCCATGGGGCCCGGCCGGGCACAGCCCGAAGAGGAGACATGGGCCCATCCTCCCGCAGGAGGCGCCATAGGGGTCGGGTGCATTGTGTGCTGGGCGGCGGCCAGGAGCGGAGGCCCTGGCGGACTGATCTCCGGCTGCCAAGACTGGCAATAGGGACATGGAATGTCACCTCTCTGGTGGGGAAGGAGCCTGAGTTAGTGCGTGAGGTTGAGAGGTACCGGCTAGATATAGTCGGGCTCACCTCTACGCATGGCTTGGGCTCTGGAACCAGTCTCCTGGAGAGGGGCTGGACTCTGTCTCAGTCTGGAGTTGCCCCTGGTGAGAGGCGGCGGGCTGGGGTGGGTATTCTAATATCCCCTCGGCTGGCTGCCGGTACGTTGGGGTTTTTCCCGGTGGATGAGAGGGTTTGTTCCCTGCGCCTTAGGGTCGGGGAACGGGTCCTGACTGTCATCTGCGCTTATGCGCCGAGTGGCAGTTCAGAGTACCCAGCCTTCTTAGAGTCCCTGGGGGGGGTGCTGGAAGGTGCCCCATCTGGAGACTCTGTTGTCCTGCTGGGAGACTTCAATGCTCACGTGGGTAACAACAGCGAGACCTGGAGGGGCGTGATTGGGAGGAACGGCCTCCCTGATCTGAATCCGAGCGGTGTTTTGTTATTGGACTTCTGTGCAAATCACAGTTTGGCCATAACGAACACCTTGTTCGAACATAAGAGTGTCCATAAGTGCACGTGGCACCAGGACGCTCTAGGCCGCAGGTCGATGATCGATTTTGTAATCATATCACCAGACCTGCGACCATATGTTCTGGACACTCAGGTAAAGAGAGGGGCTGAGCTGTCAACTGATCACCACCTGGTGGTGAGTTGGATCAGGTGGCGGGGGAGGACGCTGGACAGACCCGGTGCACCTAAACGCGTAGTGAGGGTGTGCTGGGAACGTCTAGCAGAGGCCCCAGTCCGCGAGATCTTCAACGCACAGCTCCAGCAGAGCTTCAACAGCATTCCGAGGGAGACTGGGGACATTGAGTCCGAATGGACCATGTTCAGCGTCTCCATCGCCGAAGCTGCTGCATTGAGCTGCGGCCGCATGGTGGTTGGTGCCTGCCGTGGTGGTAATCTCCGAACCAAATGGTGGACACCAGAGGTGAAGGGAGCCACCAGGCTGAAGAAGGAGTCCTATCGGGCTTGGTTAGCCTGTGGGACTCCGGAGGCAGCCGACAGGTATCGACAGGCCAAGCGGAATGTGGCTCGGGCAGTGGCTGAAGCAAAAACTCGGGTGTGGGAGGAGTTCGGAGAGGCCATGGAAAAAGACTTTCGGACTGCCTCGAAGAGATTCTGGCAAACCGTCAGGCGTCTCAGGAGGGGAAAGCGGTGCTCTACCTGAACTGTGTATAGTGCTGGCGGAGCGCTGCTGACGTCGACTGAGAAAATTGTCAGGCGGTGGAAGGAATACTTCGAGGACCTCCTTAATCCCACTGACACGTCTTCCGAGGAGGAAGCAGAGTCTGGGGATGAGAGGAATGACCCGCCAATTTCCGGGGGCGAGGTCACTGAGGCAGTTAAACAACTCCTTGGTGGCAGAGCCCCTGGTGTTGATGAGGTCCGCCCCGAGTTCCTGAAGGCTCTGGACGTTGTAGGGCTGTCCTGGTTGACACGTCTCTACAATGTTGCGTGGAGATCAGGGGCAGTACCCTTGGATTGGCAGACCGGGGTGGTGGTCCCCATCTTTAAGAAGGGAGACCGGAGGGTGTGTTCCAACTACAGGGGGATCACACTCCTCAGCCTCCCTGGGAAAGTCTATGCCAGGGTGCTGGAAAGGAGAGTTCGTCCGCTAGTCGAACCTCGGATATAGGAGGAACAATGCGGTTTTCGTCCTGGTCGCGGAACACTGGACCAGCTCTTTATCCTCTCAAGGATACTTGAGGGTGCATGGGAGTTTGCCCAACCAGTCTACATGTGTTTTGTGGACTTGGAGAAGGCATTCG
The DNA here is from genome assembly GCF_001858045.2 of Oreochromis niloticus. NCBI lineage: Eukaryota > Metazoa > Chordata > Actinopteri > Cichliformes > Cichlidae > Oreochromis > Oreochromis niloticus. The sequence continues at coordinate 5,835,279 of NC_031982.2, read as the reverse complement.
ACCGTGTCCCTCTGGGTGTCCTGTGGGAGGTGTTGCGGGAGTATGGGGTGTCTGGCCCATTGCTATGGGCCATTCGATCCCTATACAACCGTTGCAAGAGTTTGGTTCGCATTGCCGGCAATAAGTCGGACTCGTTCCCGGTGGGTGATGGGCTCCGCCAGGGCTGCCCTTTGTCACCGGTTCTGTTCATAATTTTTATGGACAGGATTTCTAGGCGCAGCCAAGTGGCGGAGGGCTTTCGCTTCGGTGGCCTCAGAATCTCATCTCTGCTTTTTGCGGATGATGTGGTTCTGTTGGCTTCATCAGGTGAAGGCCTCCAGCTCGCACTGGAACGGTTCGCAGCCGAGTGTGAAGCAGCGGGAATGAGGATCAGCACCTCCAAATCTGAGGCCATGGTTCTCAGCCAGAAAAGGGTGGCGTGCCCACTCCGGGTCGGGGATGAGTTCCTGCCCCAAGTGGAGGAGTTCAAGTATCTCGAGGTCTTGTTCGCGAGTGATGGGAGAAGGGAGCCGGAGATCGACAGACGGATTGGTGCTGCGGCTGCAGTGATGCGGACGCTGCACCGGTCCGTCGTGGTGAAGAGGGAGCTGAGTGTAAAAGCGAAGCTCTCAATTTACCGGTCGATCTACGTCCCTACCCTCACCTATGGCCACGAGCTGTGGGTAGTGACCGAAAGAACGAGATCGCGGATACAAGCGGCAGAAATGAGCTTCCTCCGAAGGGTGGCTGGCCTCTCCCTTAGAGATAGGGTGAGAAGTTCGGCCATCCGGGAGGGGCTCAGAGTAGAGCCGCTGCTCCTCTACATCGAAAGGAGCCAGTTGAGGTGGTTCGGGCATCTGACAAGGATGCCTCCTGGGCGCCTCCTGGGTGAGGTGTTCCGGGCATGTCCCACCAGGAGGAGGCCCCGGGGCAGACCCAGGACACGCTGGAGAGATTATATCTCTCGGCTGGCCTGGGAACGCCTTGGTGTTCCCCCGGATAAGCTGGAGGAGGTGGCTGGGGAGAGGGAGGTCTGGGCTTCTCTGCTTAGGCTGCTGCCCCCGCGACCCGGCCTCGGATAAAGCGGATGAAGATGGATGGATGGATGGACTAAAGCTTACTTAAGATAACTAAGTTAGGGCAACTTATTATTAGTAGTAGTGACACTGATATTTGACATCCAAAATCTGTTCACTAACGAGTCCCAGTGAAAATGTTTGCCCAGTTTAAAGAAATTCCTTCAAGAGTGGGACGGGTTTATAGTTAGGACAAACAAATATTAGCTGGATTCTCTGTCCATCTCTCTGAGTGCAGAGACCTAAAAATGTGAGACATTTATTGGAAAATGTTGTGAAGTATCCATAGTTTGTGAAGACTCAAAAAGAGCCGTCATTTGCATTTGCATTTACTTTACTTGTATATATGCTAATCCATCCATCCATCCTGAATATTTGGGGGTAATATATGTTGCATCTCAATTAGGTTATAAAATTTCCTGTTTGTTTAATTTGATAAAGAGTGAGTAAGACAGCTGATTCAAGCCTGTATTATCAATTATTATTGGTTGAATATCTGTATTTTATACGTTTTCCCACACTTACACACAGTATGATGGAACAGTACAGAGAGGATAATGATTTTTGGTTTATGTTATCTTTTAATGTTATCTTAATCTTTTAATGTAGTTGATATGTGGTTTTCAGCATAGTTTACTGTTTATTATGAACCCAAGAAATTTAATTTTAGTCACTTTTTCTAATTCAGCATTATTTATAGTTTTCTTGGTGGTGAAAGTTGAACAATTTCAAAATATCATGGATTTAGCTGAGCTTAAGTTCAGTGTTAATTTAATGTAATTAAACCAGTTCTTTAATTTACTTCATTCATTTTTCAGTATATTCAGAAGCTGATTCCACATCAGCACAGCAGGCTGGTGTCATCTGTAAATACTACTGTTTGTAGCATTCTGGAAATTACACAGAACAACAATGGTCCTAAAACAGATCCCTGATGAACCCCACATATCGTAGTTGTAAATTATGAGTTAACATTCTCAGTTTGAACAAACTGGTTTCAGTTTTCAACATAATGTTTCAACCAGAGTGAAACCGCTCTAATTCCATACATTTGTATTTTTTAAATAATCAATTACAATTAAAATAATTCATGATCAACAGTGTCAAAGGTTTCTTTTTGTTTGTTGTTTTTATATAAAAATAACCTAGTGTAATAGTCCTTATTTTCAGTTAAACTTTATCAACAAAGACTTTCAGTGCATGGCTTGAAGTTGTTTTCAGTCTAAACCCATATTGCTGTTCATGTAACACTTTATTTCTTGTGATTTCTATTTCTATTTCATACATCTTGTGGAATATTTTTCAAGTGTCATAGACAATAATGCTTGAGAACCAGTCCCTTTCCCATTTACACTGCATTACTTTACTTATTTACTCACTGCATTAGTTATGTGGTAGTCTGTTTTAAAAGCACATAATTATCAGTTAACGGCAAAAGTATTAGGGCAAAATCCATCCATAAAAGAAATCAGAATGAACAGATTTATCGTCATAAGGTCATATACAAAGTTTTTTTATAAAGTATTTGGATCTCAACACAGAGCCAGTAGAAAAATTGATTAAAACCAGCCCATTAGCACTCAGAAACATGTCGATTTCTGCTTGCGTTACCTGTGTAAAATCAAGCCATTGCTGCTTGGTTGAGTATCACTCCACCTTCTGCTTGCATGTGACGCATACAGGTGACGAGACAGATTGAATGTCATGTTTGGTGGGAAGTTGTTTCTTTCCTGAGCACAGTTTCCATTTAACCATCAACAATCTTTTCTTATAATTCAACAAATTCATAGTAAGGTGTTTTGTTAAATATAGGAACAGTAATCTGTTACAGACAAATTTGTATGTCATTACATTACTATGTTAAAACTAGAACAAAACTATAATGAAGATTTGTTAAATAGGCAACAGCCTGTTAGTGCAAATCAAGAAGATGATGATATATCAGTCTTTCTAAGTGCAGTGAAAACAAATATAATATTGCAGCTTTAATTTTATTTTTTTTATTTTTTTGCATGTTCTCAAAGGCACCACCTCTGTTTTAAAATGTTGCACTGCTCAATGTTATGGAGCACCTTTCTCAGCAATGCTGACATCTCACCACAGGTCTCCTCCATCCCGCCACAAGTTTGACACATTAATACATACATTCAGTTGAATCTCCCACCCCCTACATTACACAAATCTCCAGACTGATAGATGCTGTGATACAGGAGAAAGGCAGGTAAGGAGAGGGAGGATCTTCATGTAAAATTCACTTAGCTGCCATATTTTTTCCTCTGGGAGAAGATTAATTGCGCTGTAACTTGTTTCAGGTTGGGGTAGAGGGTGTGCACAGAAAAATGGCAGCGCCTGCTGGTCCAACCCCAAGCCCCTTCCTCATTCCCGACTCCCTCTCCTCTCCCCTCCTCCGTGTGGCGACCATCTCTTAATACATCCTGAGAAATTGAGGTTAAGAGGGGATATCCGGGGGGTTATCTGGCATCATGGCGCTTGGCGTGGGGAGATTGATGGTCTTAAGAGGCCGGGGTGCTGTGGTCATATTCATATGGTAATTCTCCCCCATTGTCCCTGTGGAAACCAAGGCTTTCTTTAATCTGTGAGGGAGGCCTCCTCTCCCTCTCTCTGTTGAAATGAAGCCCATCGTCACTTTATCATCTCCACAGATGCTGTGATGACGAACAGCGGCCACTGACGTCTGGATGAATACATCAGAGTAATCTGTTTTGTGTATGTGTAAATTAAAAAGGGGAAGAGGTGGGAGAATTGTTGATAGAATAATGCTACATGGTGAATTTAATGATAACTTTATAGTGGATATCATTTTAATCCCCATCCGTCCCACAAAAGGGGGAAACTTCAATCCATTTGTGACTAAGAAGCATTCAGTTTCAACTGCTGAAGTCCAGTTCTGTGATAGCAATCCTCTGTGATAAAGGTGTGTTGGTTTTACACTTGTAAATCCATCTATTCAAACATCCGGCATCATATGAATGCATTACACCTTTTTATTTAGTAATCTTGCAGTGGAGGGGTTGTCACCTGCCGACAGTATTTTTCAAAATGCCATATTTATCCACGCCTATTTTCAAAAGGGAAAATCAGTTTCATTATGTTGCTTCGTGTTTTTGTATTCATGCATAATTCTAACAGACTCGCACATGACAACAAAAATTAACACCTAAATAGAGGTCAGTCAAGTTATTTCTTCGGAGACATAGAAGAGCAGATCTGTACAGATGCGCAGTAAATCTGTCCGTGGTTAATCTATATGCACACATGGCGAATCTATATATGTAGACCACGATTTCTCTTTATAAATTGCTTATCTATATACTTGGTGGATCTATATATCCAGTACATGGCTGATCAATACTAATGAATCTGAGCTCAGTGGATAGACAACGAGATGTCCCCTCTGAGAGAAAGCTGTATGGACCCAGAGCATCAAGCAGCACAAGTACACATAAAATATATATAAAGAAAGGGAGACAGAAAGGCACTAAAAAGATGTTTCTTTAGAGCAGGGGCAGGCAACTCCAGGCCTCAAGTGCCGGTGTCCTGCAGGTTTTAGATATCGCCCTGGGTCAACACACCAGAATCAAATGATTAGTTCATTACCAGGGCTCTGGAGAACTTCATGACATGTTGAGGAGGTAATTTAGCAATTTGAATCAGCTGTGTTGGTTCAAGAACACATCTAAATCCTGCAGGACATTGGGCCTTTAGGCCTGGAGTTGCCTACCCCTGCTTTAGTGGATTGTCTTCGGTTTACTTGCTACAAATTCATCTATTTATTGGTATCCTCTTGTCACATCTAAAGTCACAGTGTAGCGCAAAGACAATATGCTTAGCATGCAGTGTCATTCTGTTCAAAAAATATTTTCGCTTTAGCTCTGATCTGACAAACTTAGTATAACTAATGTTAAAATGAATACCAAACCAGAAGGTTCTTCTGTGATTTGGAAAACGCCATAAACATCCAGGAGCAATTCAATTCAGTTCAATTTAATTCAGCTTTATTTATATGGCACCAAGTCAGTCACCTTAAGGTGCTTTACTGCTTTACTGTAATGTAAAGACCATACAGTATTACAGAGATCAGATGATGCCCAATGAACAAGCACTTTTCAAAGGAAAGGAAAAACTCCAGTCAGGGAGGAGCAGCCAACGGCGCAACCAGTTGCATGGTGTGGGGAAATATGAGAAAAAGGATGACATAATGTCGTGAAACGTATGGATCAAAACTGCAGACTTGGATGACATCCATCTATTAATCCATTCTGTTGTGTTTGTCCTCATCAGGGTCCCCGGGCCTATCCCAACATGGTTTTAAATAAGCTGGGAAAACAATGCTGCTGGCAGAAAATAAGAAACAGGTGAAAGTAATCAAATGATAACATGACAGTGAAGTAAAACCTAATAACAAACACATGAGGCAAGTTAGTAGCAAAAGTAGCAGAAAAGTCCAAAAAGCAGGGAAAACAGTTCAAGGGCTATTCAACAAAGCGGTGGAGCGGTTTAGGGGATTGGCCAGTGGTCCTGTAGCAGGAAGCCAGCAACAGAGACCTTCCGGTGGCTTGGCTGGAGGCCAGTGTCAGCAGAGGTGATGGTACACGTCAGGCTTGGCCAGAAACTGACAGCAACCACGAAGAACCTCTGGTGGTGTTTTAATGTTGAAACCATGTGCTATGGTATGCTTACTGACAAATTATTAAAGATTAGATAACATCAATCTGTTTCTACAGGAACTCCAGGATTCCAAAAGCAATAAGAGAAAAAGAGAGTAAGTATGAGAAAAGTCCAACAAGACACAAACTGCAGTTTTGATTCAATTGGGCTGCAGTGACTCTCTCACAACTGCTCTGATTAGTCTCTTCACTGACCATCCATTGACTTCTTGTAGGTTGCTGCTGCTGGTGTGGACACTTTAGTCAACCCCGTCAACACACGCCATCACCCTGTCGTCTCTTCTTAATCAATACGGGAATTAATCATCCAAAATATCTACGTGACAAACCAATTATTAATCTGCGCTGTCAAGTCCAATACAGTGATAATGAATTTAGTGGGAATGCTGTGGACTCCATTTGTTCATTAACTGCTGATGGCTGCTGTAATGACTGCTCAGTGTCACCTGGATAATCTACTGCTATTGGAAGCACTGGACACACACTCGAATACACACACACACACACACACACATACACACATACACAAGTATATATGTATAAATATATGGGAAATTTTTAGAAAAACAAGTAAAATAATTTCCCCTCCTTGTCCTCCTTTTTCTTCTTTCCTTCATTTTATCACCATTTACTCTCTCCTCCTCCTCTCCTCTATCTCTTCTTATTGATGTCTTATCTCCTCGCTCCAATAAGCGTCTAATCAACAGCAGAGCGAATCAGATCAGATCACAGCAGGATGATGAATCTGGGAATCATTTACTGGGGCTGACCCACTCTTCTAAACCACAGGAAAATATTTTAAGGATGATAGCTTGATGAAATGATGATGTCTACGTTCCACACCATGAGTCTACTGCTTGCACTAAATATGAGCTGCAAAATTTAGGATTATGTTTTACTGCAAAAGAAAAGGCATGTTATTAATCACAGTTTACAAGTTTATAGGACTGTTTTTTTCCATTGCATTTAAAGTCTTCCATCATACACTGCTGACATTATATACTGTTAGGTTTATACTGTAACTGGTAAACCAAAAACTAATGCAGGTATCCCTGACCTGAAGTGATCAAAATGTGAATACTGTAAGTTTGACACAGTTTCATATTTCACTTAATGGTATGCATTCCCAAAGCTTTTTAACACTGAAAATGTACTTTAACAATGAGCACTTATATAAAATAAAAAAATATAGTTATTATCGGTGCTTAAATGTGAAAAGAAATAGAGAACTATATCCTATTGCTAGGTGGTTGCTAAGCCATTGAAGTTTTGCGCATATGTGACCACTAATCACTTAACTTATTCACAGTTTTGGATGTGTGAAAATTATTGTGACAATGGAGGATCAAGAGATAAGTCCCCAATCACATAGGCCTATAGGGAATGGTCCAGCAACCATGTGCCAACCAGGGGGCAGATCTAGAGAAATTTGCCTAGGTTGGCATGAAAGTGGCATGGGAATCAAATGGGGTGGAAAAACCAAAGCCATTTTTTTACCCATGTTGGTGTTACCTGCTGTAATATCCATTTTATATGGTTTAAATACAACCAAATACAGTAAGTATACACATGTTTAATTTAAATATAGTCTATAACTTTATTTTCTTTAGCCCAGATAATTAAAGATTTCAGTTACATAAAACATGTGAACTTTGATTTATGTACTGCATAACCTGTAAAATAAATAAGTGTGTAGCTCAATAAGTATAAAATCCAGAAAGCTACACAACATGGGGCAGTTCATTTGGTATAAACCAGGGCCGTGCAGAGATGTTTAAAGGGGCGGGTGCTTAAAGTTAAAAAGGGGCACATAGAACCAGGCTGAAGAAGAACAACCCACATTCATCAAGAATCTAACATGACATCGCATCAAACTATATCACTGTCATCAGGTGGGGACAATGCAAAGCAAACGTAGCCTATGATTTACCTGATGGGGTACAATGTTGCTGTTGAGGGGTAGCTGCTGCTCCTGTTGCTGATAGTGCTGGAGGGCAGGGCCGTGTTGATCTGAGATTGTAGACTGTAAAAAGTCCATAGGAGAGATGGTAGCTGATTAAACATGTGTTATGACATACAGTGGCTTGCAAAAGTATTCGGCCCCCTTGAACTTTCCCACATTTTGTCACATTACAGCCACAAACATGAATCAATTTTATTGGAATTCCACGTGAAAGACCAATACAAAGTGTGTACAGTTGAGAAGTGGAACGAAAATCATACATGATTCCAAACATTTTTTAAAAATAACTGCAAAAAAAAAATAACTGCAAAGTGGGGTGTGCGTAATTATTCAGCCCCCTTTGGTCTGAGTGCAGTCAGTTGCCCGTAGACATTGCCTGATGAGTGCTAATGACTAAATAGAGTGCACCTGTGTGTAATCTAATGTCAGCACAAATACAGCTGGTCTGTGACGGCCTCAGAGGTTGTCTAAGAGAATATTGGGAGCAACAACACCATGAAGTCCAAAGAACACAGCAGACAGGTCAGGGATAAAGTTATTGAGAAATTTAAAGCAGGCTTAGGCTACAAAAAGATTTCCCAAGCCTTGAACATCCCATGGAGCACTGTTCAAGCCATCATTCAGAAATGGAAGGAGTATGGCACAACTGTAAACCTACCAAGACAAGGCTGTCCACCTAAACTCACAGGCCGAACAAGGAGAGCGCTGATCAGAAATGCAGCCAAGAGGCCCATGGTGACTCTGGATGAGCTGCAGAGATCTACAGCTCAGGTGGGGGAATCTGTCCATAGGACAACTATTAGTCGTGCACTGCACAACGTTGGCCTTTATGGAAGAGTGGCAAGAAGAAAGCCATTGTTAACAGAAAACCATAAGAAGTCCTGTTTGCAGTTTACCACAAGCCATGTGGGGGACACAGCAAACATGTGGAAGAAGGTGCTCTGGTCAGATGACACCAAAATGGAACTTTTTGGCCAAAATGCAAAACGCTATGTGTGGTGGAAAACTAAGACTGCACATCACTCTGAACACACCATCCCCACTGTCAAATATGGTGGTGGCAGCATCATGCTCTGGCAACGCGTTCTCACTCCCTAAGCGTAATATTTTACGCTATGTGACAAATCGTCAACATTTTACGCTTTCGGGTACCCAACACGTTCCTACATGACGAGATCAGAAAAATGAGAAAACATGAGAACCGTTGGGACTCTATCTACACATGTTCGTTCATTTTCTTCAAATCGCTTTACAAAACACTATTTCATGCTATTTCTGTGCTGGTTAAGGTTAGGAATAGGGTTAGGGTTAGGGTTAGGGATAAGGTTAGGTTTAGGGCTGGAATACATGGCTGGAACGTATATTACCACGGAACCGTCATACCACTGGAATTCAGCCATAACCCGGGGCGTACCATCAGAACGCAGAAGGTCACCTTTCGCGTTCCTCACGAACGCCGCGGGACGTGACAAAACGTCGCCATGCTACGCCCCGGGAGTGAGAACGCTCTGGCTCTGGGGGTGCTTCTCTTCAGCAGGGACAGGGAAGCTGGTCAGAGTTGATGGGAAGATGGATGGAGCCAAATACAGGGCAATCTTGGAAGAAAACCTCTTGGAGTCTGCAAAAGACTTGAGACTGGGGCGGAGGTTCACCTTCCAGCAGGACAACGACCCTAAACATAAAGCCAGGGCAACAATGGAATGGTTTAAAACAAAACATATCCATGTGTTAGAATGGCCCAGTCAAAGTCCAGATCTAAATCCAATCGAGAATCTGTGGCAAGATCTGAAAACTGCTGTTCACAAACGCTGTCCATCTAATCTGACTGAGCTGGAGCTGTTTTGCAAAGAAGAATGGGCAAGGATTTCAGTCTCTAGATGTGCAAAGCTGGTAGAGACATACCCTAAAAGACTGGCAGCTGTAATTGCAGCAAAAGGTGGTTCTACAAAGTATTGACTCAGGGGGCTGAATAATTACGCACACCCCACTTTTCAGTTATTTATTTGTAAAAAATGTTTGGAATCATGTATGATTTTCGTTCCACATCTCACGTGTACACCACTTTGTATTGGTCTTTCACGTGGAATTCCAATAAAATTGATTCATGTTTGTGTGGAAAATGTGGAAAAGTTCAAGAGGGCCGAATACTTTTGCAAGCCACTGTAGTGGCGACAGCACTTGGAACCATAAGGCAACAAAACTGTGAGAAATAAACTAAGCTCTGCCTGTGAGTCACTCTTTGCCTCTCTTCCTCCTTCCATCTCCTCATCTCATCTATCACTCTCCACTAGCCGTCCATCTGAGAACAAACACAATTTGCTATTGCATTAATCTATTATTTAATTATCCACACTTAAAAACTCTTGCACCTAATCCATAATAAAGTAATAATAGAAAAATGTTAAAGAACCAAAACATTGTGTTTATTATTGTTTTTATACTTGAATACCTCTGCAATGCATCAACTGGTACATGTGTTATTGTTACCTGTGCTCTTTTTAATCCAGCTGCTGAGGGATCCACTGCCTCACACAGCTCCTTTTGTCACTGTTCCTCCTGATGTCCTTACATGGCATGTCTGGACAATGTTATATCATGAGTAATAATTTAAAAAATCTATACACATAAAACACACATACACACGCACATACAGTGACATTTTATACCTTCTCCAGAATACTGTATATACTATGGCCACAAGTTTGCATCATAGTGCTGATCAAGAATCCTTCTGTTATTATTTATTCCTAGTGCTGTAATAATAAAGTAATTCAAATAAAAAAATTAAGTAATAAATATAAAATAAAGTATTTATGAGGATTCAATTTGTTAGACTATCCTCTTTAAATTGTAGAGATACAATAATTTTGCTGTTGTAAAATCAGGATTTTGTCATATTTGAAATATAAATCCAATCAAAATCAAAATATCAAATCAAATTATCAAAATATGTTCCCTAAAACGGTGGACAGAGCTACAGATCCATGACAGCCTTACCCAGTTCTAGCAGCTAGGACCAGCACTACTTGTGAAGTTAATAAAAGGACAGGTAATGTTTGTCGCTCTGTTGCACACACAGCACGGTCACTTGTTTCAATTCGTCAGTTGTCACAAGACAGCTTACCAACGTGTACATAATAAGCTAATACTCCTGTGTGCTGTAGACTACAGTGTACGCTGTAAACCAGCTTACTGGTTTTTGTTTCATCAGTCTGCGCATCGCTCAGACGGCAAAAAATGCGCATGCTCTTTCCGAGCTCGTTCCCGGCTCGTAACCAGTGCGCTCTGACGGAAGAGGCGATCATTGGTTAATGGTAGTCATGTGACTGATGCAAGCCAGATTCTTTTATTTAAACTGTGATTAATAGTGAAATATTATTGTTGAGGGACATAGGCACGACTCCACACGCGCACACACACATAAAAAAAAAAAATTGCCTCAAGAAAAGGGCACTTGGGGCACTCATGAGGAAAGGGGCAGGTGCTCAAGCCCCTCCTCCCCTGCACGTGCCTTTGAGTTTTTTTGAGATGAAGATACTTTCTCCTATTTGGCTCCAGCAGGCAATGAGGTGCGCTTACTGTGTCTCTGTCAATTTGAGTTTCATGAAACCGTGATAAACAGGTGTTTCTACACTTTTATTTGCTGGGTTTACTTTGATTACAGTGTTATTGCAAACCATGTCACATGATGGTTTAAGTTATTTAATTTCAGAACTTCTCCGTGTGGTGACTGACGGGAGTAAAAGCGACTCGTGAAATAATTAACAACTAAAAAATACATCTATATTTGTACAATCAGTGGGGGACTAGTCCATTGTTTTTCTCACAGTTTCAATCTGGTAGAGAAGCGTGTTTTTTTCTCGATCCCACAAGCACCACTGAAAGCCTGCCTGCTGCATAGAGCTGACTGGAGGACCTGTGTCTGTCAGACCCCGACACAAATCCCCGCCCAGCCCCTGCACTCAACAGTTTCCTTGTTTCATATACTAATAATAATACATTTTATTTATAGGCACCTTTAAGACCCTCAAGGTCACCTGTGCAAGAGGGGGTGAGTATGTATGGAGAAGATCAGATAAATTTGGATGAGCGAGGTTATGAAGCGCTTTGAAAGTAAGAAGCAGGATCTTGAAATTGACACGGAGGTGAACTGGAAGCTAATTGAGCTGTTTCAGAACAGGTGTTATATGTTCAGTGGATCTAATTCTGGAGATAATACGAGCATCTGTATTTTGAACTAACTGCAATTTATGGAAAGATTTATGAGGTAGACCATAGAGAAGAGAATTACAGTAATCTAAACGAGATGTGACAACAGCATTGACAAGTATGGCAGTACTGTTTGGAGTGAGTGAAGGACGGAGGCGGTTAATATTACGGAGATGAAAATAGGAAGACCGAGTGATATTATTCATATGAGCTGTGAAGGAAAGAGTGCTGTTGAGGATGACACCAAGACTCTTAACCTGAGGGAAGGGTGTGACAACAGAGTTATCAATGGATAATGAAAGACTTCTGGTTGGGACTTTAGTCAGTTTTGATTTGGTGCCTATTAAAATGAATTCTTTTTTATTGCCATTAAGTATAAGAACGTTGTGAGTAAACCATATACTGATGTAATTACAGTGATTTTAGTAAAGATTATTTACTTTTGTTACATAAAAGAAAGAGTAATTTGCTGATCTTGGCCTATGAGAAGTCCATAACAAATAACTTGGATATGGATGAAAAAAGAGTTTTTGGAAAGGGAAGCAGGAGACTGTTGTTATAGAGTGGATTTAGGAGAAAGAAGAGTGGAGCTGTTAAGTTGCAAACAGAGTTCAGTTCCTTGCAAAACAAATAAAAACAAGACAAAATCTGTAATGTTCTACAAATTAATTTGAGAATTCTAGGAAAAGACGTGGCAATTTTTTTGGCAATTACTATGCCAACCCTATATTAAGAGGTCTTATTTTATTCTTACTTTGTTTTGCAAATTTATTTGAGAATTAGGCAATCCAATTAAGATAGATTTTATGTTGGTGGTTGTAAAGATCTGGATGGATATTTTATTTTATTCTTTATTTCTATTTTTCAGTTTTATTTCTCAAGATTTTGTGGATTGTCTTTTTTTATAACTTCGCCTACCCTTTTTAGTTTTGTTAACATTGGCAATATTGAGAAGTACTATCGTTGTACTATTGTTGGGTTCGAATATACTTAATATAGGCCATCCAATTAAGGTAAGTGTCATACTTTTAGTTGTTAGAATCTGATGAGCAATATTTTATTTTATTGTTTGTTGTTTTGTTTTTCAGTTTTCCCCCTGAGGGACTGCCACCTTAACGTGGTCAGGGGGTTTGCGTTCCTCAGTGACCCTAAAAGCTAGATCAGCAGAAGCTTAGCCTTCAGGTGGGATACCCAAGTTGGTCAGGTCTTAGGGCAGAGGCCTGACAAAGTGCAATCCAATTACATGACAAAAACAGTTATCCAGAGCACCCCCACCCCTTTTCCGCCTCCATTGCCACCATGTGCCCACTTTACATTTCTCTCTGGCTCTTCATATATGCCTGTCTAGACCCGGCCCAGCGTATACATAGGTTTAAGAGATAGGTATAAAAAAAAAAAGCTTCAAATATTTTTGTTTAAACTTTAATACGTTTGAAGAGCAGAGACTCTTAACTACATTACCAAAAGGCCTTGAAGTTTTCAGTACTTGCACAGCCAAAATAATGATGAATCATGTCATGCAGTCTGCTCTGTGTGTGGGTCATCTTTCGGTATTTCTGCCCTCCATGTTGTCTGATGGCAGCTCCCTTCTCATCTTCCAGCAGTCTACAAATTTGCATACAAATGAACATCTAAACGGGCTCAATGACATAATTGACTCGCAATTAAAAATTTTCTTGAGCTGGTCACTTTGCGCTGGACGGACCAAGTGCACAAAATGAAGAAGGACACATACACACATAGGAAAGAAAAATTGCTGCTATTTTGCATATTAATGAGAGTCATTAGATGTCGCTTGGCAATAGCTGACAAGGGGACTTATTTATGCCCTGGCCCTCAATGCCTGACTGGGAGAAAGTGTCCACTTCAGCGACCAGCGCTAATTGTTTCTGAGCATGTTGTCCGGCCGATCATCATCATCATCATGGGAAATTAGGCTTGCTTCAAAAAGACGACTTGGCTGACGTTGAGCATGGCCTATTATGATAACTCTGTGTAAGCTTTTAACTTCTGGTGCTCTACAAGAGCCAAGCTTTTAACTTGGACCCATTAAGGGGCTTGTATCTTGCTGTTTCACCCCCAGTAACAACTATTGAATCCAAAAAGCTGAAAGACGAGCCAGAACAGGAAGCCATTATGCTAATATTTTGATAAATCAAAGTGGGGACGTTGAATGACTTGTTCCGTTCTGCACAGAAAACAAGCAGAGTGCAAATGTGTTAACTTAGACTGTTTCAAATCAAATACTCTGGTGTTAAATCTCATTAGACTGCTACAAAAAACCTCTCCAATAGATTACTGAAGTCCTTCACACCAAAATGATGCTGTCCATTTGCTACCTGCCAGCATTCATGACAGCTCAGCAGAACTCTTCTGTGACATCTGTCAGTAATTTGTTTCCATTCAAAATGGTATACTAAAAAGGACTTTGATAATTGTATGCTTGAAAATAGGATGAAGACCAAAATAATCCCGTATTATGGCAGTAGTTTTTAGCACTGTGTCCTGGGGTTCTGCTTTTGCTGGTAAATACACCTTCACTGCATTAAGAGGGTATGTAGCAGTGAGGTTCTGATAATCAAATGAACTTGATTAATTGATCACCACCGAGTGTGATCACCTTTATGAAAGCAGACATTTTAGCAGTTTGCTTGTCTGCAGGATTCAGGTGTGTATTAACACAAATGACAGTCTTCCCAGAAATTAACATCTCACAGATTTACCCCAAAGTTGGACCATGCAACGCTCAGAGAAATTGTAAGAATAAAAACAAAACAAACCGCTAAAAGCTACTTCTTAGACCAGGGGTGGGAACCCCAGGCCTCAAGGGCAGGTGTCCTGCAGGTTATGAAAATTTACTTCAGCTGTTCAACGTTCATCCATGGAAGAAGGAAAGTGCCTCTTGAATCTAACATGAAGACATACATGGTCAGGTTAATTGCATTATTTTTATCATGTGGATGAGTAATTGCAAAAAGTTTTAAAGCAGGCAGTTATATTATATCAGACACAAATTTATAATTAAAGAGTAATTTTGCATGAAACTGCCCCTCAATTTGCAATCAAGTTGTGATGAAAAATATTTCATTAATTCATAAGAAACTCCTCAACATTTCTGATTTGATTAGATTTTGACCCTGTAAGTCATCATTGGCCTCTCGCCCTATTGTAGCAGGAATAGGCTTCATAAACCCACCGTGACCATAAATTGGATAAGGGTACGGCATGGACTGATGGACAGATGAATGGATTGATGGATGAATGGAATTCATCATAGGTAGAGTACAGGTAGGAGTTGCCCTAATCCTACTCTACCCTAACCCTAATATTTCTGGAGAAAGGCTAAATGGAATGTCTTCTGATAGTCCAGGTTAAAAGGCAGGGCTTGGCGCTACTGTCAGTAACAAATGGCGAAAGTCAAGTTTCCATTTCCAGCATGCAAATACTTATATTGTTTAATTGGTATTGTAGATATATGACTGCTGTTTTGTTGATACTCAGCCAATCAGGTAAGTAACAAAAACTAACTAATTTGGACATGTTACATTAGTGCATGAGGATTGTAGTGCTTAAAACATTCGTGTGGCAAACAGAATGTCACAGGTTTGATTCCAGACATAAATTCCCTTTGGGGTTGTGTCAAGAATTGTATCTGATGCCAAATAAAACATCTGGAGCTCCCAGCTTTGGTGACCCCTTATGATAAGGGAGCACCTTTTTTTAGGTTATTGAAACTTGTCATTGGCATTTTCTCTATTTGTAATAAAATAAATAAATAGATGTATTGATAAAGTCTGCTAAGCCCCTGTCCTAGTACACAAAATATATCCAGACTTTCTTAGCTTCTTATTATCATTTTTATTGTGTATGTATATTATCTAATGTCTATCTTACAATGTGTACTATGTGTGCCTGTATATCTACATTTTAGAGGAACCACTAACATGTAGGTTTACAGACTGAAAAGGTCTCTTTCCTCCTCTGTCTCTCTCAGCTGGAGTGCCAGGCAAGCTGCTCTGCAGCGACCCAGAGATGAGGAGTGTGACAACAAAGAGGTGGAGGACAAGGAGGTTTTAATGCACACACACGCACACACATACAGCAGTGTGCGGTAGTTATGGTCTCGACAGCTTTAGCACCCCCATATTGTAAACAGAGGGGTGGTGACCGCCTCCCTGTGCTTGTTAACATCATCTCCGTCATTCAGCAGACGCGGCACTGTCAGCACCTTGCTGTGCCCCGACACAATCAACATTAACTATGACACACACACATACTTGCACAGACACACTGACTATGTACGTTGATACAACAATGCATTCAAATTCACACACACACACACTCCCAGCAGCAAATTTGTCCACGTATACTGTGATAAATTTACACACAAATATTCACACACACACACAGAACTGCATATCTTGGCAGACCCCATGCAATCAGCATTATCCATGTGAGCTCCTTAATGGGCACCTCGTAAAACACACGACAGCTCTGCTACCAAGAACATCCACAGGAGAGACAAACTACCTGTGCTGACACACACACACACACACATGCAGCACAACTGTGTGTATATTTCTGTATGTGTGTTTTGGCTATCATTATTGTATTGTACGTTGTTAACGAATTTAAAACCTTTTGATAGCCGTATGTTCTTCTCATCTTATCTCTTTTCATTGTGTGAAAAGTACTCGACAGGACCAGCATCAGTGGCAGTGACAGGTAGTGTTGCCAATGTTCCAAAATCTCAGTAATAATTTTGGAGAGAAGTGCTTGGTGCAGCAGTTAGTACTTATTTTTTAGATCATTTTTACTGTGACAAGGCAGGCATTATGAAGCCTCTTTTATTTTATAATCAAAATAATAAGTCTTGTTTTCATGGACCACAGCAGAGCATTTTGAGACAGGCAACAAAAATAATGATTATCAACTAGTAAAAAGTACACTTTTAAAATGTGTTGTGACATTCGCTTTCCCACAAGCCAAAATTAAAAGGCGCAAGAAGGAAAGAAAGTCAGGACCAGTGATGCGCTTCAAGGCTCAGCTGAGCTGAAGTTGCTATCAGGTAAAGCTGGTCCAGCACCACCTGGTGTGTGCATGCTTGTGTGCATAGGAAGCTATGATTACTTTGACATCAAAAGGGAGCATGCCACCCATGTCAGATATGTTGCCCTTTTTGGTAACGGCTCCAAAGGCCAAAGAGGCTAACTGCCGTTACTGCCCCCACCTCTGTCACCCACAACCACGCATAGCCTCAATCCCATTGTCCAATGCACACTCACACACTGGGGCATGCTCAGGGCTGGCTGCAGCCCTCACAGTGATGGTCATTCTGTCTCCAGCCAGCTAGCGGCGACGCTTTTGCCGCAACTCAGAGTGCATTTGACCTTTATCCTCCCAGCCCTAATCAGATTGTGTCCCTCTTTATGAAATCAGACGCTAAAGGTCAGCAGGCTGTTTAACATGGGATGGAGGCCCAGAGCTATGGAATTTGCCTTGGCAGTAAATTACCTTTATTATGTTTGGTCCGTGTGATTCTATACCCTCCCAAAGGCCGTAGGGCTGTGGATGTGGTGATACATGGAGATGAGTTACATGGCTGCAGTTTTCATCAAAACCCCAAAGAAAGGCTTCACAACAAAACCCGAGCTTGAGTTTAGAATGGTGATACACAGTTGCTTACGACACACTAATTGAAATATATTCTTTTACTAATAATTACAATCAACAAGTTGACAACAACTTAGTATTGTAAATGTAGCTACTAATTATATGACATCACTCCAGGAAAACTCCAAAGATGGAAACTTCCAACAGAGATCGATGTGGACCATAGACTCTATAGAAGATAGGTGTAGCCATCACTGGTTTGTAGAGTACTTTTTTAACCCAATAATTCCCTGCTTTGTCATTCATTTATGTTAAACAGGAATATTGTTTATTTGTTTTGTTTTTTGGAACACCCTGCTCTATTAACTAAGATTTTAAACTAGATCAAAAGCATAAACTCATGAGGGCATTGCTTGCTGCAAATTTAAATCAATTGAGAAGGAGTTTTCTTCTCTTGTAGGCTTCTATAGATTGACTCTTCATTTTGCAACCCAAGGAGTTGCTCCTTGCATCGAATGGATGTTTAAGGACTTGAGCTTCGGCTTCATTTCTTCATTCTACAATTGTCAGTCTATGGGCCTGATGTCACCTTAGCATTGGAGATGGATGTTTGATTGGAATTCCAAATTATTATTAAAATAGTTAAAGTAAGTCCCTGATAAAAAGCCACACAGTTTGCCCAAAACATTTGCTTGAAAGTGTTTCATCAGTAATAATGTATAGGCTATAGGTTAATAATATATCTAATGTTTTAAATGCTGTTTAACAAAGGTGCCAGCTTCCATTGGATCTGCTTTATCATATATTAGTAGTTGCTATCCCAAGACTAATTTGAAAAGAATCCTCCACTCACCAAATTTTACATTAAAAAAATTCAATTTCATCCAACAGTTTTTTCTTTCAATACTAAAGTGGCCTGCCATCTTTTCTCACACTCACATAGAAAGTTAATTGACATAAATGAATGAATGGATCCTGGATCATGGCAGCCACATGTGCAGTCTCTGTGGATTTTACCTTTTGTTCTCAAGCATTGCTCCCCAGAGTTTGCAGACTATGTTCTCCAGACAAAGTTATGTGCCACCGACCCTTCCCTCACATCAACTCTGAAACCTCACAGTCATTAGCAGCCGATTGATGAGGGAAATGGTATTAGTCTGGAAACATTTGCAGCTCATCCTGAGAAGGAGCCATTTTTACAATTGGTTTAGGGGGTTATGAATGTGCACATGTTCTGTTTGAAATAGGCAATGTTCATTTTTTATCTGTAATTGTTTCTGTAGGAGGCTTTTAGTGAGAGATGAGTAAAGATTCTATTATAATCCACTATCTGCTTTCTTTCTTTCTCATGCTCTTTTTCTTTAAAAAAAAGAAAAAGAAAAGCCCAATTCTTTTTTACTAATTAACAATATAAAATACAAATATATGTATTTACAAGAAAAAATTTTTTTTCCAAATATAATTAAATCAGAAATTGAACATAAGGATAATGATGTTTCACGTAATAACTGTTGTCTTCGGTAATGCTCATCACCATCTGGCTTCTTTTATGTTACTCACTGTGTGTCAAAGGCCTTGAAGAGCTTTCCTCTTTGATGTCTGCACGTATCGGTTTCATCTCCATCATCATTCTGTTAGTGGCCCGGAGTGCAACGAATGTCAACCTGAATATATAAACCTTATCTGTTCATACGTGACACAAACACATGTATTGTGTACCACACACATACATATGTCCAGTTTAAGGTAGGTACAATGTCACGTGAGTGATGATCACCAGGTATGAAGGGATGAGGTATAAGGAACTGTCTTGTGTGATGGATCAAAGGGTTACATGACAACCAAGCGAGGACTTTCTGCTTGACGGGAACATTTTTCAAATGGACATCACGACATATCAGACATGATGTGTGTGCATGTGAGAGAAACAGATCAGCCCCTAAAATAGACAGAGTCCAGTATCTGGGATGATGTGTTTTCTTCATCTCAGGTCAGTATGTCTGTCTGTGTCTTCATCACATCTTTCCTTTTGTCTCTAAGTACAAATACACATGTGTGTATCCCAGCACATTTGACATGCGAAACTGTCTTTTTGGTATCATTTGAAGGTCCATGTACTTTGCTGGTCAGCTGGAGATGTTTTTAACCAGTCACTAATACTGCAAGCCATAAGTAGCCATATGAGAGTTTTATTTAACTGGTAAATTGCAAGTAGTTTGATCTCATGTAAGCCCTACAGTATGTATCGTTTTCAAAAAGCTCTGATAAATGATCACAGTGAACATTTTGTTTTCTAGCTTAAAGGACGTTGAGTCCTTTTGGACAAATAAAACGATTAAAACCTATCTCTTCAAACCAACCTGATTCAGATGTAGGCGAACATGTTATCACCATTTCTGAAAAAAGAAATCTGTCCACACCTAAAAATGTATATGAACATTCACACAGTGTGTGTTGGTGTAAATGGCAGTAGAGAATTGGTTGCTTTGTTTTAGAAATTACTTTGAAAGAAGAACAACAATAAAAAGTAAGGCTAGATTTTGACAACCAGATTTTGATAATGTAATTTCATTTCCAGGCCATCAAATGCTGTCACTAAGGTGTTCTGTGGCTTTGGCACCATAACTACAACAATATTGGGTCGGTGGCACAAGATTGTCAACCATGAGGCCACCGTTGGCGTCTTGTGTGGGAGCTTTGTTTTAGACATCCTAAAAAGTTTATTCACATCATCTGGAGGTTGCATTTTCACAGTGGGAGAAATTCATCACTCATCCAACTGACTTCTTTAATCTCAGCTCACTGCAGGTTTCTTCAGTTGGACAATGATCCAAACAGATACCATTTCATAACAATGAGCCAAAAGATCAGTTTCATGATCACTGATATGCAAATTGCCATGACCCATAGTTTGTATGGAAGATACCAACTGGGGAGTGGGGAGTGCAATCACTGTCACCTTTCCTCGATTCAGAGATGGCTGTTTCATTTTTGCCTAAATGGACTCCTTGACTCTTCGCACAATCTACCATTACTCCCAGTCCAAGAGGTGTAGATCCTCATCACTGAAAGAGTGGCCTCTAGGTATAAATAGATGGCAGTCCTGGACAGTTACTTCTTCTATTTTCTCCCATCCACTTAGCCAGAGGTTGTTTGGTTTCCCCAGTTTATAATTCACAGTAATCCCCTTGACAGTGAACTCTGTACACTATTTTGCTCTGTTTGTGTCAGGACCAGTTTCTAGTGTAGCGTGTTTTGGATTTTGAAAGTCACCGAGACACAGTATTTTTAATTTTAGCTGATCACATGCCACATACAGGATTACCAATGGTTTTTGTTTAGGCAGAGGTTGTCCTTCTTCTCTCCTGGATCATCTGGAGCATTACTTAGGAGTCTTCCCTGCTTTGACAAATGCCCAGCTGGGATAATTACATTTACAGGGCCCCTGAGATGACTGACTGTGCATCGCTTTACTTGCTATTTTGTTCGTGCTTAGGCACTACAACTACTTTGTTAAGTTTAGGAAAAGGGTTTGGTTAAAATATGCATGTTAACAAAGTTAACAATGCACATTGAGAAGTGATACTAAAGAGTGCCCTTTGCCTTCAGGTCACATCTAGGCTTTGACAAGGGCCTTTGACCTATTTTGCAAATCCATCGGACAATCTCAAGACTGAAGAAATTTAAGGCCAAAATACATTTAAGGGGGTTGATTTAAAGGGTAACATTTTATAGTAGAAACTATGCTTATTTAATGTGTTTAATGTGTAAAGTTTGCTAGGCTACAAATGTCTTTGGTTGGAGTGACAGAAGGTGAAAGTTTCTCATGGCAGAAATCTAAGATATCATGAGTCACTTATCAAAGACCAAACCATGAAGCCAACGTGTGTGTCCACACCACCATCTCCGGTTTCTGCCAATACAGGCTAAAATGCATTCATGCTAAAGGTTTTCCAAAACAATGTCGGCATCACTTCCACAAGTGTCAGTTTATTATGTCCTTCAATAGGACACCATAATAGGACACAAAATTTTAGCTAAGGTTATGTGTGGAAAAAATGAGTGCATATGAAACTGGCCGCAGAAGGTGATGTCCACAGAATCTCCTTGTGATTGCTTTAGTTGCTAGAAGATTGCCTTGCAGACCGTTCTCTAGACCTGTGCAACTGAGGCCTTAGTGTGGGCATAACCTGAAACGATGGCTTCACCAAACCAGTCATCCCTGCAAAATTCAATAAATTACAAGATGCTTGGTTTTTCTCTCTCAGCACTTCACATACAAGTTCTTGAATGATCAGGTCCCATCACATCTTAAAAACCTCGTAGGACCATAGAAACCAAATAGAGCATTTTAATGTCAGACTGCTGGCTTACTTGTGGTTCCAAGCATATTAAAAAGTAGAATGGGACGCAGAGGCTTCAACTTTGAGGTCCCTCTTCTGTGGAACTAACTCCCAGTTTGTAATTCGAAGACAGACACCCTCTCTACTTTTAAGATTAGACTTAAAACTTTCCTTGTTGATACAGCTCATAGTTAGGGCTGAATCCAGTGACTCTGAATCCTCTCTTAGTTATGCTGCAATAGGCCTAGATTGCTGGGGGTTACCCATGATGCACTGAGTGTTTCTTCTTCACTCACCTTTTTCACTCTCCATGTGTTTATACCCACTCTGCATCTTTAGTTATTATTAATCTCTAACTCTCTTCCGCAGCATGCCTTTTGTCCTGTTTTCCCCCTTCACCCCCAACTGCTCTTGGCAGATGGCTGCCCTCCCTGAGCCTGATACTGCTGGAGGATTCTTCCCGTTAAAAGTTTTTCCTTCCCACAGTCGCCAAAGTACTTGCTCACAGAGGGTCATATGATTGTTGTGGGGTTTTCTCTGTTTTCTCTATTGTAGGGGCTTTACCTTATATTGAAAAGCACCTAGAGGTGATTGAATTGAATTGAACATGATTTTTGCTTTGACTAGACCAGTGATTCACAGCCTAGAGCAGGAACAGCAAATGAGGCAGAAAAAGTTTGGCAAAGCACAACAAAACACTCATTAGTCTGTTTCACTCATAAAACCATAATACTCTAACTTGAATTTGAAAAAAGCTCATTTACACATTAAACACTCTACACTTGTTAAGCTTGGACTCTGTTATCATTACAAAGTCCACCACTTAAGCCTACAACATAAATACAACTACAGCGGGCTGTACAGTAAAGACACTTGAGTGCATATGCCTTCCATCAAAAATTAATTTGAGTAGCTTTGATAATTATACAAGGGCGTAAAATATTTAACAGCGAGTGGTGGGAGAGCTGTTTAGGAGAGCTAGCATGAATATCAACTTCATCCAGAACAATAATAATTACAAACTGCTGACTGCTCTCTCTCAGCCGCTGTGCATCTCACTGTGTCTCACTTATTCAGCTCTGGTTCTCTCGCTCTTTGGTTCTCTGTGGACATGACTCTTTCGGCACCTTTCTATTTGCATCTCCCTCCCGCTCTGCAGCAAAGAGGCAGTGGGTGGGGAAGGGAAGGAGATGATTTAAGGTAATGAGAGGAGTAAAACATCATTAGTGCAAATTAACTTTTGTCAGCTGAGGTGATCTTGGTGGGGGCACTTCTGCCACCGGCGGCAGCTCGGATAATGGCAATTTATGCATTAATGTGTGTTATAGTGTGTGCGCATGTGTAGGTGTGTGTGGTGACGGCCACCAAGGACGCGTTCAGTCTTAAAGGGCAAGTCCAATCTTTTCAAAGGCCCTTCTCAGACACCCTAAATGTTTTCACGAGAGTTGCTAATTCTCTAAGTATTTTCCACTCTGTTAGTTCCCATTTTATAATATCAGTATTCCTAAGGGGGCTTTTTTAAGTTTAAATATGTTACCTCCCTTCGTGCTCTTAGCACTAAAATGCCTTGTGAATTATTTATGTTACCTTACAGCACCAGTTACAAGCCAGCTCTTGCATTGCCACATTTTGTGAATATGAATTGTAAGCACACGGACTCTTGCCTGCTATACAACCAGCTGTAACCTCTGTGGCTAAAATGTGAAGCCAAAAACTGCAGTTCTTCAGTGGCTGCAAAGCAAGCTAATCACCATGGACTCCCATGTTGAAACGTCCAACCCAAGCAAATAACATATTGCCACCTGCATCTCTATGACACAGGTGGTAAAAGGTGAAAAATCTCTTTTATACCTCACTTATTTAGATTCTGCTTAAAGTTTAAAGTTTGAGGTGTGGTCACCAGAGACCACTGCAGTGGAATTATGTGTCATCTAATATCTTGCTGTGTGGTACAACTTGTCCAAGAAGTTTCAGTGTTGGTAAGTGAAATTTTAGGAGTCTGTTATTTAGCACTTGTGTCTTTGTATTACATCTGTTCAGTTTTTTGATTTGTGGTTTGCCAACTATGTCAGCTGATAGCTTATTACTCCACACTCTGCTCTAAATATGATCATTTCTGCTGAACATGCTTCTTTTACTCACTCAGTCTGCACAGTACAGTTGCCTGGGGAGAAAATACCTAAAATCATTATGCACTTCTGATATTCAGAATCAGTTGTTGGTATTTGTATTTCCTCTTTCATTGGAAACATAACGGGTGCATGTTGTTCTGTAATGTCGCTGCTCTCTCTTGCTCTTGGTGTCCCTTACTCCCTCCATCTCTCTGTCTTCCTGGCTTTGGCAGCACAGGGGAGGCACGGTCATGTTTAATGCATGTGGTTTGTGTTGCACTCAGTGCTGGAGAATGGGCTCCAGTCCATTAATTAGTAACAAACGGCTGTTGGAAACAAGACAGGCCCAGCACAGGTCAACCAGCTCCAAGGTCTGGAAGGATGTGGACACTGATGTCCGCCCTGGGCCATCCACTGTCTGCAGCTGTGCTTCATAGCAACTCCTTAACTCAATAACTTACTCTTAGTGCTGTATTCATTTGCGCATGTTTACACGCAGCGAACAGTTGAAGAGACGATAATCTGCTGTGTGTAAACCTAAAACAATTAAGTAAAATACCAACTAGGCTACACATACACAACATACACGTGAAAATGTAGATTAGGTGAGATGGAGGGATGTGATGAAAATGACCTCTATCTACATACAAGAGCAGGACTGGGGCATACCCATTGCTAATAAAATCCAGTGATCAAACCTCTGCAGAGGTTTCTTTTCTGTTTGAATTTGAAATGGCCGTTAGGATCTGGGCTGTTACAATTAAAAGCTTTTTCTTTTGGCACAGTCTGTATTCACCCACTTGAATAGAGAAGGGAAAGATTCCTTCATTCACTTTTGTCTACAATAACCGAAACGCAGGGTCGAGATGAGATCATGTGACTGACGTGGACTTTGAAAAATATTTCTTTGTCTTGAGAAACTCTTGGGTTGTTTTTGCAGTATGCTTTGGATCAGTTTTGCAACATTTAGCTAAATTTGAGCAGAGAGTGTAGACGTCAGTATTCATTCGGCTGCTTCTATGTATCAGCAGTCATATCAACAAAACACACTATTCACCTGATTGTGGTGGCACATGCCCATACTATAACACTGCTGCCATCATATTTCACTATAACACACATTACACATACCATATTTTTCGGGCCATAAGGCCCACTGGATTATAAGGCGCACTGTCAATGAACGGGTCTGTTTTCATATGGTGTACCGGATTATAAGGTGCATTAAGTGAAAAAAAAAAAAACAGTCAGATAAGTCAAACTTTGCTAAACTCATTCTTCTTGCTTCCTCCACTTCTGTACCATTGATTCATTAATGTTGAATTCTCTTGCAGCTGCTCTATCCCCATGTTGTTGCAGTTTATTAATGACTAACCTCGTATTGTGGATGGATTATCTCAGTTGTTCTCCTGACTGAAGTTTGGTCCGTTTACAGCATCCTGCCTATGACTGCATTTGTTCATAACCATCAGGAACCCTCACATTAACTTTTATCGAGTGGAAAAAAGTTAGTGTTCATCCTCCAGCTTCACTGTGTTTATGTTATGCCAACATAGCTGTGGAAACTAGCGAGCTAACTTCCTGCTAACTTCTAACTCTGTTAAATTTAATAAATTCTGTTTTCATGGATGCCTGGATATTAAACTTAATTGTTACACCTGGTAAAGCAGCAACTTGATCATGTTATTAAAGATTAAAGAATTTAGACAGTTATTAACTCTCAGTGATGCCACAGTGTTCGTTTGACTTTGGGACCTTAACCGGACGGAGTTTTGGACCCAGATTACTCCGCGAGGCTCCTGACTACGGTAGCCGTAATGCTCCGACAATCCATCAAGCGGTGCGGCTTCGTAGTTTACCAAAGTCGTACTAAAACATTTTTTGACAGATTTTTGAGCACCGTGTACCACATACAATCGGTTTGAGGTCAGTAAGCACAACCAGAATTCATACATAAGGCGTACCGGATGCACTGTCCATTTTTGAGAAAATTTAAGGATTTTAAGTGCGCTTTACGGTATATAGTGACACATTAGATGTTTTCTGGCCTTGGAGTCTACTTTTTATTTTGGCCTGTGTAGGCTGACCATCTTTGGCTAAATTAACCTCTGATTGGTTCTTTGATTGAGTCAATGCCTCCGTCGTTTTTAAAAGACCGTTTCTTTTCCAACTTAAATTTTCTAATTGCTCAGGTTAAATCACTGAGCTGCCATAAATATCTAGATTACCATATATAACAAAACTTACCGTTCATACATGCAAGCACAAGTCTTAAGTTTGTACACCAAATTTAACGAACATATCTTTACTCTGGGCTACAGAAAGTGTTTCCTTTATTCTCTACAAAGAACGTGGGTTCATTTACCAGTGAGAATAAATTATTTGTAATTATCACCACAGGAGCATTGTGCCGGGAGAGAAAGAGAGGGAGATAAAATCTTGCGTGTTAATCAAGCCATGATGAATTGTCCATGTTCGTACAAACACAGCCTCTTCATGAGTCCCCTGTGCGTTCTTCACACACACACGTAACCAGTACAACAGAGTGGGCGGAGAGGACAGAATTAATTCTATGAAGTGAGCTGGCAAAGAGACAGTGTATGTAGATAAGTGGCAGAAGTGTAGACTGCGTGTATGCGCTTCTATGTGTGTGTTCAAATGCAAAGAAAGTAAGAGATTAACTGAGCACTGAGTGTGTGTCTGTGTGCGAGTGGGGAGAATGCCAAGCAGAACTGTGGCTGTGGACGACATATTCGGCAATATGTTACGTTCGGTCTGTGACTGTGTGTGTGTGTCTGAGAACATAAGGAGATGTACTATTGTCATCCTGGTCGCGGTGGCAATGACATATCTTAATCTACTTAGTTAGCGGCCAGGGGTCTTTAGCTAACGGATTATCAGCCAGATTTGAGTAATAGACTCCTCATTTAGCTTTAATGCGTTTTGCATAGAGAGCAACCTTCCCTCATCACTCTTTAAGATGAATCGGCTTCCTGGCTACAAGATTAAGGAAAAAAAAAACTTCTAAAGATATTAGTCTGCCTGCAACTGCATAAATCATAACATTTTGCTAATGCAGGCAAAGTTAAAACTCTTACACAGCTTTTGTAGTGTACAAGCAATACAATACGGGATTTAGGTATTTCCCAACCATAGAGTTCTGTCCTTATATACAGTCTCAAGTTAAATATAGCAGCAACGCTGGTTTTAAACTGTAATCTCTCTCTTAAGCTCTCACTTACCTTGACCCATGCTCCAGGTGAAAATCTCTCCAGAATCTAGCCTTCACTCCACAACTGTAATTATAAACTCTGAAATGAATAATTTGATATTTTTAGGAATATATTTTTCCACTTTGATGCTCAGAAGATGCATATTAGTTTGATATCTGTACAATAAATATAGGTCAAGGTTTAGCTTTAAGACTTCACCAAAGAGAAATAGCTAGCCTTACTCTGTCCTCTGTTTTTCCTTCATAGGAATCTGCTGTAACGGAATTTTTTTTTATTCTTTTTTTTTTAAATTGACAGCATTTTGTGCATTGAAAGTATTAAATGTTAAGATTAAATGGCACAACTGGCAAAATAGTACTAAGCTAACGGGGGTTTTAATTCTGGCACCTTGTGTTGTGTTTTATGTTTTTTTTGGTCAAATTCATTTCCGTTGATTATCTTAAAGTAATGATAATTTTGGAGGATTTATTTCTGACTTTTGATTATGTTTATTCTTTGTTGGGTTAAACAGTATTTAATACTCCCAACACACACACACACACACACACACACAGCTGGATATCCGATAAATGATGAGGACTCCCCATATGAAGACGGCATATATATACATCTATGTCGAGACAGGTTTCCTTTTTTTCATGATTTATCCTCTTTTAGACCTCAGTAGGAGAGTTTTAAGTTCATACTTTTGCTTTCTTATGCTTTTCAGTTGGGCAGAATTTACTGACTGTAATGTAATAATACTGCTTATGTATCGAAACTAAACTGCTGGTTATTTATGCAAAACATCATCCTTTAGCAGCCAAATTAGTAGCAAAATGTGTACACGTATTTTACACTCTAGTTTCATAGCACCGTATATATTTTTCTTTTTAGATACATCAGCATCCTCAACCGCAGTAAAGTATGTATGTATTTGTTTACTGCAAACAAGCAAAAGATTTACGTAAAAAAAAAAAACCTACTGCAAAATCCCAGTCTTTTTTTCTTACGTATATGAACACACACACACACACACACACACACACACACACACACACAGACTTTCACCCACCACACAGACAAACACAGACAAAGCAGCCCTAGGCCTACCACTGTCATCATACATGGGACTTGGCCTGTCTGTGTGAGACGCACAGTTTGTTTGGTAGTTTTAATTTGACAGGGCTCTGAATAGAGCCTCTGAAACACACACTAACGCTTGCACACACAGACCTACACACACACACACACACACCTTTAATTTGACAGCGCTCTAACAAGAGCCTGCTGCTTGTCAAATGTTCTCCAGTGGCAGCAGGGATGCGCAAAGCCGAGGGGTTTCTGTTCAAGGACATCTGTGAAGAAGCACACACACTCCTTCAGTAGCACACACTCGCTTTGAATAGGCTGAGAGAGGCAGCCCGCTGTACGGCGTGATGGGAGAGAGGCTGCACACACGCTGAGGGGTTTCTACACTGCTGTTCCTCTCACTCTCCATCTTCCTCTCCCTCTGTGTCTCCCTGTCCTTTTTTTCCCTCTTTATCTAACATTCCATCGTTCTTTTTTTTTACTCTTTAGGTCTTAAGTAGAGGGCTGAGGAGCTGAGATAGACCAGGGGAGATTTTGATGACGGCTCCCCGTATGGTCCAACAACCGCTTCCCTTCTTTAACCACACACACACACGCACTTACACACAGACACACACAACATTCTCTTCATTCTTCAATCCAAACACCATGAGACCTTTTAAAGTCACTCAAAGGCAGATGGGACTTTGGTCCTGATCCTCTGGATTTCATCCTATTGAAGGTGTTTGTTCGCACACATGACGCACTCCTTCTTGCGTGTGCATGTGTGGGAGCTCCCATGCTGTCTCGGACTTGGTGTCCACAGGACGCTTTGCTCATTAGAGGGAAGAGAGGGTGACTTGAGTGACTTCTATTCGGCTCCCCCGCTCAACTTGATCACAAGGCTGGTCCCGCGGAGCGAGAGAGAAAAGCAAGGTTTCAGCACCGCGTGCGTTACATGGCAAAGACAGCACGACCCAGCGGAGCACGGTGTGAGGAAGATGCAATAATCGCTGATCAAATTAATACAAAATCTGGCACAAGCTCCTATTAGTGGAAACATGTAACTTTCTCTTTGTGCTACTTCACATAAAGGGAACACCACCCCCACCCCAGAGAAGAAAAATCACTGTTATCAACTGGAAAGATAGTATGTCAGACGTAAAATCAAAATGTCAAACATTATATAAAATCAGTCCAAATCACCAGAGAGGAAGCCACAAAGATTTGCCATTAGATGATATCTCAAACCGCGTGTATCTGTGGGTGTACGTGTTCCTGTCAGATAAAATACTGCACATCCCCATCCAATGATCTAGAAAGGGGGTTCACAGGGTTGCATCCAAAATGTCAACATGTACATAAATACAAACATTTCCTTTCGATTCAGAGTGACATTAAACGGAAGGGAAATTGTTGCCGAGAATAAACCGAATCACCGAGACAAAGTTCAGTGTTTGGCTTTGCATGATAACCAGCAATCCAAAGTGCAGAAGGGAAGCATTCGATTGCATTTTCTGATAAAACCGGCACTAATGTGACTCCATACCGGAGATGCTCGCAGGTTTTTTTCCGATGATGAAAAGCCGCTAGGATTATTTGAATCCTGTAAATCATAGCTAAAAGTCAACGTGTAAAGCCAAGGTCTATGAAACTATCAGCCCAGAATAGAGAACACAGACGATATGTTACCGCATTGCCAAGTGCTACCACTTAATACCATTAATCTTGGTGCTCTCCCCCTCATCTCTCACTTCATCTCTGCGTTGGAGTGCTCGACGTCCTCTAAAAGTATGGATCTTGACCGCAGCCATTTTCCTCGGAAGAAGGAAAGGCTAAAGAGAAAGCGCTGACCCCTCTTCACTGCAATTTTCCCCTCATCAACTTGTGAGACTTCATTAACTTCCTTGGGGTAATTTCGTCTTTCAGTGCGTTTCTGAAAGGGTAGCATGACGTTTTCCTCTCACCCTCTAGCTATTCTCTTTTCTTGCTTTTATCTTCCACCCTTACCACAAGCGATTTCTCTTTAGAGTCAATTGTAATCTCTGAAAAAAATTAGAAAAGAAAGGGGGTAGTAGGGTTTCAGGGATCTGATGTTGCCGTTCACCTGCAGAGGTCATTCCAGCACCAACAGTATCCACTTTTATTCAACTCAAAGCAGTACCAACATGAACTGAAGTAGCTTCTGAAGATAATGTTCCCCTCAGGAACCAAGAATAATATATCCACTGTACTCTAGTTGGCTTAGTGCAAAATTCAGGCTTTACTGAGAAACTGCAACATGGAAATTGTGAGACAATGCTGCCCTCTTCAGGAATATTTGTGTCACTCCATAGACCAAAAGGCTTGCAGGTTTGCCCTATGGATATTGCGAGTTTCCAGTTGTCATTAATGCATCATTTACATACTGTTGATATTTTATTTTTTTTGTTGGTTTTTATTTTTATACTAAAACAAATGCTAATCTTAACCTCAGGCAATCAGTATATGTCATTTTTCCTTTTATTAAATTGTTCTACTAATACCAAGCAGTGGTGGTTTATGTTGGTAAATGTCATTTTAAAGTTGGTATGCAGCTTCTTAACTGCCAATGTGGTGGCTGACATCGGCTGTAGTTATTCATGTTAGGAAGGTTTAGACTCCTATGATAGCACAGAAGAGTTAGAAATGAAGGCAAATACTCCCTTGGTTTAGTCTGCACAGCCATGAAGGGTGGATGAATAAACTGTACAGTAGCTCTTTCCTTTTTTTCTGTGCTTCATAGTAGCATGAAACCATACCAAGGTTGCTATCACTGGCCTTTTACCACTATGTAACGTTGCAAAATTTATGTCAAGTCATATCCTCATAATTTCATATCAGAAAAAAATGGTCCACATTATCCTGATGTTCTCAAGAAAGTATCTCAAACTAATCTTATAGTATATTGTTGCTAAATGGCTAAAAAAATAAAATAAAAAAAGAGTAATAATAAGACAGCATCCTCCTTGCAACTTGTCATCTAGATTAGAGGTTAAGCATGCAAGACCCTCAACCTCAAGCAAGCACTTTCAATTTCCTGGTGAGAGGCCACCTGTTTCCAAACAACTGTGGTTTGACTCCAACTGACTTCAATCACTCTCAGACAGACTGGTTTGCAAATACTGAAAGCAGGCAGATTGCCAACAGGTTGCAATCAGTTTGAGTCAGTCTGCACCACTGAGCGCAAATCATCTGCACTATGTCTCTTTGTAATATCGCACTCGACTGGTTAGTGACTGGTTGTCTTCTAGATATACTTTTATATAAAAGCATTGCTGCTGAGCCCCAGTGTCATTTTGCAGTTAAATTGCTGGCCTGCAGCAACTACGTCACTATTTGGGAAGGATTATCTTTTCACATCTATAAGATTTTGGCTGAAGGCTGAATGTAAATAGTTAATGTTAATTTTTATCAATGTAGATGTCATTCAATTTGCAATTTTTGCAGATTTATTATATTTAAACGCTTTATTATCACAAACAGTTAAGTAATGTCCAACTTAACCCAGGTCAGTTGCAAACTGATAGTCGACTAATTGTGTTTTATTGCAGTCTTGATGCATCAAAGTTGTTTAAAGGTGGCGACTGACTGTGAGTGGTTGTAGACCAGGTCTCTGTCTTTTAGACCACCAATTTAAAGGCAACGAGATTGCCAGTTTAATGCACACGGTTGCATTCGTTTTGGAATCGTTGCTATCAGAATAGTTCTACCATTCTCAAATCTTCTTGTCAATGTTTCTGAGGTCATAGAAATACAGTCTACGACTGGTGTTGATGTAACTTTGAAAAAGAGAAAGTGAAAATTAAATATCACGGCATTTTGACTCAGAGTTATCGAGGCAGCCCTTGCAGGACATCAGAGAGAGACTAACAGAGGATCAGAGCGGCCTGTCTCACAACGTGCACTCCAGTAAGCGATGTTCATCTGTCTGTGCCGATATGTAAACTTTCCTCTTTCTCCCTTTCCTCCAAGCAGTTCTTCATGATACATGAAGTGCCAGAGCCTGGCCTGGCGCAGAGACAAATGCCAGCCACTTGCTCTTTCAAATGTCAAATCTGACATGTCGTAGACATTCAATAACCATCCCTGCCGGACCATTTCAGAGCCGTGCTCTTCAAACAGGCCCTGATGTCTCATGACAGGAGTGCGGGTGAAATGGTTGGATTGCATCTGATGTCCTCCCTTCAGTAAGCCCTGCTGATAAAGTTTATTAAAGTAGGTTATCTGTTCTTCACCAAGTACAAGAGGTGAAGGAATCTGGAACTGATATAAGACAGCCATCTGAACCACTCAAAGAACAGTTTCTCCAAATTAAAATCCCCTATAATAATCAGTTTTGATAACACTGCGATTAGGATAACATTTTACATGAATAATTAAATCAGAGGATTTTATTCATGGGTGACAGGAAGGACTCATCGAGGGCCTGGGTGCAGACAAAAAAGATGACCACCTTCCTGTAGAGGACTAAAACACAGAGTGTAAAATGACCACCGACCATGCAGCTGTCGTGTGTGTAGCCATTTCGTGTTTCCAGTTAGGTGCCTTGCAGATTCTTTGGATCTCTTTGTAGTTATTAAG
This sequence comes from Oreochromis niloticus, assembly GCF_001858045.2. Lineage (NCBI taxonomy): Eukaryota > Metazoa > Chordata > Actinopteri > Cichliformes > Cichlidae > Oreochromis > Oreochromis niloticus. The sequence goes on along the minus strand of NC_031982.2, from coordinate 5,802,412 downwards.
CCACTTTTCTTGCCCAGTGCCTTCTCTTCATTCAATATCATCATGGTTTTGTTCTTGCTTTCCTAAAAAGTGGCCATGCCACGGAGAAGTATTCAGGCTGGTGGTGAATTCCTGTGCATTTAAATTAGATTTATATTCCTCAATTTGGGCTGGTGCTCAAGAGGGCTAACCCATCAGCAGACCCATTATCTGCTCCTTTGTCCAAAGAGGAACTGCATGAGCACTGTCAGAGCTACAAAATGACCTCCAGCAGGACACTGGTGTAAATGTCTCTGACCAAACAATTAGTAACAGTCATGAGGGGGGCCTTAGTGCCCAACATCCTCTAGTAGGCCCTGTACTCACTGCCCAGATTCAAATTATCGGGCATCAGGATGAATGGACCCATTGTCAGGCACTACGCTGGTGCAGTGGGTCCTGGGTTCCTCCTGGTGCACAACAATGCCCAGCCTCATGTGGCAAGTACGCAGGCAGTTCATGGAGGATAAAAGAACTGATACCACTGACTGGCTCCCACGCTCACCTGACCTAAATCCAGTAGAACGCCTCTGGGACATTATGGTTCAGTCCATCTGTCACTGCCAGGCTGCACCATCATCTCATTATGAGGATGCACCAATATTGTCAGGTGATGCTACTGATGCCAAGTAACTTAGTTTTGGTTCAATCTAACCACAAGGCAGACCTGTGCATTTATGTGGGCTGCAAGATTGCAGTCCATTAGCATAGTGTGTTACCAATGATGTTCTTGAGGATTGTGGTCCCAGCTGCCTCCAGATCATTAACTGCTCCAGCTGATGTAGTTTTTGGCTGATCCACCACTTTTTCCATCATCATCTCACTCCATGAGGAAAGATCTTGCATGGAGCTCTAGGCTGAGGTTATCTGATGGTCATTTTATATTTCTTCCAATTGCACAAGCAATTCTCACCTTCTTGCTGATGATCTTGAGCCCATTCTGGCCTTGTTAGGGTCTACAACTTTATCTCCAACATCCTTTGACATCTTTGGTCCTAAAAATGCATTCTGTGGACACGTGTGCTTTAGACACAGAGAGGAGAGACTAAGAGTATGTGTAATTGATTGATTTTAATGTGTGCATCATATGGACACAGCCAACTTGGGGTAGCAAGAATTCTGGCTTGGTTGTAGGGGATCAAATACTTACTACATTGCTTTGCATCATTGGGAGAAATAGCTTTTATGTAATGTATCTTTCTGGACTTTTGGTTGATGTTTTGTCTCTCACTGTTAAGATGAAACAAAAACAAGTGAACAGAGACTGTTCATTTCTCCGTGAGCAAAGTAAAATAGTCTGCAGGGTGATCACATTATTTTCCCCACTGTAGATGTTTCATTGCCGGCTTTTGTTCATTGGAACACGCTGCACTATGGCCACCATGTTGCTCAAGAGGAATCAGGCTTCATAATGTAGGCAGATCCACACAATGGTTTGTAACACAACATCATTATGTCATGAGACCTATTATTTGGCAAAAATAACCGAGGCATCTTACCAAAAGAAATCTACGACATGTTCTGAGCATTCAGGTTTATTGAAGGCACGTCAGTTAAAAAGAACACATTAGTTGCAGAGGACATATACATTCATTGTTAATCAGCTTTGTCCTTCAATTAAATTCATGTTAAAACTCACATATTAGGGCTGGGTATTTACTTTTTTTTTTTCTTGCACAGGAAAATAAAAAGAATTTATGTGGCAACAATTTTCAAACTTCCATTAATGAAGAAAACATTCAATCACGTTTAAAATCTGCCTTCCTTGAAGCACCCTTGCATTCTCATTCGATATAAAACCATTAGAATATAACCACGTATATATTAAATTTAATAAATAGGAGATACAGATCAACCAGATTTTGATTTTTCATTTTCAAAACTGCTTACCACTACCGCTAATCTACAATAAATCACATTTCACATCAATATTAAATATATTTAAATTATCCCAAAGGATAGAGTCCAAATTCTCCAGTGTATAGCTACCGATTGGATTGTATTCATCATCAGGTTCATGTGGTATATAACTGCTTCACATACTTCATCAGCACATGAGTTAGTGTTTGATAAATTGGCAGGATTTCACACCCTACTGTCACACTGACTGACTCAGCAGTCTGGTTTTCTTCCCTTTGTCATCTGCAAACCACAGCTTTGCAGAAATTTCAATGACTTTGAATGTGTTGTCTCTTTTTTGTTTCGGTTCCTTCCAACTCCTTCATGCAGGCAACCAGGAAGTCATGGCACTTGAGAGTATACTCTTCAGGAAAATACCGGAAATGGCCAACATGGGGGCTGGAGACAAAATCAAAACTGTCCACAGGGACACCTTTCTGCTTCAAAGTCTCCAAAAAGACCTCGACATCTTTGTGCCTAATCACCTGGTCATCCCTGGAGTACAGGAAGAAATGAGGCCAGGCGGGCGGCCTGTCCTGCACGGCATCGTAGTGGTTCTTGTGAATGTACTTGGTCAACGGGTACAGCACGATTCTCAGAAGGAAAACAGTCACAGCAAAGAGCACTAGGAGGATGTACCTTAAAACAGGACTTATTTTTGGCCCTAAGGTGGCCGTCAGTGCACGCAGGGCCCCACGGACGTTCCCACTACCTGGAGCACTGTCCACGATGGCCCCGACAACAGACAGCGAACTGAACTGTTTGTCACTGTGCAACAGTTCTACAATGTAGCGGTAAAGCATGAAGCCACCATTGCTGAACGTGTGAAAGAAAATAGGACTGTTCTCCACCTCGTAGTCATAGAGGATCTCCAGCAGTTTGAGAGCCGTGTTTCTCAGCTCCTTGTATCCAAACGACTCGGAGATGAAGACAGTCTTCAAAGGAGCCGTGTAGCGGATGGTGACGCAGCCCTGCAAGCACGGAAAACAAAGACAAAGAGCATGAATGAGAGGAGTGGATGTATAAAATACTGGCCAGTCCTGTGCAACATTTATAATGACACAATCCCCATAAAGGGATGAGAGCAGGTGATTTGCTCGTGTCATATAGTTTGAACCTGTTCATTGTAGATGGAGCTGTATTTCGAGAGGTGCTTGTCTTTGCATCCAGCCCAGCCCAACAGTATCACAACTGGCTCCTTTGTCCCCTGCCAGTGTCTCTCTGAAAACAAGGCACACGATTAAAACACACACACACACACACACACACACAAGAAAAAACAAAGAAATAAAGAAAATAAATAAGGCAAACAGTTACAGCAAGCTAGGCTAAATTAACTCCAACTGTCCAAACAAGCAGTTACCGGGGAAAAAACCCCCACAATTTTAACGCGGCTTTGTAATACACAGCTAGCGTGTAGGCTAAGCTAACAGAGGCATGAGCATACAGTACAATGAAATGTTGCTCACCCGACGTCCCTGCATCTGGAAACACGATGTTGTAGTCTATTTCATCGGCTGCCATTTCTGATTGCTAGAGTATCAGCTGCGGTTCTCTGACGTTAACGTTGTGTCGCTCATTTGGCCGTTACAGAAAAATAGCTGTAACCGTGCCACAGAGCGCTGAGGTGAAGCCTGTGTGAACCAAAGGAGACACGCACATTAAAGGTCCGCGGACTGTTACCAGCTCCTCCACTACATACACTCCTTCCTCCCGACCGGAGTGTTTCTTCTTCGTTGCTTTTTTACAGCAGCGTGAAGATGACCTTACTGCCCGTTACCGCCCTCTTCTGCATGCCAGGCGCCACTGCGTCTACAATTTTGCTCCTGCTCGTTTAGCTCGTCTTTCATGTCATTTCTCAGTGTGTCCCATAAACGAAAAACTACTTGAAAAAGAAAGAAAAAAGTAACAATTGCGCATAGAATACTGTTTTTTTTTTTCAGATAACTTGTCATTGTAATAGGTTTTCAAATTCCCTTATAATCTCTGAGAAAAAAAAAATCTAAGAAGTAACACAATCATTTGAAATATTAATTTTTAATTAAGCTAAGTTCAGTTCCTAACTACTGATTGTTCAATATTTCATTATCATTCATTCATTTATCACACTTAACTCTCTATGTGTGTTTAACTGAATGGTGAAGTCCATATGTTATCATTAAGTAGAGCCTAAATACATAATTTATCAGTTCACTTATCACATTTCAAATTGTTCATAGATAATCACCCACAGCATGTTATAACTTAAATTATTTAAAGTAGTAAAAATCTGATTAGATGATTTGGGGCCTTCCTTATTGTAGCTCAGCCGTTAGCACTTAAAGAAACCCAATAGATTTTCTTCTTCGGACAACTCCTTTAGGATTGCTACAGTACATTTGCTTCCATATCACCCTATCCTTCTCATACCAGCCTTCTGCATGTCCTCCTTCCCTGTATGCATAGATCCTTTCTGTGAGCTCCCTATGTTCCTCCTGCCTGGCAGCTCCATATTCAACATCCTTTGTTCACCGTATCCACTATTCCTTCTTTGTACATCCAAACTTCCCTTTCAATTATAAATCACACACCCATGGATTGTTTTTATCATATCTTAATTACTGACGATTGCCAACTCACATTTTAAGAGCAGAAAAACACATTTAATCTTTTAATCAACTGTAAGCATAATATTATGGAATATTTTTTCAAACGCAAAGCTGCATTGATTTTAAGAAACTGGGTGCTCATTCACCATTGTTGTTATAATTCCTTGATACTCAAGGGATCTTAAATGTAATATTTGACAAATGGATTAATGATTGCATTAGAAAGTGGTGTTCTATGAGATTTAGGTCAATGGTATCAATTCCTCCATCCTCCAGGAACATTTCACCATTAGGATAAAATGATGATTATACCAGAACTGTCCTCTCATTCACAGTCAGGAGTAAACCTGCCGTTCACTCACAGCTTAACACTGCATTTTAGGGCTGAATGCTAACTGCAGTATGCCTAAATGCTGACAATGACTTAGCATGCCAACACTGAAATAACACAAATTATGGTGAGGCTGAAGGAAAAACTAATATATCGACACTGGTATTTATTGGATTGATTTGATCTGGACAGAGGTTTTGACCAAGTATGGCGACCACCTGATTTGGGTGAACCATGACATTTACAGAAGGTCAATTACAAGCAAATATATTTCAAACAATAAACATCCCCAATGGTCACTGGATTCAAGTCCAAGTCTGTGGGATTTATTCCTTACGAACCAAGAGAGACAAAATTCAACACCTTCCGCCCCACACCATCTCCATCTTCTGCATGTGGGCCTTGGACGACTTGGAGAAGGTACTCTTTACCACATTGAGAGGAGCTGCCTTGCCGCTCAGATAGACCTTGTTAAGACAGGTAGGAAGCCACGACTGCTCCTCCTCCTCCTCCTCCTTGTCTGCTTCTCTAGCTTCTTCCTTCCTGATGACGGTACAGGAGTAGGCGAAGATGTATCCTGTCATAAAGGCATCAAATCCTGCCCGATGTGTCCCTGCGTCAGCATTCTTCTTCTGGGTTTCAATCCCAGCTGAGCGGTTATTCGTCTTTTCTCTGCCTGCTCCTGTCCCACTCCCTACGCCACTTTTTCCATCATTTGTGTTGTTTTTTGTGTTCTGGCTGTCATCAATTGAGGCTATTGTTACGTTCTCATCACACACACTGTTCCCCTTGCTGTCAGTCTCCAAGCTCTTTCCTTCACTCTGTGGGGTGTTTCCATCACTGTCCATAGCTGGCAAACCATCGGGGCACATCTCAGCAACTGTCCCTCGCTGGTCTCCTGGAGGATCTTCTGGATCCACTTCCATGTTGGGGATTTTATTTTCCGGAGCACCATCAAAGATGGAGGAGCCCTCTCCTTCACTTCTCTTCTTCTCTCTCTGTCTCTTCCTTTTCTTCCACTTGTCCTCCTTATTTTTCTCGTCCTGGAGGATGATGCGGTCTGTGTCATGGGATAACGGACACTTTGTGCCATTCGGACACCAACCAAATGCCTGGCAGACAAACAAACAAACACAAAGTTAGGTAAATTAGTAAAAATACACACAATTTCATGATATCTATTTGGCTCCTGCATTATAACAGACATACAAAAAAACACAGGAGAGAAAAGAGCACTTTAGTTTTCCACAACTGTACAACTGAAGATTCCTCTGGGTAAAAATCCAAGCTTGAAACTTACAGAGAAGTGCTGACAGATGTCAGTCTGTTCGTCAACAGAAGCGACAGCTGGACACTCCCTGTAGTCCACATAGGTGGACATGTGACCAGCATACTGACAGAACTCTATGTGAACATGAGGTCCAGTTGTTCCAGAGCCCACACTGCGACCATTATCCAGCTTACTGGGAAGAAGAGAACATGATATGAAAGAAGAGGGATAGGTGGCTGATTTTGTTTGGCTTTAAAGGACAAACAGGGTTAATGTTTCAAAGACAAGGTACGCTGACATAATTATGGACACCAGACATTTCTGCTCTGCTCCAAATCTTAGCACCTTCATCATCGACTTAGCCAATAGGTAAAAATTTTAAAAAATTGAGTTATCAATTATTTTAAGAGGTGTTAAAGGGCTTTGTTCTTTGGTTTTACATACTGGTAACTGCTGCATTACATTACAGAGGACACACGTGGAACAGTCCTGTTCACCTTTTAGAGAACTTAATTAGTATCAAGTTGTGCAAATTATATCAGTGGCAAATTAACGTCCACTATAAAATTCAATAAAAACAAAAAATAAATAAATAAAAAAAACTTTACTCACCATTTCTTGTAGGCGTACTCAAGATAGGAGGCAGAGAGTCGAAGCTCAAATTCTGTGACATATTTTGTGTCGTATATCCCAGCAGGAAACATCTCTGACAGGTCAGCAGTAAAGGTGGCCAGGCGCTCGGGCAGGTGAGCATAGAAACTCTAACAGAAAAAAAACACAAACATTCGTCAATCCTCTCAAACATCTCTTTGACCAGGAAGTCATTAGAACTGTTGAATCAGTTTTGTAAAACATATCCAGGCCCAAGACAGGCAGCATTAACCTTGGAGTTTTTCCTTTTATTATGAATGTACACTACATAGACGTGCTCTGGCTGTGAACCCAAGACCATCTTGATGTGAAACAACAGTGATAAACATCAATCTTATAGAGTAAATATAAGAGTTCTATTATTATAAAGACTTTATAAATGTTAAAGGTATTTAGAAAATGTCATAAACAGATTTCACATCTTAGGAAAGTGAAAACAAGACAACAACTTGCACCTGGTACAGAAAAGCCATGTCAATGAGACCATTGTGTAGCACCAGGGGTTTTCGAGCACGCAGCAGCTCAGTGAACAGTGCTCGGATGTGCACACCACGGTCATCTGCACCTCCCTTATGAAGAACAAAGAACAGAGAGGAAAATGAACTGACATCAGAGGCAAACCTACTGCTACTCCCTGGCGTGTTAAGTTAGACACCTTTTATTTTATTTGTATTTTTTTAAAAAAAAGGTCAACAGATGTAATATTATTTGAAAAAGTAAGTACACCTTTTGACTGAGCAAGCTCTACATCCTTGTAGAGCTTTTGCATAAGTGTGTGTTAGTCACTGTACATGTGATGAGCTGGACAGAACATAGTCGTGGTAAATAACAGAGAAAAGCAGCAGAGTGAACACAGCAGGTACACAACACTCAGAATGGACGACACAAGTCAAAGCAGCATGCAGGAATCGCTACCTTATTGTTGCCCTTGCAGTACGGGATTCCGTGGCCGTACTGCTTGTTGAAGTCAAATCCGTGCTGCACCAGGAAATGCACTGACTGGGGCTCTATTATGTACTCCTCTGAACATAGAAGGATGAGGTTATACACCTGGACCAGGTACGAATCTGCAGGCTGGGGGAAGAGAAGGAAGGATGCATCACCTGTGGCATTTGTGAAGTCTGCAGTGGCAGTTTCTGTAATTTGATACACATAGATCTAACAGTGTTATTTAAATGTGTATTAACAGTCTAACTGGGACTGCTGTACCAGCATGTTACACTTATGAGTACTGTGTAATAACTGGTTTACTGTGTAGTACATGACAACATTTAAGACACTCTAAAAGGATCATTTTGCACCTTTTGATCAAGTTTCTTATAGCAGGCGATTCCCAACGAGAGGATGGACCGGGACCGAGCTGCATGACATATAGCTTTGTATCTGTCCTCAATGGATCTGAAATATTACAAGAGTCAGAGAAAACTACAAGCATCTACTTCCCGAGGCTTCTTGCACAACCAACTAATACTATTTCAGCTCAGAAAGACTTTTACTCACTCCGCCAGCAAGGACTTCCTGTTCCCAAGACCGCTCAGCTCCTAAAAAAACAGGAATGTGAATTTTCTGCAAACTCCCACATTACAAACTGTGCATCTAAAGTGACGAGAAACCTGGAAGAAACCAAATTGTTTCAACACGTAAGAACTTGTAATTACCGTGTCCAGTGCAACGAAGGACGCCGTTTTAATAGCCACGACCATAGCAGGCCAAAGCTCTTTAAAGTTTTCATTCTGGACATCAATGACAGGAACTACCAGCGAAGATGCCATGCTTGTCTCAAACTGCAACGTTACTGACGACTACCTGAAATATGAGCTAGTTTATCTCAGGAAAAGTTTTAATTAACAGCTGCTGGATTTCCGAGACATTGCTCGTTACTTACTTGTTACGGTGTCTTTAAAATCGCAGTGTTTACTTTAACTACTGTTGGTTTTTTTGGAGTATTTAATTGTATCAACCGCTAACAACTTCCTAAAACATTTCAACGTGCTTCTTTGGGTCCTGTGACAAAATATCTCACAGCAGTTCGAATGTTTCCTGACTCCAAATAAAGAGCATTTGCCACTAAATACTTGCAAAACAATGTAAAACTTAGTTAGCGTAAAACGTTATCAAGCGTGTGTGCTTTATGTTTTCATTTGACCGCTTCTGTTTCGCTTTTTGCGCTTACGTGGTATTTTCAATCAGGCATTTCAGACAGACGCATACAAACAGTGCGTCACTATACTTGACGACCGTGGGGAAGTGCGCCATTTTGGCTCAAACAAAGTCAGCTATATTTTATCCCCGTTAAGATGATATAAGTTGTTTTCATGTTTTTTTTTTTCTGTTAAAAATCTACAGGGCATGACTGTGCTTCCCACAAGTTAACGTTTGATGCAAGTGTAACATTTTCTCGTTTTTAGAGCGTGCACGCAGTTAGTAATGATTAAAAGTCACAGCTGAGCTGTACTGCAAGCCAAGCTAACTTAACATTTAGCTTTGCTGTTGCTGTTTGTTGTGACTGTGTGTGCAATGGGTGGCTGCTCCGCTCCAAACTGCTCCAATTCAACCAGCATAGGCAAGCAGCTGTTTCGGTTCCCCAAAGACCCTGTGCGGAAGAAGAAATGGGTGGTGAACTGTCGACGGGACTTTGAACCAACTCCTCACTCCAGACTCTGTCAAGTAAGTTTACAACATAGTAGCAGAAAAAAGTAGACCCAAAACTAAACAGACTAGAATCATGGATTAATTGAATAAATAGAATTAGGATTAATATATTTATTCACCCGATAATTATCTTCTGAGTTCAGCTAATTGTCACTTTAACTTTTTGTCATAATACCTATAATTCATGTTATTGTCTTTTGGTTTTTCATTATTTGGATTGAGTGTATGTCTTCTTTGCACTTGCTTCATTTCTTCAAGGACCATTTTGAGCAGAGCCAGTTTGAGGAAATAGCCAGGTCTCCAGCTGGGGGGAAGAAGCTGAAACCTAATGCTATCCCCACTCTGTTCAATGTTGGAGAACCTCCCTACCCCGCATTCACGGTTCCCTACATCCTGCACCCTTTGAAACCTGAGCCAGGTACTGGAAATTTAAGGTGTAAAGTTGCTCTGGATCCTTTTTACTCTGATTAAAATTGAATTGAATGGATGGATTTTTGGTGAACTACAAAATGCTTGCTGTGTGTAAAAGGTCACAACACTTACTGTATGGTTGTCTGTTATCTCTTACTTTTCACATCATGAACCCCTGTAGAACGCATTTCTATTTGAAAATACAGTAAAAACAGCCCAGCAACACGTTGCACATAAGAAGCGTTGTCTGGTTGCACATAAACGTAGATGAGCATTTTGCAGAAAAAACAGAAATGTTTGTCTCAACAGAAAAACCCAGAAGTTTTATGTACAGTTATTGAACCGTTAACTTAGCTCTATGTCTGCAGAAATATTTAAGAAGATATCTTCTTGTTTGGATGTTTTTCTATTCTAGTTCTCAGAAATTTAATTGCACTTTTTTGCCTTGTGTTTTGGTGTAGTGGAGAAGGAGCTGAATTTCGGGGACCATGGCTATGCGAGACGCACCCCTTTGCCTGGCCTGGAGGAGGAAGATGTGGACAGAACATCTGAAGATCAGCAGCCTTGCACACATTGCCAGCTGCTTAGGAAACAGCTGGAGCAGGAGATGCAACACACTGCAAGGCTACAGAAAGAGGTAGGATAGCTGATGACTTCTTCTGCAAATCAAAACCTGGTCTGTTGGGCTTTTTTTTTTTTTTTGGAGAGCATTGTAAGGTTTCATTGCGTTATGCAAATTATTATGAAAGTTGTTACAAAATAATGAGTGTATATGTGTAATAAATGGCCCAAACTAACCATACACTCCTGTTTCTGTCAGGCTGAAGAGATGAAGAAGCGTCTTTATCGACTTGACCGGCTTGAAAAGGGTCTCCAGAACTTTCTGTATGAGGACCAGATCCGAGCCCTGTCACTCACCAAACGCTCCCGACGTGCTGTCTGGTCTCCAGAGACAATCCTGAAAGCCCGGAATATCCGCTGTGCGGTTGGCACCAAGGGGTACGAGTACCTGAGAGAGATTGGTTACCCGTTACCCTCCTATAGGACTCTGTGTAACCGTTTGGAGACTAAGATCATGGTGACGACTGATATGAGCTGCGAGGAGCTAGCAGAGCTAGGCCTGGGGCTCATGGCCACCTGCGACAGTCCCCCTGAAGTTGGAGATAATGATGAGGAAGAACTGATAGGTGTTTTGTCTTCTTAGCAGTTTGTGTGAATTGCTAAAGACTAAAGATAAGATTTGCTGAATTGCTGTGAGGGACATTGTGCTTTGTATCTCCTCCTTGAGTGACTTGTTGTGAATTTGCTTTTGTTATGTCAACTGGTTGCACTTGCAAATGCTTGCAACCTATTCTATTATATGCGTGTGATCAGCTGATAAGAGATGCTCAGACAGCAGTTACCCTACAGTTTTACTTGTAGTATTTTCTTCCCACCCTACTGTTATCCCATCTAGAATCAGATACTGCTGATTTTTTTTTTCAGGTCCCTGATGCCAAAGAGGTATTGATAAAAATATAACCTTTGGTGTTGGTACGTGGCATTAAGAGAATCTATTTGAAACAGCTTAAATGTCAGCTTCCCTTAGCTTGACTATAATGCAGAATAGGTGCTTGGCAAAATCCAACTACCATCATGAGACCAGAGGTGGTAGGAGAAACAGTGAAGCTTATTACAAGTGAAACAAGACTTTCCACCAGAAGACTGCATTTCCTACTTTGGAGCTAGGTGTTTACTAATGAGTTGAACATAGGGAAAGACTGGGTTAAAATCAAATGAGCCCTTAACAATGATAAGCAAACACATTGAGATGTGGGGCTATGAGTATAGTGTGCATTAAAATCTGATATGTCATGAGTTGTTAAACGATTCTCGATATAAAAGCAACTGAGAGCAACCAGCACCAAAAGCAAAGGACACTGCTACGCCAGCAGCTTTGACAGAACAGCAGGAAACGGGGATGGACTCGCCACCTATGAAAATGCTGACCCACTGTGAGCTTGAACATGTGCAGAGCATGTGTACCATGTAGCTTGTTACTGATTGTTGTTGAGAATTGTTTAGAGGGATCATTTGCACAAACCCGACAAGTTTGATGCTTGTGTTTTTAAAGTCAAGTGTCTCACGTCTGAGCTTGGCTGATATTTTACTGGCTCTGTTTACATGTATAATAAAATTAGTATTTGGGATATTTAACTTTATTTAAGTTTCATATAGACACATCTCATTACAGAGTGTTCCCTCGACATTGTGATTTTTTTCTTTTTTCTTATTTATTTTCAATCTTTCTATCTTTTTGTTTTGTTTTTTCTTTTTTCTTTTTTAGGGTGGGGTGTAAAGCACGTGATTTATGTCTTTAACCACAAGACGGGTTTAGTATCAAACTATATTGTTCAATCATACCTCTCCAATTTAAGCATTAATAAAACTGAATTTCTGTACCTTATTTTGGTCACATGTACACAACTGAGACCCTCGCTGTTTTTCAATAAGGTTCCAAAAACTATGTATGGAAAAGGAAATAAGGGTAAATCCTGCACTGGTGAATAACCTAATTCTGCACTACAGTGTAAATTTCAGTCTGAGAATTTCCCCTTTGCTCTGTTTTGAAGTGTTCAAACTTTCTGGATAGTTTAAGTCAAGGTACAACCTAGAAATTTATACAGAAGCTTGAATATATACATACTTCCACTAATATTTTATTAAATGTCCCTTAGCCCGTTGTACCTCAACCAGACACCTTTGGTAGCTGTTTCCATGGGTACGGACATGACTTTTAAGCACAATCCACAAATTGTCGATACTCTTGAGTGTTTTGGGAAGGCCATTCTGGCAGCTTAATGTTGGCCTCCTTTGTGTGTTTGAGATCATGTCATGTTAGAACAACCAATTATGTCCATGTTTCAACTGTCTAGCTGTCAATTTGTGATGTTGAGACTCAGATACATTTGGGTCAATTTGGAGGCAGTCCTCTCTCATTATTCGGTCCACTTTGTGCAAAGTACCAGTACCACTGGCAGTAAAACAAACCCAGAGCATGATGCTAACATCACCATGCTTGACCACTGGTACAGTGTTCTTAAGTTGAAAGCCTCTCCTTTACTCCTCCAAACATACCTCTTGTCACTGAGGCCAACAGGCTCAGCCTTCGCCTCATCTGGCCATAAAACCTTTCTGCAGAAAGCATTTCTTTCTCATCCATGAGTGAGGCTCAGGTTGTTGATTTTGACGCAGAGGCTTCTTTCTTGGTTGGCATCCACTCCCATGGCAATGTAAAAATCTCTGCTCTGTGGACAGTGACCCCGGTGTTCCAGCAGTTCCCAGTTCATAGCAATTGCAAACATTAGTGGTTCTTAACCAGTTTCCCCTCATTTGAGGGGGACAGTTTAGGTCTACTATCAGACCTTAACAAAGCAGTCGAACACCTTGTACTTTTGATAGTTGTTTGCAAGGTTATTATAGTTCACTTAAACTAGATGTGGAAACAATTAACAATTTTATTAACTGAAAAAAAAATAAAAACTTGCAAAAAAGATAAAAGTAACATGATTTTGTGAATTTGGAAAACTAGCTAAAATATAAATAAAAAACAGAGGAAAATACTTAGTTTTGGTATGTTGCTTTGGTAAAACCCGACTATTGAGGTATTGGATGGAGGTCTGGTTTTTTGGAATACTCATTTTCCTAAATCTTGCCTCTGATATATACCCATTATACAATAATAACTAAAAAGACTACAAATAACACAAAAACTAATAAAAACTCAATTAAAAGCGAAAAGTTAAAATAAAAATAAAACCTAATTTAGAAAATACATAACTATAATACCTGAGTTCCTGAGACCTTCCTATTGGGAGTACTGGTCAATACAGTAAACATTACCTGTTTACACTGGCAAAGAGAAACTACCAGTTGTGCTCAATTATGATCCCCAACAAGAATACTTATTAAAAGATTTAAATGACTGCATGTATCTATTTGAGCCTGTATGTATAATTTTGATCCTGTGTGGATCAGAGAAAATCCAATAAATTTGAACTTGTGCACCGGAATCTTGTTTTTGAAAGTCATTAAAGTAATGCTGTAACTGTAAGATCACAGTTCAAAGAAGTCGTTAAAAACCCCAAATGACCATGACATTTATGCTCATGATGACCAGATGGAAATTCTGACCACAACTATACACGTTCTCCATGTCAGGCAGCTCACAGTAACAGCTAACATTGGATGCTAGAATAAAAATGAAAGCATATTAATTTACTAGTGATAAAACTTAAACCCAAGTCTCATTAAATCCCACTGTTCTAACTTAATCTCAGGTCATGTGTGTTACTTTTCCCCACATAAAACAAACAGCTGCCCAGGTTGGACTTTGAGCAAATCGATAACATAAAAGCCAATATTTCTATTTACATTGCAGCTGGCTTTTTAACCTTCAATGGCACGAAAACTTTAAGTCAGTGTAAACAGATGATCTTGTTTTTTTCTACATTTTTGAAGATTAACCATCAACTTTGCAAGGTTCACACGAAGCACAGTTTTCCTGCCCGTCCCTATTTATTGACCAAACAGCTCTTTTCAGTACATTTTTTCAAGTTGACTCTTTCGTGTTGATTATCACTGATTTTTGGCCTTTGAACTCTTTCTTAAATGGAGCCCTGTGTTTGTTTGTCATGGTGACACTCACCTCTGCACACTCTAAAGCTTGGCTCACATAGGTAGGTAACTATAACTGAGCAGCTGAAAAACTGCACGTTTACTGTGTTCACCAGCTTTTTATAGTGTAATGTGCAGTTAACATCTGATATTTAACACCACACACAAAGTACAACAGAGGTGGGTGGTAATGTTTTCAGTTTTACAGAGTAAGAGTGGGCTCAGTAAAAACCTTTGGATAATAGTCTTACATGCAGCACCAGGGGTAGATTTCATTCTCAAGGCAGCAGGAAGGTCTGCACTAAATCTCATTCATCGTAACTAAATCTAAATTATCAAAATATTTAATTCGACATTTTACTCAAAACCACATGATCTTCACAGAGTGGTACAGCCTAGATGAGTCAGTGCTATAGCCTAGAAGTCGAATTACTAGAAATGTGCAGGGAATCGAGGAACCACGAATATCATGTTTCATATCGGTCCACTCAATAGTTATAACCACCTAATCAATAACTGCTTGTTCAGTCAACAAGGTAACCAGAATTGTCTGGTAGTACATTAAATTAATAAAGAGTGTGATTTTACTCAAATTTACTTGCATTCAAATGAAGTCCTTTGTTTAGTCTCACACACAGACACACACACACACACACACAAACACACACACACACACTCTCTCTCTCTCCTTCTGTCTCTGTCTCTCTGTTTGATTTGGGGGAAGTGCTTAGTCAACCTCAAAGGCTTTAAAAACAACAGGGGTTTACTGTCTGCATGTTTGGGTCGCAGAACAGAGAAAGAGAAAAGGTAAGATCATTTTGGGCTTAACCTGTTTGTTTTTAAGTCTTTAAGTCTTTTATTCTGAAGGGCAAACATCTTAACTATTGTAGGGGTATATTTTGTGGAATTCCAACTAATGCAGTTTTACCACAGAGATCTGTTCCTGTCTTGTACACTTTAAATACTTGTTATACATCTAAACATTTAAATTCGGAGAGGAAAAAAATTTTTTTCAATGGCGACCCAAAAAGGCTTTATTATGTAACCAAGGTGATCCAGATCACATCCAAACAGACAGACAGTACACTCTGAGTCTGTCTCTGTCTGTCTTTGTTTTGATGCTTGCGTGCTCTCCATTTGCCCCAAAATACCTCTGTGTGCCCGCTGTTTACCCCGGCTCTTTTTGCAGATTATCTTCGCATGTAAAGACAGACACAATGATGTTTTGCTCTTTTAATTATTTTTGGATCAGACTGAGTGCTACTGATTGAACCCCAGACTGCCTAGTCTGCATGTGCTATCTCTTTTTCCCTGACTTTGTGCCACAAAGCCTTGGAAAAGACTTTTTCTCTTCACCTCTTCACATTAGGTGCCAAACATTTGTTGTTTTTGTTTTTTCAATTATTGCACAATGTCTTTCTTGTCAGGTAGATACAGTCCAGGCTGCCAGGGAGAGACAATGAGCTCTCTCTTGACGCTGTGGCTGTTCGCAGCATTGCCAGGCCTGTTGTGGGCCTCACACAGCACTCTGATTGTGGAGGGGGACAATGATGCCTCCAGGATCTGCAAACCTGCCCCCCAGTGGGACATTAAGGGATATGCACCCATGCAAGACCTGTTGGGAAACGTGGCTGTGGTGGCGCTGCTGAAGGCTACCTGACAATTCTGCCTCAAGCAGGCATCCAAGTAAGAAAGTTGTAATAGTTGAAACTCCTATTTTTAAGTTTTATTTTGAAGAGTAAACTCATTAACCAGTTGTATGTATTTTTTTATTGGCTTCTTAATAATACAATTTTACTTTATAGTGTTGTTATTTTCTGAAACCTTTTTTCTGAAACACTATTTCCCAATAGTCCTCAAATTTGTATTTTAGTTTTAAAAAAGTCATTTTAAATAGACTACTAGATAGCATGCTGTTAAAGGAAAAACAGAAAAGAAATCCACACCGTCTTTATACAGACCTTAAATCTCTCATATGTTTACTGAAATTGCTGGGAAACAACATTACAGTATACTAATATTAACAATATAAGAAAAATTATGTATCATTAGACCATATAATCTGAGCTGATTTTTTTGTCTTATTTTGAAGAGTAAAAATAAGCAAAATGTAAAACAAACATGATCTATGTACAAAAGGTGTTCTTGTGGAGAGACAGTTGCTCAGAATTCCTCTTATGAGCCTCTAAACATGATTTTGCTGCACATTCAGTGCAGTAAAGATTTATCATCCTTTTATTGCAGTTTTTTCTCTTAAAACTGGAAGACAGACAAGCCCTCCTTGTTGCTTGAGTCGAGGCTTTGGCGTCCTGTGATTCTAGAAAGACCTTTTCCAACTGTCCAGATTAACAGCGATGTGAGATTATACCCAGCTCTCTATCTTCTCTTCCATCTGTTCATCCGTAGAATTGGAGGCCTGCGTGATAGGCTGAATCGCAGCAACATGACTGAGGTGTCTTTCATAATAGTAAATGAGCGTGACGCTCATTCCAGAGCAATGTATTGGGAGCTGAAGAGAAGTGCTCCCACCGGGGTCCCCGTGTTTCAGCAGCAACCTTTTCAAAATGATGTGTGGGAGGCTCTGGACGGAGACAAAGATGACTTCCTGGTTTATGACAGGTGAGATGAACCTGCCCTTCATGACATTTACCTCATATTTTTGATTTTATTTAGGGCAAAACACTTTAAATGTTTGAACTTTGCTTTAAATCATGCATGGGAACGGTTACATAGATAGCAGGGTGTGACTTAAAACAGGGTAATGTAGATAATGGTATGATGTGGACATCAAGGAGTGGAGGAGAGAACATGTATAAAACCCCATGCAGACGGAACAAGTTGTTCTTCCTTTAGTTCCACACACGTGTCATATTTGTATGCATCATGTGGACATTATGAATTTGCGTTTCAATTCTCCCTCTCTTTCTGCTTCATTTTCTCCAGGTGTGGTCTCCTCACCTTTCATATAGTGATGCCTTACAGTTTCCTGCATCACCCTTTCGTAGAGGCTGCAATCAGAGCTACTTATCAGAAAAATATCTGTAACTGCACTGTGAGTGATCAGTGGAAAAATGTGTGCGAAATGAATGAAGTCCAATGTTATAGTTCACAGAACTAATCAACAGACCTGGGCGTACCCCGTCATTTATCCTATGACATCTGGGATGGATGGATGCATGGAAGGATGGATGGATGGATGGATGGATGGATGCATGGATGGATGGATGGATGGATGGATGGATGGATGAATGCATGGATGGATGGATGGATGAAAGGATGAATGGATGGATGGATGGATGGATGACTGCATGGATGGATGGATGGTTGGATGAATGCATGGATGGATGGATGGATGAAAGGATGAATGGATGGATGGATGGATGGATGGATGGATGACTGCATGGATGGATGGATGGATGGATGAATGCATGGATGGATGGATGGATGAAAGGATGAATGGATGGATGGATGGATGGATGGATGGATGACTGCATGGATGGATGGATGGTTGGATGAATGGATGAATGAATGGAAGGATAGATAGATGGATCAATGAATGGATGGATGAATGAATGGATGGATGGTTAAATGGATGGATGGATAAACTACTCAATATTTTTTTATGTTCTGTAATGTTTCCTTTTCATAGTGAGGGACTGGTAAGGAATTGTTGGCTAGCTTCACATTAACTTGACTGGGATTTATTGGTAGATTGGCCTCTTGTAGTTGAGTTGTCTTGAGTTGGCCCTCAGTTTGGGTTCTCATCAGCCACAGGAATAAATGTTGGGAATAAAACTGGTTTGATCGAGAAAAAAACAAAAACAGAAAAAAGTAGTAATTATGTTTTAAGAACAGCAGTGCATTTAACAGAAATGAGGCTGACTAAAAACAAGGTAGAGATTATTAATCAGAAACATTAGCTAATGTTAATGGTAACTAATAGCAAGTTGATCAAATTTTACTACATCAGTGTTGTGCCTTTACTTTAATGTGCTGCCCCCAAGTGGCCGAAATAAATGTGACAATTGTGAGTGTGATGCAGCTTTACCTCACGAATAATGAATATGGTGTGTGTGACTGTGTATTCCTCTTTTCCAGCAAAATTTTACTTCATCTGTCGGTGGTAACAACATCACAAACAATGGCACAGCTCAGCTTGTTGACGAAGGTTCAGAAGTGCCAGACACAGCTTCTGGAAGGACTCACCACCACCACCACCACCACCATCATCATGATGACCCCCCCTCTCATCATCACCACCACGATCAACATTCCAGTCACCAGAATCAGTCGCTACATCAGCAGGATCAGGGTGATTCTACTTCTCATCACCACCACCATTCCCCCCATCAGCAGCACCAACATGATCATTAATCTGGCAGCAGCACTGATAACTAACATTTGTAATTTGCTTTAGTGTAGTTTGATTAGAATCTGAATGTTTTTTGTGCATTTTTATTTTATTGTATTGTCTAATTATAAGCAGTGATTATACTGTGGTTTGTCTCCTGGCATTTCCACACTCCACATCTCTGTGTGGATAAAGTAACCAATCTCCACCATCTCCTCATATTAATGAAGTCCGCGGTGTAAAAGCTGCTTGCAGAAAACTGTGGATGGATGTGTTTGGCGAGATGGGATGGATCAAGAGTTACTGTCACCCACACAGAGCCAGGGGAGGGTGCGCACTGCTGCTGAGCAAACCTCAGTTAGATTACTGTTTAAAGTGGATATGACTACCATTAATAGCATGTTTCATGATGAATATTTGTAGTGATATGTGTGTGCTAATTGTTCTTTGCTGCATCTTTTCATTTAAGGAACACAGGAGGTGATTTAAAACTGAATATACTAATCATATGTAATCATTAGACACTGTGTTGCATGTAGAAGACATTCATAGTATTCGTTTCTGCTTGACCCACCTGATCCACTACAGGCTTAGCCCACACTGTTACTCACTGCATGTTTGCTGTGTGACTCACGTTTCTTCTTATGAATTCAGAGTGTGGAAAGAAACTATAAAATGTTTTGTTTAAAAAAGCAGATATAGAGACCAAGTGATTTTTATTAAAAATTAACATTAAAATTGACTCTTCTGTTAATTCATTTGGGAGTGTATGTGTCATTTTTAACTTTAGTAATAACAAAAACCTGGCAGTAGCAAGGCAGTGTTAAATGGATTCAATTAATTTACTTTAACTTCTTCTTTTCCCTTAAACCAATGGTCTGTTGGTAGTTATCTAGACACCGAGTAATTTATTCTTTTATCTATTAAGTGAAAATTCAAGCTGTATAATGAATTTATTCGACTTTTTGTATCATATGATTTAGAATTTTCCTCAGTCACACTTGCAGTAGCATTTTCAGATAGGATTTAGCTGGCAGTTACACACCGTAGTACTGTATGTTAAACCGCGCACACACACTGATTAACTCAGTCCTGCTTAGAACTTGACTGAGATGCTGCATACTCTGACAGGACAGAGCTGAAGAGAGAAATCACAGCTATAGACCATCACAATGAAGGTAAATTGAATGTTATTTTGAATCTGAATGTTATTTTCAGCTGTGTGTACTGTAGATTCTCCTCACATTGTTGGAGGCTGCTGTGGTTAAAAGCTGTTATCTTAATGATAACTGCTGCATAAATGAAGATGCATAGGCTCATGCTTTTATTTTGAAATACTCTATATTTCTGGTCTTGAAAGCATCTTCTTGTAACTTTCCCTTCAGTACTACTCTACACATGAAACCTTAACACATAGTAGTTCTGTTCGGCTCTGTTAGGGATTGTTTTCCGTAAATCCTTATGAGGACACAGGTAAGGCTTAACTGCTTAGCCTAGCTCTGGCCACACAGCCTGCTGCTTCTAAATAGTGCTTTAACTTACATTAAGTAGCAGAGTGCATTTAATATTAACAGACTGTTAAAGAACAAATTTATCTCCTCACCACTGCATATTATTGGTTATTGATGAATAGACTGTATATAAAAGATGGAATTAGCCACTGATTTCTGGACTCTGCTTTTGGAAGACTCGACCTTATCGTTTTATCCTGTGCCCCGTTGCATTCTTTGAAACCAGGTGTTGGACATGACAGTGCCGTGCTAAAGTCATCAGCTAAGGCTAGCAAGCTTGGCTAACAAGCTGCATCCATCAACAGTATAGGTGCAACACAAAGACATCAAAAGCTGGAGCACCAACTTGCTGTAGCCACAATATTTAGCTTAGAATTCCAGTAAAAATACTGTTAAAGACACCAACACCACATACGTGCTCAAATTCAATACCAGTATAGTTACCAGGCTGGATACCTGTTATTTTAATGAGTGACATTTTAACATGGCAGTCTATTGGGACTGATACTCTTTGGAAGCCATTAGAAGAACTGCACTTTCGGACTCTTTGGCATTGGCTTCATTAATGGTGGATGAAGCATGTGTTAGCCTGGAAAAAGTAGGGTTGTTAAATTTATTTCCATTCTTTGATCCCATGGCAAAGTCCAGTAGGAGGTTTGAAAATATACAGATTTCCCCCTTCTTGTATTTTTTTTTTCCTTTTTATATAATAGTGCAACTAATGAATCAACTCCTCTGAGACGTAGCATTTTAGAGCAGTAGTGATCCAGTTTAACTGTAAAAAGACTGTATATTTCTTAAGTTCTAGCCAAGCCTGAGGCAAACATGGGGCAACACCACAAGAGAAGTCTGATAGTGAAGTAAAGAGAAACATACCTGCTGTGCACACAACTTTCATCTTCAGACACTAGATGGCAGCACTGTAATACTTTAATCACACCAGGTCACCCTGTCGTCCACATCAGTCAGCCACTCATCAAAAGGATTATTAGTTATCATCCATTATCAAAAGAGATACGTTTGGATTAGTGCACATAATCCTTAAATTGTAATCCAGATTATCTCCTGGTAGTTTAATCAATTTTGCAGCGAGGTGTTGTTAGTTGCAAAATACTTTTTGAGAAGAGTACTATTCATGAGCGTGCAAAGTGCTGGGAACAGTTAGTTGTACTGATATAAAAAAGTTTATATGAGTACATTTTATGGTTTGTACCAAAAAACCTGCAAATGACTTTATGTGTAGTCATCATCTTATGATGAGGGTTTTGAAACCAGACCTCGTCCAGTGCAGTACAACAAAATGAAACTTTAATGCAGTGACAAATCATGTTTGGCCTTACCTTTGCAGAATGAATACAATATTTGAATAATCAATAATGTAGAACAGCATAAATGCCATATAAGCAAGTGTGATCATTATACCAAAAAAGACATTTGAGGTTTTCCGTCTTTCTGTGAGAGACTTATATTATCCATTTCATTTTAAAACCTTTGTGTTTGCTTCAGCTTTGCAATTTAAAGTTTCTGTTGCTTATTTTTTTCTGTTTCAGGATTTTCAAGCGCTCACTGTGTGGCAGAAAGTCCAGTTATTTTACCATGGGATTTTGGAAAAAGGAGGCGTGTAAATTAATTTACCCATTTTTCCTCAGAAATCAGCAGTTTCTTTATTTCTAAAAGTCTTTCTGCTTTTCTCTCACCTTCTTGTCATTTAGACAAAAGGACAGACAACTGGCTTCTGGTCTATTCTCCTGTGCCAATTAGCTGTGTCTTTCTGTGTTACTTGATCATTATATGGGTGGGGCCAAAGCTAATGGCAAGGAGGCAGCCAGTCAACCTCAGATCCGTCTTGATACTTTACAACTTTGCCATGGTCTGCCTGTCTGCCTACATGTTCTATGAGGTAAATGCCATACTGCTTGAAGGAACTATTGGAAAAGACAATGGGGAGCTGGAATACAGAGCAGCTAAAAGGAAGTCAGTATAGGATAATACAACAACTTCCAATGATATTAAAAGCACCTGCTTAATGTTGTGTAGATGTTACTCATGGGACCAAAAGAGCTCTGATGTTTTGGGGGATGGACACAGAACCTCTGGGGGTTGTCCTTCAATCCCTGCTGTATCTCTCGTTTGTGTCCAGTGATACATAAAAGCCAACAGAACCTTCCACTCTTTTGAGATAATCAATGTAACTCACTTCACTTCCCAGTGGTTTCAGTTTGTAGCAGTTTGTAGCAAGTGGATTCTAGTACTCGCATGTCAACTCTCTTAAAACAGTTATTGGCATATAAAACACACAGAGCAAATAGATCATAAAAAAATAAAACATCCAAATGGCTGTCAAAGTTTGTGAATCTGTAAAATCCTAATGTGAGCTATAAAATAGTTTAATATAGGTAATTTTGGACAGAAACACCACCTAAAGCAATCCACATCTGTCGGAGTGTAAACAGACATTTTACCATCGGCTCTGTTTGGGAGTCTGTGCTGCGCATCAGTAGCTACATTTTCACTGTGTACAGTATGAGTTAAAGATCAAATGGTCCTGCATGGTTCATGTGTCCTATTCCTTCATGGAATATTTGGTAAAGGATTTTTAACTATTTAATGAAACGACGTTTTGCTAAATGAAAGAAAAAACAAGCAGATATGTGAGCAGCTTTTCTCTTTCCAGTTTACTACCTCTTCCTGGTTGGCAGGATACAGTCTGCTGTGCCAGCCAGTCGACTACAGTGACAGCCCATTGGCCATGAGGGTAAATGTTTTTCACTAAATTAATTTTGACATGTACAGTACTGTGAAAAAACTTTTGAGCCATTTCTTTGGATTTTGTTTCCAAGCAGCCAGACTGTTTTGCAGAGCAATAACTCTCCAGGCTTTCTGAAGTTTATCTTTGGTTGCTTTTTCACTTATTTTCAGTCCACTCCTTGTACCTGACCATTTTCAAAAGAAAGTTTTTTTTGTTTTTTAACCCACTTAACGTCGACTGATGAGACAGTGTTTTGTCTACACATAATAGACAATTTAGCAAAGAACCAATTTTAAATTGGATCCTTTGTTACTGACATCATGTCATAAAAGAAGAGGTGACGGGCCTAAAAAGCTGTCTACATCAGATAAACAGTATTTGACAGTCCTGTCTTTGAGAAGTAGGAAGCATTATAAGAAAGAATCCTAAGAGAGTTGGGGCTGTGTTTAAGAACAGAGGTGTTCATAAAGTTGGACTTTGCAGCTCATTGGAATTGTACAGAATTGTTTCCATTTATGTTTGCATATTTCAGTACATTTCTGCAATTCCAATTTTCATAGAAAACTGTAAAGAATGCTCATGTCTCAATATTTTTTACAGACCTGTGTATATATATATATTTTTTAATTGTTTGAACTGCAGTGCATGAAGGTTAATAATGTACTTTTTATAATTTTGGACAGATGGCCAGAGTGTGCTGGTGGTTCTACTTCTCCAAAGTTATAGAGCTTTGTGACACTGTGAGTTTCAAGCAAGCTTATACGAGCATGTATTTCCATGGCTGCAAGACACTTCTGCCTAACTGTCTTTGTGTGATTCTGTGATTCAGATATTTTTTATCCTAAGGAAGAAGAACAGTCAACTGACTTTCCTCCATGTCTACCATCACGCCACGATGATCTTCAACTGGTGGGCTGGGGTTAAATATGTGGCTGGTGGACAGTGTGAGTACAACCCACTGGTCCGGTCTTACAAAATACTGTGATTAAAGAGTCTTTGAGCAGCAAACAGAAATATTCAAGAAGATAATATATGATTCTCACTCAGAGTGTCTGTCTACAGCTTTCCTGATAGGTCTGATTAACTCCCTCGTCCATATAGTGATGTACACGTATTACGGCCTGGCAGCTGTGGGACCAAGCATGACTAAATACTTGTGGTGGAAACGTTACCTCACCACCCTACAGCTGGTCAGTATGCATCTCAGTCACATTCATTTTACAGTGATCATCCTCTAACTTAAAAACGATCTCCTCTTAATTTTTAGCTCCCTTTTATCTTTTTGCATAATTCATTATGGCTCATTAAGCTGTCAGTCTGTATTTCTATCTGTAGCATAAAGGCAGTCACCTTCCTGACTCTGCTATGTGTACTTTAGGAGCTTGTACAACAACAACTACTACTAAACCATTGCAGGTGATAATCCTGAAAAAGCCAGAACTGACTTTTTGGGAAAAAAATATAAAAAGTGGTAGATGTGTGTCAGTTAGAAATATTTTCTTTGTTCTCTCACACTAAATAAGACCAAAAAGTCCTTATTCTGATAGGCTTAGTCATCACCAACGACGACTTAGATCTCAGAGGCTTAATAATTTGGTTTTGATGAGCTTAACGTGTAGGCTTCCTGATTGGTTTGTCATTGTTCTGACTGACTGCTGGCAAATCGAGACAGATTAGCAGCACTGATGCTCCTCAGCTAACTACTGGACCATCTGTTTTCTACTTATAGTCTAATGAAAAGACAATGCATCCTGTGTGTTTTTCTTTCCCCTATGGCTTCAGCTTATATAGGTCAGTATGGTGCCTGACTGCCATTCTGTGACAGTAATTGCACTGACCTTCAAAACGACCCCCAAGCCATCATTAACACTTGTCTTTACAATTTAGTCAACTGAAGCTGAGGTAGCTGACTAGCTTTATGAATCCAATGGACACCTTCACATGGTGACTTATTTTCTTTTTTTAATGAGTACCTTTGCCTGTGTGACTCTCTGGTGACAACCCTACACTGTTTTTATAAAAGAAAAAGAAAAAAAAACAGTCATATTGCATAGTATCTGAATGATATGTATATGGTTACACAATAAATGTCATCATATGTTACTGAGAAACGACCAAAAAATCACCACATACTGCAAGATAACTAATCTTTACTATTTTTGTTTCCATGTAAGCGTCACTGGGTGTGAGGTTAATAATGACATCATCAATATTACATATAATTTCATTCCTTTTTATGAGTAACTAAAGAATAACTTTGGAGTCGTTTCCATAGACTGTATATAAAAGATGGGCTTAAGTCTGCAATCTTTTAATGGGCAGCAGAGGGCAAACTTCTCTGCTTTCTGTAAAAGTCAGTGGGAAAATAACTCTTGCTTGTCTTCTGTGGGACGAGTTTATGGTCTTAATCACTAATTTCCAGTCACACTGAAGACAACTCAATTTTAACTCAATTTTTTATATAAAATATAATATTATATATAAAAATGTAACTTATGGTCCAGTGAGAGAGTAAGCTTGCCCATGTGTCTGGCATGTCACTACCCTATAAGCATGTAGTGCCCCTCTGTTTCACTCCTTTCTTGTCGTTTGAAAACAGCAAGGTAAAAGAGCCCATTCAAGACAACGATTCATCTCTAATAACTTGGTAACATCACCATGGCTTTGTCCATTTTCTATATACAGACTGTGGATATTTCTCCAACCACTCTAGAGCTGGACACCCAATATACAGAGGAACTTGCTGAAAGTGTTCAAGCCTATATAGCTCATCTAGGAAGTATGAAAATTGCCTAACTGTTACCCCCCACTGCTTTCATCTCTTACGTGACCATCAACTTGTAATTTTCTTGTACTCAGAGTGCTCTGAAAGTCTACCATCATGCTATTGTTTCTCTTTACAGCTCCAGTTTTTCATAGTGACTATCCATACCACCTACAATCTGTTTGCTGACTGTGACTTCCCTGACTCAATGAACATCACTGTTTTGGCATATTCTCTCAGCCTCATCATTCTCTTCAGTAACTTCTACTACAGAAGCTACCTCGTCGAAAAGAACAAGAAAACTTAAACTC
This sequence comes from Oreochromis niloticus, assembly GCF_001858045.2. NCBI lineage: Eukaryota > Metazoa > Chordata > Actinopteri > Cichliformes > Cichlidae > Oreochromis > Oreochromis niloticus. The sequence goes on along the minus strand of NC_031982.2, from coordinate 5,776,250 downwards.
AAAACTGTTATGAAAGAGAAAAAAAGGAAATAAAAAGAAACAAAAATCCATCTCTGTTTGTTTGCTATCCTGATCATTTCATTTTATATAAACTTACAATATAATGTAACACTAGACAGGTGAAGCATATTTACCCCCATAAAGAGATGTTTGCTTCACAACAGTGCTGGTTACATTCATGTGCAGTGAATAGTCATTCTATTTTTTCATCTAGCAAGATCCCAAACACACTCGATACATGTTAACTGTGTTTCCTCCCCCAGCTGCTATTAGAAAAATACTTTTAATCTCCATTGGAGGTTTTACACCCACTGGATGGCAGTCAGATGTAGGTTGACGTTGCCCATACAGAATGACACTCCATGCTCTCTATATATTTATTCCACTTGTGTTTGCCTCCAAAGTTCCCAGCACATAATCCCCTCTTACCGATGGGGAGACACCACACCCACCACCTACTTATCCACCCCATCTGTCATGATGTAAAAATATAACTGGGCAGACGAGTGAGACAGTTCCATTCTCCAACCTTTGCAGACAGAAATGAAAGGACCATTAAAGGAAGAAATACATTAGCCAAATATGCAATACCTTATAATAAATTCTCAGACTAGCATATCAGTTTTGACTCTCCTATGTTTAAACTCAATAAGAGATGACAATGAACATGAAAAAGTTGCTAAATCAACATTCCAAAGTTAATTGGAGTTATTAGTGATATAGAATCTCATATTTTTTGTGTTTTTTAAAGGAATATAAAAGAAAAGAAGCAGAAGGAAAACAAATGATTGCTACAAAGGAGAGTTTTAAAATGCAAAGCTGATCCCCAATCCATATTAAAAATTAGAAATTATTATAGCCACAAAATTGCATTAGGCAGCAACTGATCACAGGCTTTTTAAAAATGATCTAGCAGCAGCTCTAAACACTTTAATGAAATGGGACAACAAATGATGGTTTTAGTTGCACTCTGTTATGAGCTTTACATTTTCACATTTTCACAATTAAAGACCTATTTATGTCCAAGTATGGTGCAGTTTCAGTACATATATTACCATCTGATGATACCTCACTGCCATCATTCCCACAAAAACTACCAAAAACTACGGCGCTGATAAAGAGTGTTGATCATGTACTCTTAACCGTACAGCAGCAGCAGCATGAATTCAAACTTTTCACTTGGCCCACTGAAACGTTGCTGCAGCATTATGGTAAGTGCTGCAGATAACCCCTTGATCCTTCAAAGAACAACAGGCTTTTCCATCTGAGTAAACACTCACGCACACATTTCTAGAAGGATAGGGAGAGGCGGCTCCTTGGCAAAGTCCTGCACCTGTTACATTAATTGCTACTGCATGATTAGATTGCCAAAAGTATGCATTATAGTGCATTATACAGTGCATTAATGTGGAGTGTTTTGCTGAATTTCTTATGGCGTATTTCACTATTTCACTGGAACTGTCAAAAACTTGTGCTTATGTTGAAACCACAGGCCAATAAGTCAAGTTCAAATGTCAACAAGTTTACAGGAAACTAAAACACTACACAATCATTTCAGAAATGCTAAATAATCACAGTGGCGATCATTGTGTGCTTCAAAGGTAGGAGCTTTTAAAATGGAGAAGTCCTATGGGGCATTGTTTGTGTGACGCACGTGCAATGCATTGGTTCCTACACTGATTGACAGAAGCTGAAAAAGAAAACTACAGACAGAAAGAACAAATTCAAATTGGGTGGTATTAAAGACACTAGAAAAAAACAAAAAAAAACCGTAATTCTCACAATGCCACCAGTGGTGAAAGTAAGTATGCTGCAAAGGGTAAATAACATTACTGTCCATTCCTACAAGATGCTGGTAAGCAAACTGAAGCAGGTCGAGAGGATGTTTCACCTGTGAGCTAAGCCTGGCAAGAACCAGTCTCTCCAGCACCTTCATGACATTTGACATCAAGGTAACTGGTCAGAAATCAATAAGGCCAGAAGGGGTGGCTTTCTTTGGTACCAGCACTAAACATGATGTTTTCCATAGCACCAGCACCTGTGCTACCCAGCTATCTGGCATCCTGCAGCATCTCTTCACCCTGAGTCTGCTGCAGGATGCCAGACAGCTGGGCAGCACAGGACTTCAGCACCCGGGGACTGATGTGATCAGGACCTCCAGACTTTGCCCTGATGTAGCTGCTCCATCGTCTTTGCTCGTCTTGCAGTGGCATGCTTTTAAGTTAGCCAAGATGACTTTCAAGACATGAAAGTGAAAATAAGTCAGTGGAAAGTTTAGAACTAAGAGCTAATGACAAATGGCTGATAATAAATCACCAGCATTTAAACAATAAATTATGGAAAATTGGTTTTGCTACTGTTTGATCAGGAAGAAAATATGTTTCAAGACATCTGAAGTTATAACAGACTAACCTAACCTACTTAAGAGTGTATCACCAAAACTATTCTAATGACAAATGTTTTAAGTTTGTATAACCTTTCAACAGTTGTATGATTTCTAATATCTGACAAGCAGAGTACTGAACTGAGTGTGGTTCTCCATTGGCAGTGTTGTTGGCAGACTATAGTGGACTGCAGAGAGCATCTGTTGCCAGATAGAAACAGCGTCCAAAGTATATGGTACAACCGTATGTGGGCTACGTTTGCTTGTTGCCGTTGGTCCTTCAGACAACCACAGAAAGAACACACAAAGAACTGAAGTGAAGCCAAGTGTGAAAAACAATGAAAAGCATCCACTGCAGCAACTGTCTATGCTTTTCATGCTCTTCTGCTGTCACTGCCTTTCTGTTCCGGCCCACTTGTCAAGCAATCAGCATTCAGCCTATGCAGAGGGTCATCCACGTTGAGCTACATGCTGATGTATTTATTGGACGACTGCATAGAAGCACGTTTGTGTAGGCTGAAAACCCCTCTCTGTAGGCCCTCTGAAGGCAAATACCTATGCAACGGGACACAACCACGGTATCATAAAACACACAAGCTTTGTCTTCTGAACAATCAAACCAATGCTTTAGAAAAACTAATGAATCTGCTGAAAATAAAGACTGTGAAACAGAAACTTAATGCTGGGGGTCTGCAATAAGGTTTCATGTGGAAAAAAGTCTCCACAGGAATTTAAAAAAACTGGAAAAGGACAGGCAAAAGCTGCAGTACCACTAATCAGAGTCACAGCAGTTTTAAAATCACAACACTGGCAGTTCTCTACATGCACAATCTTGCAGATGGACGAGTGCTGCAGACTTGGCACAGGGGTTATCATTGGAAATCAGAGTTTGTCTGACAGCTCAGATTGTCTGAAGGACATTGCAATATGTCAATGATTTGGACAATGTCCAAGAAAAAAAACCCTGTGGTTGTTCCACACCACAAAACCTGAAGGTTAAACTTTGCAAAATAACACGAAGAGAAGCCTGGTGAATATCAGGAGCACATTCTTCGGTCTTATGACCCAAATGAGAAATCAGGGAAAAAGAAATCCCCATTTCTTCCATTGGTTAATGTTTTTGTTTCATATATGACTTATGTCTCATACAATCACTTACTCATGGAAATGGGCCCAGCTCAGAGGGAGTTCAGCATGTTCAGCATGAACCTGACCAAGTCCGTAGTGAAAGGGAATAGTCAAGAGCATAGTACCAATGAAAATGGGAAACTGGTGTGTAATGAGGCTTGAGAGCAGAAACTTCTGGGCGAATGATATTCATAACTGTTGCCTGTGGATATACCGAATACTGGGTGATGAGACGACTCCCAGTAGCAGGTGCCTGGAAGAAGAGGAATAGTGAGACATTATAATGAGCCATAGCCAAAGCTACAGAAGAAAAAAGTGAAACTCTGACCTGGCCAAGTATATCGCTGACTTGAATCCCATACAACACCTTCAGTGTAATTTAAAGAGAGCAGTTATAAAAGTTTTTTGAAGAATTTGCACAATTTCTCTTCCGTTTTGACAAAGATCAATTCTATCATTAAATTTGCACATATTAAGTACTGGAAGAAAAAGCATATTTGGATCTCACTATGAACTGGCTGCTTTTGCTGCATTGAAATGTTACTGTGGAGCCTGTGTATTGTATTTGGCAGACTTTACTGTAAACTCTTTATTCTTATTTCAGACAGGAGCAAATGCTCTGTTCTGTGACTTAGAAAGGACGGAGTAGCCTGCGAGCTAGTTCAGGCAGACAATTTGAGATGCATTGCATCATGCACACTAACATGTCTCACTCTCCCAATTTGGCAGTTTCTTTAAGCTGCAAAATCTGACATGCCAGTACTTCTGCTACGCAGCATTGCTGTCTGCTATTCCAGCCCATCCACCACCACAACGTCCACTAGCAGGGTCCAAAGGGACGTTTACTCGCCACTCCCTAATTTTACACGCATCATATTTGCGGTATGAAGTTGCAGGCTGGAGATCAAACTCTGTTTACACACAGGCATGCTAACTTCTTTGTGTCATATGTTTGATTTAATTTTCATTGCACATTTTGTCTACTACGATGTGACAGACTATAAGCATGTTATTGATGTGCATATGCATGTGCATGTGAATATGAGTGTCAACAGCACTGTATGACCAGTACTAAAATAACAACACACTTGTGTAACATTATAAGCCATATTTTGCTGCTAGCAAGCACTTAATCTGCTCTCCATCTCACCATAAGTGTGTTACAAGCACACACACACAACACACACACACTCAGCTGATTGCCAGCAGCCCATTTAAAGACTGATGTCCCTCAGCCTCGCTGCAGGCATAGCTCCAGGTTGATTACTGCTGAGTGCTGTACAGCTCAGGCATGACTGACTTTCTGGCATGCAGTCACTTTGATCAACTTGCAGTTTTGCGAGCAGATGATGGGTTTCATCTTGAGTGTTTCAGGAGTTATGGCACTTCTGAGATTATGCCAAACTAAAATAAGAGGTGTCAACTGGTCGTTAACACTTTTCACTTATATATGGCCTGATTGCATAACTTTTGATCGGCATGGCTCTTAATTAAAATACTTTAACCGCCACTGTTCAGAAAGACGCGAATAGACAGGAGGACTTTGAAACCACATTGCCGTGAATGCACTCAAATGTGTTTTTGCTGAATCTTGTTTGTGAATGACTTTGTCTCCTTGGTAACTGTGCCAGACAGTGTTTGGGCCGCGGTCAGCTAGAGGCAGACTGTAATTAATAATCAGGTTACAGTGAGAGGATATTGAAGCGCTCTCAGAGTGGCTGCTGCTAACTTCCTAGCTAGTGAGAGGGACTAAGACACACACAGTCACACACACACAAATACACTGTTGTACGCGCACACACATGCTGACATAATTGTTGGTAGCAAGAGTGGTTTGGGAAGAGGAGGCTGTAAGTGTGCTTGAAGGTGGGCCACTAGGTAGTTTGATACAATGAGGGTTAACAAGAGGCTGTAGCAATCTCAGCTTGATGGGAACACACTCAGCTACAAGCAAGATAGCCTTAATCAGCCAACCAACCAGCTAATAGCCCCGTGTTAAGAGTGTGCATGTAATGAGCAACTGTGAAAATCTTAAAAAGTAGATTTTTGAGAAAAGAAGCTGTTTTTCCTCCAAATTTTGAACCTCAAGAATAAATCCCATCTTTTAAAAGGCACTGATTGGACAGCTTGTGTGTGTGTACACATCTTTTTTACCAACAAGAGAAACCCCACTTGTGGTGTTACGACTGCTGTCGTGTTTGTTTCATTATGTGTTTCCTGCCATGAAGACGTCTGTATTGTGGGGAGAAAGCGTGCTAATTGGACTGTGCAGGTGGCCGCCTGGATGGAAAGACTACAGCGTACACATGACTGGCTCCAGCTCAAGGACTACAGCCTATATAAGGAGCCAAGATGGCTGCTACCTGCAGAGGATCATTTGCTTCCCTTTCAACCAACCAGCCACATAAGTGCTTGTATTAGCTGAATTTTGATCTGTATTTAGAAGGAGTAAGTAGTGCCACTTCCTTCGTAACCACTTTCTCCTGTTTTTTCTATGTTTAGGGAGGTAAACTCTTGTGTTGTGTGTTCATTACTTTTGGGCAGGTTATCTAAGCCTAACTGCCAAAAAGAACCCTCCTTTGTATACTGGGCCTTGTTGAAACTACTCATTTCATCCACAGTTGAACATGAGCTGCTTTAATGTCCATCCATATTTTTGTCTTTCACACTGGCTGCCCCTCAAAGACAAAGGGTTTGAACAGCAAGTGGATGGGGCATCTTGACTTTTATATACATATATTATAGTTCTGGTCTATAAAATCTATGCATATACAAGTCCTTTAACATTTAAGATGAGGCAATACACACACAGCTAGGCGGCTGGGTCAAAACATCTCCAAAATGCAGCTCTTGTGGGGTGTACCAGGTCTGCAGTGATCAGGATTTATCAAAAGCAGTGCAAGGAAGGGACAGTGGTGAACCAGAGACGAGGTCATGGATGGGCGAGGATCACTGATGCACACGGGGAGTGAAGACTGCTCTGAGTGGTCCGATCCAACAGATGAGATATTGAAGCTTAAGTTGTGGAATAAATGAATGCTGGTTCTGATAGAAAAGTCTCAGAACACACAGTGCATCACAGTTTGTTGCGTATGGGGCTGAATAGCTGCAGACCAGTTAGGGTGCGCATGCTGAACCTTTTTCCACTGCAGAAAGCGTCAACAACGGGCAAGTGAGCATCAGAACTAAACCACAGGGAAAAGGAAGATGGTGGCCTGGTCAGAATCATGTTTTCTTTTGCATTACATGGATGGCCAGGTGTGTGCATCCTGGTGCACTATAGGAAGAATGCAAACCAGCAGACGCAGTGTGATACTTTGAGCAATGTTCTGTTGGGAAACTTTGAGTCCTGCCATTCATGTGGATGTTGTTTCGACATGTACCACCCACCTAAGCATTGCTGAGTATCATAAACACCCTTTCATGGAAATGGTATTCCCTGATGTCTGTGGTCTCTTCCAGCCCTGCCACAAAGCAAAAAATGTTTTAGGAAAGGTTTGAGGAGTGCAACAGTTAGAGGTGTTGACTTGGCCTCCAGATTCCCACAAATCTCAATCCAATCAAGCATCCGTGGGATTTCCACACAAACAAGTCTGATTCATGGAGGCCCCGCCTCACAGCTTACAGGTTTTAAAGGATCTGTTGCTAACATCTTGGTGCAGATACACAGCACAGCTTCAGGAACCTAGTGGAGTCCATGCCTGGATGGGTCAGGACTGTTATAGCAGCAAAAAGGGGACCAACACAATATTAGCTGGTGTTCATAATATTATGCCTGATCAGTGTGTGTGCGCGTGTGTGTGTCTACTCGTTACATGTGGTTTCCCATTTTCAAAACTGGAGAGAACTAACAGAAGGCATAATGGTGAAATGAATGACAGGTGATGTGAACTCACATTAATCATGGATAAGGGAAAGGTTGGATTCGGCTCTGCGGTTTGATTGCAAATTCAAACTGATTTGAGCGCCTTCACTGTTTACTCAGTTTCATTCATAGTTGATTATTTTAAGATGGACAACACAATAGCCAAGGTTAGGGTTTGTACCGCCTTAAGCACTAATTACATTTACATTTACGCCTGAGGTTTGATATTAGGTATTTAAAGCATTTCATCAAATGAAAAACCTTTTATAAAGTTTTCAGTAGCCAGAGTATTTTATGGTTTTCTTTGTATACTTTCAGTAAATGTTGGAGGTCAAACAAGTTAAATTTATATGACACTGAAAACTATGAAGTGCAAGGCATTTTATAAGAAAGCCTTAAATCAATCACCAATCCAATTACTGTTCCAAACTTGATTCGATTCTTTAATCAAATCTACTCAGATTTTTAAAAAGGGAGGTGGAGACAGGTGTCACACACAGTTGCAACACACAAACCATATTTACTATAAAACAAACTGTGGTTTGTCACCAACCAGAGAAGAGTTTACATCTCTGAGGCCTCTCGTATTAAACTTCAGTTAGATGATTCATTAAGCCATAATTCATTAACTCTGCAAGACACAAAAACCAATGAGCTACATCATTGCTGCATTTGTCACAGCAATGGTGTGTAAAGCGTTTCTGTAATTATGGCAATAATTGAATCAAGCTGTTTAGGATGAAAATATTGTTTTTACTGAAAATTAGATTTTAAAATTTAATTTTTGGTTTGTGCTGAAAAATGTCCTGCATGCAACCACACTTCCATTGTAAAACTAGCCTCTTGGATCCATATCAACCTTCCTCACTTGCTATTGTGTGAGATTTGCAAGAATCCAATTGGGAAATTTGAACATTTGAAAACAAATTCTAGCAAAATTAATGAATATATAGTTTTAGGTTCACCTTTCAGCAGTCAGAGAATGGTAGTTACTGGATCAAACTATTGTGAAACAAATGAGGGGGGAGTTACTGTTGTAAAACTACCAAATTAATATTTTTAATGCTCATTTCTGTGCATGCTTGACATTATATTTCAAAGGCATTTCTTCTATTATGGAGACGAAATGTCAAATTAGGCTCTTTGTCCATTGGCAAAGCCTGGCTTACTTCTTCACCTCTCTACATTATTTAAAGCACAAAGGTATTTCCATTCCCCCCTTTCTTCTCCTCCCTTCTCCTCTTTCCCTTTACTTTTTCCCTTCCTCTCCTTTACTTTCATCTATTCTCCTAATCCCTTATCTCCACACTCTCCACCACTTTCATGTCTTGTTGCTCCTCTTCCTGCCTCATCTTTGTTGGCATCCACACATCCTCTCTTCCCCGTCCCTTTGCTCATCTCACCTGGTCTCGCCTCATCTTTTCCCTCAGCTCTCCGCTTCTTGCCTCACTTGTTGCCCTCCTCCTTTTCCCTCATCTCCTCCTTTTCTCCTCCTCCTCCTCTCCTGCCCTCACCCCTCCTCCCTCCACGTCGGTTCGCCCTCTGATGATTGCCGAGCACATTTCATTTGACATAAAGACAAAGGGCTGAGTACACATGTGGTTTCTCTTGTGTAATATGAAATATTAATGCAGGCATAATTTGGCTCCCTGGGTGAGGGGTGGAGGTGGGGGTGGTGGGCTCTCCGTAATCACCAGTGACTGCTGTTTCCTTCCCCAAAGGATGGTAAGGCTGTCAGGAAGGATTGAGAAACAGCAAAGATAACAACAACAGAATGCTAAGTGTTGGCGGCTACTGTGGCCTATTTCTGTCCTGGTGTTTAATGGTTATATTGGCTCATTGCCTGAGTTACTGAGGCAGCTCTCCCTCTCAGGCTTTTCAGAGTTAAAGGTGCCATGTGCAGCATTTTCAACCATCAGTGGTCATGCTCAAATTAGTGGTGATAGACTGGTATAATTACCATAAACAATTGGTAGTCTCTCTTGCGCACCAGTGATATTGCCAGTCCTGCTTCTCACAAACACGTTTGCTTCAGAGAAGCTGTTTCTGCTTGTTCCTCACTCCTTCTGTTTGCTTCACTTGTTTTCCTGAGGATAAAAAAACTTTATTGACTTACTAAATCTACCCTATGTCCTTGTGAGATGCTGTTCTGTTATATAAAGCAGTAGAAGGTGGAAAACATATAAGTGTAGTTAGTGCTACACTAGAATATAAACTTCTACACCAATGCATTTCAAATGGAAATATTGTACTTTTTTACCCCTCTATATTACATATAGTTATATATATATGTGATTTTAGCATGCAGTGATTAAACCACTGAAAAGTATATAATTCACCCCAGTTTTAGTTTATATTGTAATGTAAAGATTTTGACTGGATGATAGAAAGAAATAAAACAGTTCCTTTAACAGGAAGAATCCCCCAACAGAACCAAGCTCACTGAGGCCAGCCCTCTGCCTCGGCTGGAGCAGGTTATCAGGCTACGTTTTAAAGCCAGGTGAAATTCTTCTAATTTAGTGGAACCCCACTATTTTCCAGCTTTTGCATTTCCAAATTGTGCTACGGAAATTTTCACTGATCCATTCAGCTTTCATTTTTAAAGGTTTACCTTTTTAAAACTGTACAGTCGAAGAGATGATCCCCTTTGTGTGGGTGTAAAGTTTAGGCTGAAGCCATTAATTTTGTTAATATGTGATACTGAAGAGATAAATATCACTTATGTAAATTTGATTACAAAAACAAACACTGTAAAACAGACATAAATTCACAATTCAGCTGTTTTGTATTTTCCCCTCAGTTTTTGTAAATTCGAACGTAAGCAAATGCGTTCAGTGTTATGTTCTGTCTCTACACCCTTAGTGATACCGGGTTTGATGATAACACTGAGCAGGTTTGTTTACATCCCAAAATAAGAAAGAAATGTCTGCTAGGCGCATGTGGATTAACACCCTTTTTCAATACATTTTTCTAATCTGATCAGCTATATAAGTATTGACATATAAGACCATAATGACATTACATTTTTTGGCTTATATAACATAAATTCGGTTATGTTTATGCATGCATGTCATTCTGCCTGCAAACACGATATCTCAAAAAGTTTTGCATAAATTTGGATAAAACTTTGTAGGGCTGTCGAGTGCAGTACAGTGCCAGGTTATAACCATTTAAATAAATAACAATTTGAACACATGTGCAATGTTCCTCGATAACCTGAACACTAGTTATAATCACTAAACATTTGGATGAATTTAACTAAAAGATGAAATCAATGCTCCACATGTTCTACACCATGTATACATTTAAAAAAAATATGTTCAAAATTATTTCATGTATAATAAAATGGGTTTCAACCCAAGTACTGCCCAGAGAGTGAGCTACATTGGTGGAGTTTTGCACTCTCACAGCGCTTCTTGTTTATTGTGTAAATACCATATTGACATGTTACCATGTGGTATCATACAAACAGCATCCTATTTGCACATCTATCAACCCAATATTCCCTCTCCAATTGGGCTGTTTTGATTTTCACCAACTCCTGGGAGAGACATCCAGCTCGTAAGCTTCCACATGCTCTACTAGTTAGAGATTGCTGGTTGGTAACTGCAAAACACATCTCACATTTTTGTTTATGTGCATTTTATAACCAAATATTCCTCCTGCTGCAGCAGTGAGCAAACCTTATGCTACAGTCACACTGTGGTTTGAAAAGCAGAAATTATTTTAGCAGTGTGCACGTTGGGATGGGATTCTGGGTAAAGTGTTGCACTCCTTCTTTGAGTAAATGTGTACCTGATCAAACCACGTGGCTCATTGTTATCTGATAATGTGTGAGCATACACCAGTGTTCCTCTACAGAAGCATTTTCCACAGAGTTTTCATTTCCCTGTACAACATAGCACAAAACTTTAGCATCAAAGCCAAGCACGCGCGCACTCACACACACTTTCTCTTCTCATGCTGCCACATTTACTCTCCGTCTCACACTGGATGACATGCAGACAAGTTCATGAATTGTCTTTCAAATGTTTAATTCTCTCTCTGTCTATATATATATATAGATATCTATATATATATATATAACCATCTTTGTCTTTTTTTCCTATTTTCACATCGAAAAATCGCAGACAGCCACTTTTCTCGCATAACACATAAACGCACACATAGGCTCCAGTTGCATCACTAGTGAATTACCATGCCGTTCCGCGTTATTAAACATGACACTCGGCCCAGATAATGGAGCCTTTCTTCATCTCAATTTGGAAGGCTAATCTTATTGCTTTGATTAGCAGGGGCTTCATTTGCATATCAAGGCCTCCCCTCCTTTAATTCCTCCATCGCAAATCCCCTCTTTAGAGCTGTAGATAAAAGGAATCTATCTATATGTATCTTTCTTTAGAATCTTTTCTTCCTTTCCTCCTCTCCCCCTCTTGTTCTTCATTAACTACTTGTTCGTTTGTTCATATCCTTGTTTTTTTCTTTTCTTGCATTTAGTATTCATCATTACCTTTAAGTCGCCTTTATTTGTGCCCCTTTCTTGTGTATATCGAAAGATGCCTTTCATAAGACATGAGGAGAGGGGAAAAGTAAAGCATGACTTCATCGACATGTGATTGGACATAATAACGTAATGGCCAGTAATCCTAGTTACTTATTATCTAGTTGGAATCGCACTTGGGGGAATTAGGGAGGAGAGTGGAAAAAAAAGTTTAGGCAAAAGTTGAAATTACAGCCAACTATTAAAATGTAACCAACACGATTACAACACTGACAATAAACTCAAGAGACAAGTGCACTTTGCTCACTATTCACTGTGAATTGAGAATAAGTTTGACCTCGAGACAGACGGACAGAAACAGGCTGAAATCTTTGTTTTGTCTGGCATGTTCTGCATAACATCAGATTTTAGTGGCAGGAAAAATGAGTACCTGACATTGCAGTTTCTCACTGCTCGCCACACTGAATCACTGCGATGACTCAAAAATATATTTAAGATTTATGTGTCTGGCACGGCGTCTGCAGATAATAAAGGGCTAAATCTAATGCTACACCATGAAATGTATTCAGTATAATAATGTGAATATCGTGATGGTTTATTCTTTATTTGAAATTTAATCCAGAGACTCTGATCTGATACCAGTTATCCAAAATCACAGAACTTAACAACTTCTCACAGATGTCTAGTAGTCCTTTTCCACCAACGTGCTGCTGGTTCTCAATCTGGAACTATTTACACACGTTTCCATCACCAGTGCGCCACCAAAAAAACTACTTTATCAAAGTTGGAACCATTCTTGCCAGTGGCTATTAGAGGGGCTAAAGTAGAGAAGCTTATCGTGATTTTCTTTGTTTCTTAATAGTTGTCTAAAGAACGACAGTTTCGTGAAGATGTTTCACTTCTCATCCAAGAGGCTTCTTCAGTTCTAAAACTAAATGGTGGTGAGTCCCAGCAATTGGTAGAGTCCCCGGGACTCTCCACCATTTGGTTTTAGAACTGAAGAAGCCTCTTGGGTGAGAGATGAAACTTACTAAAGAAGTCCAGTTGCTTTCTTTCCAAGCTCCATAGACTACCATGACCTTGATGACTGAGAACCTACACAGACATATTTCTTAATAGTTGGTTCTTAAAGACTTGAGCTGGTTCTCAGAAAGCACCAGGGTAGAACTGGATCCACACCAGCACTTACACAGTGTTACATGGTGGTACATGTTCAGCTTATGATCAAGCCATTTTGTATTGTAAAATCTTCTACACTGATACAAAAACCCCGAATTCAGCAAGTGTATTGTAGGCTATTAAAACGCCTATCAAAAACCATAGAGTGCAGTGCCATTGTGCAGTGCTTAGGGTGCAGATTGGTGCAATCAGGCAAGGAGGGACTGAACTGCGACTTTCTCTGTTTCCTGAACTCATATTTTTTTTCTTTCTAATGTCACACTTAGAAGTTGAAGCAAGCTCTCGACCATGCCTCCTCTTCAGTGTGTTTAAAGTGTGTAATGATGTTTGAACTACACATTTATGATGACTATGCACTTTTAACTATGCATTTGTAATGATAAAGATTCAGCAGGTTAAATTCTCATGACAAATATAGAATAATATCGTGTGTGTGTTTTCCTTTTTTTTTCAAACTGGATTTGATCTGCTTCTGCACACTGATTAGTGTGTGTGTGTGTGTGTGTGTGTGTGTGTGTGTGTGTGTGTGTGTGTGTGCAAGAGTGAGAAAGGGCAGAGAGTGACAGTGAAATAAAAGAAAGAGATAGTGGGTGTCTTTTATAGGATGTTGGCCAATATGATGTTTTATGTATCTATAAAGAGCTCCAAGGCCAAGTTGACTTTTCATGGTTTAAAAAACGCTATCAGCGATCTGTGGAAATGGCTGCATTGTGTGAGATCAAAGTTAAGTGCAGCGTCAAAAGCTTTTACCTATTCACAGTTTGTCAGAACTGAAAGCCCAGTGTGCTTCAGTCATATAGTCACCATAATGGACAATTTTCAGCCACCAACAGTATAAGCAACACTTTACTGTAATTGTGTTAGCACTGTGGCTATGTACTTTTTTTTCTTTAAGAAAGATTCAGCAAGTGCTTTTTGTCACTGGTTCACTGCTTTCATCTGTTTTGCTGTCACACATCTGTCAGAAGCCTTTCAGTCATCTATATGGAGTAATATTCCACTAATAAATCAACATATCTCCTATAATGACATTACGCCACATCCTACACTGACAACAAAATGACATTTTTATGACCAAATATTTTTTTCTTTTTGTTGTTCTTATCCAAAAAACCAAAGATGCATCACATATTTATCAATAATTCATCGGAAAACATAAAAACAAATTAAATGCACTTATTTACACAAAAGTATTTGATAACTACATTTTTACCTCAGTGCCAAAACATTCATTTGTGCCATAATTATGATTCATTCTATAAATTCCTTGTTTAAGTGGGAGTAGGACCGATGGAGGAGACCAAAACCAGCAAAGAAGAGATCCTATTACAGGGGTGGGCAACTTCAGGCCTCGAGGGCTGGTGTCCTGCAGGTTTTAGATATCACCCTGGGTCAACACATGAATCACATGATTAGTTCATTACCAGGCCTCTGGAGAACTTCAGGACATGTTGAGGAGGTCATTTAGCCATTTAGATCAGCTGTGTTGGTTCAAGGACACATCTAAAGCCTACAGGACACCGGCCCTCGTGGCCTGGAGTTGCCTACCCCTGTCCTATTACCAATCATTCTAACACCTAATTCTAACCCTAATTTGGGGTTTCTAAGTTGAACTTTGAGATAATGACCCCAAATTTTGACTTTTGGAAAGTTTTTTCAGTTTTGTGTTATTAACACAATCTTACTTTTAAGTCATGATGCTATACTTGGTGACTGGGTTTCGTTCACAAGAACAGGTTAATAACTATATCATTAACTGTGTTTATTGCGTGTTTTGTCTGTATTTTGGTAACCCTGGGTTTGGGTCTGAATTCCAAAGACAGTGAAAGGAACTGAGGAAATGTGCTGATACATTGTTGGTTTTTATTGGTCTTTATTTTTATTTTTATTTTTTTCTCTAGGATTTGGTGACTGTAGTAAAAAAAAAAAGCTAGCTTAATCCTTTAAACACTTCCCTTTTGAATCCATGCCATGTAACCACATTTTGTAAAGGAGCTCATCTGCTAGATGAAAGGATTACATTATAATGCATTTGAATTTACATGCACTATGTTATAATTGATTGTGTGTAAAATTCTGTCTTAACGTCTTCAGACTTTATACTAATGCGATGACTGTGTAAAAATTACACCTTTAAAACAGTGAAATGGCTCCAATTACATTAGATTATATTCTCGAGCCTTCTCGGTGCCAGACAATGATTATAGCCTTTTTATAGGTAATGATGACCCTATTACACCCCAGACAGTTTCCATTTTGGACATAACACTGTACTTTGAAAAAGATGGATCGTATCTTGAAATAGAGCCTTTATTGTCTTTTTATTTACTTCTCGAATCAGCAGCAGTAAAAGTGGAGGGTATGTCCATAAAGCCATTGCAGGTGAGTTCATTGACCTAGAGGTGAGCTTGCAGCTCACCCAGAGAGCAGTCAGCGTTTTACTCCCTGCCTGTGAACTCCATGAACGACCGTTTATGCTTTTTATTGGCCTCTCCCTCGCAGCCTGTTGAACTCATCATATTCAGCTGTAATTGCTCTCTTGTGTCATCACATGCAAATGAAGGAGGTGGCGAGAGATGTAAAGTATATAAACAGGGAATATTCTTGGTCTCAGTACCTTGCTCTTTCTTCAGCTTGCCTCAGCATCTCTGATCTCACTTCTCCACCCACCAACACTACCAAAATGGCATTCGCTGGAAGATGGGAAACCGAGACCCAGGAGGGATACGACGCCTTCTGCAAGGTGCTAGGTAAGAACGCAGGCTCAAATTTTCCACTTCCTCTGCTTCTGCTCTCCATTGTTTTCTGCACATCTTTGGCCTTTTTTGACCTCGCATCCTCTTCCCGTCCCACTATAGGCATTCCAGATGATGTCATCGAGAGGGGCCGTGACTACAAGTTGATCACAGAGGTCACCCAGGATGGCAACGATTTCACCTGGACCCTCTTATATCCTGCCAATGCCAAGGTCACCAACAAGTTCACTATCGGCAAGGAGGCCGACATGGAGACCATTGGAGGAAAGAAATTCAAGGTTGGAAGGAAATGATCCAAAGCATCATCATTAACTTTATTTAGTCTTAAGCTTTAGCTATAGCTAGCAGAAGCATAAAGCTATGAATGCTACTCTCCTAACTGGTTATATCACAATTTTGTTTACAGGCTACAGTACAAATGGAAGGAGGCAAGATAAGCGTGACCTTCCCCAACTACCACCACACCTCTGAGATCAGTGGTGGCAAACTCATCGAGGTAAACACACTCACTTAGGCTTTTAGTGGTGCAAACGTTGGGCAGTGACAGCAGTTATTACACTCAACTCCCCGCAGGGATCATTAGAGTCATCAAAGTTATACTTCTTCAGCTGGAGACCAGGAACGGCTAATGAGAAAAAAAACTCTCTGAGACACAGAGTATTGCTACTGAATGCACTTTAACAACCAATTCATTCCCATATTCAACCTTTTAATCCTGAGAATTTATACGAGACACTTCTCTCTTTGCAGGTTATCTCTTTTTTGTTTCCATTTTATAGTCTGCTTTTCAGAAATTTTCAACACTTCACACTTTTTTTGAGAAAAACAGCACAAATGTATCCAGTTCAAAGGAAGCCAAACACACTAAGACTGGAAAATTCAAAATGAAGCCTGTTTCAGCTGACTGACACAATTGCTTAATTTGCTAAAGTCTGCAGTTTTCAGGTGTCAGGGTTGGCCAGAAGCTGACAAGTATAAAGTTACTGTTACAGTGGTATTTTTTAATTTGTCTGACATTTCAAAAAAGAAACATTTCATAACATAAAACCAGATTTAAAGAAGCAATGCAAAAGCTAATTGAAGTCATTTCCTGTCTTTCTGCAGACCTCCAAAGCCGGCTCTGTAGTGCTGAAGAGAATCAGCAAGAAGATCTAACTCTCCTCTTTAACAGTTACAACGGAGACCTCGGAACAATATTTGTGTTAATAAACTATGGTTAATTAATAAACTATGGTCATCGTGCCAACTTGAACCTGTGTTTCTGTCTATGTTTTCTACTCTGGGGGATACGATGTGACTTCTAGACGATATAAGTTTAAACTGCTTTTTTTTCAAACTACAAGAGTTGATGACAAAGAATCAGGGTACGATAAAGACGCAACTGTGGCTTCAGACTTTGCAGGGGATAGCAGCGGCGTGACCTTTAAACACGTCTATTAGTTTGTTAGTTTTCTATAAGAAAAGAACATTTGCCAGATTGACAGAAATGGGAGTTTAAGCAGAACAGTGACAGTTTGACAGCTGACTGACAAAGACACTGACAAAGATCTGAACTTTTCTCAGCTACAGTTAGTAGATGTGACAGTAAATTGCAAGTGCTTGCATTGAAATTGCTCTCATATAAGTGTTTCTAAGAAAAAGACCTACTTGGTGTCATTTCTCGTAGAAACTGGAGGAAGGGAATAATTTAAACTTTTATCTCAGACAAAGAAAAAACTGAAGTCTGACTAAGTGCTATGCCTCTCAGCTCCAATGTTTATATTGCAACCAGTGGTGGCTCAAAGCCAGCGTGCAGTAAACACTCATCTATCTTCTGCACACATGACCTGGGCTGACTTTATCAATACACATGGTGATCAGTCATACTGGCCTGGACTGAAATATCTCAACAATTTGAATAAGTATTGGATCACTGTGAAATTCCTGGTTCCCAGAAGATGAATTATTTCATGTACAGTGACACTGAGTTTTAATTTAACAAGTAACAAGTACAACTTTTCAGTAGCACAGTCAGAGAAGCACTGAAGCATTGAAAGAGGGACTACAAAAACAAGATGATGTACTCAAACAACACTTACATATATATATATATACATATATATATATATATATATATATAGATATATATATATATATATATATATATATATATATATATATATATATATCAGACAAACACCTAGTTCCCATTTTGTACACATTTTTGCCATTTAAATGAATAAAACAGGTTGCTCACAAAGAAAAGTAAGTACTCTCCTACATATATCCCACCTCTTTAAATTCACTGAACTAGAATCAAGGTAAACAAGATTTGTAAAGCAAACGCAGCTCGCTCTGTGGGCAGTATTTACTTTGAAGGTAATTGTATTGCCCTGTGATCCTGATAAGGATAAGTGGAGGAGAATGGATGAATGGCTGGATGGATGGAACAGTATTGTATTTTCTTTATACTGATTTTGTTTTCTTTGTTCGTTTTAAATGTACTTAAGGAAGTTTTTTAGTGCAGTAAAAATCAGATTAGTGTAGCATGACACATATTTACTTTGATTATACAAACAGTATATAGGTGTATGTCTAACTAGGCAACTCATTCTCTTTGTCTTGACAGTACTTTCTTATAATGGAGAGGTCAAATGTGACATGATAGTTTATATCTCTTTAATTATTTTCTATTTATAGGTGTTTTGTACATGTTAGCAATACACATCATGCTTTTATGAATCAGACTTTTTGTCAATTCTCTATCTATAAATCATTAAACTCTGACCTTAAGCCAAATTTGAATGGATTGTTAACGTGTTACATGTTACACCCTAAATCTGTGACCTTGAAGACCTTGGAGGATGTAAGGCAAAATTTAATGGCCTTTCAATCTGACCCCAGTCTATGCCCTACAAAGTTTTATTAGAATTAACTCAAAACTTTTTGAGCGATCGAATTCACATACAGAATGACATGCACGCAAACGCTGCCAAAAACATAACCTCCTGTGCGGAGGTAATTAGACTTGGATGATTAGATGATGATTAGTGACTTCCCAAGTCAGGGGCAAGTTTGTCCTGTATATCAGATTTAAATCTCTGACATCTCAGGTTTGTTTGTCTTTTTGTTATTTAAGTGTGCGGTGCCATCAAAGATCAAAGAGCTCACCCATCAAGAATGATGAAGGATGCCTCTGAGTCTGGTCTGGTATATATGAGGTTCTCCACAAGTAATCCATTTCATTGTAAGAATTTCATAGTTTCAAAATAACTGCATATTTTTTAGGATAGTGTGGCAGGGCGTGGTCGGCGCCGCAGCTGCATAGTAGGCAGACGCACCCGAGCGGCATCCGCGATCACGCCTAACACCGGTTTTGTTGTTGTTGGTGTGTGTTCGGCTGGTGGCTGAAAAGCTGCAGCCGCTTGTAAACAAGCAACCGTAATAAAGAAAGTATGCTGAAAAGCAGTGAGCTGTGGTTGGTTCTGTAGTGGGTTTGTTACACTGGTGCCGAAACCCAGGATTGGGGCACGGTAGACCCAGGACCGGGCCAGCCAGGGAAGGCGCTGGCCCAAATGGTGGCTGAGCTCGCGGCCCCGCAGAAGGAGCAGCCGGCGGTGGCATGCCACCAGTGCGAAGAACTGCGGGACAGGACCGACCACACAGCGCACCGGCCTCTGGTGGAAGTGAGGCCGGTGCGTGGTCCTGTGCGCCGGCTGCTTGCCAAGCCGCCTGGGAGCCTCGGATCATGGGCGCGACTGCTACGCCGTCGCCTCTGGTCACACGGGCAGCCTCCAGACCAGCATCATCGTCACTGCTGTACACGTGGCCAACCCACGGAACCAACACGTCTCCACCGCTGGGCCATGGGATGGGGATGCCGACAGTTGGGGATGATTCTGGGGGGTAGGTTCGTCAGAATGGCTCCCTGGCCTCAGTCGGGCAATGGGGGTATGTGGCGGGGCGTGGTCGGCGGCACGCCTGCGGGGGAGGGGGACGCACTTGAGCAGCATCCGCAATCACGCCTCGCCGGGTTAATAGTCTAAATCAGGGGTCTGCAACCTTTTACACCCAAAGAGCCACTTGGACCCGGTTTCCACGCAAAAGAAAACACTGGGAGCCGCAAATACTTTTTGACATCTAAAATGAAGATAACACTGTATATATATTGTTTTTTTTACCTTTGTGTGAACAACTAAGGTGTGCTGCTTATGAAATCCATGAAGTGCTACAGAGAAAATTACATTTTATTTATGTAATCAACACATTTTGAACTCTTAAAGAAATATAACAAAAGCAAAGACACCCAGCTGAACTAAAATGATCCATGTAGCAAACAAAAACTGTTGTGAGCCGCCTCCCTTATATCTCCTTTGGGCTTTTGGAGCCTTGACCTGACTTTTAAAAAATAATTGGTAAAAAAAAAGCACTATGCTGCTGAAAAATTGAAAATAGATATTTGCAAAATTCTGCCTACATATGTATTTTACCTGGTTAATGGTGCGGCGGGGGCGTGGTCTGCAGCGCCGCTGCAGGGAAGGCGGACGCACCTGAGCGGCACCCGCAATCACGCCTCGCCGCCTTAAAGTCTGCGCTATCTGTGCTGTTGTGTTGGTGGTGTGTGTCGGGCAGTGAGCTGCGAAGCTACAGCCGGCTGTATGCGTACAGCAACCGCGTGTGAAAAGCGCGTTCATGCAAACATCCTCGGGTCTGCCGTGGTATGTTTACAATGGGACTTCTGCTCCTGAACCTCTGCGCACAGCGTCTGCTAATCGGTGCTGTGCGAAGTCAGTTTACGCAGGACTGTAAGCTGTCATCTGTCGTCTGTGAGGCGTGAGCAGTGTTTGTCTTTAACATAGTTCACGGTGCAGCTGCTGACATAATGTGGATCCGAAGATCCATAATTGGCCTACCCGGGGTTGAAAGTCTCGATAAATGCACGGTGTTTCGGCGGGAATACCGGCTTCCGCGAGTGTGATGCTTATATCGAGCGAGGAAAAAATAAAAGAATATAATTTTATATTTATATTTCAATATCACAATAATCTTCCAATTTAGAACTACAAGTTTAAAAGAACTAACATAAATAAAATACACTTCAGCGAAATACTTCTAATTTATTTTCCCAAACCACGCGGAGCCGCAGTATAAGGACTAAAGAGCCGCATGCGGCTCCGGAGCCGCGGGTTGCCGACCCCTGGTCTAAATGATGTGGTCAGGTCTGTCGTGGGTTTGTTACAGATAGCTATTGAGCACAACATGTTCATGTTAAAAAAAAAAAAAAAAGCCTTGAAGAACTGAGAAATGATGACATAGGATCTGCAGGTCTTTTAACTGTGTATGTGACACTTCATGCATATATCCACGATTAGAAAGAGAGTGCTGTCTGGAAAGAACAGTGGAGCACGACAGCTAGCCAGCAAACAACAATCTAACCGCCATAACACTGGAACCATCTAACGTTAGGTCATTATACAAGCTCTGAACCATCAGGTCACAGACATGGGACTTCTGGGTGTCCAGTTTTTATGATTTTAAAGTTTTCGTTTCTTTATAGAGAAGTTCTCGTCTTTAAAGATTTCAGTCTCAAAACACCCAAGAAGTTACTTCTGATAAAGGAGGCACTAGCATCTCCCGCTGAAGGTCTGTTTTTTTGAATGAATAATATTATTATTATTTATTAATTTTTATTTTTTTTATTTTATTTTTTTTAGAAAAGGTCCTTGTTTGAAACACCCAACCTTTGCCTACAGGCAAAGAGGATCACATGTTTCCGAGGTCAGACGCATGTTTTTGGTGTCAGGTAGTAAACCCTCCTAACTTTGGTGATCCCCCAGCTTTTCCCATAGCATCACCATGAAATTGAAATGTAAAATGATTCACAGCCATGAAATTTGGTACAGACATTTGTATTAATGCCATTTCCCTCAGCCTCAGCTGTACCTTCAATTAGCAATCGCAAGCACAAAAGACAGTTATCTGTTCAGCATCCACATGTTAGTTGAAATATGAGATGCTGCCCTTGAAGCCCGTTTCCTGTGATTTTCTATCCTCTCCCCCCTTTCGCTGTTCTATTCTTTGATTCTCTCTTACTGCCCCCTGACCACTTCTGTGCTCTCTTCTCCCTTTCACACCCATTCTTTTCCATCCTCTCCCCTCATGCCCCCTCTTTTCATCTCCTTGTCTCGCTCCACATCCACCCATTTTCTCTGTGGCTCCAAGCCAAGCAAACAATCAGTTAATTAACCAGCTCAGTCCCAGGATCATTGTAGCAGCTCTCAAAGGAGCACTGTAAAGGCCCTCACGTCTCTAAATTTACAGCTTCATTAAGTGGACTGGAGTAAGGTACAAATCTTTTGAGTAAAATTGCCAGACTACACCCTCGGTGCATGTACATGTGTGTGAGTGCGTGTGCGTCTGATGGCCTTGACTCGAGAGCCGGTGACTCAATAGCTCCCTAATGAAAACAAAATCTCTGTTTTTTGCCTCTGAGGTGGCGATTGTTTTGGTGTAATAATGAGACGTCCTCTCTCGCCAGCACAGATGCAATCAAGATCTCGCACTCCTGCGAAATTAGGGTTGGAAGGCAACAAGCAAGGTGTCATTTGAGCGTGTTTGTGTAGCTCGGCGCTGGCGCAATCACTCTGCAATATCACTTCCTTTGTCCTCACAGACAAACAGGCCTAATTGGCTATTTCCAAGGCTACTGTTTCTGATTGGCCATTCTGCCTTTTTCTGATTGGCCTCCATCTCTGCAACCAGAAGTGGCGAGAAAATGGCTTGTTAACATCTCCATATTGTGTTTCTCTTTCTGTTTTTGTGATCTGCACCTTCAAGTGCTCTTGGAGACAAGTCGCAATATGTACTTGCATGTCTGTGACTCAGACTGTCAACACAGTGTTGTGTTTCTACCTAAGCTGGCAACGTGTTATTCAAGTATGAACAAGCATCACCAAGCATTGTGGATGTTAGTAATTTAATTTCATTAATAGATTAAAACATGATGATAAGTAAAACATGACGAGCTCATGCTTTACTTGGTTAACTACAAAAAAAAGTCAGTATAATTGGAGGTCTTGATACCTGGATTATTATTACACTACAACTCTTTCAGGTGAATGTACACATGGGAAATTACATAAACTAGCCCATAAAAATCATGTTTTAAAATATTTAAATTTGGCCAATTTTTCTCTTCTGATGCACCTCCAGGATGCTTCCAGTGCTTTTATTCTCATATTGCTTCCTAAAAAACGACACTGTCACTGTGCCCCTAAAAGCATTGCAGAGAGCAAACATATTCAGTTTTCAGGCCCAGAGACAGTTTACTAGTTAAGGATTGTGACAAGGAGCGCGTTCATCTTCTTCTCCACACACAGACCGATGGACTGTGAATTTTTTAGGATCAACCTCTCAACAGCGAGTTCTTGGATAACATCCTGAAAAACAGGGCAGCACGGTGGCACGGTGGTTAGCACTGTTGCCGCACAGCAAGAGTTCAATTCCACCATCAGGCCGGGGTCTTTCTGTGTGGAGTATGCATGTTCTCCCTGTGTTTGCATGGGTTCTCTCCGGGTACTCCGGTTTCTGCCCACAGACCAAAGACATGCACTTTGTGGAGATAGGTTAATTGAAAAATCTAAATTGCCCATAGGTGTGAATGTGGGAGTGAATGTGAGTGCGAATGGTTGTCTGTCCCTGTGTGTTAGCCCTGCGGCAGACTGGCGACCTGTCCAGGGTGTATCCCGCCTCTCAGCCTATGACAGCTGGGATTGGCTCCAGCACCCCCCTCGACCCTGAAAAGGATAAGCGGAAGTGAATGGATGGAATGGATCCTGAAAAACACCGAGACCAAACAAGTTGACCTGTAATCTGTGCCATTGTGTTCTAGGCTGTGCATTTATGAAAATCACGTGGTAGGATTAACTTGTGACAAACTGGAGGAGGCATTTGCACAAATGCAAAGGCGAAAAACAAAACAAAAAACAACCCCTTTGCTATCACTGGTTGTGGTGGCATTAAACATCAGAGTCGTAATTAAAAAGCCACGTGTACCAGCCTGATTTTCACTTACTTCTTTTTTACTAAGTATAGAAGTAGACGCTCCCTAATTTCATCTTTTGCATACAAATTTTGAGCTTGCTCCCGCCCTTCGACTGCTAGGATAGCCTCTAGCCCAATTCACCCCTGAATTGACTAAGCAGAAGAAAACTAATGGCTGGTTGGATGTGATTGGATGGGAAAAAGAAAGACAGAATTCTTGGTTTCTCCATAACAGAAGAACTGGCACAAGTGAAAGGAGCAGTTGAACTACAAACAAGAAGCACATGAGTGACTCAAGAAGCACTTCTACTTCTTCTGCTTCGTTCACGTGTGCTACACACGTCTTCACAGCTGCACTGGTAAACTGCCATACCGGGGATTTGCCCAGTGGGCTGACCCACTCATATTGCCCAATCAAATCTCATGATACAACCAGCCCTGCCCTACCTTTCCTGCACCTTGTAGAACAAATTCATTCATGTGGAGGAACTGTTTGATAGCGATACCACTGATTTCCATTCCGATCTAAAACCAAGTAAAACTCAGGCTGGTGTCGGCGATATGTAGTACAAAAACATGTTTGGAAAATCTGAATTAAAAGCAGTGTATTTCAAATTATACTTTCATAATGAATACAAGACATCAGACTACTTGTTGTAATTGTTTAATTATGAAGAATTATCACACAAGAAACTCAAAACCAATGTGACTGATTAAAAATAATAATACAGCTGCGAAACATTTTATAGATAGTACTGCAAGTACGCTGTATATTTTAATGATTCCTAGCCTATGTTAATCCACTTCAAATGCTCTACTCTACAACCTTACCTGACTAAATCAGGCCAACTGAATTGCTGTCAGGTGATCTCGGGGACACACACATTACTTAAAGCTAAACTCATACAGCTATTTAACGTAGCATGTATTTATTTCATTACTTATTTTATAAACATATTTATGTATGCAAATCAGAACAAATGGGATAACAGAGTTTTAAGGATGCAGGGAATTCCCATCCTTTAAACATCAACACAAAAATCTGAACCTAGATGCAACAGCGCTACATTTTCACCCTCTGTACCGTGATAGTGCCTGCCTGCAGCACCGAAGAACTGCATGAGCGACACCTGTCCCTCTCCTCTTCCGTTCGCCTCATCATAAACTCATCACATTCTGTGTAATGATTTACTTTTGTTTATGTTTGACAAGGTTTGTGGCCTTGGCACATGTGTCACAAACTGCGTCTTAGCTGTTTATGGAGCTGAAATAGCTCCACACATGCTTCCGCTTATGATCGAACATTACTGTCAACTAAGTGAGTGAGCACACGTGACGTATTTATACATTTCATATATCACCATGGCAGGCGAAAGAAGAAGTAGTTCCTACCAATCATTTAGACGGTCCCAGTAGTATAGTTACTTTCCACTGTGTTCCTGGAAATGACAAACTACAAATTGATCCAAAATGACTAAAATATTGATATTTTTTTCTATGAGAATTGATTCTAGAACATAATTATCTGGTATCAGAAGAATCCATATTTCAGTATCGAGCTGCGCACATCTAGTGTTTGATAAAAATGGAGAAGCAAAAAACAAAAGGGGGAGCTGTTTCTAGCACTAGCCTTGGAGAAGTGAACGAGAAGGGACAGTAGTCCTCCCTCCTCCATCTTCATTAACTTCATACATCTATAGCATGGTTCAAAATAAATTTTAATTTGTTTTACCTCATTACAGGTTCTTTTTTAACAGTTGGCAATTAAAAGAAGTGTTAAAAATAACTGCTAAGCATCAGCTTTGTTATTCTGTGGCTGACTTTTAAATATCCACAGTAGATGCGGCCGTGGTACGTTCAGCTTGGGCACGTTGAAATTTGGGTAACCTCACAGCATTTAACCCTTTCAGGCTGCTTTGCACAACTTTTTGTCCTTTGTATTATCTCTACATTTACTCCAGAGAAACGAAATTTCATCCCTGCTATAAAAATGGCTTCACATTAAGGTTTACTTGGATCCCCTAAGACACAAAGAATCAAACAATTTTAAATTTTTTCTTTGTAATTTTTGAACGGTGGCTACACACACACACACACACACACACACATGCATATACACTATGACAGGAGGTAAAATGCACACTAAAAATCACAAACAGCAAAATCAACGTTATATGGTTTGTTGTCATGACTACTTTTGGCAAAACATAAAGCACCCTTTGTATTCCTGAGATTAACCCTAACTAGTAAACTTCAAGCGAGGTGGATCCAAATATATTTGTGTTTCTTTTT
Source organism: Oreochromis niloticus (assembly GCF_001858045.2). NCBI lineage: Eukaryota > Metazoa > Chordata > Actinopteri > Cichliformes > Cichlidae > Oreochromis > Oreochromis niloticus. Next base: position 5,750,124 of record NC_031982.2, on the reverse strand, counting down.
CAGTCTCTTCAATAAGATTTTCTGTTTGCTGCCAATGAAGTGTTTCTATCTTACCTTTGTTCCAGTTTCAGTTGCAGCTGCTGAAATCACAGTGTTTTACAGAACTGAATAACAAGATGCAGAAAAAGAAAAACTAATTTAGTTGGGATGAGACAGTTAGTTAGATTGAGACAATAAGAAAAACTAGCAACAACCAGAGAGCGAAAGTACTCAGGAAAGGATAATGAATGGGTGACATACCACAATGTGATTGGCACCCTAGGCGTTAATAACACAGAATTACCTGAAACAACTGTGGTAACCCTGGTAATTTGCTGGAATTTCCCCCCTGTCTTGGTGAAATCTGGTTGGTCCTACCTGATAACAAAGTAATTGCTTAAAGGAGCTTGCTTTTTCGACGTCTTTAAGAGCTCTAAACAAATGTCTGTCCTCCTCCAGAAAATCTTATGTACGCAAACACGCGTTGCAACTTCTTATCTGGTGCGCGTCTTTTATTTTGACAGTGCATGTGCACCTGCGGACCACTTATGTGCACCCCTGGCTATACTTGTATTTTTATTGCACATAACGATGTGAGTATGATGGTGAAATTTCAAGACTACAGACTACATAGTACTGGTAACACAACTCTGCTCGTTTTCAAACATCTTCACTGACAGCATGCTAACACAAAGCTAGCCAAAAACCCAGAGTGATGTTAAAGCTGAGTGTACGGCAACCCCAGTCCAGCAGCCAGAGCCTGAACTTCAGCAGGTAACAAAGGCAGTGATGAGCAGTCAGGCTTCAGAGCCATCACTCTGAAGTCTCTAAAGTGAGTAATTAAGTAATCTACTGAATTACTTTTGTGAAAATTAATGAATAATGTACTTTTTTTCTTTGAGCAACGACACCAGCACTGATTAAGAAAGTGGTGAAACAATGAGACAGAGTCAGTTTGCTATCAATCTGCCTTCAGTGTACAACTGGAGTGAAGTTACAGTCTGTTTGTGATAAATACAGTAATTAACAGCGATAAATAAGTGAAACTTGCAAGTCTGTTCCAGATCTGCTGCTGTCTCCATTCACAAAAATTCACATTAACTGCTACCTGTTGATTGGTGAAAGCGAATGAAAATAGCAACATGCTGGTGACTTCACCTTTCAGTGGCGCTACAAGGAACAACGTTGTCATGACTCCTTTTTGAAAGTATCTTTCTCTTGTGATGCAAGCATGCTGACACATACCAAAAATACATATCAGTTTAAAGGTGAGTAAGGAGTGAGGGCTGCTTAGGAATAACAAATACTTATGAACATGATAGTATAAACTTTTAGCATTGACTTATCTCCGTGTCTTTCCATGTGTTACAATATTATCATCTGAGGCGTGTTTGGAACCATGTTTACTACAGTCATTGGTCTCTGCCTATTTATGAGGGAAATGTTGTGTTTTTTGCTGTTTTTATCTGCTATGTGCATTTTTATTTTCATCAGCTTGTCCCGAACTGTGACTGTTTAGTTTAATAGTGAACTGGTTTGATCCTTTCATCTTGTTTTGCATTAGAAACAGCTGCCAGCTGTGGCCAAAAGTGATGAAATACCAGCTAAAATAATCATGGGAATAAACAGCTAAACAAAAAGAGCTCTGTAATTTTGCTGTAAATTTGGGTGTTAGCGAATCAGCAGATTCATCGGCACACCGTCTGACTATTTTTACATTAGTATAAAAATGCTAATTATAGCTGCTATAAGGTTTATTGCTTTTTGCTCATAACCATTGCAGGAAAGTTACCCAGAGTTAGCTAGGCTTGTGACACTTTATCCCAGGACAATAATATTACATGTCGGCTTTGAAAGGCCCTTTTATTCTAGTTCAAAACCTCAACACAGGACCGTTTTCAAATACACCCACTTCGAAGAACACTTTTGAAAAGATCTTTCTCAGCTGGTCTCGATGGAAGGTCGAGATAAAAAAAAAAAAATTTCTTAGCGTTTTCCAGTTAACTCATATTATTGTGAACACGGGTCACTAGCCCCCCAACCTACCTACTGCGCCACTTTTTTGAACTCTAAGAATTCCCTCACATCCTTGAGGTGATCTGACCTTTAGCTGGCTTAGTTGGCTTGCAAGCAACACCGAGCCTTTGCTATTATTGCTCCGGTACTATGAATCGGCCTCTCCTATTAATAGACAAGCGCTCACAATTGAAAGTCAAAATGAAAAGTTCCAACTCAAAAGCTTTTAAAGATCTATGAATGCCTTTTATGTCCTGCTATACACGCCATATCTTGTTCTTTTCAAATCAGCTCACATGAACTTTTATTTTCGAGAGGACTTCAGTCAACCTTTAAATTTACTTTAGTAATAAAGTGATGTGACTTGTAGCAGCCCCGCGGTAGATGGATGACCTTCGGAGAGCAACCTGTGTCTGACACAGCTGGGTAGGACCTGTCATGTGGCTACCCTGAACTTGTTCACACTCAAAGACCAGCATTTTCGGATGGTGTTTCTCTTCTATTTCACTCTACCCGAGAACATAGCTGGTTAAACTCTTAGATAAAAACTCTTTTGTTCGCTACATCAAAGCACACATACTGTTGACTGCAGCTACTCTGTGCATCTCGCCTCTCTGTTAAAGCTCTGTGACAGACTTAATGCAGGACTAAAAGCCTAAAGATGAATGCCAAGCTGTACTGTGCGGAGGGGGTGAACGCAGAACTCAATGCATGACTGAAAGCCGAAAACTCAGTGTAAGGCTGAATAATGTAAAAGTACATACAGGGCTGAATAGCACACTTGTACCAGCAACCTGCAGTCGTCTTGACAGTATGCCTCTTTTATTCTAGAAAAAACCTCCCACCCCTGCTGCCAATTCACTAGTCGTTGCTGCGCTGTGCTTAAATAATAATTCTACAAAAAGCCTCATATTTTCTTTATGAGTATTTCTGAATAGTATGCAGCCGGGAAATAGCGGCAGATAGGCCAAGTTCAATAAATGTAAGACAAATACACGGTTCTATGAACCTCCAACCGTTTCTGCACATTAAAGATTCATTTAGAATATTAACTCCTAATTAAATTACATATAATATAATGTGGGTACTTAAATGGTCCACAGTACACACAAGTATTATTGTCAGACATGCCTCTAATCATATAGGCTGACTCCTTGTGCCCTGTAGCCCAGGACAGGGCCTCACTCCAGGGGACAGTAGTCAGCTTTGTTCCTATATCGTGCCTTACATTCCCAAGGCCTTCCCTGGTTCGCTCGCTTACATGCCTTCTCTGTGGGCAAGCAGGCCAGCCAGCCTGCCAGCGAGGGACCCAGCATCCATCCATATAGCCAGTCAGCCATCCATCCATTCATACACAGAGTGGCTGACTTCTTGTGCCCTCCTCCCCGCCCCAGAACAAGGCTTCTCTCTGGGGGACAGTAGTCTGCTTTGTTCCCCTCCTCATGCCTCACATTCCCTAGTCCTGCCCTGGGTCCCCCCTCAAGGCACAGGGCACTGGGAGGGGCAGGAGTCTCTGTACACCCCCATTTCCCTTTCTCTTTCTGATAGTATCGCTCTTTCAAACCCCACCACACCACCACCATCACATCTTTTTTCCCTTTTTTAAGGCTTCTCCAAGCTTTTACTGATGCCCTTTCTCTCCTTTCTTGTGGCCGGTCATAAAACCGACAGTTAACAGCCATCCCTCTTCTCTCTCAGTCTCTTACATCAATTCTGTCCATTCCCCTCCCACACACTCACTCACATACACTCTCCATCATCTCCTCTATTCCCAAAACGCTATCATTTCTGACTCAGTTTTGTTGGCTGGATTGATATAAGGAGGCACGTACAATGCATAATGCTACCTATACAATTATACTTCTCTCTGAAACTTTTCAAGCTAATTGTCTCTGTGTTCTAAAACACAGAAAAACATTTCCAACCAAACTACAGCTATCAAGCCTTCTGTGATGCAACCTGACCCCCCGAGCTGGTCCAGGATCAGCACCATCCACCAGCTCACCTCTTTTTAGCTGCTCGCTCAACACGAAACACAAAAACCTGATCCAGTGCCAGCGGCTGTCTGTACCTACAGCCCACTCCTATTCAGCAAGGAGAAGGGTGGGGGCGTAGGCCATAATTAAAGATGGCGGCCTTGCTGTTGCACAATGGCTCTGCACAGAGCGAGCTTTTATTGCATGTATTTTTCTCAACAGGAGAGTGGGCAGTCTACCCTCTGTGAACATTTAATTGGTTTAACAGCTGGAGAGGAGGAGGAAGAGAGACAGGAGGGTGTGTGTGTGTGTGTGTGTGTGTGTGTGTGTGTGTGTGTGTGTGTGTGTGTGTTGGGGTGGGGGGGGGACCAATGGAGAGGACACAAAGACTTAGGAAAAAAATTAAGTGTGAGTCACCAGGACTTAAATTTTGCTTTTGTCTGATGTTGATAAATTTATCAGTGTTAGATGGACTTAAGATACCGTGCGTCAGAGTGGAATTTAATCATTTTCAGGTTCCTGTCACTCTACATCTGCACGCTGTGTTCTTTAGCATGCGTCCAAATTCTGATTAGGAATGCGTTGCATGATTTGCTAGGGAAAAATGTGCCAGGCGTGGGCTTGTTGGCAGGTAACATTTTCCCTTCAGCATTATTGTTATTATTATTCAAAAAAATATGCTGCTATTAAAAATAGAGGTGTTTTTTTTTGCATTTGTTGCAGGCTTTCAAAGAAAGCCTACAGTACACCACCTCCAACCCACTTCAATGTGTGTGTGTGTGTGTATGTGTGTGTAGAGAGAGCGAGCGTGGGGGGGGTTCATGAATGTGGATGCTGACAAGTGTCTTTGTCTGGCCTTTGCTAATAAATGAAAAAGTGGAGCAGAGCCTTGGGGCAAGGTGAAGCCACAGCGTTCCTCTGGAGGCTTCAGCTAATGGAGATCCACTGTTGGGTCGAAGGAGTGGCCCTCGAGGGGCATAGTTAGGGATTAAAAATGTAATCCTGAGCACATTACCACGGAGGGGCTGGAAACTGCAATCTGGGGTGTAAGTGTTGAGTTTAGGGAGCATGAGAGCATTACTGTAGGGAGCAGATGTTCCATATGGAGCTTACTGAGGTAGCGCAGGGCAGCGGGTTGGCAGATACATACTGTCTGGATGTCGACTGCCTTCTTGTGTGATTTCTTTTTGGGCCACTGAGGGGCTGAATCACAGGCAGGTAGGCTGTGAAGCATGACTTTGACAGGCTTTGTTTTAGTTTGAAGCATCAATGAACACTCCAAGACAATTAAACCTGCGTCACTATTTTTTAAAGGCAGCAGAGGATATAACATTATAATATGACACGGTGAAATAGGTTTTATTTAGCAAGTTAATGTCACCAAATGTGGAAAAAGTGGTAAAGGGGAGGAGTTTGGTGCTCACTGTGTTAAAAAAAAACCGAGGAACAAACTTCATACAGTTGCTTGCTACAAAACTTCAAGGAACGCTGTGAGGAGGTCACATTATTAATTCTTGATGATGTGAGGGGGGCCTGCACCTGCGAATCGACAGAAGAATGTAGCGATGCTGATGCTCAGTTTTTCCCGTATGAGTTGGGGAAGGCCACGGAGCGGTAAGATGTGAGAATGGAGGCTCCAGTGAAAGAAATAGCACCGCTTCAGATTCAACTGTGAGACCCGAGCCCAAATAAGGATATATTAAAAATCTGTTTGTAATGTACAAGCACGTGTACAGGTCTCTACACAAATTTACAGCCCCGGGCTAATTATTGGGTCTCAAGGTAACTGTGGGTACCTTTATCAAGGCCAAGATATGTATACATTCATGTTGTAAAAGCTATGTATGCAAGAGGTCAGCACTGTTGCCTCACATGGTGGATGGTTTCTGTGACCGAATCTTCGTGGGGCTTTTGTCTTCCTTGTGCCCGGTGGGTTTTATCTGGTTTTGGAATTCAAAGACACGATGTTACGTCGAGAGGTGAAGTAAATTAATGTGTGCATTTCACCGAGTTCATCAAAAGGTGCATTTTATATTGTTAGATTGAGGTACTGAATTGCCACAAGAAGTTCAAGGTTGGTCTCCATATTGTACAAAAAACAAGGCTGCAAGTAAGTACTCCAAGTCAAAGGTATGGCCTTAAAGAGTGCTGTCCCAGTTATAAGCTACTAAAGGTACAGTATTTTCTGAGAGTACACTTGAAAGCTTAACTACGGTGTAAACCCCTCACCTGTAGTTGTGGACTCCATGTACATGGTCTTATTTTTAGGTATAATGACTACTACGTGCAGATTGCAGTAGAAGATGTTCTAGGTATACAAGAGATAGCTGATAACTAACATCACTCCAGCTGATATGTACTTAAACACAGGTGTCTGGTGTGATTAAGTGTAGCTAATGTTGTGACAAAAGGGATGTTGTCCAGTAGCATTTTGTGGAAGAAATCCTTCTGACATGGCTTCTTGCATGGATACAAACCTCAGACACTGTTTGCATGAATTTCAACCATCCAAGAGTCTTGGATGTGTCATCTTTTGATGACGGTTTGGCAGTTCCTTATGTCATGGCCTGTATTAGGGTTATGAGAGGGCTCAAGTCGATCCCAACTGACATAGTGCCTAGAGGCAGTGTACTCCCTGTCAGTCACAGAACTAAAACAGATAGACAACCACTCCCATCCACACCTCTGATCATTACCAGAGGAAACCCACATGGGCTGGGGACGAACACCCAACTACAAACAGAGAGACTGAGTGGAGAAATGGACTGTTGTCGCTGGAATGTCATACTCCTATCGAACCAAACAAAAGATTAACCATAACTTGAAGAAAAATAATTAAAAATACATGTATATAGAAATGCAAAATGTATTAATTCAAAATATTATTACATTAAATCTACTCTTTAAAAAAAGAAAAGAGAAGCAGATAACCATTCCGACACGAGGATTCATCTGTTCTGTACTACCTCCACATTCCCTTAAATGTGCCTATATGTGAGTAGTGTATACATCATGATATGCCCACACTGTCACTTTCAAATACTAGCTTAAGTAGAGGCCTAATGGGCAAGGTGGGAGGGTATATAGATGGCGGGATAGATGGTAAACATGTGTTACAAGCTGAAGGAGGGGGGATTTCCCACAGCTCCACTCCAGAGACAGAGAAGCTTATTTCACACTTCATTTCATTCTAATATCTAGAACAACAGCATGGGAAAACACACTTTCACAGACACACTCGCATATACAAACAAACAACTCCAATAATGTATGCCAAATCCAGCCAAACCCACACACAAGCGCATGAAGCTGTAAACAGCTGGGGTTTTTACACGTGAACGTGGATAAATGCACATGACTGTCTGTCACCCACGCATTTAAAAGGATTTGGAACAAAGGAACAATCGAAGGATGGAGGAACAAAATATACCTGAAACAATGAAACATATGATCAGGTTTTAGTGAGAGTGTGCATATTTTAAAGACTGTGTTTCTGCAGGCTGACCAAATATCAGTAATACACACCTTATAATCTGTAAGTGGGTCCCTCTTTGCTATAGTTAACAAATCTATAGCAACATTATCTTACAGCTACATTTTCATTAACATGTACCAGTCCAGAAAGCACAAGTCTGTCAATGATTTTCTGTATTTATAGAGAGCATCATGCAGGATGATGGGATGACAGAGAGAGGAGGGCTGAAGGTAAAGGATGAAGCAACGATCATCAGTAAAGTGTGAGACTTCAGTATTTTCACTGAACACACTGAAATGACAGTGGGTGATTTCAGGAGGTGCACGAGGATAAACAGCAGTGGCAGCACTTCCAAAACAAAAATTTGTATTTATTTGCCAGTAAAAGTTTTTGTAACTCATGAAATTCTTTAAACTGTTCATCACTACATTGCAGTGCTCCCGGAAAGTATTCATAACACTTCACTTGTTCTGCATTTTGTCATGTTACAGCCTTATTCCAAAATGGCTTAAATTCATTTTTTGCCAAAATACTCCTTGATGGCAATGTGAAATTTATTTATTAAAAATAAAAAAGTATATATATAACATGTACATAAGCATTCACAGCCTTTGCCGTGACACTCAAAACTGAGCTCAAGTCTATCCTGCTCCCACTGATCATCTGTCAGATGTTTCTACTAACTCTACTTGATTGGAATCCACATGTGGTAAATTCATGATTTGGACAGGCACACACCTGTTTATATAAGGTCCCATAGTTGACAGTGCATGTCAGAGCAAAAACGGAGCCATGAAGTCCCAGAAATTATCTTTGACCTCTGAGATAGGATCTTGTATAAAGGCACAGATCTGGGGAGGGGTACAGAAAAATTTCTGCAGCATTGAAGGTCAAATGAGAACAGTAGAGTCCATCATCTGTAAATAGAAGTCTGGAACCACCTTTTACCCCAAGCTGAACGATCGGGGTAAAAGATATTTCCTTAGTCAGGGAGGTGGCCAAGGACCCGATGGTCATTCTGACAGAGCTCCAGCATTGCTCTGTGAAGAAGGACGACCATTTCTGCACTGTTCCACTCCAGCAAGCCTATATGGTACAGTGGCCAGATGGATGTCACTCCTTAGTAAAAGGCACCTGGAGTTTGCCAAAAGTCACCTGCAGGACTCTCAGAAAATGAGAAACAAAGATCAAACTCACTGGTCTGAACATCCAGAGGAAACCAGGCACCACTCATGACTTGGCCAATGCCATCCCTACATTGGGGCATGGTGGAGACAGCATCATGCTGGGGGTTGTTTTTCGTCAGCAGGAACTGTAAGACTAGTCAGGGTCAAGGAATGGTGAATGCAGTAACGTACAGAGAAATCCTCCACGTTGACAACACACAATAAACTTGTAAGAATCACGTTCGAATGTTTAACACGACTTCATTCGACACCTTAAATCTGTGACGCGTTCATGGTGCATATGTAAATAAAGTTTGAGTCACAGTACATAGTTTTACGAGACTTCATTCAAAACTTTTCGAGCCATTGTGTTTACAGATGGAATACTGACACGCATCCTACCAGAAACATTATGTTAATGGTGGAGGAAAATAATAATTTAAAAATGAACAATGATAATAAAGAAACAAAAGTGCATTTAAAAAACCTTTGTGCCACTGCCAAAACTAGCATTTAGCCACAGTACCACAGAAGAAGAAACAGAATAAGGTAATCTCAGTTGGAGCTTTTCAAGTAGCTCAATAAAGATTACCAAACACACAAACCCTTTTCTATAGTTTTACACATAGTTTTACACAGCTAATGCTGTGTTCCATTTGACTCTAAGGTTGTTGTTGTTGGAGCTGGGAGTGACATCACTCTCAAGTTCAATGTGTTCCAATGGAAAAGTTGGAAAAAGCGGGGGAAAAAAACGGTATTAGTTTTGCTCATTAGCAAGGTAGAGACATTAATGCATCACTAGCAGCGCAGTGCTTATTTTCTGCATTTAAGAACACTGCTGCAGCACGGTCATGAATTGAGCCTGGTCAGTGCTCTGTGTATCATGTATTTAGCCAGTCACAACAACAACAGTGACCGTGCAGACTTTTTCATACTGTTTACATGCACTGCTACCAACTTGGGTTGTTAAGTTGGAGTTATTTTGGCTGCTGTGACTTTCCGAGTTAGTACTTGAGGAACCATTCCAGATGAACATTCTTGCCGGAAGCTATGAAATTCCAACTAATGACTTGTACAGTATTTCCCAGAGAGAGAAAGTTAATATGTAACACTCAGAGATGGAGGAGGATGTAAGAATTAGAGGAATAGAGAGGAAAATGAGACGTTATTTTCAAAGATAAGGACATTTAAAGCTTACATGCATTCTCCTACTTCATTTCAGATATTGGATTTATTGCTGAATTATTCTTCTGCAAGATGAGCAGAACAACAACTAACTATAACCATTTTGTGCTACTCAAAGGTTGCATGAAAATACCATACTAGGCAGTTTGGTGCTGATTATATTCACTCAATGAATTCTACCTTTCATATGTTTGCTTTTCAGTGTCTGGGCGTTGGAAATAAGCAATATAGCACGTATGTCTTGTTGAATTCATTTGGCTAAATCCACCAGTAGCAGTGAATTGTGGAGTAACAGCACAGGTCATTTGAACACAAATAAAAATTTATGTGACATAAATTATGTTTCCTCACATTGTCCTGCTACACCCCAATTTTAGGATTCCCCCTCCCACCATATCCCACTTTAACCCCTGATGATGGAGCACATTTTTAAGGACTAAGCATATGATTGAGAGCCTTGGATGAAAAATGTGAGCATCAAAAACTTTTAGTGTTCATGCTACCTGTTTTACAAGATGGTGCTGTTAATAGATTTTCTTTCATGATAGCAGGGAAAGCACGAGTGGAATTAACAATGGCTCAGTTCCATTAAGCGTCTCAGTAAGCCATGACAGTGATCCATCGTGCACAAAAGCAGCATCTTGCCTATGAATGCAGACATCACTGGCACACCTGTGCTTTCCTTATTGTCACTATTCAAAATGTCTAAATTGTAAAAAAAAAAATATGATGTATGATGAGAACTGTAGCTGGATACTTGTTGCGCTGCATCCCCGGTGAAACAGAAGAGCATATTCTGCTATTCAACCTAAAAAACAAAACAAAAGCAGCTAATTTAGATGTAAGGGTTTATAAGGGTTGAGTTAAAAGTGAAAACAAAAATGTGAAGATTGAAACAATGTGTAATTTTAATTCAATTTAATTTAATTTAACTACATTTTTTCAGAGATTCCTTGCTTCTGTACAGCAAACTTTTTGATCTTGTAAACATCATCAAAGTCCATCACAAAAATCAGCCAAATAATAAGGTGTTAGCACTGAAAAGTAGTAATTTTGTTTGTTGTTGAACAGAATTTGTTAACATAAAATCAGAATCTTAGATATTTCTTTAACAATTTATTATGTTTCAGAAAAACACATTTCATTTTTGGTTAAGTAAGTTCACTTTACCAGGTAATATTTATAAGATAAAAATTGCTTGGATTACTTAAATGATCTTAAATATCTGTGTGGAAGGGGTGTGGTCTCTGGCCCACTGCAGTGGTACAGCGAGCTCTCAGGGCAGCGTCGAGGTGGCAGGGGAAACAGGTGTGGGCTGGAATTAATCACGCTCTCTTCTTGACTTATGTGACGGTGATGGCGGAGACGTGAGAGAGGAGTGTGTGAGGAGTGGCAAGAGCAGGAGCCACTCCTGGAGTTACCTGTGCTGTCAGAGCTAAAAGAAAGTTACAATAAAGAGTTGTGAGACAGAAATCCTGTGTGTGTGTCGGGTCTTTGCCACAATCATTTACCTGCTATGCATTTTTTGAGACGAAGAAAAAAAAGGTAGCCTTGATGTTGTGGACGACAGATCTGTCAGGGTCCAGTTGGAAACTCCACTGCACTATTCCTTATTGACTTGTTTCTTCTGGAACACTTTGTTGTTGTAGCATCACTCAGTTGTTAATATGAAGTAACATCGCTCATATTTAACTCCTGTGTGGAAGTACCATAGTCTGTACATCCTCTACAGTCATGGCCAAAACTTTTGGCAGTGGCAGCACTGACAAAACTGATTTTTTTTTTCAGTGATTTCCCTGCCATTGTTCTTCGCTATATCATATAAACATGTAAAAAAAATCTAAATAAAAACTAAAACGGTAGCATGCATGAAAAACAAATATGTCTTGATTCATGCTCAGTGCTCAGCCTTTTCAGCGAAAACGCTACATCTAGATGAACAAACTCATCTTTCTGGCATGAAAAACAAACTTTGTGCCACTGCCAAAGCTTTTGGCCACAGTTGTAGGTATCACTTGAGGCTGGCTCCAAAAGCAAGTCAATACTCACAGACTTCCATATTAAGATGCCCAAATTTACAGCATTGTAAAAGCATATTTACAGCCGGGTACAAAAAACTGTTTCAGCCTTTATGGATAGTTTCCTTCTGGAAACTCTGAACAAGCAACTGCACAACTGAGCCACTCCACATGTCTTTATATTTTGCCATGAAAAGAGGAAATAGGTAGAGCAATTATTGAAACATGTGCAAACATACATGGAAAAGCTCAATATTTTGTGTGTTTATTCTTCAACATAGCCTGAACTCACTTACAGGAAAGATTCTTGTAATCCTAGTTTCTTGACGTAGTCTTTGGCAATTCTTGAAGGATATTAAAAGCTTTCTTTGGATGTTGGCTGCCTTTTGTTGTGTTCTAAAGATGATCCCACACTGCTTCAGTAATGTTGAAGACTTTGGTGAGGCCAGGCCGATCCGTAAGTGATAGTTCTCCATTGTGTGTTTTGCTATCCAGGTATGCTTTTACTGCATTGGCAGTGTGTCTGGGATCTTTGTCATACTGAAAAATGAAGTCGTTGCCAATAAGATGCTTCCCAGATAGTATTGTACGGTTGATCAAAATCTGATGGTGGTTTTCTGCATTAGTTTGAACAGTTTTGAAAAGATCCCCAACGCCACTGCCTGAAATGCAACCCAAAGCCATGAGAGTCTCCACCGTGTTTTACAGATGGCTGTAAACTCTCACTGTTGTGCCTCTTTCTTTACCTCCTCTGTACCTATTAACAATGATTTCAACCATAAGACCTTTTGTTGCTGATTTTCTGTCCATTTCTTGTTTAATTTTGCCAGACCTCCAGTTTTTCTCCCAAACAGAGAGAATCACACAGAATGTCTAAAATTCAGAGGTTCCAAAAAATAGTGTAACACATACTCTATTATATGCATTATTTGCCTGAGATCTATACATATTTCTCTTCCTGAGCACACTCAGCCTGTACCCTGGGTTTCCATCAAGCAATCTAGAAAACAAAAACAAGGAAACTAGAAAAGACCTCTTGCTTCCTACACCCACATAGCAAGCAGGTCTGGCCCGGATCCGGCATCAAGCTGGCACTTCTGACTGACCAGTGTCATGGCAGGGTGTATGTCAACCAGATGTGGGCCAGGTCTGGCAATGATGGCACTATTTATGTTCCTATCTTCCTGTTTTAGTTAGAAGACCCAAATGGCATGTTGCAATACTATACTGCTGTGGTAGCCAACGTTTCAAATGCAGGGTTGACAGGTTTGTGAGTGTACACTTTATCCAAAACCTAGTGAGGGTTAACTCATCCTTGCCAGTGGGTGGCTGTAGCTCAAGAGGTAGAGCAGGTCACCTACTGATCGGAAGGTTAGTGGTTCGATTCCTGCCTCCTCCAGTCTGCATGTGTATGGAAGTAGTCAGTGTAGAGAAAGTGTGTGATTGGGTGAATGTGGCATGTTGTATAGAAACTTGAGTAATCTGGGAGACTAGAAAAGTGCTATATAAAAATCATCCCAGAGTTTCCTCATGCTACTTTTGCACTATTATGTTCTGGCACATGTTGTTATTACATGGCTTGATTAAGGTACACATTAGGCTGACATCTGGGGCCAGAGCTGAAACTGTTCTGGGCCAGCACAGGACCACCAGTGTGTCTGCAATTGGCCCATGTGTGGGCCACATCTGGGCCACCAAAGGGCCGTCATTCTTTGCGGTATGTGGGCCATGTGTAAGCACATTCTGTGGGCCAGATCCGAGCCATACTAATTTTGCTATGTGGGCAGATACACTTCAGCACTCATCTGTAAAGAGTGAATTTCTCTTTGAAATGCATCATATGATAATTGGCCTGGATGTGGGGAGTTTTGCAGGGTTTGGGTTGGGTTGACTGAACAAACTCTTTTTTAAAAAAAAAATATAATATACAAATAAACTGATTTGCATTTCATATAGCTGTTTATATGTCTTTTTAAAAAAAAAATGTGTGTGTGTTACAGCATGCACTGTATGTGTAGATCATATTTGGACTATTTACCTTTTTCGCCAATGCAGTTATACTTTGTCTAACATTTTTTCACATGGGGAAGCTGCTAATGATAAGAGCTTATGGTGGTGCATATTTACAAGAAGAACGCAGTTTTGTTTTCAATTGACAGGCTATAATAGGGCCTCAACTTCATGTAGAAATTTTAATCTATTTATTCAAAAAGCTATAACAAAAAAGTATGATTATATCGTTGTCACCCTGGAGCAGATGTTACATTTGTTTAATGCAAGATTCTAAATGAGACTTTTTAATGGACTTTGCTCTTCATATGTGCTGAGAGAAAACTGCTGACATGCCTAAAAGGCACTTTTAGTTGACAAAGATTTTAGTAGCAACACCTGTATAGCTAAATGCTCATTGTTGCGGCTATCAATTATCAGTAGAGTGTATTTGAACACTTACATAAACACATTCTGCTCTGTTCCAGCATCTTAAGATTCAGTCTCTCATAGCCAAAATAATGTCTTTGAGCACCACCTTGATTAACTGATTGACACCTTTTGCTGGCTTGTGGGCTCAGTCAGTAGGCTGATCCCTTAATTAACACTGTGTCTTTCAATCATGCTGCACCAGCACGTGTGGTTTACCATGAATGTGCTTTCATTTAATTATTTCCATAACTTTGTTCAGCATTTTGTGGTTATGCCTCTGCAGAGATGCTTAAACGGAAAGTTTCTAGTCAAAATCAGTAAAGCTTAACATGTTTTTAATCGGTCAAGTCGCAGTGCAGGGCTGACCAACGGATCATCTCAAGGTGATCACACTAGTCACTATTTGCAAAGGGTCACCAGATAGTCTGTACTCGTCTAATACTGTTAGTTCCAGAGTGGAGTGAGTGCGGTGAAAAATCATTCCCTTCCTAAAACTTAAATCTGTATTATGAGCATATCAGTACTACATAGTAATCCTTTATGGATTATATACATTATTTTATTTAAATTATTATATCATTACAGCATCTTTTCTTTTAAGTCTATTCGTTTAAAAATGTAATTAAAGTTTTATATAAAGGCTTTCATATAAATCAGTTTGGCTGTCTGTGAGTGTGGCGACACAGTGACATTGTTTGACCCAAGTATGGTAATATAGGTCCAGGTTCTGGACTCTTTCCCTTCCACCAGTGAAACTTACATTAGACATCACGTAAGGAAAATAATATGTTTGTGTTATCCATCCCGTGGGTAGCATTAATTCTAAGGCAATAGTTGAAATAGTTGTTAAAACCTTTAGCCTTGATTCACAGCAGTTGACTGAGACACACTGGCTCTTATGAGCCAACCTATTAATGTGGCTGGAAATTACTGTACTCTAAACAGTAAGGTTAGCACAGCAAGCGGTCATATTAATTGAGATAAGGTCACCTCTTTTTATGTTTTTCTTGTCTTGTTTTTCTCATGAAGTGATTCCCCTAACTAAAAGCAGTCCCTTTCATTTAAAGTCAAGCTTACATCTCAACAAACCTACAGCATTTCTCTAATGCAATGTCTCTAACGAGTGCTGAATTTATGCTTTGCTGCACAAAATTCATTTGCTGCTTTAACTCCAACACAAAATCTCCCACTTGGGTTTCCTTAGGTTCATGTAGATATCGCTTCATTTGGCACTAAACTTGCCACACCATGGACTCACACAGAGTGTGCGTAGTCATGCATACAGTAGCCTATATGTTTGTGTTTGTTTTTGGGGAGGGGGCAAGGAACATATGGAGCCACCGTCACTGAGTGTAGCGGTCCAGAACCTCCGGAAGGTATTGATCATCACAGCCCCTCCCTCCTCCACTGCAGCACACCGTTGTTTATGCTCACTCACACACACAGGGACACACTCTCATGAAATGATAGCTAGAGGCCCCTTTTTGAGTGTGTGACAGTGATTTGAGTGTGTGACAGTTAGATGATGAGAGGTATGGGCAGGTAGATGGGATGATGATGATGATTGGTGGAGATGATAAGAATGAAATGGTGAGATGGATGAGGGAGAAAAGGGTGGCTCGGGGCAACAACGATCGAAGCTGTAGCTGAGCTGAAGAAAAGATGAGTATAAACTTGGATTTACTCCTGTGAAGACTTATGATATATGTCTGCAACATGAGCTGCTGCGCACTAGCCCAAAAATTGTATTAATGAATTAATAATTAAAAAATAAATCATCTTTTTGCATTGCTTGGAATAGTGATAAAGATCCTAAAAGGAGGTTAGATTAAAACAGATATTTTTTTATTTTTTCAAGCTAATATTGATACATATAGATACATAAACAACCCTACCTACAGACATGTATTCTACAGACCTTCTTTTTTTAACTTACTTTTATTCATCCACATAACACATCACCAAACAAAAAGCAAAATACACAAATAAACATGTAAATCCCAAAACACAAAATTCCAAATCTCAGTCACAAACAACCATTAAACCTTCTTTTTATATAAATGTGTATATAAATTAATGATTCTCCTCATTGGCGTTGTTAATAACTTCTTACCAGTGTTGGTCAAGTTACTAGAAAATAGTAATTAGTTACTAATTACTGATTAGTTCTCCAAGTAAGTAATCCCATTACTTAATGATTACTTATTTTCAAAAGTAACTTTATTACTTAGTTACTTTTTAAAAACATGATACACAACCTGAATACCTGATAAACCAAAAGACCTCTCCGCCCAATTCTAGTTTTTCTGCATAATCTATCAAATAAAATTGAATCAAATGAAAAAGTCTCTTTATAAAAATTGTTTTATTAGTTTTAATCTTTTAACTTTATGCACATTGCATCAAGCAAAAATTTAATTATTTGCAACTGTCTTTGACTTGAAGAAATGTGCTTAACATTTAAACCTATGTTCTGCATATTCCAGCGTATAAAATAAAATAATGTTTTGTGTTTACACTCACTCTTTCAAATAGATGGATGTAAAACACAGAAAAAATGAATAAAATCAAAGACTCAGCTACACTAAGTCCTGTCGCTCTTAAACCTATTTTTACCTGTTTAGCAGGTGGAGATTTGCCGGTGCCACAGCGGTCATGTCAGTGGGGGGATCCGGGGGTTTCTCTGTGAATTTCACATTCCCGTGGCAGCGTGCTAGATACTTGCTCAGATTTGAAGTTTAATTTTTTGCTGTAGAAAGAAGTTTTCTTCCCACACAGAGTGTACTGTGGTCGCTAATGTTTTTGTCATTTTTTATGGAATCAAACTCAAAGTAATGTCAGTACTTCCAAGCTTTAAACGCTGCACGGTCGTCATAGCTGGACTGGCCATCGGGCCGGTGGGCCGACGGTGAATTTTCGTTGTTATGGGGCGACGTTTTTTTGTTTGTTTGTTTGTTTGTTTGTTTGTTTGTTTGTTTGTTTGTTTGTAACGGTTTAAACAATGAAAGGCGGTGGATTGGCCAATTGGTCATGATCGACTCTGGGCTGGACCAATTACAGCCGATGAGGCCGAACTTGAACGCGATTTGTCCTGAACTTCAGCTAGAATGAAAAAAGAAGACATAAAGCTGGAGTTATTCTGTGTCTTTACGCTGCACAGCTGCCTCTTCTTCTCTCATCCTCTCCCCTCCCTCTCCTGTTGCTACTTCAATCATGGAACTGATCAATGATCAGCTGATCGGCTTTTGCCTCTTGTTTGTTTATTGTTCACTTTGCGCCAAAAAGACGAAACCAGCGGATGTCGCGCTAAACAACAGCAGCACGTTTAAGCTTAATAAGCTGTTGTTATAATTTATTTAATATTACTTTCTTGTATCAGCTGATGTTTGCTGGAGCCACAGCTGTAAAGCTGCTGGTCATGATATCGGTTTGTATATCTGGTGAGAGGGAAACATGAAGATGAAACCAGGAGATGTCCTTACTGAATCATCAGAGCTGAACAGGTGATGGAGAAACAGGTTTACCTTTTAGGTGACATGAATGAGTTGAAGGGAAGTTATGAACTGTTTCTGAGAGACAAATAACACCAGGATCCTTTTCTGGGGAGCTGACAGCTGGTAACTGTGCAGGGGCGGGTCTAGCAAAGTGTTGCCAGGGGGGCCAGGTAGGGCATTAACAGGGAAAGTAATTAAATACATTCTGTTGAATGTATTTAATTACTGTAAAAAAAAATATTTGGTTTCTGTGCATTTGTTTTACCCTGGCAATAAATTAAAGTCGATTACGTCGATTAAGCATCATGATTCGGAGGGTGGGGGGTGGTTCCCTATTTTTTTGCTGGGAGTTGGCAACCCATCTAGTTAGGTATATGTAATTATTTATTAGGTTGTTTGATATTTCTGGTAAGTGCTGTTTAAAATACCAGAAAAGGGAGGATGGTGTAGGTTTAAGTTTATTAGATTGATACATATATACCAACAAGATAGTGTACATCACTGTCACAACAGCATTTGTTCTCATTCAAAGGCTTTATGGCTTTTCCTATGATACCTGGTGGGCCGGTCTCTAGTCAGAATGGCCGGGCTGATTCTTTGTCCCAGTCCAGTCCTGATGGTCGTACTCTCTCCCGCACTCCATATTATCCATTGTTGATCTGCACACGTCTGTTGCTGCCAGGGACGTTGCACGCTCGGACGTCATTGTCATGAGACACTCTCATAAACAAAATCACAGTTTAGTAATGCAGTAACGCAACATGCTTATGGGAAAGTAACAGTAATCTAGTTACATCTTTGCAATAGTAATCCCTTACTTTATTCGTCACTTGAAAAAAGTAATCAGAAGTAACGTGTTACTGCCCATCTCTAATGAGTACTATCACCAGAGAAGAAGGCGAAAGAAAAAAAAGTTTAAAAAAAACAACAAAATAAGAAAAACCATCTTAGATCCATTACTGTATATATTGGGCAAATGCCTGGATAATATAATAAACTATTGAGAAATATACTATTGATTGCAAAAAACCCCAATAACAGCTTTGTGGATGAAATCATAATCACCCAGTATGGTGATGTGGAAAAAACGGTTTAGGCGCTAAAACCTCAAAAGCGTGATCAGCCAGGAGACCTTGATCAGATGATCTGACAAGTGGTTTGCAGTGTTTTTCAGTAGTGCTGATATATAAACAATGTAGTGTAGTAGTGCTTTATATGTTAATAATAGGATTTTAAAGTGTATCTTACTGGGAGCCAGTGAAGGCAACCAGGAATAGGTTTAGTATATTTTTTGGTTTTGTTAGCAGACTTGCTGCTATGTTCTGCACCAGTGGAGACAAACTATGGAAAATGACTCACAATAATGGAGGCAGGAGGAAATTGAAGCGTGTACTAAAGGTTGCAGATGAAACATAAAGCCTCAGTCGGAGGTAAGGGGTGTCGCAACAGTGGTTACCAACTTTCTCTACTTCTCTGTGTGCTCAAGTAAAAAAACAGTGCTTCAAATGTCATATGACTCCACGCAGCATGATCCCTGTGAGTGCCACCTCATCCAATCAGAGGTGTTTTCAGACAACGACCTGCTCCCAGCCAGGTTAGCTGTAGCAGAAGTCACTGTTGGTTTAGTACAGGGAAAAAAAAACAGCTAAAAAATAATGATGAATATATTTTCTTGATTTCAGAATTTTCAACTTGTATTACTGTGATGTTTTTGGATTACTACTTAGTTACTTCCTGTTTTATTTTATAATCTGCTCTCAGTTTGACTTCCTGTTGTTTTTTGTGTTTTTTCCTGCGTTAAATATTCCCCTAAATATAAGAGATGGTGATGAGATGAAAAGTATTTTGAATCAGATTCATGAAATTACTTGAGTTTTTAGTTTTCTTAGTAGATGTTTTGTGTTCCCATATATATGACCTTTATCTTCTTTCTTTGAATTTTGCCTTGCTCCTTGCTGGAGTACTTACTGACTTCCTCCATGTCTATGACCCCCGCCTAAATTAAAGAGTTGAATAGTTGTGGACTGATTATTGCAGATAATTGCAGTAAGCATTAATGAATGATATTTCAGTACAGACTGTCAGACTACAGCTGTGATCAGAAAAGTGTTTACATGAGTTGCAAAGATTTTTTTAAAGACCACTGATCTAAGATTTTAAATAGGAGGGACCAGGATGGGCAGGATTAGAAATGGGTACATCTGAGGGACAGCTCAGATTAAGCAGTATGGAGAAAAGTAAGAGAAGCAAGGCTGAGATGGTTTCGACCATGTGCAGAGGAGAGAAAGTGTATGTACTGGGAAAAGACTATTAAAAATGGAGCTGCCAGGTGGGAGGAAAAGAAAAAGACCAGAGAATAGGAAAGGAGGGCATGCAGAGGGCTGGTGTGACAGAAGAGGATGCAAAGATTTGGGAGGATGGAGGCACTGTGCCGAACCCTAAAGACGGAGAAGGCCTTAGTATAGACAGCAGAATGTGCGTGCAGGGCAGTAAAAACTGTGGCTCCTATTATAATCATTAATTTACAGCAGGGCTCAATGACAACGAGACAATGTCTCATGTGAGCTGCAGATATAAACAATGTAAACACACACACACAGGTTTGTGTGTCCTCTTATGCAAGCATAAGCAGCTACGCATGTGAAGCATGCACACACACACACATAATTTCACTGCCTGTCAGATGTCATTTGCCAGATGACCAAACAGAGAAAATAAATTTCACACTTCTGATTGGTAAATTAGCCTGTGTTTATATGTGTTCATTTCTCTGTCTTTAGAAACCCATGATGCCTCGTGGCAGACTAGCTTCCTGAGTCCCCAGCTTCATTGTTATGGCTAGATGTGAATTAAAGTGAAATGAGGGCAATCAACTGATTGTACACGCAATGTTGAGTTCATCTGGGTCGATCTGTGAGAACAGCAGGGAGTTTTTCCAAAGTTTTGATAGAGTAACCCCGATGATGTCATCAAGGCAGATTAAACCTGGAGCCCATGAAGAACATCGGTATCCATATTTTCCATGTTTTCCTGAGAGCTGCTATGGAAAATTCCCTGTTGAAATTTCACATAGAATATATTTCCAGCCAGTAAGTGACAAAAATCACACAGTCACAGGTGAGGAAGGTATTCACATCATAATTCAAAGCAGTGCAAATGCTGGTAGTAAATCAAAACTATTTGGGAGTCTTTTTCATTGTTAGATGCATGTAAAAAGTGCATTAGATAGTGGCATAACTACAAAGCCCAAAAAATGCAATGTTCTCAGTCTTTCTTGCTCCATCCTGTTTCTTCTGCTTATCTGATTCAGGGTCATGGGAACCTAGCCTAGCTACCAT
This sequence comes from Oreochromis niloticus, assembly GCF_001858045.2. Classification (NCBI taxonomy): domain Eukaryota; kingdom Metazoa; phylum Chordata; class Actinopteri; order Cichliformes; family Cichlidae; genus Oreochromis; species Oreochromis niloticus. Next base: position 5,729,056 of record NC_031982.2, on the reverse strand, counting down.
CAGGCAAAGGGCAGAGTACGCTCTGGAGAGGTCTCCGTTCTTTTTGCAGGGCTACCACGGAGAGACAGACAATCATTCACACTTATTTGAATCACCAATTACCCCAACCCCACTAGCTGCATGTCTTTGGACTGTGGGAGGAACCCAGAGTACCCAAAGAGAACCCACACACACAGACACGAGGAGAATATGCGAACAGTGGTAACACTGTGCCTGCTGCTTTTGAAGGTTGTGCCTTGTGTTGAAATCAAATATATTCTCTCGTGTAGTCATATCTAAAATAAGAAAAATAATAAGTAATCAAAAATCATTTGTAGTTCTAGTACTGTGACTCTTTATCTATATACAACAAATGTCTTCTAAATATGAAATCTAGTAAAAACGTACCTGGGAATAATGTTTGGGTGCAGTGGGAAAGCTGCATCTAAGACAAACCCATGTGGACCGGTGGCATCTGTGCCTGGCTGGGTGATTCGTTTGCAGGCACAATGTCTCGTTAAGCATCTTAGACCTCAAAGTGCTGTCCTTGATGTTGCAGTTTCTGCTTTCACATCCATAGGCCTTTCCATCCACCAAGTGATAATGGGCATCACATTTAGCTGTCAGAGCAAGTGAGTGACTCTCCTTATACATAAAAAAAAAAGTCACTACTGCCATTTTCCACAGCTCTGCTGGTGACATGTTTTCCATCAGTGTGGCAGCAAGGCACTGTGAGAAGTTCCCCTTTCTCTAGAAATCCTGTGCAATTTCCCTCCTCTGTTGCTCAGAACAGAAGGAGGTAAACTCCTTCGAGACAGTGCAACTTGGCAGTCAGCACCTTGCAGCTCCACTCACCTGTGAACAACCTGAAGCTAAACAGGTAAACAATATTACTGCTAACCTTTCTGGCACCAGCTTGCTATGTTCTCTTGTGTTTGACACATTTAAAAACAGAGTGGGGCAGAAGATCGAGTTTGACAGGCAACATCCTAAAATAAATAAGGTGCTTCTATTTATCCATTTCATACATTTCCACAGATCACAGATCTTCAGTTTTGCTTTTTGCTAGTGTGCCTACAACCCATTCAAGTTAAACTGGTAGTCCAGGATGACACGTTATGTGTGTAAAGGATTCTGACCCAATGCAACGTGTTTCAGTTTTGTTTTGATTTTATTGCACACACAGTTTTATTTTCTCCTGGCTCGGCACTTCCCAGCCAGGAGAAAAAGATTGACTGGAAAGTTGGCTTTCCAACTTTCCAGTCAACTGCGCTATCTCCTTCCCTCTGGTCTCCAACGTCACTGAAAAAGGGAAATCCTCATCAGCACAATCACATCCACCTGTCCCTCCAGCCTCCCTGGCACTGCCCCTTGAGCTCACTGCACCACCCCTCCCCTGCAGCTGAGCCAGGGATCACACCTCTGCCACAACGCACCATCACAAGATAGTTTGCTGCGGCTCTCATGTGTGTGGAAGAGCTACCAGGAGATGGACCATTACAGGAGGAGAGCAATACAGGGAAATTTAAGGGTGCCAACCCGAAATCTGCTCCTTTGTTCAAGATGGAACAGGAAGAGCACTGACAGAGCCCTAAAAAATAATCTCCAGTACATTATTGATGGGCATGTTTCTGATCAGTCTGTCAAAAATACACCATGAAGGGGGCATGAGGGCCACCCTTTGTTTTAGTCGGACTTGTGCTCATACCTCAGCACCCTGCAACACAAAAAGTGGCAGGACAGCCACTGCTACCCTGCTCTCTTCACATATAAAAGCAGGTTCACACTGAGCACATGTGACAAATGTGAAAGAGAACATCATTCAGCATGAGTTTGGCAGTAGATCGTTGATGTGCTGGGGAGGCATATCCTTAGAGGGTCAAACAGACCTCCACATTCTATCCAACAGCACCATGATTACTCAGAAATTCGTGGAAATCCTCAGACGCCACCATCACACCTTATGCTGGTGCAGTGGGTCCTGATTTCTTCCTGCAGGACAATGCTCCTAGAATTTAATCGACATAAGCAATGATGTCATTGAGCGACCCTTGTGTTTCCCAGACCTGAATCCAACAGAGAACTACTGGATTATTCTGTGTGAGTGAATCCAAAACCAACAAATACTGCCACAGAATGTTCAGGAGCTCACTGAGAGAGCATACTGGCACATGGGGACATATATACACTGAGCCAGCCTATGATTTAGGTTTTAACTTAGATTTTTGGTTTAATTTTGAATCCAGCCCTCAAACGCTTGATGGCTTTAGTTTCCACTGATCATTGTTATCTTGTTTTGATCTCAGTCAGTTACACACTGTCGACCAGTAACGATTTGCAAGATGAATATTTCATTCATCCAGATCTGATGTATGATTTGAAATGCATCTGGACCTGTTGTCCCCCTATAATGTGTGCCCATGGTTGTCACACTGGGCCCCCAGGTGTGGCCAGGTGTGGTTTTTTAGTTTCAGTGCAGTCAGGAAGCAGACCTAAAGACCCAGTTTGAGAAGACCGTAACCTGACTTTTCTCAACACAGTTCAAATGGCTTTCACACATCAGCTTGATTTATCTGAACAGCTTAAAGTAACAACACCTTGACATGCGTGTGAGAAGAAAAAAGGCTCCTGTCTCAGCAACGTCTGATATGCAATGCTATTCTGGCTTATTTGTCTTCTGTCAGTGAATTGTTTATTACTGATTTTCTCAATGCAATTAATCATGTTTGATCATGAAATTAACTGAGCAAGGAACCACACATATATGCACACAACAAGAGCACAAAAAGGTCACAAACACACCCAACAGAAGGATGCATTTAAGCAAACACCTCTATCATGAACGTAAGCACCGCACTACACACACACACGTGTGCAAACAACATTTTCAACTCAAGCAAGCCATTCAGCTAATGTGGTGGCTGACGAGACCGTACAGCTGCTGGATGTGAAATAATGTCCTAACACACAACACGCACACACACTTCAAATCATGCCCTATCACCATTATATGATATCACATCATAGAAATACACACACACACTTCAATCAGGGCTCAATGAGCCCATACAGAGAAAGAAATGGGCAGAATAGAGAGTTGGGGGTTGGGGGACAGAAAGATGGGATAGGTGACGGAGTGATTTCAGCAGCTTTGAAATAATGTCTGTAATTTCAAATATAACTGTCTCATTTGGTGGAAGTCCATTTTGTCGGAGTGCAAAAGAGCTGAGTGCGAAGCTAAAATCACACACAAAAACATCATGCTTGGTCTTATATGGCATCAGCTCTAACCCGTGGTTTCACTTTTCCCTTTATCAATCAACTGACTTATCATAATAATGACATTAGTGTTTCCATGACCGGGGTAGTGGCTTTTCCTCTCATCGCAGAGCCTTACTGTTGAACAGACCGATCTATAATGTTATTCACTAAGGTAAATGATGAGATTGCAGTCACAGAACTGTACCCTAAATGAAAATGAAACTCTGCCCTTTGGCCCTTTGACTGAGTCAGCTAACAGGCATCAACAGCCCAACCGTGACATAAGCAAATGGTCTGTGTTGCCACATATCTGTCATTCATTCTCATTTTAATTTGTCCAGCGTGATCATGTGAATCATGTGTTGTGCTCATTCTAAGCCATTTTCACCTGTTTGGTTTTTTCCCCTCTCATTTAAAATCAAAGATGTTGACTTTTCTATTTTGGTTTTTATTATTTTATTTTTGGCCATGTTTGTGTAGCACATCTGTCACTGTATAAAAGCGATGTACAAGGTAATGAATGCGATAGGGAGAGAGTTCTAAGAATTTCAGTTAAAGTCTTTGAAGAATCCATTTTTTATTCTGTTTTATGCATTTAAGAGACCCACTTGAACTTACAATGACTACTACTCACCCTGACAACACTTTTTTCTCCTTCCTATAAATCAAATTCAAAATCCCCTTTTAGCATATTGACCCTTTAAGTTTGAGCTTCTATAGAACACTATGAAAATTCCCAGTTTGTCTTAAAGTAACAAATAAAACATTAAAACATTCTAGCCACAATGTCACAATCTCTGACAGTCTGACCAGTTAGAAATTAAACAGTGAAAAGGAAATCCAGAATCGTACTGGGGTTAAAAAAGTGAAACAGCATTCCAGTGCAACACTGCATAATAACAGCAGTCTCTCTTTTAGCAGTATTAACTCATACAGTGTTGGATATGGTGGGATTTTTTTTCCAAGATACGAAGTACACATTCTGGGGGCAGGGAGGCAGATTAAAGGAGCATTTCCACAAATTTATTTTTAACCAGCAAAGGTTTTTGGCAGTCTTTCTCTGCAACCCAAGCCATGGGTTTTATTTTCTGTGTTTTTATCAATGAGTGTCTCGGGAGATGGAGCTGGTTGTCTACTAACTGGAAGGTCGGTGGTTTGACTGTGGGAAAGATGCTGTACCCTAAATTGGCCCCTGATGGATTCATTGGTTAGTGGGTGTGTGAGTTGTAAAAAGAATAAATAAATGATGAATGTGGCTTGTAGTCAGAAACACTGAAAAAAAAAAGTGCTATATAAATACTAGGCATGCTCCTCAGTGGGTTAGGTTAAGTGATGATTCTAAAATTGGTCATAGGTGTGAATGTGAATGGTTGTCTGTTAGCCCCGCGATAGACTGGTGACCTGTCCAGGATACACCCCGCCTCTCGCCCTGTGGCAGCTGGGATAGGCTCCAGCCCCCTCGCAACCCTGGTGAAGATAAGTGGAAGAGAATGGATGGATTAATGGACAAATGGTAAATGGTAAATGGCCTGTATTTATATAGCGCTTTTCTAGTCCCTAAGGACCCCAAAGCGCTTTACATATCCAGTCATTCACCCATTCACACACACATTCACACACTGGTGATGGCAAGCTACATTGTAGCCACAGCTGCCCTGGGGCGCACTGACAGAGGCTAGGCTGCCGGACACTGGCGCCACCGGGCCCTCTGACCACCACCAGTAGGCAACGGGTGAAGTGTCTTGCCCAAGGACACAACGACCGAGACTGTCCGAGCCGGGGCTCGAACCTGCAACCTTCCGATTACAAGGCGAACTCCCAACTCTTGAGCTGTTCGTCACATTCTTCAGTAACGAATCATACTTTAAATGCTGCTTTAAATGATAACCCATTATCAGTTCTAAACAATGCATATTATACTCCAAACAAGAAGAAAAAAAACACTTTAAATAAAGTGATGTTAAATGTGATGAGAAAACACGTCATCTAAAATGATAGCAAATCAATGATTCATCCATTTATTCTGCCAGGTCATGGTGACAGCAGCCTAAGCAGGAAATCCCAGACCTCCCTCTTGCCAGCCAGCTCCTATAGCTTATCCAGGGGAACACCAAGGCGTTCCCAGGCCAGTCGAGAGAGGTCATCTCCTGAGTGTGATGTGGGTTTACACCAGAGCCTCCTCCAGGTAGGTCATGCCTGGAAAGCCTCATTCAGGTGGTGAATGCCTCACCTGCCTCCTTTTTATGTGGAGGAATAGCCAGGAGTGCCCAGAGTGCCAGATGCTTTCACTGCTGATGGCAGAGGGGCAGCGGCTCACAAAATGGGCTTCCTGGCAAAATTCTTGAATTCCTAGATGGCTAGTTTGTTAGTTCTTCTTTTAACAGTATTGGAGCAAACTAAGCCAATAAACAAGAGGTTACTGGAAACTAAGCAAGCTTATAAAGAAAGCCAATTATGAAGCAGCAAGAGAGAGAAACTGTTGAAATGTTTAAAATGTTTTTTAAAATTATATTTCACGTTAAATTGAGCCCTGAAGTCATTCAAAATTATATATATTTTTAAGAAAATCCTCATTGCTTCATTTAATTAGCCAGCAGTCTGCATGGGCATTTGGTCTCCTTTAAAGAGACCTTTGCAAGCACCCTTTTTTCTATACTTTCCTCCTTTTCAGCCCTTTGATACTTTTCACCTCCCTCCTTTCTCAGCCCCAGTTTGTTTTTCAGGGCTTTCTTCCACTGGATGTCCCACTGGGTGCTGAGCTTCCACAAAGCGCTGACACCAAGAGTGAAGGAGAAAAGGGCTGCGAAAAGAGAAAAGGGAAAAGTGAACGGCAAAGGGAAAATAGAGGGTGAGAGGTCACAGAGGAGAAAAGAGGAGGAGAGCATGCACAGAGAGAGAGGAGGGCTGTAAAGAGAACAGAGAATAAGAGACAGAGAGACAGAGCGAGGGGAAGACTTAAGAAGACTGAGGATACTGAAAAAAGAAGGCAAATAAAAGGGGGAGCGAAAGAGATGGTCAGGAGTGAAAGAGATAGAACAAGAGGAGGAGGAAGGAGGTGAGGAAGAGAGAGCATAATTGAAAGAGGACAAAGATGTGAAGAAGAGCAGAGAGAGAGAGAGGCAGAGGCTGGGAGGGAAGCAGGGATTAGATTTGGCACAAAAGAGCATCCAGCAGAGAAAGGTGGAGATGAGAAAAAGGGAAGAGACAGACTTGATGAAAAGAAATCAAGCTTTGAATAAAGAGGGAGGCAGCGGGCTGGTTGGCGAGCCTGTGTGTGAGGGTGTATTATAGGGGGTGGAGGGTCATAAGTAGCTGCTAAAAGGCTTGTGCCACCTCTGCTGGAGGAGGAGTCCTTCAGAAAAACAGCTCATCAGCTGAATGCGAGTGCGTGTCAGCGTGCAATTTGGAGAGGAAGTGTTTTCAGGCACAAACGGTGCGCTCGCGGTTTCACCACAGGATAGGTGATTGCACACTTCCCCATCCCCCGTGACACAGACCCACAAACACACACACACACACTGTCTGGACAGTCCCCAGCCTGTTAACACCCTGGTCTTAATCATCACCTCAGTGTCGCGGCTGGGTAAAAAGAAATGCACCACTGCCTTTCTCAAACTCTGCGTTTTCTTTGCTGCTGCAGGGGTTGTGATGTGTTACCTTTCTCTATAAAAGAATCCCTAAAGTGATCTGTAGGATTCAAGTTGTGCAACACTCTTGTTCAGGCTAGTGTTTTACCCTTTTTCTTCTTTAGAAACTCTCGTGAGGTTTTCGATTTGCATCCTTGTGGAATATTTCCCTTCTTCCAGGCTTCTGCTGACTGGGAGTCTACTGTATTTTGAAATGTCCACAGTACTTAATGATTGCATCCATAAATTTGACCTCCCCAACACATTTTCCATTCTAGCAGCCCCATATCGTTACACCCCAACCTCCTAGATTAACTTTTGAAACATTCAGGTTTGCGTAAACATAATGCTGTCTGGTCTCATCTAACCAAAGAATGCATACTTAGTAGTCATCAGAATAATGTTTACATTCTTTAGAAGTCCTACCGCGGTCTACTAAAGCTCATCGTGCTGGTTTTTTGCTAAAATGAAAGCCGTCTATGCGATGTCCTTCGAATAGTCTGAGCTGTCACAGAAATTCACATTTCCTTTGATAGCCACGTTGCCACGTCTGAGGCGCTGTCTCGATTGTGCTAGCGGTGTACTGTCCATGGCAGCATTTTTACGCCATTCTAAATAGCCGCACTGTGGTTCATTCTATACCTCCTGATTACTTGCTTGAAGCGATCCGCTGATTTTTAGTTTGTTCCCGCTGTATCCTTTTCCATCATTGTGAAGTCTCACAGTCAGATCTGTCAGTTCCTCTTAGGACTATTTTTTACATATCTGTGGGGTCACGGTTTTCAAGTAGAAACCTGAAAAGTTAAGAAATGTCTCTTCTTCACCTTTCACAACCAGGCAATTAGACTGATTAAAAACCACAGGTGTATTTAATTCTCATTTAATGTTCACAGTGTTTCTAGTTTTTATGCATATTATCATGAGCTCTCTAAAGTAATGGTTTCTCAGAGGAAATGCCGGATTTTCTCGAGTTAAAAGTGTTTCTGTTATTGAGAGGTGATGCATTTTAAATCCATTTTACATTTAAGTGATGTTGTGCAGATGTGCACTCCTGTTTTATAGTTCACATGCATATTTCGTATTTGCAAATGTGCAAGGTGAGGTTCAGAGTCTGGCTTTGATTAAATACTAATTAATACATCATTTACTGATTGAAATAAAGCAGACATTAGCACATATTTGAATACCAGCACCAAGATCTGAAGTAATGCACCAATTTTTTGTTTTGCAATGTGGAAATGTGGATTAGAGTAATGCATCATGTGACAGAAGAGCATGAGTGGGCCCTTGGCATCTGCCACCAAGCTCTCCCAACAGAGTGTAGGGACAAGCAGGCGTTCATCAGGCTCTATCCCAGATGGTGTCAAAGCCACACATTAAATTAACTGTCTTACAGAACAGAACTATTTCCCCAAACTGAGAATATTTTGTAATTCTACTTATATGTATTTACATATTTTGGGCATTTCTTGGGTCTTTATTAACAAGATGGCATGAGGTGGCAGGAAAAGAGGCCTTCAAGAGAGGGGAGCTGAAAAGAACTGAGCCAAACTGAAACATGGGCAATTATGATTTTCTTTTATTTACTTATCCAATAACCTACTGCTCATAAGTAGTGGCAGTCCCAATATTTAGGAAGAAGATTAAGACATGGCCTCAATTTGCCATTTTTATTATGCAGTAGCCCAAGGCAATTCAGCGTAATCGTGCCCAGGTGTACTAGGAAGCTGCATCATATCATTATTTTGAAATCACAATGAACAAAATGACAACAATAACAATCCCATTAAAACTCTCTCAATAGACTGCTCTCATGGAGAGATTATTGTTAATGTTGATTTGTTGGGTGGGATTTGGCAAACAATGAGACTGAAAGGCGAGAATTTTTATTGTGTCTGGTCTGGTCACACGGGGGGTAATGTACACTACACGCGGAGGTAAAGATCATTATTGTTTTACTGTTTCTCACAAGGTTATGGCTGATTCTAGAGTCCAGAAGCATCCTGGTTTCCATTTGTAGTTCACTTCCTGTGAGAGTTCTACTAAAACATCAAAAATGAGCAGGCATTGGTAGCACGGTAGCATCCAAAGAAGTGGCTATTGTCTGATACCAATTTAGCCTATTAACTAGATGGAACAGGATGTTCTTATCTCTGTTATATTAAAAAGACAAACAAAAAAACCTATCACTGTACTGTCACTGTAGTTTGCTGGGTCTGAAATCTGAAGACACGACACAGTTCGAAATCACAAGCTAACCATCTTGTTTTAGCCTTATGCCAATCCTACCGCTAAAAAGTTATCTTCTAACTCACTTTGTTGCTGCAAATAATCTGCATATTCTGCACATTTAGTGCAGCCACTAGATCTGGGAAGACTAATCCAAATAGGGATTTGCCAATCTCTTATCAGTACCAGCATAATGGGATTGATATTCAGTTTTTCTACTCTGTGTTCAGTAGGCTGAACCCAATGTATGAAAAAGAAGATGCTAATTTAAACACTGCTACTCTCAAATCTGGCACAGAGACTTTGTGCCTCCCTTTCCCATGCTCTGCTGTGTTTTAGTTGTTGTGCCATCATGTGATTCAGCAACACTGAGCATGCACATGAGTCAAAGCATTACGGCACAATGAATGAAGAGCATCCTGTGGAGAAATTTACCTCTGCCAAGGGGGTCATGTTTCTGGTAGCATTTGCATGTATGTCATAGATCTTTCTTTAAACACCATGGCTCGGAAAGTTTTTAATGAATTCTGATAAAACGTTGTAGGGGTGTAGAGCTGGGTCATGCTAATAATCCATTCAAATTTGGCTTACATCCCCCAAGATCTTCAAGTTCAACTTAACGCTTTATTGGTTGAAAACTGACAAAAAGCCTTAAAACTGTGATTCTTACAAGTGTAATGTATGTTGTCAGCATATATAAAGATTTAAATATCATGTCTTATTTGTCACTGCTGACTGTAACACCTTTCATTAGCAGCTAGCATGCCTCATACAGGCACACCATCCAAGCTGGTTTGAGATCTTGCTGGGAGGTAGTCATAGACACTTGAGAACATGGATATTGTATCAAAGTGAAAACCAGGGTAGTAAATGTGGATCTGGTGGCTACATCAAAGCTGTCACTATCCTGGGTCGGTGACCAAGTGTTTTGATTCTTGTATTATTATTGAGCTTTGATTTCATCATGGTTTATCATTACTAGTCTTGGTTTATGGTTCTGTATTTCTAGCTCTAGTAGTTCTTTGTTCTGTGATTTCTAGTCCTTAGGTTTTGTTTCTGTGTTCCCTTTGGTCAGCCCATGCCTCTACCTGTGGCATGTTTCCTGTTTTATTTTGATAGTCCCTGTCCTGTGTGCAGTGTGTATGGTTTTGATTCCCTTGTCTCGTTTGGTCTGACTTGTCCCAGCTGTGTTTCCCACCTGTCTCCCATTCCCTGAATGCTCCAGCGTATTTAAGGCCTGTGTTTTCCTTGCACTGTGTTGTGTCATACCCTCATACCCGGCTGTGTGTCCAGCCAGCCAGCCAGCCAGCCAGCTAGCTAGCTCACTCACTCACTCACTCACTCACTCACTCACTTAGTTTGTTTGTTTTCTGGTCTTTTTGCCGTCCAGCAGGTTAAGCTGTGTTCCGAGTTTAATTTTGCTGTCTTGAATCCTGCACTTGGGTCCTTCATTCCTGCCTGCTGCACACAGACCATGGCAAAAACAAGAGGTAACACTGATGCGATCAAAAAGCTAAACATCTGTCTGGGGCTTCTGAATTTGTTATCCTGTCATGTAGTTTGCCAGTACAGTGTCAACAGTCATTCTCTTGTCCTATTCAGCTGCGCCACCTCTGTAGACAACACCGAATAAAGAAATAAAATTCCTCTAAATGCCTTTGTTTTTCTGGAATTTACAATGAAATGGTCAAAAGCCCCAACAGAACACTGTGGTGAAAGAAATCAGTATCATTACTGATTTCACAAACGGATTAATGAAAACATTCATGTTAAATCTAAGAGTTCTACAGTTTCTTCCTGTTGTTTTGTGTGATCTCCTGAAAACAAACATGATCAGAATGCATTCAAGAAATATTGCTCTCAGCAAATATCATATTTCCCTTCTTATAGCCATGATTGACAGCTTCCCTCTATATCTACTGTTCTTTAATGCATTTACCAATAAATTGCTTCTTTTCCACAGACCTTTACACTATATTGGCCTTCACGGTCTCCAAAAGCATAATCCTGAAACCAGGAGGATATATGTTTGGCAAAATTTAGTTTGAGGCCTTGATGCATTTTTTTTTTTTTTTTTGTCCTTAATATGTCCCAGTTTCTAAATGTTGGAGTAGTTTGACATTTGTGGAATCATGCTTTCCTTCTTGCTGAGAGTTAAATGATAATAATATGATACTACGTTTCTGTCCATTAAATGTGGTCTTATTGCTGTTGGGTTTCAGCTGGAAATCAAGGGTAACAAATAACCTGGCTTAATAAAAGGGTTTGAGTCTGACATTGTAACTCTGATGTTGTCTGAGAAAACCAAAAATAGTTACTGTGTTGCCGTTTTCATTAAACAATACATGTAAAATGATCATTCTGGAAAAAAGATCTAATACTTCAAACTGAAAAGTAATTACCTACTCAGCAAACGAATATCAGAATGGCGAAATGCTTCATTAGAGACTGAGTGGGTTGTTATGACTGCTTAGATGAATCCATGTGGTTATTACACTGCAAGGACATTAATTGCACCTGCTTCTGTTGTGCAGAAAAGAAAGCAGAAAACTAAAAAAACAACTGCTCATCTGTGGTGTATCAGGCTATGTATGTGTCCACATGGGAGTGTAATCAAAGTACAAGTCAGCTAGAGAATGAAGTTCAGGCCGATCACTGCTTAAGTTCAGGCCGATCACTGCTTAGTGTGTGTGTGTGTGTGTGTGTGCGTGTGTGTGTGCGTGTGTGTGTGTGTGTGTGTGCGTGTGTGTGTGTGTGTGTGTGTGTGTGTGTGTGTGTGTGCGCGTGCACCCCGGACCGCCAGTTTCTGCAAAGCTGAACAAAGCTGAAAGGAATCACCACAGCAAATGAAAATGTGTAGTTCTGTTGGTAGGTTTCGTCATCCAAACAGATCGGTTAGGTTTAGGGAAAGATCAAAGGGGTGCAGTATGAGGCAGAGATTAAAGGTTTAGTGAGCTATGTCGAGTTTAAAGTCAGTTTTCCGTATCACAAAAGTGGTTCTCTTTTTAACTGGCAATATCACCAGGGTAACTTACGCTAAAGTTTTGCTGGTAAAGAGTAGGTAATTTTCCTAATTTTAGTTTAAATTGGCTGGAATTGCCAAATTTCACTGATTCTTTTATTTGCAGCATGTTTTAAGTGCAGTATAGACTCTCTACTGGGACAAGCCATTTCTTACTGAAACCACTGAATGAACATAATCTGTGCATCCCTTTGCCAGGGCAATGAGCATGTATTAATTTGGTGATGAAAAAAATGTACAAATGTTTTTGTACTTGATTCTAATGTGATGCAAAGCTACTAGAACACAGACCAAACACCAAGAATACCTATCCAATCAATAAAATTAATTTCATTTCGTTCTTTCTATAATCTAAAGTGAGTTCCACATCTCTTTTAAAATGAACCTTAACATTTATTGTATATATATAAGTATGTTTAAGTGTATGACTTCGTAAACGTTTCAGAGCTCTAATGTAAACCATCCACATTAGAATTTAACAGCTGCAGCAAGCGTGTACTCAGCCATAAAATTATTTTTTTTTTTTTTTTTTTTTTTTTTTTATAATTTTTTATTTTTCAATAGACATTTAGAAACAGACCTTCATAACATATACATCACATGGGGATACTTCTTGCATCTGTTGTCTGCCCTTATTGCCGAAATAATATTTTAGTTCATATCCTGTTTATAAGAAGAAAAAAGAAAAAGGAAAAAAAACAAACAAGCAAACAAACAAACAAAAAAAAACTTACAACCATAACAATAATTGAAAGAAACAGACAGAGAGAAAAAAAATAAAAAATAAAAAAAAAAAAAAAAGAAGAGGAAAAAAAATTAAAATAAATATGTACTGATAGGGAGTGATCTTACTCTTACATACTCTCATACTTCATAACTACTGGTTTGTGAAAGTAAAATCTGGCCTATGAGGCGTGACATATTTGACCCATTTTTCCCAATATAATGTAAATTTATCCAATTTATGATTAACAAAAGCTGTTATCTTTTCCATTTTATAAATGTCCATTGTGATGTCCATCCATAGATTTATAGTTGGGCTCTCCGATGATAGCCATTTTCTGGTAATACCCTTTTTACAGGCCACCAGCAAAATATTTACTAAATGTTTATCGCTTTTCGGCCATTCCTGAGGTACGTGTCCAAAAAACATAGTCTTACTCTCAAGGGGTATTTCACATTGGAAAATGTACTGTAGAGCGTTGTGTATTTCTCTCCAATAGTCCCTCAGAACAGAGCAATCCCAAAAAATATGGTAGTGGTTTGCACTTTGATTTCCACAGTTTCTCCAACAGACAGGGGGGTTATTATCATAATGAGACTTCTGGGAGGGTGTTATAAAATACCTAATTAGGCTCTTCCAGCCAAATTCCCTCCATTTTTGGGAGCTTGTACACATCCATTGATACTTCCATATTGCCGTCCATTCTTCTTCAGATATATTTATCCCTCCTTCCTTCTCCCATTTTATTTTAATATATGAAGTTGAATGTAATGTCAAGTCCAAAAGACCCTTATACAGACATGAGACAATTCTATCGATAGTTTCTGACTTATAGCTTTTTATAAACAAATCAATCAAATGTGTGCCCGTCTTTGTTGCATTTTTCATCTTTATATCAACATAATGCCGTAGCTGCAGATATCGGTAGAAGTCTTGTTTTTCTAGTAAATATGTCCTTTTAAGGATTTCAAAACTAAGCAGTTTTCCATCTTTCATTATACTACATAGGTCTGTAATACCCTTAGCTATCCAATCCTTGAAACTAGAATCCAATTTATTGGGTATGAACTCTGAGTCATAAGCACACCATTTAAGAGCTATAATGTTAGCCTCTAGTTTATGTTCCTTTATAACAGTTTTCCATGTTTTTAGGGTCTGTTTCACCCATGGGTTATCCATGTTATTTATGTAAGTTTGTAAATTATTATCAGCTAAAATTGCCTGGATGGGAATAGGCAACATTTTTTCCTCAAGGTTTTTCCATTGGGCAGTGTATGACGGGTTACACCAGCATATCACTGCTCTCATCTGCGCTGCAAAATAGTAATATCTGAGATAAGGCAAGCCCCATCCTCCCTTTTGCTTAGCCAGCTGTAGAGTTTTGAGGCGAATCCTTGGTCTTTTACCTTGCCATATATACCTAGATAACATTTTGTCCCACTCGTTTAACTGGTTTTGGCTAATCTCTATTGGTAGGGTTTGAAATAAGTATAAGAATCTTGGCAATATATTCATTTTAATAGAGTCAATTCTTGAGCTAAGGTTAAAGAAAGGAATTAAGTTCCATCTTGCTATATCGTCCTTTATTTTTATATATATAGGTAAATAATTCTGTTCAAATAATTTTGTAAGATCTTTTGATAGGTTGATGCCTAGGTATTTAAAAGATTCTGTTTGCCATGCCAAGGGGTAACTACTTTTTATTTCTTCTGGTGGGCTATAGTTATATGAGAGTAGCTGGGTTTTACCTATGTTGATTTTATACCCAGATAATTGGCCGTATTGTTCAAATGAGTACATCAATTTAGGTAAAGAGTACGTTGGGTGTCCGAGATAGACCAGTATATCATCCGCGTAACAGGCCAATTTATATTCCGTCCCTTTAATAATGATTCCCTTAATGTCTTCGTTTTGTCTGATGAATTGAGCTAATGGTTCCAAATATAGTGCGAAGAGTAATGGTGACCATGCACAACCCTGTCTGGTGCCCTTTTCTAGGGTAAAGCTGTTAGATAGGTATCCGTTGATTTTAATCCTAGCGGTAGGGTTATCATATAGTGCCTTTATAGTTTTAATAATTGTATCATGGAAGCCGAATTTATATAATACTCTGTAGAGAAAATTCCAGTTGACGGAATCAAAGGCTTTTTCAGCGTCTACGCTTATCACAATTGCTTTAATTTTGTTTTTTTGTATATGGTCCATAATATGTAGTGTCTTTCGAATATTGTCTTGTGTTTGGCGTTGGTGTATAAAACCTGTCTGGTCAGCCATAAAATTATTAGCTTAAATTAAAATTTTGAGTTTACTGCCCTGTGCGCTAAATACCAAGTTTGAGGATTTTCTCCAGCATTAATCTGGGATAGACAGATTTGTATCATCATTATACTGTTACATTACATTTGATGACGTGTCTGACTAGATCAGGCGTTACACATCATTTTGTGCTGAAGTTGAGCCTGAAACAGAAATTCCTGCTTAACTGGGAAACTTGATGGACACCGCTGTCATACCAGTTATCTCCAGCAGGGGTTTTAGGTCTCATTAAGCCAGCTAACACAAAGAAAGCCTGACTGCCTTGAACTTTATTTGTAGTTTATCCTTCAGCATTTGACATAGAGATCATTTGTGATTATCATAGTGTAGTGGTTTATCCATTCCCCTCATAGGAAAACGATCCTTAGATCAGTCCTAGGGCAGGATACAAATATCTGGGGGGGTTTCTGCTGTAAATTTTCAGCAAAATCAAATTTGTGGAGTTATCTGTTTGATGACTCCGTATGAATATGGGAGCAATCAAAAAAATGCTCAGTTTGGAATAATGATAGTTTGAAAAAAGAAAAAAATTGCCAGTAGTTTCGAATGAAAAATGAGCAGCAGTTACCATCATCCATCTTTTCAGGCCATTTGGTGACCCATCCATTCACCCTTAGCTGGACTTTGTGGCTTCATCACTATGTGACTCATTTCTTCTTCTTCTCCCGTCACAATTACCAGCATTGAAGCTGTGGTGGAAATGAAAGGTAACTATGGGTTTTAACAACCTGCTTGTTCGAGCTACCAATGGGGTTGTCTTAAGAGTCTCAAAGTTTCAGAGCCTGTTTCATGATCAAACAGCCCCCTAAACCCTGTTAAACACACAGCCATTTCCAACGGTTCCTGATACTTTACCAGTTGAATGAATTTTGACTTGCAAATGAGTGTTAGGTATCAAAAACTGACTCAGCGTTATTTAAACAATGGCATTAGTGTCTTTATTGTTTGGAAAGTAGTTCTGACCACACCACACCAGAAGCTGGATTTGAAATCAACATCTAACATCTTTGGTTTGACCACACTTTCATTAGTGACATTTCATGGGTGGCGTGGTCATGCAGTAGCTAGTACTGTCACCTGACAGCTGCTACTGAAGGTCCTGGGATGGAATTTGCTGGGTTTTCCTGGCTGCCCAGGTCTTTCTCCCAAAGACATTAGGTGAAGTTAATTAGGGATTCCATTGTTTTGACTCTCTGTGCCCAGCCTGAACCCAGACATTCGCCTAATGTCGACTGGGATAGGCTCCAGCATATCCATAACATTGTTTGGATAAGCGGTTAAGAGGGTCGATGGAAAGATGTTTCACATTTAACATTGAAATCAGCCTTAGCTAGAGGTCCTTATCTATCAGTGCAGTAATAGAGAGCCCTGTTCTTTCTATACAGACAGACAAAGGACACAGACATGAAGTGAGAGATAGAAAGGTGGATATTTTTTGCTCTATTGTCCCCCAGTGATGAACCACTCAAGTGGAGTGTTTATGGCGAGGAAACATTTCCCGACCTGTCAGCCCCTTGGTAAGCCAGATTCTGGGAGACAAAAGGCATGTGTGCATGTGTCAAGGCCAGCTGCACACACACATATTATCTGCTGAATGTCTTCACACTGGTGAAGCTGTGTTCCCCCCACCTCCCTGCTTTCACTGGCTACACTGATCTATTTCTATCTATTTTTTCCTCACTCTTCAGAACATGACTATTCTACCTGAGAGAGTGCGTATGTTAGCGTAGGCCGATTGTAAGCTACACAGCATTGGTGTCAAAGCAGCATATGCCTGCTGGGATTGCATATGAAATCAAAGGAATATGTAGATGATATATGAGAAAATGTACACATATGTATGTGTGAGCAGTTTACATTGGAAACGTATGTATTTATGTATTGTGTTTGGATGTAGTTGAGATGTTAGGCTTTTTTGTGGAAAACTCTGTGGCAAAGCTGGCGTTACTAAAATTCTGTATTTTAATATCTAAAAAATGGCCACATGAGGCTTGCTCTGAAAGTGAGACAATCTGCTTCGATTATGTAGACAGTATAAAATGTGGACATAAAAACCTTATTTGTCACATACACAATCATACAGAGTACAACATGTAGTGAAATTCTTGTGTCCGAGCAGCAGACATAGCCAGGGCTTGGTTTTAGCATGGGGGATCTAGTCGGGACCCTTACTGGGTACCTGGTGGGAATCGAACTTGGGACTCCTGCTCCAAAGGTATGTAGTCTTACTACTACACTATCCAGCTGCCTATACTGAAGCTTCCAGGTCATAAAAAATGAAGACAGTGCAGAAGTGTCTTAACCCTGCATTCTCTGGGAGGCCACCAGACGGCAATAGCTGTGGTTGCAAATAGATTTTTGGACCTCAAAAGTAGAATACCTTTCCGCCCTGACCTCTTTAATGTCATACACACACACACACACACACACACACACACACACACACACACACACATATGCATATATATATATATAGATAGATATATATATATAAATTCTATATTTTGTAAATCTTGGCTATACTATGTTTCAAAATGGAGGATTAGCTGTGAAACCACAGACTCACTAGCTAATGAGTTTTCAATCACAAGTCATTAGCCAATGAGTGTGTGGTTTCACAGTGGGATCCCCCCCCCCCCCCGATACATCTTTTTTTTGTGGATGGCAACAGCGGAGACTCTCGTCTTCAGGCTTTAAACAAATGATAATGCTATCGTGGCTCCTTCCCTCTTTTATATACAGTCTTAGTGCGCACGGTGAGTCAGAAACACAAAGTTCACTGCCTTGCTCATGGGTAGGTTGAAGGCATGGGGGTTTTTTTTTTATAATTTTAAGATGAGAATTGACCTTCCAATCATAAACCAGCCTCTCAAACCTCGAGCGAGGCTCCTCCAGCATAACTGCAAACCTGTCATTACAGACACTCCGCGTCTTTACATTCCCTGGACGCTGCCTGCATCTGTACATGTGCCTCACACAAAGATGTCTCAAACCCTTTACAGCACTTTCCCGAACCAAGCGATATTGAGAATGATACCCATGGATCCACTTTTCTCTTTGGAGTCAGCAGGGAGAAATAGTGAGAAGAGCAGACAGACAGAAAACAGAGTACTGGGGGGAAAGAAGGGCTAATACAAGGGGAAGAAAGAGAGGAGTGGGAGTGACTGCAAGAGCAAAAAAGAATGATTGCCTATTGACTTGATGAGAGCGGAAGCATCATTATATAATTGTAAATCCCAGAAAGATAGGGTGTAATAGGACTTTCTCTCCTCCCACTGCTGCTTTGGTAATTTATCCCTCTCTCTTTCCATCCCTTCCTATCTCTCTCTTTCACCCTGTCACCCATCAATCTTTTTCCAATTACCTGTTCTGTCTATCTACAAATCCATCATCATCATTTCCATGGTAACGGGCCGCATCCTCCATTGGCTTCGGCCTATTGTTCAATATAATTGCACGCCAAAAAGCAGTCTTTAAAAGAGGGAAGGGGATACACAGAGAGGCACAGTTCTGGATATTGTCTCCATGCTCGGCGACTAATGTCTCTCCCACATCTCCAAAGAGTCAACTTCAGAGCAGATCGTCCGCTTAATTTTGACCATGGCATCCATTCATCAGGCATTTTAGCAGCCATTATGTGTGGATTGGCTTTATCCCAGGCTGATGAAACATTTTCTCTGCCTGTGCAATTGTCAGTTATTGTGAAAATGAGGAAGTATAACTGCCCGTGCAAGGTCAGTGAGGAACAATAGTTATATGTATTTGGTAGAAATAAATGGGAGACACGGCTATCCAAAAATCTATTAAGGTGGTTTTATTTCATTTAGCGACTTGTAATTATAAGTTAATGGACACGGTTATTCTGAGTGCCTGAGGCCTGTCTTCTTTTTTTTCCACATAATTACAAAAGAACCACTTTTTTCACCCAAAGAGCGCTAAATTCCTCCCAGCCTCTGAGGTAATATGATTAGTCTACTGACATCAGCACCAAAACTATGTGTGCCGAGTAGATTGTTCTCTTTCCTTTCTAATAAGAGGTACTTTGTCAAGAGTGAAAATGAATCTAATTAAAATGACATGAGGTGGTTTTTCTTTTTCAATCTTTCATTTATTGGATCCATGCATATTATGATGCTTGTGAAGAAACAAAATTGATGGCAAGTCTTCATTTGAGGATGGAAATTCTGTTCTTGCTTTAGTTTCTGTGGTATGAGTAAACGCCACTTTTGAACAGCAGATAGTGGTGCGTGTTCAACCGGTTTTCAAGCCATTCATGCCGGACTGCTGGGAACTGGTAGTTTGCATAAGATGTGGGTCCAGCCTGAGTAATCTACAGCCTTCCTGTATTGTGAAACTAATCCATCCGCTAATCCATTTTCTACAGTTTATCCAGGTTTGGGTTGTGGGGGGGCGCATTCAAAACAGAGGTGCCCAGACCTTCCTCTCCCTCAGCTCCGGTTGTTCTGACATGTGTTGTCTCATCTCTGGTGTCTCCTCGTGGTTGAATCTGTAGAAAAACACCTCATCTAGGAGTCATCGAGGATACAGATGCCCACACCACCTCACCTCAACTCCTCACTCTCTCCCTAAAGATGAGCCCAGACGGCCTTCAGGGAAACATTTATGACTGCTTATTCTTTCAGTCACTGCAGCTTATGGCCACAGGTGTTGGTGGTAGCGGAGATCTACCAGTAAACCAACAGCTTTGAATTAACACTCGGCTCTCTTTACCTCAAAGGGCTCGTTAAGCATCGATTTCACTAGAGATGTTGCACTAAACCATCTGCTAATAAGGAAGAGTTCCACTCTTTTCGCCCCTCCACTTGCGAACAAGATCCCAAGTTACCTCCACTTCTCTACCTGAGGAGCAAAAAACTGATGGCGGCAATACTTGATGATGCGTCTCCTTTGTAAGGAGCAGCAACACCTGGTAGGTATTTTCTTATACAAGTACATTATGAAACATTTCAGCAACTCAGAAAGTCAACATCAGTGTCTGAGCTTGAACATTTAGAAAAAAAAAGGCAGCCACACCTGAACTGAGAGGGTTTTTCTACACTCCAAGTTCACAGAGCTTGATGAAATTCAGCTTCGTCTGTTTTGTGCAATTATGCAAAACTGAAATCAAAGCATCCCTCAAGCATTGAAACGGAATCGGCTTCAAATCTAAGCATTTATGCACTCATGTACCCCCAATCATGGAAAAAAATCAACCTGCATCAGACCCACATTGATCATGAGGACCACTGCAGAATCTGAAAGGGTTATCTAATGTGTCATTTTTTGTATTTTCATTGTAATTCTGCAGGGCTTGTTATTCACTGGGGAAGCTGATAGAACTACATCTCTGTGTGCATCTTTGTTGAGTAACTCTGGCACGTTCTCTCTTCCGTAAAGCATTCCGCATTTCGGTCACAATAACTCATGAGAGACATGCATGCATTTACACTGATGCAATCAATGAGAACCGTCCCAAATCTCATCCTTCTCAGACTATACATGTTGTATAGCTATTGGCATAAAGAGATTGGTCAGAGGAAGAATGACTAAAGACTCAACAACATAAAAGCGAGCATTTGGTGCTGTTGTGCTGTTGGCTAGACAAGATAAACCAACCTATCGTTGATCTTTGTCACAAGAATATAAATATGTCACATGAAAGGAAAGCTGAAACAAACAAAGAAAAAAAATACAAAGAAAAAAGTCTATTTTAGCCTGTATCTTGTGCCTGTCTTTGCTTTTACTCATTAAAAACCCTATAAGAGCAACTTTCAAAAGTGATTTTATCAATACAGCTGCTTCCCAGGATGGCCAGCCTTCGTCACTTACCGAGCTGATAATCTCGCAGGATTTATGCGCATACTTTTAATCTGATTCACAGACGTGCAAAACACTCTTAAACAAACAAGGGAGATGTCAGAGGTCAAAACCTGACTGCATCCAACTGTTGCTTTTTCTTGTCTCATATCAGACATTCCGAATTCAGAAAAATGAAGCTAATTTTGGCTGATACTTTATTCACAACAGCAGGTAGCCGAGCATATTTTGTTTGGCAGATTTTTTTTAAGCAACTCCCAAGGGATTCATGTCTTCCCCCCAGGGGAGTGCTTTGCTTGTGGGGGCAAATGTATAGACCACGAGACTATAAAGCTCAAGTTAAATATAAATATTATTCACAACGGTGTAAGGCAAAGAGTGGTTTTGTCTAACGTCATACTCATATTTAGCACCAGCCATCTGCTACGATCTCACAAGGAACTCCATACACAAAAACAATAAATGCACAAACAGACCCACAACTTCTGCTTAAGGCACAGACAGAAAAATGACAAGCATTCATTCCTGTTATTGTTCTCAAAAATGATGCCGTGATGAAGATATAAGCCCCACTGCGTGCCTTTTAAAGTCCTTAACATTCAGGTATAGCCTCAGGTAAATGAGCAGCAGGCTCCATTGTGATGTGAAATGAGCATTAGCCAGAGTATTAGTTTAAACCCTTTGTGTCCTGCTGTGGGAGGCACACTCGCAACTGCATGCTGGACCCATTCAAATGAATGTGTATTTGCTGATCGGCGGTAATTGATATTTATAGGACACATAACACTGTGACTTTAATTAGCAAAACAGCAACTTTGTTATTCATGTGGAGAAGCTGAAATCGCTTTCTCCACTGGTGGAAAATGCTCACATCAAGGAGCGTGCTGTGGTTTGAAAAGGAAGAGTGAAATAAGGAAGAGACTGAACAGTTAATAGTCGTGTATTTTCACAGTTATAAGACATCAAAGCCAAACTTCAGTGAGTATTGCATGTATGTAAGTCATCCATATGACTTATTACTGTTGTTTTATTCTCTTCCTCCGTGTGTGTATTTGCAGTCATTTGTATAATTACTGTCTGAAAGCAAGACAGCAGGTTTGGGACATGAGTCTAAGCTGTTTTCTTATCATTGTGCTGATTAATGATGCGCAGCATTCTCTACCTGTAATCAATCCTTCTCTCTCTCTCCCAGCTCTGTTGCCCTCTGTGCCAGCTAAGCTCGATCAAGTCACACAAACTTACCAGGAAAGCGACAGGAAATCCAGAGTTTTGAGTTTTAAAATAAAAGACCAAAAGACACTGCATTTTCAAATTCAGAGGCAATGCCAGCATCGACTTCTTAACTGAGAATAGGACCAATATTTACCTCTGCAAGCCTTTATACATCCTAGGAGAGCTTTATCTGAGGGGAGAGAGATGAGAGGCAGCTAAGCAAAGTTTCTACGACTCTGGAACACATGCAGAGACAAAAGGGAATGAGGCGCAACTACCCACACATCAGCAGAATGCAATAAAATAACACCAGCAGTGGAGAGTTCAAAGACCTTGAAAGAACTACAGCTTAAAAAGTTTAAAAGAGGCCAGAGAAGCTGAGGAACTAGAAGCACCTAAATCAGGTATCATTACTGACTGTCAGACTGCCACCTCCGAAGCAATCTTCTAATTCTTAAGCATGGAAAACTTTTCCATGTTATGAATCAGAAAGAAATAATAAAAGCTTTAGAAGAAAGGCAGCTACCTAAGTTGAATATTAATGATAAAAGGTATTTGGCTGTCATTGTTTAGTGGTTATATTACATCAGTAAATGTGTTATTTAACTTAGTTTTGATAATATACTATATAAACTGATACTAAGGGTAAATTTATGACACCAGTCTTTGGAACTAATGTGTCAGAATAAGACCTAGATAATTAATAATCTAGATGAATGAATGGCGTGTGTGCAATGAACTTTCAGGTCTTGACCTGATGTCACTTTGGGAATTCAGAATGACAAACATGAGTTAAGCTAAATAAAGCTGAATCTGCCAAAATTGCTTGTACAGCCGCTATGCGATGGATAGACAGATCCAGGCATCCCCTCACCGTTTGTGACGTTTTAATCTAAATATGAGCCCATTGTATTATTTTTCAGCTGGAATGTAAGCGTAAAAGACCTTTTGAAATGGGGCGTGTTTCATTAATTTCAGATCACAAGAGCCTAATTTTGATGAAAATTCACAGCGTCAGGTCCTGTTATGACTTAAATGGGCAGATTCCCTAATTCGCGTACGTGTTTTATTTTGACAGCTGTGACCGGAAGCTCTGCCTGAAATACTTGCTAGTTTGACACGAGCCCCTATTTAGAGTGCTCTGGGAGCACAGAGAGCTTAGTGTGTGTATGTGTGTGTGAGAGTTGTTGGCTTCCTGCTGCTGCTCGGTGTCCGCACACCGTCCGTCTCGTCAGTGTTGATCGGCTCACCATGGCGGAAGGACGCAGAGAACAGTCGCCTCATCCTCTCCTTTCGGTACCACCGGCCAGCAAGCGACCCTGCCTTCGCCCAGCACCCCGAGGTCCCGGGCCGGGGCCCGGCCACGGCAGCGGGTTGCCCAGCTCCCGGTATCGTTCTCCCGAGTCTCTTCTGGACTGCGCTGCTAAAGCAGTAGCGGAAAAGTGGGCCTTCGAGAGAGTAGAGGAGCGCTTCGAACGGATCCCGGAGCCCGTCCAGCGCCGCATCGTCTACTGGTCTTTCCCCCGCAACGAAAAGGAGATATGCATGTACTCTTCGTTTCAGTGCCGAGTCGCCGGGGAGGAAGGTCCGTCGGCGACTCCCGGTGGGGCTGGGGGTGCTGGTTCCGGAGCTACAACCGCCGGTGGCGGTGGAGGATCTACCGCCGGTACAACAGCTACCGTTGGGGCAGCCGGGGCAGTGGGGACGGGAGACGGACTGCCTTTCCGTCGGGGTATCAGACTGCTAGAAACCGGTTGTGTGGAAAACGTTTTACAAGTCGGTAAGTGGAATATTTCTGTCTAACCGAAGCAAAAGCTGCCTGGCACAAACACACTGGACTGTTTTTTGCGAGTCTCCGCTGCGGCTGCTCTTGGACCTTTTACGGGGGATGATTGATGGAAGTTTTTGCTGCTGTCGCGGAAAGTATGCAAAGCGCCTCTTTTCAGCGCACATAAAACCACACACGGTTCTCTCCGTGTTTTTTTACTTCGTTTCAATCTTACTGAGGCATTTGTTGTCGAATTTAACGCTTTTTGGTTTATGGGACCCAAATGAGAAAGGGAAGCGTAGGAAAAGGGGCGCTTGCTAGCTTAGCCGACCAGCTGCTGTTTAAAAATTAAAGGGCTTCCTATTGCATTACTCTGTAGCTGTACCGCTGGCTACTGTCACTTTGCCCAGCGTTGTTTAGCTTAAAGCTTCAACTTGCCTGTTTTTTCTTTTCTTTCTTTTCTTTTTTTTCAAAAGAAAAAAAAGCGGAAGCCATGTCTTGGCAACTATGAGCACTTTTCTGCCTCGGCGAGGGTCAGCGTCGACGGCCGGAGGTGGCTGGAGTCGTGAGACAGGCGGAGGAGGAGGGCTTGACAGACGCGGATACAAAAGGACCCAACGTTATAGCGTCTAGGCTTTATTATCATTTTTCCCCCTCATTCCCCATTGCAGAAGTTTTTTTTTTTCTTTTGTGTTTTCCTACTCAACGCAACACTGGTTGAGGGTGGCTTAAATAAGGAACAAAGACGGTTATTGGGTCTCTTACTATGATTAATCCAGCGTTAATCCGGGGAAAAATCCCCCTACTGCTTTTTGTTTATTTGCGGCTGCTGCTCGGACCGGACAAAGAGCTCCGACGCCACCAGCGTGGAAGAATAAAAATCCACGTTGGGAGTATTTTTGTAGTTTCTCTAATTAAAGAGAACCCTATTAGCAGACGCAGTACGGCATTAATTTTCGTTATTACCGATGCCGTTTGCCCGCAGCCTCGCAGTCGCGCGCAACACAAAAGGTTTCCAGTTGAAATGATCGATAAGCGTCTCGCATTTCCAGCGCTGCAAAGAAGGCTGTTTCCAAACAAAGGGCCATTCCGCAAAGCATCCATCTCCACTCAGATTTTTCATAGGTTCTCGTGCACGGCCACGAATTTGAGCTCGAACATTGGGGAAATTGATCCGATGAAGCCGATGGATAATGTTGAAAAAAAGTCGTTTATGGTAACTGCGAGGATTTTTCTTAGACCATATGGTGTGAGAGCCACTGAAGCTTGTCTGGGTTTCATGTTGCTCCAAGGTATCAGGAGGAGGGGGGTGAAAGCTACAAACTGTGTGGCTGCTTCTTTTCTTGCTGACTGCTGTATCTAATTGCATTTCATAAATACTCATTGAACTAAATGAAATCTGAAGCTGGATGCAGTCTGCTTTGATAAGTTTGTCTTATTTATTTATTTTTCTTCCAAAGAGAGTTGAGGACCCAGAGGCTGGTCTCACCTCAGGGATTCAAAGTGTGTGCTTTTGCAAAGATTGTCAGTAAACCGCAGTCTTGAGTTAAAGGTGTAAGTTCTGAGTGATGACCTATTTTATCACTTCCTGCCATTACAAACCCAACCACTGAGGTGAAAGTCTGGGTAGAAGGGGGTGAAGGGGATCCTGTCAGGTCTGGTGTCTGCAGGTACAGAGTACAATTACAGTGACTGTGAATTTTGTTGGTATAAACTTGAGTTTTGAAAGTTCAACAGTCAAAACAAAGCGTACACTCCCATAACACAACACCTTACGATTCACCATGGAGCCAGGTAACACCTTACCGAGCCTTACCTGGCTCCATGGTGAATCGTTTCCATCCTCCTCCTCTCACCCAGCCTCCCCCTCCCAAGGTCAGTCAAGGCAGGCAGGCACATGGTTTTGTCTTTCTGTCAACAAAACACAAGACTGGGGCCAAATAGCTGCGTGACATCAAGATAAGACTCGGCTTGCTCGTCACTGTGTGGAGCATGGGAACCGGTAACTGTGGAAGATTTTTTTTTTTTTTTTTTTTTTTTGTGCTGACTGACTTAACAGGAGTACAATTGTCTTCGGGTTGTTTTTCACAGCTAGGTTTGGATAGGTTGGGCTGGCTGGCTCGCACACAATACTTAAAGATCGCGTTGCACAGACGCAAAAAATGTGCAAGTTTCAAGGGCTTGCTTTGGGCTGATGTGTGGCGTGTTTCTAAATGCCACTTATAGTGGTCGTACTTGTTTTTTTGTTTTATAGGAAAGGGAGATGGACGTGGCTCATGTATTCTGTAATAGCAACTTGCTGGTGAGTGATTAGGAGCTGCGTGCTGACACATGCATGTTGATGTTGCATGGCTTGGAGGGGAAAAGGGGGGGGAGGAAAGGTGTATCGGGGAATTGCAGTCTGGAACTGCTATTCAGCTTCTGAACCGCGTGGTTTGCATATTAATGGTTTAGAACATACTCTGAGCTACTATTTGTGCACCAAAACAAAGTAATTCAGTTGGGTGTTTTTGATGTGTAGGGTGAGGCTGTGCTGCAACCGTGCAGCCTCGTGTCTGCGTTTGACTTTTCTAGAACTAGAAATTAAGTGCATTTAAAGTGTAATCTAGTTTTTCTTTTGTTTTGTTTTTGTTTTTTGAAGCACAGATGTGACGAGCCCACAAGCTAAACCATCACAAGATATGCAGTTTTATTTGTATTTATTATTTTTGTTGTTGTTGTTGTTCCTCACAGCTATTACAAGCACAGCAGGAGCTCCTATTCCTTTAATCTCCTGCTCATCTTTTGACTTTTTTGCCCCATGTTTCTCAGAATTGGTGCGCCTAGAGCGAGCTTTCAAGTCGTTCTTGTCTTCTCAGGTAATAATTATTGGGACGCGGTGCTGGGCAATATTCAGCGGACATGGTGTTTCGCTGCTCCCTTGCCTCTAGCTGCTTGCTGGGGTTTTATTGCTTTATCAGCTTGCGTAATGTAACAGCCCCTCGACCGATGAGCGTAATAATGAAATGAGGAGAGAAGGGGAGAAAAAAAGGATCACTTCAGTTGAAAGTGATAACCTTTATTGCCAAAGACACCCATTGATTGATGCATTGACCATTTATAAATGAAATGGCTGGTATTGTTCCCTAGCCCCCCCCCCCCAAGTGCACTACAAGTGAGGGGCTTTTGTGGAAGAGCCTCTTTTAATAGTAATAGTGATGGATTGAAGGGACGTGAGCTCATCAACATCTCATTGGCCCATGTGTTTATAATAATGTATTCCTTGCTTCAAGTCATAATTACAATAATCAAAGCGAAGCATGCTTGTTTTTGTAACCCCCCCCCCCCTTTCATACACTGCACAGTCGCCCTGAAGCCCCCATGCCACAGCCTTTATAAAGTCCTCAGAGAGCGGGAGGAAGGGATATAAGTGGAGGGGGGGACGTGTCTGTGTGTGTGTGGGGGGGGGGGGGGGGGGGGGCGGCTTCTTTAGCTTTGAGTCAAGCTTTGGGATTATTGGGTCATGCTTTGTTACCCAGCTGTAGAAAAACTCCTTGTTCACAGAAAGGGGGTGTTTGTGTGGTGTGTGTATGTGGAACGGGGGGTGCTTAGTAGTATGTGTGTGCACATCGCTGTCTCCGCGACGTTACATAAAGCTGTAATGGGTCCCCGACGCCTTTTCAAGCACCGGTGACTCTGACAAAGCTCGGCAGCAAAGTTGAACAGGATTAAAGTGTTCAGGACTGACAGCCAGTGGACTGAAAACTGTTATTGAAGAACCAAAAGTCGATACTTGACAGAAAAGTTGGCTCTGTTTTGTGTTCCTTTACTTGTTCTGGATCAGGAAGATGATATTTGTTCGTCACTGTTTAGGCAGCATTTAACCCTTAATATGTCTGCACTAGTTTTAAGTAGTTGTCCACTTGGCACAGGCCGTGCAGACTGATCAACAAATAAGATGGCATTTACAGAGAGCAGTGGCCCAGAATTTTCACTTACTTTTTGTTCATGTAGGTCCCAAATGTTTGGTTCTAGTATTTCTATAGAAATGTAATTAATTTTTTATTTTTTTTAAATTTCTATATTTACAATGTACTTGTCAGTTCGTGCTCTTCATTTTGCAGAGCGTGCGTGTCGTGCCAGTATTTCCACAGATGTCATTTCCTGGCAGAATGGCTGTGGGGTTCGTTGTTGTAGAAGAGCTTGCGAGCCTCTGGTGTAAACCTGCTCTTGGATTTCTCAAGAACACGTTGCGATAAAAGACGGGGGATGGTGAGCTCATCCTTTGCTTGCCTCATCTCCCATCTTTCTTCCAGATTCAAGTCTCAGGCCCCAAGTCCGCTGACACCTCTCGCTTTTCATCTCTGCTTCCACATCTCCATGAGCACTCTGTCTTTACTGTTCTTTTGTTTTTCATAAAACTCCATGTGTTTTCCATCTATCAGGCTCTTTTATCTCTTTTGCAGCCCCCCCCCCCCCCCCCCCCCCCCCCCCCACACACACACACACACACACACACACAGTTTTCTGCAACTTTTATCAGTAAAAGATGACTCTCTTTAATTGTATTCTGTCTGTAAGCTCCCTCATGGTAAAGAGCTGCAAGTCTGACCAAAACAAAACCTTCTGTTTTTCCTTTTGCGTCTTCTCTCATCTATTGTTCCATGTCTGGCATTTGTGTGTGAGGCTTCTGCTGGCTGAGTTGGTGGTTTTGCAGGGGGGGGTGGGACAAGCTGGAAAGAGTCAGTTATGACTGAGTAAGAAAGAGGTCATACATTTGATGATGATGATGATGATGATGGCGATGATCTCGGTATGCGACTCAGCGGTGTTTTCTTTCTGCTGTGTCGGGATGTTGGCTCATGTTTTGGCTAATCATGTGTAAACTTTAGACCCCAGTATATGGAATGGTTTGGGATCTGCTAATAGTCCATCCCAGTGATGATAATTACTGAAAATATACATTTGTGTCCAGATCTAAAAACTTCAAATGCTTGCTATAATGTTCTTCACATACTGCTTCCCAGCACTTTTGAGTCTTGTTCTGAAGACATTTCACATTATTTTTATCCTGTTTTATGCACACTACTGGTTAGACGATTTTAAACTGTTATAAATTTGAAGTTGTTGCTGAAATTCTTTGTCTTATTGTAGCTTGAAAGGATGACTCATTCACCAGCCGTTCAGGCTTGTGGCATTCTTCCTGCTATGGAAGTTTAAATAAAGTTTTCTCTGCAGACTTTCCCACGGTTGTTCGCTTTTCTTTTGCTTTTCATTCCCACTTTCTGTCCTGTTCTGACCCCAGTTCGGTGGGATTTATGTCTGGCTATGGTGCTGGTCAGCCAGCATTTAAAGCCTTTAGTTAAACTGTTTTGGGTCATTATCTTGCTGTAACATGAAACCCTGACCAACCAGTCTGTCCTCATTTCTTCTTTTTTGCCCTTTTCTCACCCCTCTCATGGTAATATCACAGAACATCACCAAGGAAGAAAAAGGGGTAGTACTGGTCAGTTGATTGTGGAAAGAATGAATGCAAAATTCCTGCTCTTACTGTCATTGTCTGCCATTTGTAATGAGCAAGACTTGTGATAAACATTGTCTAGGGCTCTAGTTTAACAAGAAAACACAAGCTTAACATTAGTGAAGAGGGTTCCACTGGGAAGGGCATTTAAAAAGTGGAAACAAAGTTGTCTAAATCCAATGTGGGTCCTTCCACCATAGTGACCCCATTTAATTAACCAAAGGAAGGTTCAATGAAACTGCTAATGAAAACAAAACTGCATGAAAAAGGGAACTCATCAAATGATTTAAAAAAAAAATACTGGACCCACAGGGGCTCAAACCCTCATCTCCCAGGCGAAAGTCTTTTTTGTTTTTTAAATATCCCAAAGCTCTTATTTAAATGCTCATCATCCCTCTCATGTGAAGTGCTTTAGCCTGCACTGCAGTGGTAACTGTAGAAAAAGACGGATTTTCTTTCCCGTCATGTGCGTTTTGTTGTAGATTTATTTGTCTGAGCCCAAACTTTAGCCAGTTAGCTATTTGCTACTCAATGCATTGGGGAAAAGCTAAAAATCAGACAGACAATATTTAATCAGTGTAATTAATTCCACGCCTGCCACACTTGAAAAGGGAAAATCGGTAAGACAAATCGTCCCCGCACTCTTATTAGCTCTTGGAGAGACTCGTGAAAGATGAGGCCATTAGGAGGACTCTCTGTTGTTGTACTCATCAAAGGGCCAGCCACCTGTACGTGTGTGTCTGTGTGAGACAGAGAGAGTGTGTCCTGATTACATAAAATCATTAATCAAAGCTTGTTGTTCTTTGAGAGCTTCCTCCACCATTTGTACATTACATTTAAGGCACAAAAGGAATGATGGAAGCAGAATAGAGGGAAGTATTAATCCACCCCTTCTTTTGTCTCACTGTTGTTGCCAAGTGCGCTACGCTTTTCACTTAAACAGCTGATCCAGTGCTACCTTTTTTTTTTTTTTTTTTCTTGATTTAGCACATGGTTTTGAAATGTTAGTGTCGAGCCGTTCATGCTGTTCACATGCAATGTGTTGTCAAGGCACCACATGAAAACCAGCAAGAATGAGGAGAAAATGACTGGAAGTTAGAGCAGTTCTTTACGTGAGGGATTGTCTAACAATAGCAATTATAGCATCATGCAGCAATTAAAAAGATGTTGGAACAATTATACCTGCGTAAGGGTTCAACATGATCTCCATGGCTTTGTGTTCATTGTCAACAGCCGTTAATGTGTACATGCATTCGTGCTCTGCCCTTACTAAAGATGTAGTGGGCACGTGATTTACATCTGATACACAGGAAGGGTGCTCTTGCAGTCAGAGAAGACATTGAAAGCTCCTTGATATCTCAGTGTCCTTGTACTTGTTTTTTGTTTTTGTTTAGTTTTTTTCTTCCTGTGAGGCGGGGCATGTTTCATGTGTTATACACAATTACTTAGTTTATTTTGTTTGTGCAACATCATAAATTCTTTAAGAAAACAGATGGGTTGGCTGTGTTCTTGTGGCGGTGCTGATTCCCAGTTTTGCTTTTATACATAAATTAAGTGTATTGCACAAACTAGTGTTTCAGACATGCGTGAGTCAAAAGTTTGCCCAGGAGACGTGTTTCTCTGTAAGGATCAGAGCAATGAACAGTTTATGGAAACACATCAATGAAAGAATGGCCACAACCAGCTTTGTTACACTGTAACCAGAATAAACGGCCCTCACTTTAAACACAAAGAACCACTAAAAATGTCAGTCGAACTTTTTTTTTTTTTTTAACTGTGATTTCTTACTTTGCTGTTTCCACTCAGGACAGTAGCTAGGAAAAAAGGATGGCATTCTTTGCTGTTGGTATTGTTTGCTCTGCTCTGTCCCTCAACAACGGCTCCTTTCTTACCTTTCTGTCACAGTACCAACGTGTGTGTGTGTGTGTGTGTGTGTGTGTGTGTGTGTGTGTAAAATAAAATGCAGTGCAAACACATTTTTTAGTGCTTCTGTCCTGTTCTCATGCTTCCCTATCCTGTGTGTTTTCCTCCTACCTAGCTTTTAGTGCTTTTACCTTAGATGGGTGTGCAATTATCAGCAGAGATCAATGGTGGCCTTGTCCTGTTTTTTTAGCTCTTGAAGCTGACAGCTTGCTGTATTCAGTTATTGCACTGTTCCACACCTGTCCTTTATTGGCTTTTTGTATGTGTACAAGCGTGTGTTTACTATGGTTGTCTGTGCACATTTGGCCTCTGTCCCTGTCTCCAAGACAGGCTGAACTTGAAAAGGAAGATTAATGCTTGCAGGCTGGACTTTATGTCTTAGTTTGGTTGTAATTGCCTAACAAATTTTGGGGGGGAAAGGAGAGACATGGGCTGACAGCGAGTAAAGGGTCATTTGAAATGCAAAGGAGACCCGAAATGAATGCTGTCCTTACAAACAGGTTGTTACACTCATGCAACAGAAATACTCCCCTTCCTCCCCCCCAGTATAATCTCATAACCTTCCCACGTAAGATTAAGTTACACATTTCCATTAAAAATACAAGTAATGCCTGTGGAGGGGAAATCCTGGATGTCTTAAGTGTGGAACGAATGCTTTGACAGGTAGCATTGTTTAAAGAGGGAATGAGGTAAATCTCCTGAGTTTAGACCCGTCTGAAGAGGATGGGATTCCTTTTGAGTTTTCTTTTTGGGACGCACACCAGCCCAAGTTTAGGCATTGCGAACAGAGTAATGTTACCCCAGATTAAAAGCTGTTCTCATCATATTGACCTCAAACCCATTATCCTTCCTCCTGTCTTTAACTTTGTGGGAAATAGGCAGAATTACTCTCTTCATCTCTGCCCTCCTATTGATTACTTGATGGTTGGATAGAACTCAACCAAGCAGAACTCTCATTCAAGGTGCCCCCCCCCCCCTTTTTTTTTTTTTTTTTTTTTTTAAATGAATGTTGTTGCCTTCAAAGCTTAAAG
The DNA here is from genome assembly GCF_001858045.2 of Oreochromis niloticus. Taxonomy (NCBI): domain Eukaryota; kingdom Metazoa; phylum Chordata; class Actinopteri; order Cichliformes; family Cichlidae; genus Oreochromis; species Oreochromis niloticus. The sequence goes on along the minus strand of NC_031982.2, from coordinate 5,696,648 downwards.
GGATAGTTCAAACTATTTCACATGAGTCAAAATGACTTTAGGTCGTGTCAGTGTGAGTTGTAGAGTAACAATATGGATCTTCGTTCTTCCAGTTGGCTTTAAAAACTGTTTCAATTGCCCACTGCAGCCACTTTTTGTTTCTCTTCGGTACTGTTTTGGCTTTTTTTTTTTTTTTTGTCATTGTTCTCTACGTAGTGAACCACATGTTCATCCATTGAGGGTGCGACCTATGCACACAGTTTTCTCCGTTGGCTCTTTGGAAGTCTAAAGCAACTGCCTCTCCTTAGCTTCTCCATCGACGGAAGACCTACACTATGTGGAATTATGACTCCCATATTAGTCATGGCTGGGAGAATGCTGTGGTGATGACTAAGGAGGTTTATAATCATAATAAAACAATGTGTTTGTATTAGCAAATTGGCCCTAAATTGGTCTTTTTCCCTCTTGAGTTTTTTTCCTTCATCCTTTTCCTTTTTTCCCCATTCAGTTGGTTTGGTTGTTGATGGAAAGACTGATGTGGTATAGTTATAGTTATAGATATGGAGTATCATACTCCATATCATACATATGTGTAATCTGTGTGTAAGATCTGGGATCCTTTGAGCCAATTAAATTAGGGTTTGTTTGTTATTTTTGTGTGTTTTGCTTTTAACACTGACAGGTTTCTGTAGCTGTGGCCACTTCTGGGTTTGCACAGTCCACAATGCAAACTTGCACTGCACGTATATAAAATGCAACAGCTGGAAAGGAATCCGTTTTAAAGTAATATGATTTATGTTTTTGAGCTCCACATCTGTAGCGATCTGAGCGCAGCGCTCTGCTGGCTTTGAGTGTGAAAGAAAATTCCTTCTTTCTGCTCCCATTACGCCTCACTTTGTGTTAGCCAGGACTGACTGTTTCTTGATCTCTATGCTAATGCTCCAATCTTTCTTTTCAATGCAGTGTATTTGGCCCTTTATTGTGCTGCCCGTCTCCACTTGGAATGGCCATTCGTAGATCATAGATTTCAGGCACAGATAATAATCGCCCTCTTTTTCGTTTTTTCCCCACCCTCCTCCTTTTGAATACACACAGCTGTGTATTGCAGCAAGTGCCTCTATCCTATGTGCATTTCCAGTCTCAAAGGCACTGAAAGCCCTTCACAACAGCGCTATAACTGCCAGCAAGACAGACAGGGGCCCATAGGAGGCTGTTGTGAGACACAGCCATTAGAGCTGGATTATAAACTATTTCCATACATTTTCAGACTTTGATCTCGGGAAATGGAAGTCAACAAGCATGCCGGATATCTTTGTTCTTGCACCGCTTGGCGTTCTTGTGGCCTGCAGATGTCCTCCTCCTCACCATAGTTCTTTTCTGTTCCCTTCACATGAAAACATTTTCTGGCCTTCTGTTAACAGTTGATATGTAATTCATCAGTGCTGACCTCTTAACATGATTTGAGGCTTTGAAGACTGGTCATGGTTTTTCTTTTTCTTATTTCATCCTGCCATATGTGTCGACAAGGTTTTAAAAGGAAGCACTTAGTTCTAAAACTACAAATAATTGTATCACTCAGGGACCAAGCTGCCTATTATGGTGATTCAGACTGTCAGAGTGCATTAGTAAATGGGCCTGGCTGACTCCCCCCCCCCCCCCCCCCCCCCGCAGTGTGACCAGAACACCAAACTACTGCCAACACTTATCCCCCCAAAAAACTTGTCTTGCCCAATTGCAAGCTTTCCTTTGTAAAACTTTCTGCGTTGTCCACACACCCATTTTGACTATCCAAATTTTAATGTAGACTGTAAGAGAGTCCTGTTTGCAGTCTCCACTAAATTCCCCATCTGTCCTGTGTCACTACAACTGTCAGCAATTCTGCATATATTCATGGGGCTGCGCAATGCAACAAACTAACAGCAACCTGAGTACGCAAAAGTAACACGGTCATAAATTAAAAATAAACACATTAATTTTTTGTTTTAATGAGAAATCACCTGCAAATCTCAGTTAATAAAGAAATTATTATCTGAAGCAGCACAGTGGTGCTAGGAATAGCACTGCTACATCACAGATGATCATGGGTTTTAATTTATTTTTTTCATTTATTTATGTAGAGTCTACATGTTCTGTCCCTGTGTGGGTCTACATATGCTCTGGCTTCCTCCTACAGTCCAAAGCCATGCATGTTAAGTAGTGACTGTAAATTGTCCATCGGTAAAAATGTGTGTTGTTGCTATTTGTCTGTGTGTAGCCCATAGTTTATTCTCTCAAAATAAAATGCTTTTATGGAAATGTGCATAGCCCAATGTCGTTAATGCAGATGTTTTTTCAAATTTAATTCTGTGTGTTAACGCTGCACTGAAACCGTTGCTGTGGCTGTGTACCCGGGCAGCAGCAGAGGCTCTGAACGCTCACTGCATGTCTGTCAGTGTGCCGTGTAAATGCTGTTGGGTCATATTGCTCCACTATTTGGCCTCTGCTCCTCTAAACAAGCCAGTCAGTTAACTGCCAGAGCGCACAGACTCAGTCAAACGAGGCCAGAGAGCAGAAGATGCCTCCTCAGCACTTGTTAATTGAACAGCACATTAAAATGAATCACCCCAGTTACCCCCCCCACCCTTTTTTTTTTTTCCTCTCCTGTTCACAGTTCTGCTGTGTTTCCCCTCCCCTCTTTTCTACGCCTGTCCATTTGCCTCCCTCCTCTTTCTCTCCCTATCTGCTAATAACAGCACTCTGTGTGGGTTTCTTTTGTGGAAGGCCTGCTATGGCCCATTAGGCCGCAGTCTCACCGACAAATGAATGGTAAGACGACTGCAGAGAGTGGAGGAGAAGGAGGAGGAGGACAGGCTGCGGAGGGGAGGGGAGGGGGGTCTGGGCTGAGATGGGATGGATGAGATGAATGTGGAGGGAATAGGGAGGGTAGAAGAGGATGTAATGAAGGGAGAAATGGAAGGAAAGGGGGGTGAGGGGAGGTGTGAAGCAAGGAAGAGGCGACAGGAGGGAGGAAGAGGAGAGCTGAAAGGCAAATGTACAAAGTACATAACCAACCTGTCACCTCTGGCTCCCTGCACCCCCCCCCCCTTCACACACACTCCTGTCACAAAAAAGCCAAAGGGGAGGGAGGGACCTCATTAGACTCTCAGCAGTCCATCACACACAGAGAGGGAGACTACAGGCTTCACAGACTGGTGGTGGTGGGGTGGGGGCTGCTTGGAGAGGCAGGGAGGGGAGGGGAGAAATGAAATTGAATTGATAGGCGCAGTCAAGTGCAGCAACACACAGGGACAGGAGGGACAATCACACGCACACATCCTCTATATGCAACATGATTAATGTGGTCAATAGCTGTGAGGATCAGTGTAGCTGAGACCTCTCACCCTCTTTCTCTCTCTCACTCACACACACCCCTCCTATTCACACACCCTGCTCACCCCAACCAGCCGTCTCAATCCTCTTCTCACCCAAACAAAGATGGAGGAGACGAGCCAGACACAGTGTGTGTTTTTGTTTTGTCCCCCTAACTTAAATGCATTTGATTCATTAGCTTTTGTTCAGTGTAACTGGATGCTATGAAGGCACTGCAGTTTGTCTACACTGTAAACCCAAAGAAGTTCTGCTATTGGTTGCCTTAATTGTTTTTTTTTTAAGTTTATGAACTTAAAGTTGAAGCTCATCAGAACTCCAATATTTTCATTATATTTGACGTGTACCTTTTGACTAGAATAAAAGTAAAATGTTTAATAAATTCAAAAATATTTAGTAACTACAAACTTTTCATTTGTCTCCCATACTCCTGTACATAGACCACTGTCCTGGTTCTGTTATTTATTTTTTTTCAATACCTGCTTGGTTAACATTCATATTCAAAACAATGACTATCAGAAATCTCTTGTAGTCCAAAAACAACAAACAAAACAGGATGCTGTGCTGTGATACAGTGATGCAGACTTGTGAGTCTCTAAGTTGGGACCAGTCTAGCAGCTCTGAATGAATACAGTGCTGTTCTGCTCCTTGTAATTATTGTAGTAGTAGATGTAGTGCATAGAGCACTCCAAACATACCAAGACGTTTATCAGCAGTTCTTGGGAGACCTTCACAAAGTCACTTTAAAAGACTTTCACAGGCTGGTAATGAACTGGGTCGTTGTCATGGATTACTATAACAGGGGCCACTGCATCATCTCACATCTGGCTCATCAGACATGAATGAATAAAAGCATAAACGCACATTTATCCACTAATTCACAAGATAATTTTATAGCAAATCATCTCTCCAATTCATTATCGTAATCATACAATACAGCCAAACTACTTAGGTAAATGAATTTTAAACTGACTATGATGAAATGGTAGTTATTGGTTCTTCTCCATACAGTGATATTTGTTCTTCCACACAAGTGTAGGGGTTACTCCAAGTTTTGACCTGCTGCTTTTTCATCAGTTCTGAAATCTTTTAACTTCATCCCCTTAAATTTGAAAGACTTCGTCATAATGTCTGTATATTACAGAGAGCATTGCATCAAAAAAAGGGGGGGGAACCCTCAGAATAACACATTGTCTGTAATTTAAAAACTTAAGTCTGTCTTGGCTACCTCTGCTCGGCTGAGCTGTGAACTCGCTCAGCTAATTTAGTAAAGTGGCCATGTTAGCTTATTAGCTTATAGCTAACAGTGCCACTGAATGAGCATGCTTTAACGTAACACATTTTCACAGTCAGCAGTGATGAAGACAGAGTCGCATTAAGACTGATGTCTCTAGCTTTTCAGTGAATCTTTAATCCCGCCTGCTCACATTTCAAAAACGAACAACTGCAACGGAGTGGGCAGACCTCCATATTTGACAGGAAATGACCTCACTAGTGAAGTGTTAGAAGAAAATAAATTTTAAAAAAAATCTAAATGAAAAGCTCACTTGACTGTTTTTTAAAGCTTGCTATTGGTGCTCTTTTTCTTTTCTTTTCTTTTTTTAATGCCTAATGGATAAATTACAGTAAATTCATAACTTTGAAATCGCATTTTTAAATGTTTATGTAATGTTTCAGTAAGAAATAAAAAAAACAGCTAAAAAAACAAAAACAAGTTGTTAAACTTTGTGCATAATGTTAAGACAAAGACATTTTACTCTTACTCCATTGTCCTCTTCAGAATTGAAATCAATCCAGTTGTTATATCAGACTGAAGACTAATATCTTTTATGTTTGGGGTCAAATTGACCTCAGGAATCAAAACATTCCAAACATGTCTGTCATGTAATTTAAATAAATTAGTAAAATGAAATTATGTTTTTAATCCAAATAGTAGAAGTTGAGGTCATGCTAGGTCATATCTTAACACTACACTCCTCATCTATATAAGGTAACCTGTTGTTCAAAAATCTACCATGGCCACAGCAAAATACTAATATTGTGGTTTTAACATGTGAAGTCCAGAAGCTAATGAGTTACTGTGGCAGTTTCCATCTTTTATGTACAGTCTGTACACAAAATCTTCATTTTTCTCAGTGAATAAACAGGAATACTGGTGTTTTGCCTGTGGCTGGGTGACAACATGAGCAACACTAGACTACTGTGAGTTACCTCTTGGCCTTACACTTCTACACACAGGCCTGAGTGCTAGTAAATGGGCAGCATCAGAGTCTTTAGCAGTTGTAAACAAATTTCTACAGCTAACGTAATGAGCAAATGGATTCTGGGTTTTTACCCAGAATCCATTTGCTGTTTGAAGCATTACCTTTGTATGATGGCCTCAAGATGTTTGAACCCAGGCCACTTAAACTGTCAGCTCACATCAGCACAGTAAACTGTCCAGCACAGGGGCATACAAAGGATACTAAATGTCCACTCTGTGTGTGTGTGCGTGTGTGTGCGTGTGTGTGTGTGTGTGTGTGTGTGTGTGTGCGCACACAAATGTGGGCATTTGTCAGTAAATTGCAGGGTTTCTAGTACTTGTCATGGTGTAATAGGATTAGGTGCCTTCTCCGCTGCCTTACCCCACAGTGGTGATGTGGTGTGACTGTGTGCACATGGGGTCCACTGGTAGTGTGTTGTCTGTGTGTAGTCTTGGAGTCCTGTAAACTCAGATCGTGTGTTTGGTTTTGTTTTTTGTTGTTTGGGGGGGGGTTTGTTGTTTAGCGTGTGCCCTTTTGAGTTTTTGCTTACTTCCTGTTGTTTATTTGGTTTTACTCTGTCTAGTGTTGAATTCAAGAAAAAAATCCAGCACCCTATCTGAAAGCCACCATTCCTTTTACTCTCTGTTCCTCTCTCGACACACACAAAGCCTGATCTGTATACTTTTTTTTATTATTATTTTAAAGTCTAATTTTCACCTAGTTAAAGTTTGCCCCCCACAAAAAAGAGAGCGTGTGGCATGCTAAGCACTTTTTCTGCTACAGCAGCAGAAAGGACATCTTTGTGTGTGTGTGTGTGTGTGTGTGTGTGTGTGTGTGTATATATATATATATGCATATATATCGTGTGTGTGCGTGTGTGTGTGTGTGTGTGTGTGTGTGTGTGTGTGTGTGTGTGTGTAAATGAGTGTTTTAAAGTGTTGTGTGTTATCAGTAGGATGAAACACCAGCACGGTAACAATGGGATTAAAGCTGAGCTTATGAAAGAAGCAATTAAATGGTATCTTATCTCATCTGCTTCTAACACCAAAAAGCTAGTTCATATTTTTCAAGTTTTCTCCTCTTCCTTGTGTCTGTTAGTGTACGGAGCTTCCAGGAAGACACTGCTGCTGATTGGTTGACAACATAACTGCCCTTTGGTCTGATTTTTCCAGCTGCACACACTTTGCTAACATGTAATTTTTATTTATTCTGTTGATCAGTTATTCTACAAAGTTGTGTCCCCAAAAACAGTTTTGTTTAAACTGAAACTTGTCAACATTAAGCGTGCTGATAGAATCCAGAGTCTAGCACCTAAAAATACTATTACCAGAGTCTGGCATTAACTTTGTTTCTAATTATTTTTTCTGAGGCTTATATAGCCATTTGACTGACACTTGTGTCAGTTATTGCTACCAGAGAGACCTGCTGGCTTCTTTTATGTGTAAGGATCTGCAAAATTAGAAGATACAGTAATGCAAATATTAAGTGTCTGCATGCAGACTGCTTTAGTTTTTGCTTGTTTTAAATGGTTCCAATCAGCCTAACAAAGGCTGTGGTGGTAAAATCCACCAGTGTTAGATCGGAATAATTATAAAGAGAACTTTTCTACAGCTCCAGCCCTATTGAGCCAGTGGTGACGAACTATCACCCCTTTACCCATAAACATTGGGTTTGGGCTTACAGTAATGTGAATATCTGTTGTTGCTGACAACTTATATCTTTCACTTCACCAGAACAATGGTTGTGTTTTTACTTAAGGAAATCTAAACTGGATGTAGACTTGCCAAAACGGAGGCTGCACTGAAAATGCCGATACAGCAGCTGCTGTGTGAAGTCAAACACGCTGCATTGCTGTACATTTTAAAAATCCTATATTTTTATTTGTTTTTGAAGAAAATGGATTGATTAGATGTTTTCTGATCCTCTCCTCTTTTTTTTCTTTCTTTTTTTTAGTGGTGGTGGGGGGTCGGGGGTGTAACAGGGTGTACTCACAGCTATTACCTTTAATCATCTTTCACCTCTTCATTCTGAGTAGTAGGATGGATGAGAGGAAAGCAAAGAGAGGTAGCGGTGGGGGTGGTTGGATGGCTGATTGAAGAGGGTTTGTCAGGGTAATTCTCTCTGATGGCGGATTGGCCGCGGTGAGCGTCTGAGCTGCTACTTAGATTGAAGTTGGTCTTTTTGTCCTCTGTGTTGGTCTTCGCCCTTTTTCTCTTCTCTTCCTCTGTCCATGAAGCATGAGTCAAACATAAAAGTGACTTTCAGGGAAGGTATGTCCTCCATATATTTATGTAATTTATTTATTTTTAGTCTTCGTAGTTGGTTTTAAGTTGAATTAGATCAACAGATAAGCTTGGGTAAGACAAGTCATTTTTAATCTGAATTTTCAGTCAAACTGAAAGCGAGAACTAAGATCACTGGAGGCAGTGTGGTTGCCTGCAAACAGCAGGTCAGTTCAGTGGAACCAGGAACCCTGGAGATTGAACTGCGGGGACGTCTGCACTCTAACTTCTCTCACCATTGGCTGGAGATCAGAAAGGGCGCTCCCTTTCTGATCTCCAGCCGATGGTGAGAGAAGTTATTCAGTCAAGTCTGAGTTCAGCTCTTTTGCCTTTTGGATCCGGAGTTGGTTTGTTTGTTTTTGTTTTGTTTTTTTGCTCGCAGATTTGGCAGTTATCATGAACAAGTGTAATTCGGGTTACTGACAGTTCTGTTCATTGCTTCCTGTGTGCATGTCTGAGCTGGTTAAGGACAGGAACATTAAGGATTTTCAACACTCTGCTTTCCAACTGAAGCAGTGGCTCACCTCTTTAAATACATTTTTGATGGATAAATAGATGAACAACAAATCTATCTATTGCATCTATGTATTTTTAATGAATGACGTTTACAAAAAGGTCAGAAGTTGGAACCCTTTGAACTTTGTCACAAATCTAAATTTCTGGGCAAAACCAGAACAATAAGTAAAGTTCCAGAACTACACAATTGGGTCTGAATTTGTGCACAAAGTCAACAGTTGTTAATGTGAGTTTGTAGATTGCTGTTTCTATTGACATACACACATAAAGCCAACACCATTCATGTGTGTCCACAAAAAACAAAAGGCGAAATCATTGAGTGCTGTATGCGAACAGTGACATTGTCAGAATCAGAATAGTTTGTTAATCTTTAAGGGAGTTATGTTGTTACATTTGCTCCAATAAGAACAGTGACAGACTGAACTAAATTAAATAATACAAAAAGTTACAAAATATAAGAAATAGCTCTAATATATCCAGAATATTACAGAGATTAAATCTATATGACTGACATTTTACTCTAAACTGTATAACTTTGCTATTTATTTTCACTGTAGAGGATGTGCAAAACGGTGTAACTATTGTGTCCTGTGTAATAGATGTAATAGATCGTCTCTCTGTCATTCTTCTTTCCTCTTCTGTGCAGAGCTGCACGTATGCAGCTCCACCGGTCAGTCTATGGCACTGCAAGATTGGCATTTTAGTGGGTTGACAGCTCAACGTTTACTAAATCGGTGTGATAATTCTCTGTGGATTTAATATTTTCTGGCCCTTGGACAGTGCATTTAGCCAGCTGATCTTTTTGCAAATACGTAAAAATAAGTAGTGCAGAAGTACTAGAAAGTGATGGATGCTGAAGGAAAAACTACAAATGTAACCAAACTGTGAAACTGGAGACTTTCAGGCATCTTTCCTAACCATGCCATATGCAGTAGCTGTAGAGGCTGCAGCGGGCAGGCGTTCCCTTGGTTTTCAGGGTCATGAGACAGATAACAGCAAAGGCCCCACAGTAACAGACGCCTGTTCACATTTATGACTATTAGCTGCTTCCCCTGTGGCTGCCACGCAATCCATATATCATACAACACACTACAACACACACACACACACACACACACACACACACACACACACACACACACACACACACACACACACACACACACACACACACACACACTACATTGGTAGTTTGATACAGACTCTATTTTGTTCCTATTGCACGCTAAACTGATAGTACTTAAAAACACACACTGTCACACATTGTGCATACACTAAGTGACCCTAGCCTACACCCCTAGGGGGGTTCCCATGCTATTTAACCACTGCTTTTGTTGGACCGTTCTATAGCCTAGCTTGGCACACCTTTTACTTACAAAGACCATTTCATTGGAAGGCAGTGGTTACTGAGGCCTGGGGGCGCACTGTGTGTGTGTGTGTGTGTGTGTGTGTGTGTGTGTGTGTGCGCCATGGTGGGAAAGCCAAAGCACCGTGATCAGAACCTTGTCAATTTTCCAGTTCTTGCTCTTTTTATTGTTTTTTTTTTTTTCTCTCTAACCTCCCACTATACGTTTCTGTTCAAATTAAAGCTGAAGATGTAATGTTCCCTAAAGAACTTTGCATTTTTATTTGTCACAAACAGCCCACTGTGGCTTTTGTTTTATTGATGGGTTTGCTGTGCATGCTAGTTAGGAGAAACTTTGGTAGTCTGACTTAAATTGAAGAGCTGAAGTGAAACCGGGCACTAGTTTTTACTGTGTTGCCAGGTGACTGATTCACCAAGCCCAACAACAGTAGCTGACTGGTGAGCAGAAGACTGAAGAATGCTTTTGATATCAAATACCACAAAGAAGGTGAAAAGTCTTCTTTCTGTTTTTTTTTGTCTTCTTTTTTTCCCCCAAAAAAGTGGAGAAAAGCCACTCAGGGCTTGCCTGGAACCAGCTCTAAATGCTGCTGGCACTCAGTGAGTACCAGTCACTTTGTAATAGAGGGCTACATTCCCCATGACAACAAGATGCAGAGACGAATCCCAGAAATGATTTGCAACCTTATAAACCCCAGAGGTGTGGCCCTGCTGGCCATCTCAGCTGGAGACCAAAGGCTGACAGAGTCTGAGTGCAGAGCAGACAAATTCTGATCTAATTTGTTCTGAGAGAGGCTGCTCATTAAAACTTTTGTTTAAAAAATGAGTACATTTAACATGGATGTCAATAATTACACCACAATCAGATTAAGGCAACTGACTGTTGTGCAAAGGTGTTTGTTGGATTAGTTTAACTGCATTAAGCTCATGATCTTCTTTAACATAACCCAATTAACACAGCTAGATTCTTTTTTTCTCCCTGTTTAGCACTCACATGTTCTTCTGATTGATTGTGAATTGTGCCTAAATAAGTTGATCGGTCTGTCTTCTGATGTAACGTGAAATGACAACAAATTTGCTAATAAACATTTTTATCCTTGAGCCTAGGAAAATCCAATTTATTGTTTGTTTGTCTGTTTTTTGTTTGTTTTTGTTTTTTTAAACAGCAATATTGAATGAAATAACAAGGCCATGTGATTGTAACAGAGGTTTCTTAAAGTTACGAAACTAGACCAGAATCACCCCGTCAGCTCTGCATAGCTCTTATCATTTTTCTGTCGTTTTGGTTGCAGAATTGCAATGTTCCTGTTTTGGTTTAGCCCAAGTGCCCCTGCCAGCCTAGTTTCCTGGTGCAGCAGGAAGCTGTATTCACTGACAAAGCTCTGATAAAGCATTTATAACTACAGACAGACAACTGGCTGAACAGTTTCCAGCTAAAGAGTGTGTGGGGGAGGGGATTTGTTTATTTTTTCTTTCCAGCAGTGTGCGGTGACCAAAATGGAGTTTAAAAACAAAAAAGGTGGCTATCGATATCACAGACTTGGCTCAAGTGGCGTCTCTGGTAGGAATGAAGATTAGTGAGTGAAATTTTTTTTTAGTGTAACCTGTGAAATGCATCTTACAGATGTGCGAAAAAATGACAATATAGTTACTGTAAAGATGATGAAGGGTAACTATTACCTTGATGTGGTGAGTTAACGTTAAAATAATGTTAAAGTGCATACGTGCAAGTTTCCTCCAGTATGATAAATGTGGTGTAATAGATCCGTTATGCTCTCTCTGTCTGTCGGCCCCTCTGTGTCATCATAGTTGAATCTCTCTCTGCTCCTTACAGCAGTGTATCATTGCTGTCTGCTAACTTCAGGGGGAGATTCCCCATTGGTCTATTTCTTCTCCCTAAGGTCCTCACTTTGAAAAGATGTCTTCCTTTGTCATAAGTGCGTGCGTGCGTGTGTGCGTGCGTGTGTGTGTGTGTGTGGACAAGACTGTGGTGACACTTTTCTGGTTCAAAGCAGAGAGAGGGGGTGTTTGACTGAAGAATGCAACTATAAGATCTCAGTGTGTTAATGTCACTCTATACACACACACACACACACACACACACACACACACACACACACACACACTTTGGAACCTGCCTCTCCCTGAAGCTTGAAATCTTAGAGCTTGTCTTGTGCCACTGCATTGTATGATATTTCATGCCTAGCTAATGATCTCCACATTGACTTTTCATTGTAGAAATGCAGTATGCAATACAATGGAAGATATTCGAGACGCTACATTTACTTACACACAGACACACACAAAATATGTATTCACAGCACTGATCGTGCGTTTTTTCCCCCTGTGGCTTTAAAGTGAGACCGGGCTGGTTTTGTGTCATAAGAAAGGCATTTTCATTCATACTCTGGCAGGTTTGGAACGTTATGTGCACAGCAGCTGTGCATGAACACACACTGAAGTCTAGTCTGTCACTATGTGTGTTTGCAAGCATGTGTGCGCTTCCCCTTTTGATGATGGCACCAAAAAGAGAAAATCCACACCATCATCAAATCCTTCTTTTAATGTCTGTAGTGCCAGCCAAGGGCTTACATTCACTACCCTTATCTTTTTGCTTGCTTTGATTCTTCTTAACAATTAATATGCTTAAAAGTCCTGTAGGGCAATTACTAAGGTCAGTCCATCTCTAGTGTATTTGACAAACTGACTCTCAGTCTAAATCTCTCTCTCTTACTCTGTTAAAACTGTAAATAAGTAAAGGTTTACACCTCAAGGGTTTTTTTTCTCATTTGCATATGAATGTTGGATTGGGTTGTGTGCAAAAATCACAAGGTCTTGTCTGTCCCTTCTCAGGCACTGATTGAAAACTTAATCTTCCCTTTTATAATAGACACAGCACACATTAGACCTTCATGTGAAAACAAAATACGCTTCGGATCAAACCGGTAGTCAAAGGACAGAACATACAGCAATGAGTCGAGGATTTGCACACTTGATTTTCTTTTTAAGACTGTAGGAGAATCTGTTGTCGTGTCAATGCCATCTGCATTTTAAAGCACAGTACTAAAGTTGGCCAACACACAGCCAGATTGAAGTAAAAGACTGGTTACATAAGTCTTGATCTGACTAAATTCACAAGAAATGAGCAAAGCGTTCCTAGAGTTCCTAGAACCAGCCTGGAACCAGACCTGAAAATGAAACTAAACCAGAATCCTGAACTGAATACCCAAATTATACAAAGAACTGTGAGCTTTAAAAGTCTAGTTCTCAGCAAAGTTTGCATTTGTACAAGCTCCCCATAATCTCCAGTGGGAGTGCGATAAGATGAAACTTTAATAGCCCCTGTGGGGAAAGTGGATATGATCACAAATTTACCCGACGCATCATTCTACATTATATTAAATTTAGCATTTACCAGAGGCTTTCATCTGGGGAGACCTGTACCAGCGTTACTAGGTTTTCATAAGCATATAAAGTACTTTTTTTTTCCCCTCTAAGAAACTATGTTGCCTTCACATCTTTTTGAACTAAGCAGGGGAGAAAATGTATAAGTATGCTTGGAGAATCCTCCCAGTGCTTTTTGCTAATTTAAGCATGCGCAGGCAGAGACCTGTGAGCTCACTGGCCTCCATGCAGGGCCATCACCAAGCTCTCTGCACTGTCTTTCCGAGCTCTATTCATTAATTCATTTCTTATTGGGACGGAGATAACAGGATTAGTGCTCCAAGCATCCAGGAGTCAGCAGGGAGGGAGGGGGACCCTTTAACCCTCTTCCCTCCTGCAGACAATGGCTGTGTGTGTGTGTCCTTGCCAGATGGGACCAGTGCCTCTTTCAACTAAGAAAATCAGAAACACACACACTGCATTCTCTAGCCCTCATCTTTCTTTTGGTTTGTGTCCAATCATCCACTCCTCTCTATTGTCTGCTGGCTTCCAGCTGGGCTCTGTTGACACAACCAAGCATCAGTCATTTTGACCAAGTATAGCTTTTATACTAGAGATGATTGATTTGGATGCAGAAAATTAGTAACAGCTTGATGATATGACATATTTAATAGGAATTATGACAGCAGGTTCACTTACAAGAAAACCTGTTATTTAGTTGTTATGTAGTTTTCAGAGGTGTAACTTTTAGCTTTGAGTCATATATCAATGTTATATGCTTTACTTGGGTAGGCCTCCCAGATATATTAATAGTATTCCTTTTAGCTTTTTTTCCTTTTTTTTTTTTTTTTAAAAACTTTTTGTTTGTTTGTTTGTTTTGTTTTAATCTGTCACCTGTTATTTTTAAAACTCCAGTGTTGCGGCATTTTGCAGTATCATTCTGCTGGTCTGCTCTCTTCTCCTGCCATACTGCAGTGACGCAGTGACGCAGTCATAGGTCCCAATTTTCGGCTGTCCACGGTAGTCCTTGTTCTGTTCTGAAGATGTGCTGCAAGCTGGAAGGGTTCTCAAAGCAGGAGCTGAAGCAGGTTCACCACTGCTTCGTGCACCTCTGCACTGAGCTTGCAAGCGCTGCTAGGCCCGTCCACGGGATCTCCTGGATGCTGGGGATTATTGTAATGTGCCATTATTTATTTGTCTCATTGATGTTGGTCATTTAAAAAAAAAAAACCCAACAACAACAACTCATAATTGGCGTTGTTTAGTGTGTGTGTGTGTGGGTGTGTGTGTGTGTGTGTGTGTGTGTGTGTGTGTGGCATCCAAGTGTGTTCGAAACATAGTTTGGAATTAGTATTGAAATTATTATTCAATAGTTCCTTAGAGTAATTTTGTTACATAAATTACATAATTTAATGAAGGTCCCGACTGACTGCAGACTCTCCATGCAGCATAAACAGAACTCTTTGGACATCAGTGGCTGGTTTGGGGTTTGTGTGGCTCTCAACAGTTTTTAATGTATCTTGAAAACATCTGTTCTCTCGCTACCTGACAAGCTGACATAACAATGGTATGTAATGTGTATGTAATGGTGTGATGCCCAATGTGGTACCTCTTACAATTCTGCAAAAACTATGAGTTAAAGGTTGTTTGCTGGTTTGCTCTTTTGTTTTTTCTTTCTTTTCTCTCTCTGCAACAGCGCTTTACCCCTTCTTACACATTCCCAGTCCCTTCCCACCCCTTCTTTCCTGCTGCTGAGACAGACTCCTCTCCCTCTTACTGTGGAGAAACTAGCAGCATGCGTCCCAGGAATGCAAGCATACACCACATTCCTACGCACACACACTCACAACCACCCTGTGCCCTGCCAGCTTTGTGGGGTCATTGTATTTGGCACGTGGGCGCGCTCTCACTCGCTCACTCTCTCTCTCACTCTCTCTCTCTCATATGTACACAATTTTACACACACACACACACACACACACACACACACACACACACACACACACACACACACACACACACACACACATGCAGTCGCCCCCTGCCTGAATCCTGCCTTGGCAGACAGCTCCTGCTGAGTAAGGAGGCCCTTGCGCTCGCTCTCTCTCTCTCGATGCTTCCCTTTATGTCCATGCAGTTGCCTCATCTCTTCCTACAAATTTAACAAGTCCTCAACCACATGCAGAATGAATGAGTGAGTAAACCCAGGGCACTCCCATCCTCACCCGTTATTTCCTGATGCCAGCTTCTGGCTTATCAAACCCTTGAAAGGGTTTTACCGTCAGCCATTTTCCAGCACTGCTAAGCCCCGCCGCATCCTTCTGAATTTACACGTCGTAACTGGATGTGAAGATTAAACTCTGGCCATTAGTCACGTCTTTATTCTCCTGCTGGCAGTAATGTCTCAACAAATAAGAATTAGAGGTGGGGCGTCTGGGATTCAGGCAGTTACATTTAGCCTTAAGCTACAGGCAGTGTTTCACAATAGTAGCTAGTGTATAGCCGGGCTTGCCCGGTCCCCTCGTTGTGACTCATATGAGTTATCAATGGAAGCTGCTGCAGCAAAAAAGAGAGTTAGCTTAAAATGCACAACGTCTATATGTTGGAACAGTTGTGTTAGCATCGCTAGGGGGAACACACTGAGCATGCACGCTGACAGTTGATTACAGGATTTGCGCTCTGAATGACATCTGAGTCACTGGAACAACTGTTAAGCTGCTTTCCATACAATCACTACTGTCCTGTAAGCCATATAGATAATAACAGTATTTAGGGCTAGTGAAAAGAGGGCACAGTGTGTTTTCTTTAAGCCGTGGCACTGTCTCCTATGCACTAACTACACTAACACTATATGAAAGCATAGCTGTGGTGTGAAAGGAATGGGCAGAACTCCTCTCAGTTCATTCTTTGGTAGGTTTTGCAGGGATCGAGGAGAGGGTGCGTGTAAGGCATGAGGTGTTATTCCCCCACATAGCAAACAGGTTGATTTGTCGGTTTCTATCACCACTTTAATCTTTTTGGCTTTTCGTTTTGATTTCTACTCCAGCGCTGATTTCAAGGTTTTTGTCTGAGAGGCGACACCTATGATTCAGGAGAATACTGCAGCGAGTACTTGCACCATTAGCACTAGTATGAATGGTACAGAGCTTTGACGTCACTGTTTGCACGTCACACGACCAATGTGAAGAGTATAATGGGCCCCTAAGAGGTAGCCATTCACTGAGTCATCACCAACTGAGTCATTCTTTCAGCTCTAACATGTCTTTTTTCTTGTGGTCTATACATTTACACTCAGGTTTAGTTTCCAGGCAATTGCATGTTCACCTAAAGCGCGCCCTTACATGCCTCCCCATTTCTCACAGTGAGAAAAGCACATTTCAAGTTGGAGGAAAAGAACAAAAACAACAAGCCTATAAAGAGGGGGGAAGTGGGTGAATCATTCAAGAACGTCACCCCTCTAATAACCAATAACTGGAACCTGTTTGTTCTCCTCTGTATTGCTGTGATTTGCTTTGATAATCAAGGCCGTTTTCAGTGTTGGCTCCACCAGTCATTTAATTTCTTATCGGAACAACTGTGTGATTGACCAGCTGTACAGACCTTTACAAACTGGCTACTTTTATATCAGGTATGAATTCAGAGTTGGATCCAAGTCTTACTAAACATGGTGGTCAAACACGGCTGTACAATGTTCTACACTTGATTATGGTTTGGATCTTGATATTGATTAGTTTGATACTAGCACTGTTTAATGCTGCATAATTGGAGCTGGTGCCGCTTCAGAGGCATTGTAATCTGCAGTAAAGCTGAGCTTCTAATCTATGACTCAGCTGCTGGTCATGTTCCAAATGTTGCTTTCCTCATCAGTTTGGTTTTCCGTTATGAACTCATGTTAAAATGTATGCCACTAAAGTTAGCGACTAAAACTGATGCATCAGTAATTGGTTGACTTCTGTTGCTAAGGATGGAAGACGAAGGTTTTTCGGATAATGGAAAGTGTTTTGATTGAGGTTTGTTTGCCCTTCGTGAGGTTAGAACTTGCCAGGCCTCGACTCAAAAACTTGAAATCTGTTTTGAACCCATCCACTTACATCCCAGTACTGCAAATGAGGTTTATAAAAAAAAAAAAAAAAAAAAAAAAAAAAAAAAGCCCATCCCAAATATCAGTCCAGCTCTCTCCACAGCAGCCAGCTGAGTCTTGTTCAAGTTCCTCTGTGTTTCTTATCCCACTCTTATTTCCGAGATGAAAAGCAGATTCTGTTGCTTCTGTTTTGTAGCCCGGCACTGGCTCTCTTCACTGGAATCTGACGATCACAACTCTTTAAGTGTCAGGTGTCTTTGTAGCACCACTTTTCTTTATACCTGAGAAGAGAGGGAGAAATTGTGTGTCTTTATATATGTGTGTGTGTGTGTGTGTGTGTGTGTGTGTGTGTGTGTGTGTGCGCATTTCATTGTCATGCCAAGGACAAGCGGGCTTGCCCCGTGCCAAGTGGTGCCAAGCCAGCTGGCTGTCGCTCATGCTTTTGTTTTGTGCTATGCTCAGTATTCAGCCCACAACATGCATTGTTGTGAGGAGTCTTTCACTCACTCTCCCTCCCTCGTAGTCCTCCTTCGCGTGTGCGTTTCTGCATGTGTGTCCTTTATGGCCGTGACCTTGATGTGGCATAAACTAGAAACACAAGTGAGCCAAAAGAATTAGAAATCAAACACCGCTGCATGTAATTGCCAGCTTAGTTGCCACTGGTGTTTAACTTCGGACATACAGTACCTCTGATTTCTGCTCGTGCTACACCAAAGAGGTGAAAGGTCATGTGTGACTTAAATTGTGTACAGAGTATTAACACGAGAAGCTATGAAATAACACATGCTTCTTCAGTGGCAGTGCTAGAGCACTATAGTAAACTTTTCTCAGTTCTTGACTGTAAGCAAAGTAAACTCCACATTTCGTGTCACCATATTTAAAGTTAATAAAAGAAAAGAGATTTGGCACCTGAAATATATACATGTGTTAGCTCTTCTACAAAGAGTCAAATGTGGTCAAAAACATCCAATTTAAGCACATCAGAGTCTAAACTCCAACCATGCGACACAGTGAAGGTCTCCTAGTCACACTAGGAGAAAACGGTGATTGGAGATTGCAGCACGACCAAAATTACTGTGACCGTGTGCAAAGCACATGTGATCTGGTTGCCTTCGAAGACCAGGACCAGGTCTGGGACCATTCTTATTAACTCATCAGCTTTGAGCTCAAGTTTAGAGTTCTGCGGGAAATCTACGTTCCTCTTGTGGAGTAACTGGAAACTCCTTTTATCCCTACAGTGCAGAGATAAAAGGCAGTGTAGGGTTCCGTAGGTTGTTACAACGTAGGGTTAAAATGAGTTTCCTGTTATTGCGCATGTATTGACTAAGATCTGGTGCAGAAGTATAATTCAGGGGTCAGTTGTCAGGGGATTGTTTGATTGTTGGGATTTTCTCTCTATTATAGCCCCTTTCCACTAATACCTACTCTGCTTCTCTCAAGGTTATTTTTTAGTACCTGGTCCGCTTGAGTTCCAAGCGAGCTCGTTCATTCTAAAAATGTGACGTATATAGACTGCATGCAAGTCTATATCGGGGGCAATCCCCCCGAGTCTGACAGAGTCGGGGGCCACAAAATCCACAGACCGAGCAGCAGGTACACCATCACCTCAACGTCCTCCATTGTTGTGTTGTTTGTGTTGCATACAAATGATGTCACAGGACTTTCAGCCGCGTTGCTATAACAATCCCCAGCATGTTTGGTGGTACTCAATTATTATGGGTAAAATGTATGGAGCCGAGCCGAGTAGGTACTAGTGGAAAAGAGACTTTATCTCAGGGTCTTTATCTTACACTAAAGAGCTACTGCGACTGTTGTGATTTGGTGCTATATAGATAAAACTGAACTGAATTGAACTACTTACATTCATAAGAATCACAACCGGTTTTCCCACTCACAAGAAGGTTCTGTTTTTCCTCTAGTGCCATTACAGAGCATGTGGTTTTAGAATGGGAGCTACATTGGGACTACTGTTAACACTATTTCCTTTCTCACCAGCAGCCTTTGTTTGTACTAGAGTGTTTATTTCCCCGTCATGTTTTGGGTTTTACAAAGCATTATTCATAAAAAAAAAAAAATTAGGGTAAGAAACACTCTCCAAGCTAGCTAACTGGGAGCCTGATTGTAAACAGGACTGCATGTTACTGAAAAGATGTATTTATATTGTTGACTGAAGCCTTTCAAAATAAGTTGCATATCACGTTCTTTTGTGCATTGCAGTTTTAGTTATGAAAACACATCGGTCTCAGGCTTTTGTTTGATAGACAAGGAGGTTTTTTTTAAAGTGTTATGCAACAGTCCTATTTTAAGTCCTTTTTATTGAACAGCATTTAAATGCTCTGGCACTGCCGTTTCCACATTGACGCCAAAAAAACAAAACAGACTGGCTTGACAGATTTAAACTGGGGTGGTAGAAAGAGAATGTCTCAAAAGAAGTTGATTGGCTGGTTCTCCCCATGTGGTGAACCATGAGAGGATATGTTTAAAGTGTCTGTTCATTAATATTCATGAGTGAGAGTGCAATCCTGCAACCCCCTTTGCCCTCCCACCTCCTGCCGCCTCATGTCCAAAGCTGTTTTTAAATCTACATAATTTGGGTTGAAGTGCCTTTCAGATGGCCTTCCCTGTTCCAACACTTTGTGAAAACAAGGGAGAGACACACTTATTAATCAGCCTCTCATTGTATACGTCTGTGTGTGTCTGTGTCTGTGTCAGCGGTGAGCAAGTATAGGTGGCTGCAGAGAAGGAGTTACTAAGAAAGGAAAAGCAAGTTGCACAGAAGTAGAGTGAGACAGAGTTACATGTCAATTGAGATGAGGAAGACTCATGCTGAAGTTACATTATGGCTTAAAAAGGCAAAACCCGCTGACATGGTGAGATGTTGGTCAACCACAAGAGCAAACTGCCACAGTGGTTTTAGAAAACGAGATGTTGAACCTTTCCATGCGCATCCGTGCAATTAGTTATTCTCTGGTGTGTCTGATCGCTTTAAGAGAGAGCATACGGGTAATGTATCTCAACTTTAAGAGTTTTTGATTGGTTGAGCTTTTTATTTGAATGAAAAAAAACCTGTTGTACCAGTAGCCCACAAGCTCACACATACTCTGTCTATGCAGTATCCTGTAGCCCCAAACTCTGAGAGTGGACGGACCTTCTCCATGGTCTTTTTGGCCATGTCAAGTTTACATCTGTCATTGGTTACCATTAACCACACGAATGCAACTCCAGATATTGATTGGTTAGAATGAAAAACCATGGTCAGTCCCTCTTCCTCTCCTTGACCATCACCAGTAAGGCTACTTACAAGTCAGGCTGTAAGTCTTAACTGAGCCAAATCTGCATTCACACCTGAATTTTTTTTATTCTAATTTCTATTTATTTATCTATCTTTGGCCTCACAATCAGTTGCAAGACGTTGCATGACATCTCCAATCTAATATCTATTATACTTTGTCCAAGTGGAAACCCAACATCATTCCTGTTACTGAAGTCCATTTGAAGTCTGCGGCTTGGGTCACATGCATAGTTGGTGCATTGTAATGTAAAGTTGGCATGGTCTCAAAAAACAGACAGGCAGGCAGATACCGTGCCTCACACTCAACGTCTCACGGCAAAGTCACTGGGACTCAAGCATACCCTAGCAGACTAAACGAAAGCTGGTAGAGCTGGAGTCGTTCCAACTGCTTGAGAAGAAGCTCTCTGGTGAGCAGCTCGGTGACATCAAGAAATGCCACAGCAGCAACCTGTGGACAAATGTGATACAGGAATGGCAGTTGCTAGGTGATTAACAGCTGATGAACTTTGAAAGTGAGGGTAAGGGAGGGATCTAATGGAAGGGGATGTGAAATGTTTGGGTGGCTTCACTCAAAGAAAGTTTGTTAGAAACACTGAGTTATTCTTTTGTTTTTGAGATTTGCTCACCATGATGCAGTCCATCTACTCTGTGCACTCTATTTAAAAAGATGAACATGTGAATTACACTCAAACAGGCAGCATGTACATTACATTTTAAACAGCACAGGATCCAGAATAGAGCCCTGGGGGATTCCATATTATAAAAATATGTAAAAGTGATTAAAGGTCTATGCCTTCATCAAGTGCTAAAGGGAACATACAGCCATTTGTACATTCCCTTTTTGCAGAGTACAGTCACAGATTAAATTAAGCTAGGCCTTCAGTTTTTCAACAGTTTTTCTGAAAGCATTTCTTTCAGAAAATTCGCTGAAGCGTAAAAGAATGTAGGTCCAGGTTGCGTTTCTTTAAGACATTTCACAATAGCAGTTTTCATTGCCAGAGGGAAATAGCAGAGGGTAGAGGACGGCTGACAAATACCTGCTCTTGATTTTCTTGACAACTGAACACTCTTAAAAAGCTTGCTGCAGGTCTGGGCCCGGAGAAGAAGGATTTGAGCTGAGATTTATTTTTTAGCCACTGGGAAACATAGATCTGTCCTTTCACGTTGCAGGGAGTTTTTTTTCTCTCCCAATATTACATTTATAATGATCTGTAATTTATATAAGCTTTGTTTGAATGAAAACCTTCTATACTAGCAGTCCACATGCTCACATGCATTCTGTTGATACGTTGTTATTCTCAGCCCTGCGTTGTCTGTACGGAGCCATTTGGAAGGTTTGCATCACTGTTGGTTCAGTCTTAACCCATCCCTGCACTGTGTGAATCCAAGCTATTGTGATGGGTTGGTGTGTGTGTGTGTGTGTGTGTGTGTGTGTGTGTGTGTGTGTGTGTGTGTGTGTGTGTGTGTGGTGCCATACTGAGTGTGGCCAGCAGGTGTGCTCCCGATCTCTCCTATCTGCCCTATATTACCAGCTTGGAGGAAAATGAATGAGACCCTCATAATGAAGAAAGCAGAGCAAAGGGAAGTGTAATCTGGGAAACAGTTTTTCAGAGCATGCTGATGGAGAAAGGGGGGACAAGACGAAAAAGAGCAATTGAATGACTGAATGGAGGAAGTGAGAGAATAGTCTGCCTGGCATTGTGTGTTCCTCAGTGTGTGTCGTAAAGGTCTGTGTCCCTTTCTCGCACCCCAGTTCTCTCTCTCTCTCTGTGTGTGTGTGTGTGTGTGTGTGTGTGTGTGTGAATGAATGTCTAGTGATTGGAAACCTTTTTCTTTTGTAAACTCAAGTCCCTGCCAGAGAGCATTGTGGCGCATTGTTTACCAGCCTCCACTTCTTTGTTCTGCCTCTCTTTCTGCATGTGTGTCTGCGCGCGTGTGCACGTACTTTGTGTATTCTTGTGACAGTTGACATTATCAGATGATTGCTCCCACGGCTCAGCTGTGTGTGTTCACGCACAAGCATGCCTGTGGTTGTGTATATGACGGCAGACATTATTGGATTGCTGAGTGTGTGTGTGTCCATGAACAGCTGCATGCTTTTGTGTGTCATGGTCGACATTACTGCATGACTGCCGGTGTAAATGTGTGCTTGTTTTCCATTCGAACGTGGCTTGTGGTTCGACACTGAAACGAAGAGTAAGAGTTACCTTGTGTGTCACACATGGTACTGCTGGAGCTGAAAATCTAGTGCAGGGGTAGGCAACCTTTCTGATGGCGAGTGCCATTTAAAATTTCCTCAGAAGTCAGTGTGCCATATGATTGCATTAGCAATAAATTTAATAACGCTCTATATGAACAGTTACACATTATATAGAACCACTTTATAGAATTATATTTGTTTGCAGATGTTGGCAGCTATCAGCGAATAGTTATCAGCTATTTTGAAACAAAAAAAAGACACTTTTTATTCATAACAAGAACTCCATAACAGCAAATGAACTGTACAACAGAAAATACAAATGCTATTTATGGTCTCCTCACAACAATGATAAGAAAAATAAACTGGGCCAATATGGCATGTTTGATAATACAGAGACACACATGTTAATGTGATCTCTGGTCTCCGAGTGTCCAGCATTCAGACGGCTATCTGAGGACACTCATGTGAGAGAAAATCTGCTCACACAGATATGTAGAGCCAAATACTGTCAATAAGGCCTCTGCAATGTTCTGAAGACAGTTAAACTTGTCAGGTAGTGATGTCCAGCAGGTGAAAATGCAAGCTCCATGAACATGCACAGCTGTAGATTCCAGCTGCTTCGATGTCGTGTTAACTGTCATTAACTCAGCCAGTTAATGTGAGGCAAATCTAGCTGCTCATTAAAGATTTCTGGTTTGATCAGAAAATAAAACATTGGTCCATACACCTGAAAGTCCCAAAAATGCATTGTGTCTCGAGTCTACGGATGTATCCGTGTATCTCCGTGGTGCTGATGCTGTGATGAGCGGAAAGCTCCTGAAGCTTTTGAAGTGTCGGAATGTGGAAAGCTAACAACGTCCCTCTTACCAGTAGGCTAAGTTATTTTTAGCCAGTTACAAATTTAATCTGATAGCTGGAGTTGTTAGCTAAGATACCGTCATTAAGAAGAGGCACAACTAATGTGTCTATGCGAGCTGATTTGCCATGTGCACTGCTGGCGCGGCCATTTATTTTTTGATGCACCTTCTCAGATTAATTCACTGCGTGTCGTGCCCAGGGCTGGACTGGGACAAAAAAAACGGCCCGGGCATTTTGACTAAAGACCGGACCCCCAGATATTAAAGCCATAAAGCCTTTGAATGAAAACAAACGCTGTTGTGACAGTGATGTAGTCTTGTTGGTATATGTATGATTTCTATTCATTTTAGGTCAGATAAAAACTTTGTTTGTAAGCTTCAGATAATTATTTAATAACAGCCAGACATTTTAAATGAGAATAAGAAAGAAAAGTATTTCTTTGTGCCCCCCTTTCCCTGTTAATGCCCTACCTGCCCCCCTGGCAAAACTTTGCTAGATCCACCCCTGCACAGTTACCAGCTGTCAGCTACATAGAAAAGGATCCTGGTGTTATTTGTCTCTCAGAAACAGTTCATAACTTCCCTTCAACTCATCCATCTCACTTAAAAGGTAAACCTGTTTCTCCATCACCTGTTCAGCTCTGATGATTCAGTAAGGACATCTCCTGGTTTCATCTTCATGTTTCCCTCTCACCAGATATCCAAACCGATATCATGACCAGCAGCTTTTACAGCTGTGGCTCCAGCAAACATCAACTCATACTAGAAATTAATATTAAATAAATTCTAACAACAGCTGACCAAGCTTAAACGTGCTGCTGTTGTTTAGTGTGACATCCGGCGGTTTCCTCTTTCTGGCGCAAAGTGGGCGATAAACAAACAAGAGAGACGATCAGCTGATCATTGATCAGTTTCATGATTAAAGTAGAAACAGGAGAGGGAGGGGGAGAGAATGAGAGGAGAAGAAGATGCAGCTGTGCAGCGTAACGACAATAACTCCAGCTTTGTGTCTTTTCCATTCTAGCTGAAGTACGGGACAAACTGTGTTCCTTCTCAGCTCAACATGAAACGCGTAATATTTTCTCTGAATGCTGGACGATTCCGTTTGTACGGGACGGTTGGCAACTCTACTAACTAACCTTATGAATAAAATAAAGTTCACTATCAGTAACATCACAGCACCCACCCAGCTGTGTAGAAACTCCGTCATGCTAGCTAGTACGCAGTACGAGTTATTGTAACTGACGGTAAAAAGTCAGCACGTCAAAAATAAACTACACCTAAACTTGGTTTATATCTGACCCAGATAGACTGCAGTCATAACTTCTTATCTGAAGTTCAGTTCACCGGACACTCGGACCGGTGGCTGCCTCGGGTCTCTCCTCCTCCTGCCTCCCCTCTCCCTCATCCACCTGCTGGCCTCCACCACTTAATTTTACTGAATCTGTGGATGCTCCGCCATAGCCACCACCAAACAACTGAGTTATTTTTACACACCGACCAGCATCTGGACAATCCACCACCTTTCATTGTTTATGCCGTTACAAAAAAATTTTTTTTTTAAATCATCGGGCCACCAAGCAAAGGCCCAGGATGCCCAATGGCCAGTCCAGCTATGGTCGTGCGTGCCATCAGTTAACCCTTCGCGTGCCAACGGTGGCACGCGTGCCTAGGGTTGCCGACCCCTGCTCTAGTGTGTTGTCGTGCTGCAGGTCAACTGGTTTTAGTTGGTGGTGGCTGTTGTCTGGCTTACTTTGCTCTTTTAATCCATGTAAATCTCTAATGCCTTTTTCATTCAAAGCTTGTGCTCTGCAGCCAAACCTGAGTCAAAGCAATAGACTTGTTTTTAGATTGTAGGGTAGAGCCTAAAAATGTGTCGCAGCTGAAAGGACTTGAACACAAGGATAAGGAAAGAACTGCATTTCAAGACATTTGTAACAATTGTACATTGTGTTTGTAGAGCTGTCTCCCTGAGATGAGCATATTCATGGAATCCCCTCTCTGTTACATCATATGCTGATCCTGTCAGCTGGTTGTGGCAGATGGCTGCCCCTCCCAGAGGCTGGTTCTGCTGGAGGTTTCTTCCTGTTGAGCATTTTTCCTTCCTACTGTCACCAAAGCACTTGCTCATTGGGGGTTGTCTGTATTATTGTTGGGTCTTGGTTGTTATGACTTGCCTCTATATAAATATAACTGAACTGAATGCATAGCGAAGAGCAGAAGGAAAAAAAAACAGCTGCATGAAGCAGAATGTTTAAAGCAGTCTGAAGCTTGAAAATGTCTTGTACTTGAGCAAAGATCATTATTTCAAACCTTGGTCAGGTTTAATATGAGCATTCACCATTGTTAACAGTATGTAGCTCCGTATTTGGACAGTTTTTGTCATTTTTGGCTCAGACTTTCAGCTTTTATATAAGGAGTTTAATAAAAGAGCTGCGAAACAGTTAATGCAGTAATCTTTTAATGTATAATCCACCATGTCTAGAGTTTCAAAATAATTGTACAAACCCATGGACATAATAACACTGAACAACATAATAAGAAGTACTTTATAACTATAAATGGTCTATAAAGTTTTGCGGCTTTTGAAAGTTTGGTTGATCTCGGCCCTGCCACATGAAACTTCAGCAAAGGTTGCTGTGTTGCTGAAATAGCAGACAGTATTTTTATTTTTTTTAATTTTCTTAAACAGTGCTGCTGTCTGTGTGAACACTGTAAACCTCAGAGATGCAGCCCAGCCGCACTGACAGATGCTCCTATTTGAAATAAATAAATGA
This sequence comes from Oreochromis niloticus, assembly GCF_001858045.2. Lineage (NCBI taxonomy): Eukaryota > Metazoa > Chordata > Actinopteri > Cichliformes > Cichlidae > Oreochromis > Oreochromis niloticus. Next base: position 5,670,308 of record NC_031982.2, on the reverse strand, counting down.
ACCTCCACTGGAGGATAAAGCTCACTTTGTTAAGCTTGATCCCAGCTTTAGATGGCGGATTCAATAGAGTAGACAGCCTGTGTCCAGTATGATGCTATAGTGGCTTTGTGAACAGAGCTTGCATCATTCACACATCCCTTTTGAGGTGGTTAAGCTGCTCCCCCTCTTCTGTTAGATATTGTTTTTCTGATATGATGTTTATGGTACTTAGTTTCCACTTTTCATTCTCTTTTCATCTCTCGCTCATCTGAGAAATTGGGTTTAAATTGCAAAGTAAGCAGCCCATCTTTTGCCATCCTCCTCCCTTTTAGTAACTGCTTGCCTCACATTCTCCCCCAGCTTCCTCCACAAGGCCTCCTGGCTGTTGCCTGTCTGCCAGCCGCCTCTCACCCATTGTGGGCTAACAATGGCAGGCGAGGCCCCAGCCTCGAGGCCTGCAATGTGGACCTTTTTTTTTAGAGGGGGTTGTCGAGGTAGACGATGCTTGGGGAGAAGGGGTGTGCGCTTGCCTGTGAAAGGCTGACTCTTTGGGGGCAGCCAGTAGGGGAGGGAAGCCAAGAAAAAGCAGGTCACGCCCAGATTAAGATTCAATGTATGTGAATGTCTGCCTACATCAGCAAGCAGGCCCCGGGTACACGGTGGTGGGTGTGGGCAAGAGAAGACAGATAAGGGGCGCTTGGAGCTGGGATTCTCAGGATGTTCGGGGTGCCATGCTGGCTTGCTGGAAACATTTAAGGAAAGGGAAAACCGGGAGGGACATGAGACTAAAACTTACAAGAGTAGAAATGGAGACCTAACAGTGGATTTAGGAGAAATGCTTTTGTGGATATGGAAAGGGGAGGAGGAGGTAGCAATCAGTGCGTCTGGACCTCCTTGTTTGTCTTGTTTCAGCTGTTGTAGCTCAACACACCTTCAGGGTGTCCGTGTGTTTGTGTCCGCGCTAGGGGGAGTCTTAATGGGGCAGCAGTAGTGTCATAATTCATGCAAGACAAACCTGATTTGGTGATGCATGCTTCCTTTGTGTTGTATTTGGGGATGAGCGCAGGGGTGGGTGGCTGGGGGGTCTCTGCAACACACACACACACACACACACACACACACACACACACACACACACACACACACACACACACACACACACACACACACACACACTCCAATTCCCCTCTGTTTTGGGCCCCATCCCCATATGGTGGCTTGGCTTGATGAGAGCTTGATGAAGTCAACCAGAAGTCCCCCCACCCGTGTGTGTGTGTGTGTGTGTGTGTGTGTGTGTGTGTGTGTGTGTGTGTGCGTGTGAGAGAAGGACGTGTGTGAGTCGTAAGCTTGTATACTGGCTTGCAAGCTGTTTTTCTTTTCTTTTCTTTTTTTTGTTTTTTAATTATTATATTTCATTATTCATGTTTCATGCATGGCTGTGCATGGCGAGCAGTGATCAGCTCCACAGGGGTGGAGGCTAATCAGGGGGGTGGAAAGGTTTCTAAACTCAGATGTGGAGACGGTCCAACAAAACCACAAATGTCATGACCTTTTGTGCGAGACAAAATCGTTCCAGTTTTTTTCCAACACAACTGAAGAAAATCTTCTCGCAGAACTTGAAGCTGAACGTAACTACAGGGACTATTTATTTTCTGATTTGCGAAAACCTACAGCGCCAGCAGGGATTGAACCGAGTCCATGTCTGAATTTCTTTTGTTAGGATAGGAGCCTCAGCAGGACTAGCTTGTTACTATGGTAAATGGGCAACCGAATTAACCAGTAAACCAGCAGCACTCACTTTTATTTCCCCCTGGCTTGCTCAGATCCAAATTCAGATTCTTTGAATCTTAACATCTAAAATTAACTGACACGACTGGCTTCAAAGTCGGAGCGTTTTTGCACCGTTTTTGTCAGAATTAGAGTTGAAACACAGCAGCGTTTGCCCTGAATGCTGTTGACGTGCTGTACTGTACTATGCAAAGCATCAAAAACTTATTTAATTATTCATACTGTGTGTGTCTAGTTTTTGCTTTTGGGGTTCTTTTTGCTAATTTTGTGCGCTTGTGTATCCAGCACACTTTGCTTCAGAAGCTCCATGAGAGCGTGGCATGTGTTTGACAAGCCTGGGTCAACACTCACCACTTCTAAAAGTTACTTTTGCTCAGCCTTCAGACGCCGATCTGGCAGCTCCCGTCACACTTTTGGCTTTTTAACCGTACAGTAAACAAAACGCACAGATTAATAAAGCTGGATTTGTATTTGAAATGTTCCGCTTTGTGCTCAATTGTGTTTGTGCGCTAGCTACAAATGCTCGGCTTTGTGCCTTCGTTCCTTCTGTGTGTGCATACACAAACAGCATCACAGCAAGCTTTTTCTTTCCCTTTCTGTTTTTTTTTTTCTTTTGCCACCCCACCGTTCCTTGTGTTGTGTTCGCCAACTCAGAATGGAGCCATTTTGTCTCCTTCAGTTCCTGAAATGAAATATAAGCCTCTTAAATGCATACTTATCTTGCCCTGCAGACTGTGCATGAAGAACAAATACACACACACACACAACCACACACACAAGCTAAAGAGGCATTGTGATGCCAGCCCTTGTTGTTCCTAAGACAGCCGCTGCATGCATATGGCAGATGGTTGTTCCTTTGCTTTGCATGCCGCCATATTAAACAAAAACCGTGGCTAAGGCCACAGCAGGTTTAGGAAAAGGGCAAAGTGCGCAGGGAGACTGAGAAAGAAGAGACAAAAGGGCAACAGAGGGAGAGACGCAGAGAACAGCCTCTGCATACGTAAACATGAGCAGGAAACCGTGCTTGTTTAAATGTGCGCGTGCGTGCATTAATACTACGTGTGTAGCTTACGTAGATGCACACATTTTTATGAATTTACCTTAAAGTATGACACGAGTATTCACAAATTTTGCCACAGGCGAAGGTTGACTATATGCCTGTAGCCCATATATGTAATCCAAATCATAAGTCCAACATACCTGTGCTGCATGTGTACACGAGTATATACAGAATGTGTATATGTCAATGGTAACTAAAGAGTGAATCCAGTGCAGTAACAGGTGTGTGTGTGTGTGTGTGTGTGTGTGTGTGTGTGTGTGTGTGTGTGTGTGTGTGTGTGTGTGTGTGTGTGTGTGTGTGTGTGTGTGTGTGTGTGTGTGTGTGTGTGTGTGTGTGTGTGTGTGTGTGTGTGTGTGTGTGTGTGTGTGTGTGTGTGTGTGTGTCCCATTGTGCGTGGCTTTGTTTTCAAAAGCAAGTAGAGAAGGGAGCAGACCGTTGTAGTTACTTTTTTTTTTTTTTAAATAGCCTTAAGTTGTAGTAAAGTACCTCTGTAAGTTTTAGAGGTGTCACAGCCAGTTTATGGCAAGATGTTCTTTTACAAATGAGAACATTTGGAAACCAGTCCAATCAAGGAAGTAAACCATTTCATCTTCTAAACCAGCCAATCAGACAACATTAGGCCAGATTTGGCTTGTTTTTAAAGGGGAAAAATCGTTTAATTTCAGTTCAGACACATGGTAAAGTGTGTGTGTGCGTGTGTTAGAAGCAGGTGGAATTAACTGAATTTCTGTACAATGGGTTTCACAGGAAGTGGCATGGCTCCCCAGACAAATATTTACTAGCAGAACAGATACGAAGGAGGCTGTTTGACTGATTTTTATTTTTTTTTGTAGCCTTCAGGCATGTCCCCACTTTAGATTGCACTGAGCAGCTTATTTACATATTCAGTTCTGAGTGGCTGATATGACACTTGGGTGCTTTAGTTTCTGTGGGAATCTACGCAAGTCTGACATGAGGTGCCACCCAGTGCGCTGTGGGACGCTTGTGTAAAGGGAAAATTTGCTTTGCATCCTTGCAACTCCGATGCCTCGTGTGGCTGGTTAGTCCCTCTACGGCGTCTGTGGCTCTTCTCTGTGCGTGCACATCGATCAGTCATAGTATTAAGACCACTTCATTATGGTACCTGTTAGTGGGTGGGATGTATTAGGGAGCAAGTGAACATTTTTGTTATCAAAGTTGATGTTAGAAGCAGGAAAATGCAAGGCAAGTGTAAGGATTTGAGCGAGTTTGACAAGAAGCCATATTGTAAGGGTAAGACGACTGGGTCAGAGCATCTCCAAAACCGCTGCACTTGTGGGGTGCTCCTGGTCTGCAGTGGTCAGTGTCTATCAAAAGTGGTCCAAAGAAGGAACAGATATACCAGCTACCTAAGCATTGTTCCAGACCATGTACACCCTTTCATGGAAACGGTACTCCCTGATAGCTGTGGCCTCTTTCAGCAGGCTAATACGCCTGCCACAAAGCAGAAATGGTTCAACAATGGTTTGAAAAGCACAACAATGAGTTTGAGGTGCTGACTTGACCTCTGAATTCCCCAAGTCTCAATCCAATCAGGCATCTGTGGGATATGCTGAACAAACGAGTCCGATCCTGAGTTGGGAGGTGCAGGCCCCACCTCCCAACTTACAGGACTTGAAGTATCTGTTGCTTCTTCTAACCCAGATTTGTAGGCTTCACCACATGCAAGCAAGTGACTTGACTCACTAAGTGTTTGCAGTGTGATAAATTGCTTTTGCTCAGCCCTTTGTAAGACAAGGCCACAGCACAGTAATGCCGCTATGCTGAAACAGTGCAAACAACAGGCCACAACAAAACTGTGCCTTCCTTATCGTTAATGTAGCCTTGAGTGAACTGGGAACGCTTCAGCGTATGACACTGTACTAAAGCCCTTTAACTCTTCTTCACCTCCACACAGTTTCAGCTTTGTCTTCCCCACAATGGTTGTGTGTGCATGTGTGTACGTGTGCATTTCTGCTCTCAGGTTTCTGGTCCTGTATCCTCCTGAAAAGCTGAAAGCACCATTTATAGCGTTTCTCCTCGCCAAGTAACCTTCGTTCTAGTGTCGCTCACAATGCTATGAATCAACCAAATGACTCTCCATTAAAAAGCGGAATGTGTTAGTCTTGAAATGGACCGCTTCAGCTTGCTTTCAAAGTAGACAAATCGAGTCCTTGATTGAATTTCACGCACGTCAAGCAAAGGATGTCAGCCATCCATCCACACAAGCTTTTATCTCAGTCAAGATGGCTCTAAAATAGCACGCGCATGCTCTGCCTTATGTGTTCTTCCTCATTCTGATGGTTGTGACCGGTCTTTGTCTGTCTTTATCTCTTTTCGGCAAGTATTTTGCAGAACACGCTCGTCCCTTCAGAGCAATCCAAGTGCTACCTCTCCTCCCCCTGAATTTCTTCTCTTCGGTTCCTCAATTTTTTTTCCCTCCGTCTTTCTTTGTTGCCCTATGCTCAGTCGGGTTGAGGACTCGTCAGCTGATTTCCACCCTCATCTGTTCTGTCAGATCTGCATTTTTTTTTTTTGTTTTCACAGTGACACATCAGCTGAAAAGGACTTGATTAAACCTTTCTCTCCCACTTCTTTCTCTTTCTTCCTCTTTTTCTCTTCCCCCCACAAGTTGCAACAGAATGGAGCAAATCAGGGAATCAATTCAATGTAATCATGACAAATGAGTCCCGGCGGTTCGTGTGCGTTTGTGCGTGTGCGCGCTTGTGTCTGTGTGTGCGTGTGTGTGTTTGGGACAGAGCTGCTGGGAAATCACAAATGAATCAATCAGCTGTTATCACATCAGCAAACACTGCAGGAGGGAGGGATGGAAGGATGCATGCGTGAATGATGGATGGATGGATGGTTTGATAGGCAGAGGGGAAGAGAAGATCGTGTGTGTGTGTGTGTGTGTGTGTGTGTGTGTTGTGCAAAGATAGATGGCAGGTTGAAAAGATCGTCGTGTGTGTGTGTGTGTGTGTGTGTGTGCGTGCGCGGGCAGGAGGGGGGAGCTGTGTTAACCTTGGAGCTGTCAGAACAGATGGGAAATGGGGAGGGCCACAGGCTCAGAGGGATGTGTTGTCTGGTGGAGGAGGACGGATCCTGGGCTACTTTAGGAAAAGGGGAAGTAAGATGGCACAGGGGGTGAAAGGTGGCACCAACATGCATTTTTTTTTCTTTCTTCTTTTTCTACGGAGCATACTTCTGCTGACATGCAGTTTCCTGATAAAAGTTGCAAATCGCAGCCGTGTCATCACAGACCGGGAAGGAGAGTGAGAAATGACAGCAGAGGACAGTTGGCATGAAGAGACGAGGAGTTTGTGGGTGGCAGAAAAAAAAAGGAAAAAAAAAAACAATAGTTAAGATAGTTAGTAAACCAAGCTGATGCTCATCAGCAGGAAACGGTACAAGAACAGACTAGAAATGCAAGCTCAAGCTCTAAAAATGATCTGTTTTTAAATTCTGACACTACTGGATGTTTTATCTAACTTTTAATCCATGCTTCTTCATGCTTGTATGAAATGGCATGTTGTCGCAAGGCAGTTATGTTAAAAGCGCTTTAATGATAAATGGTGGTCAAATGTGGCAGGGTGCCATCCATATCTGAGCTTTTGACATTTACTTTCCAGTTTTCCTGTAAATGTTTTTTTCTGTAAGTACCGCCCAAGCAAGTCTCTCATCCTGTGGAAGCTCCGCTCTTTTGCATCGCTGTTGCCAGTGGTAGTCTGTGCCTTTGCTCTGCAGCAGCCTCCGACAGCTTGGAGTAAGCATGAATGACTGAAACACTTCTCCACCTTCTGCAGGCTCCTGTAGGAGGACCACCGTTGCTTGCTCCAGTCCGAGACGAGCCTGTTCACACAGAGACATGCTGTTTGATATGGTGGTGGACGTCCAGGGCATCTAAGCGTTGGGGTTTTTTGTTGGTTTTTTTGTTGGGTTTTTTTTGGGGGGGGGGGGAGAGATTTTCCCTTTAATTAGCCACCCATCAATATCACTCTGCCAAATGCTGCGCCTTCATTTTGACGCCCACACAGGATTACTGCACCCCATCTCCCCCCCCCCAAATTTGTTAAAGTGTTTGTAGTGTCGGCACAGTGCTTTGGGGGAAAGAAGATGAATGGAACCAAGGAAGGTCTCCTCCACAGCTTTAAAGTGCGGTGGGAGGGGTGGGCGGGGTTTTTCCCCGTCTATCTAAATCGAGGCTTTTGGTTGAATACGGCTAGGGTGTGCTTGTGTGTGAGCGCACATGCACCCGTTGGCTCGGCTCACAGCTCCATAGACCCAGCTGATTAAGGGTTAATGGCCTAGCATAGGGAGCTCTTGGCCTCCTGATTGGCTGATTTGTTTCTGTGGGTGGGGTTGTCATCAAGTGACAGATGGTGTATAACAGGGAGGCAAGGTGCAGTGGTGTGTGTGTGTGTGTGTGTGTGTGTGTGTGTGTGTGTGTGTGTGTGTGTAAAATATATACATATAATATATAGATAGCTACAGGGTGTCTCCAAGTATAATGGAAAGATGTACACTGGAGGTCCCTCCAGTCTCTTCACGCTTTGTGGTTTTTCTTACGCACCAATCATTTTAAAACTCTGCTTACACACTATAAACAAACCAACACTATTCATTCTGAAGTCTTACACACATGCTGTACATGGTGATGGAATTGTGTGTAATCCAAATTAAGTTCATATTAAGTTCATCACATTTCATCTTTCCCTTCTAGACAAGCACAGCCCGCAATCAAAGTGTTAATAACCACAAATGCCACACAAGACACACTTTTTAAAAATTTTTCTTCTTTTTTTAAAGCTTGAAAGATGTCAGTAGTAGAGTGTGTGTCTGTGGGTTTTCGGGGCAAGTGTGCCTACCTACATTAGAACAGACACGCATGCATATATGCATCCACAGAGGCATTTTTTTTTTCTCCTCTTCTTCCCCCTAAGGATTTGGCCAGATCGTTGTAGTTGGCAAAATTCCCAGTTTACACACATCACACTCCTGATTCACCTTGTTAGAAATTCATCTGTTTTGCTGATCCAGGCTCACAACTAGCATGCATGAAGTGTGTGTGTGCGTGTGTGTGTGCGAGTGTGTGCGAGTGTGAGAGAGATTAGCGATATCTTCTATGAATATCACTGAGTAGTTTGCACCGTTTCATCTTTCTGCTCAGTGTGGCATTAAGAACAAAAGCAGACAGGCTCTGAAAAGGTTGCTTTGTTCACCGTGTTTACGTGTGTTTGTGTGTTCTTGCAGACGGTCTGATGGAGCGTCTTTGTACCAAGTATTGTTGCATGCCCATCTGCTGAAGACACCCTCAGTGTCACACACAAAGGATTCTATATGTGAAAGCAACTGGGGTAAAAATGGGTACGCCAAGCAATGCTTCACCCTCCGAGGTCTGAGTCGTCATCATCGGCGATGACCCCAACTCTGCAGCCTGATTTAGATTTCTGCAGGGCATCTTTGTAGAGCTGGCGACATAACCTACTGAAGTGGCCGACATCGTTGCCCACATTTATGCATGTGCGGGTGTGTTATCTGTTAATTAAAGTGTGGTTTTGTCCCAGTGTTTTATATGCAGTACCAGCCAGCTGGGACCTTTCCCCTCCGGGGTCTCCGCTCTATGCTGTGGTCACTTTTTCGCGGCTAAAAATATATATATATAATATCATTCATTTTGATAATTTAAGCGATCTCCTTGACACATGAGTCCTCATATTGTTTAATATTTTTCCTTATGCTGAGATGATGATTGTTATTCTTTCAATGATGTACTGAAAACTGCATCGAAAAAAGTATGCACTGGACAGTGCTGAACAGGCCAGTCACAAAGTAGCTGCAGGCTGCGTCAACCTGACGTGTAGTTAGGGCGAAAGGTTTCTGAGGTATTTACAGCTGAGATGTAGCTTTGGTGTTTCCAACTGAAGAATAAATACATGGCAATTCAGAACATGTAACTTTTGCTTTCATTAAATTGTCAGCCAAAATATCAGGTTAATGTAAGATTTGAGTCACTCTCACTGCTTTCATTTCAATCCTGTTGCTTGAACTCGGAGAAATCAGGAATCACATATTTTAATAGGGTTAGGGGTACTTAAACCTCATGGTGATGACGATGTTTGGAAAATCATTTCCCTGTTTATTGCTGTTGTCTTTTTGCCCAGATCACATTTGTACTTTAAATAAAAGGCTACATAGCGAGGTTAGCTTAACATGAACCATGGAAACTGAGAAAAACTGAGTTAAAATTTGCCTGGCAATTACACACTATCATGTTTAATTTTTTGACTCTTGACTAGAAGCAATGACTTCTTAAGGAGCTCTAATTTGCTGAAGGACTGCTAGGGATTTATTCTTTTTCTTTATTCAATCCACCAGTCACAAGACTGTTAAAATCTCTCGTGAGTTTTACCTACTTTGTTGTGACGGCCGTAGCAAGGTACGACTGCCCCAGAAGTTTCTAACTTAGCCAGGTAATTAAACCTAACAATGATGAGAGAAACTGTCAAAAGATAAAGGGGCAGACAGACAGACAGACTGTGACCTGTTTGTGAGCCATTTCAGACTTGATTGAAAGTGAAAAGAGCAGCAGTGTCACCATCACAATCATCCCAGAGGGCTGAGTAACAATAGGCTTTAACCTGACAGACGTAGAAAGAATAAGGCGGGGTAGTCAGCGGCACTCCCGGATTTGGAAAGACCAAACCTCACATGCCATCAAAACTTCTCTCTTCATCTGAAATGCTAAGAGTAGAGTTTTTATAGCCAAGCACAATAGGCAGTGATGACTGACAAGGCATTGTTTAGACAGCTCAGAGGGGAAGATGGCTCTCCAAATGTTCCCCCAATGCTTTTAAGAAATGCGCTCCCCTGATTTTTGCCTGGTCTTTGGCGCTCCGCTGCGATGAGTTCAGCACTGGAAGATCAAATTTGGATTCCCTGACGCTAAGCTATGATTAGTGCAAATTGATTTTACAGGTATGTCCATTATAGAGACGGAGGGGAGGAATAGCGAGCCGTTTATGACATTTACAATATTACTGCGCTGCAAGACACCAAGATTGGTTAGACAGACGGACTCAGCGGGAGGTAGAAATTTCAACAGTTTGGAGGACTCTCCATGTCTATCACTGACAGATGCATCAGCCTCGCTCTTCCCTCTGTTCTCAGTGTCTCACTTGTCCTTCCTATCATAGTCAGATGGCCCGTTTGGCTCAGCGGACAGTTTGGTCAGTCATGTAGAGTTTTTAGATCAGTTGGTGTGTCGGTTAGTGGGCAGTATTAAGACTGGTCAGTAGGCAGTAAGCGGGCTGAATGGTTTATAGCCATCCAGGGCACTGTGTCAGATTAATGGGTGTGTTGGTATATGCATGTGGGTGGTTCAAGTGGTTTGGCCACATGTAGATTGAAAGTAGATCTGCACTGCACATACCGCAGGGGGCAACTTTGGCACGAGTGTGTTGCTACCATGGACAGTATATCAAAGATGGATGTAGGTTCTGCGTCTGAAAAGTGAAGCCAATGCAGAAATGCTTCAAACCTGGATTATTCCTAATGGCTGTCAGTAAACACATTTCAAAGTCTCATTGAGTGCAGCAGGCGGTTAATTTAGTAACTTATAGGCCCTATTGGAGTCAAATAGAGCGGAGTGTGACTGTCAACTGCCTGCTCGCCATCTTGCAGTTTTTCTTCAGTTTCTCAGTCAGATCCACCCCGCATTTTCCACATCTGCTTATAAAAGTGCAAGATGGCAAAGGCAAAAATATGAAGCTTGAACCTATTCCGACAAGACCGTGACCATCTGTCATAGAGATAGATGTCGTAGTTTGTGTCCTCTGGTCCGTCATCAGTGAGTTTGGGGTCTGTGCATACAACTGCACTTTTGTTTTGTTTCCCACACCACGTGGACTTGTCCAGAGAATTTATCACAGTTTTAAAATAAATATAACAGGAATGACTAAGCAGTCGTATTATATAGAGTCTGATCAAGTCTTGAAAGGATAAAATACAGTCCAGTAACAGTAGACACCAGGAAATAGGCTGCTCAAGAAAGTTATTAAGATGGCAAATGCACTTAGGACAAGTAAAGATGGACAGAAACATCAGCCTTTTCTCTTTCTGTCAGTTTTGAGTGTAATTAGTACACTTATACACTTTTCATACTCTGAGGTATTCAGTGTACATGTATATAGAACCTGCAGGGCAGCATAGGATTGCATCGGTTTTTTGTTTCGAGGCCTCTGAACGTTGGAGAATTGCAGTATTAAGTGTTGTGGCTTTGTGTCTGCATTTAACATGTGTAGTCCTTTGTCAGCAGCTTGGCTGTGGATTGAGATTTCGGCGTAAAGAGAAGGCTGTTGGCTTGTACATTTGAAGGATGTGGTGACTTGACCAGTTTCATTTTGGTTCAGACAGTTTTGTGAGTTGGTTGGCGAGATGATACGCGCTCTCAGTGTCGTCGTCACTCTCTTCACTCGCTCTCTCGTAGCTCCTTATCTTCCTTTGTCTCGGTGAAAGCAGTTTACAGTTGATTGGATCTGGCTATGTTTGCGTGTGTGTCTCTGTGAGCTACCTTGTGTTTGTGCTCACAGCGTTTGGTTTGGAAAAGCCTATTGTGGGATTTTTGCCAGGGGAAGGCTTAAAACAAGCTTATTAGGCCACTCCGCCATGCTGGCCCACACCCCAGAATTTAACTGTGTGTGTGTGTGTGTGTGTGTGTGTGTGTTTCCTTGTGTTTGCACCGATGTTTGTTGGTGTGTCAGAGTTTTAGTTATGTACTTACCACATAAACCACCACCACCATGACTAAAATAGCCATACTATTGTTTTGCACTTAGCTTGTTTTACATCCCCTTTATGTTTTTTTTTTTTTTGTCTCTGCCTTTTGAACTTCTAGGTGTAAAAGAAGCGGTAGGCTATGTTTTGTGACATGCACTAATCCAAAGTGCATGCATACACACACCTACACACACTCTTTACCTCATAAATAATTGACCTGTCAGAGTGAAATGACATGACAGACCAGATACTTTCCCCTCCTCATTCTCTTTTCTTCACTCAAATTTCTCCCCCTTTATCCCCATCTAACACTTGACATTAGTCTGGTTGTAGTTCCTGACTTTGTGGATATGTTTGCAACAGCTATGTTGTATTTAAAAGACTTTTTGTTTAAGCATTTAAATATGAAACAGAAGAGGATCAAAGAAGGAGCCTGGACTTACTCTGCTGCTCTTGCTTTCATCTGTATCTAGACTCTGGGTGTCACATGGGGTTAATCAATAAAATCTCATGAGTGGCTACAGTGATGTCATTCATTTCTTGTGCGGTTGTTTTTAGCCTCATGCTACTCAATTAGGTGCAGGTTTGGAACTTGTTTGTAAAATTGGCCAAATGGTTACATCGAGGCCTGAAATGCCTTTTAAAAAGTACAGGAAATGCTCATCTGCAGACAGCCGACAACAGAGGCCAGCACTAAATGGTCGGCCTGGTGTGTCAGGGCTAAAGATTAACCATGCAAAGTGGACATTTATTTTGCCAACTGCCTTACTATCCTGTGGGTGTAGGTCTGGGTGTGTATGTGAGGGCAGGAAACGATCCCACCCTAGCAACCTTCCTACTACACACGCACACACAGATGCACTGAGCCTTGGACAGAGAGACCCTGAGTATCAGATGGCTCAGTGTCCTGTTGAAGCCTGATGAAGATGTGTGTTTTGTACTCAGTCTTCACTCTGTGTTTGTAGAGGCTCAGGTTACCACAGTTTCTCCTGCCTTTTTTCCTTCTTCTTCTGCTTCTTTATTTTTTAACACAAAACTTAAACAAATTAAACTGTGTAAAAGTTGCAATGAAGTTGAATTACTCAAAAAAAAAAATGCCCGGTTGCATTTTATCATACTGTTGTAAGACCATTTAAAGCTCACCCGTCTCTTTCGTCCCTCATTTGTGTCTCTGCAGGTTTTCACCTCAGCGGCACAGTGACCGAACCCGCCACATCGTCTGAGCCGGAGGTCACCCACAAGGTAGCCATCAGCTTCGACCGGTGCAAGATCACCTCTGTCACCTGTGGCTGTGGGAACCGAGACATATTCTACTGCGCGCATGTCGTGGCGCTCTCACTATATCGGATTCGCAAGCCCGAACAGGTAATAACCACAACTTTGTGATGCTTTCTTTCCATTGGGTTAACATTCCCTAACCAAAATATGCACACACACACTTATGTTTATCAATGCTGGTTACATCACCCAAAACACAGTAGAGGCTATAGTGCCATGAATCAAAGTGGCTCTATGCACATTTTCAGCTCTGTGCTCTTAAATTTGGACTCTACTTGGGTAGCTTTGCATCATTCACCAGTCAAAATGTATCGATTACACTTTTAGGCTACCTTTGTTCCAATTGGTTCCCCTGCAAAGACACAAGGTGAGCCGCAGCTGGGTAGAGTTGCATTGCTCACAGTCAATGTTAAGTGCCTGTGATGACCATATTAGGGGATTCTGACATCATACAGAGCCAAGAGTTGGAAAAATAAACTGTCTGATAAGCTTTTGATTCACCGGGATTATTTGTACACATTAATTGAAACTTTTTCCAAGCTTAACACGAGCATCCATCACTGTGACATTATGCAAATAACTGTGCAAATAACTGAGAAATCCAATAAGACATCCACCACAGTTAATACAACGTGGCTCTACATGCCTTTGTGTCCAGATCATAGACGGAGCAAAAGATGGACGGAGTTTCCGGGTCTGAAAAGTGAAGCCTGTGCTGAAGTATCTTAAACCTCTATTCTTTTTTTTTAATGGGTGCAAACACCTCAGAAACATGACCTCTTTAAACACTTTCCTAGTAAGTTTATGGCTTCAATCACTGAATTTGATTATATATTGAATAAAACATTTAGTCCAACAAAGTGTCATAGTCGGACCTGCTCCTCTTTCGTCACATGTGGTTTTAAAACACTCATCTCGAGGCTTCAGAACACTTCATCCATCTTTTTTAATATGTTCTACGGACCAAATTAAATTCAGTTTATTAAAAACTGCTCTGAACATTCATAGTACGACTGGATAACTGTATTTTAAGGTGCATAAATCATGTCTCATGAGCTCAAAGACCAAATTATTTTTCCACCTGGGACTTTGCGTTTAGAAAACTTTACAGTAATAACATGCAGTTGACACATTGGGCACCCACTTGTGTTTGTTGCAGGTGAAGCTACGGCTGCCTATCTCAGAGACTTTGTTCCAGATGAACAGAGATCAGCTACAGAAGCTGGTGCAGTATCTGATCACAGCCCACCACACCGAGGTGCTGCCCACCGCTCAGAAACTGGCCGATGAGATTCTCTCTTCCAACTCTGAGATCAACCAGGTCCATGGTGAGAGCACAAACCACATTCCACGCCAGGTTTTCAATGCCGTAAATTCCTGACAGTCATTCGGAAAGTTACAGCTCTTTCCTTAATTCTTAAAAAGTTCTTGCTCTGTGGAGGTGCTGCCCATCCCTCTGCAGCGATATCTTCACAGCAACAGGCCACACTTAAAAGCCTCGCAACTTGAAACATGCTGCATGCCAGCCTACAGGCTGTCATACGTCAGAGCCCCTGATTACTCCGGCGAAGCAGCAAGGCAGGCTTCAAATGGCTCGTTTGATTTCTCTGTTCCCACTCTCCAGTCGCTACCTCCTCCCACTGGCAGGGGTAGGTTGAAGGAAGCCCAGAAAAAGGGACTCGAATGATGAAATGGATGCAGGAGAAAGGGAGAGATGTGTGAAGAGGAAAGGGACATTGAGAGGAGGAGACAGAAGAGATGGCACTCTGGGAAATGGAAGAGAGGAGACGGAAAGGAGAAGGAAAGATGAAAGGGCCGGAGAAAGTAGAGGGAGATTAAAAACGAGGAGAGCCAGAACAGCTCCACGTCGGGGAAACGACAAACTCTACACATCCTTTTGCCAAACAAACCTCTTTATCTCCTTCTCTATTTCATCCTGCCCGCTAAATGTTGACACACTCCAGCTCCCTCGTCCAGGAAGCCCCGCGCTGTGCTTCCTGTGTTTGACAAGGGGGATCATGGGGGTTGAAGTTCAGTTGATCCCAGGCGTGAGTCTGGCTTTGATGGAGGAATGTTGCCGTTTGCTGCGGTGTTCTTCCAGCCAGTTGGAAATGCATCTCTGGGCTTTCCTCAGCTCACTTCCTGCTAGATCAAAGACCCCCCCACCCCCCTGAATTTGGTGCATATCTCCATTTCCCTGTGGTATCAGTCAGACACACACAGAAGAAAAATAAAGTTTGGTTAATCATGCACTCGGGAGAAGCTAACACAAGCAGCATTTCTTAGGTGTCGTGTAGGTGCGGTGCAAGTTAAACGTTAAACAAAGAGGCTTGAGAGCAGAGAGGATCGGTGCCACGATTCAGAGAATTCAACTTTATTTCAGGATAAAAATTTCCAACTATCCTTCAGCACTGAGGGATTTGAGATGTAGTATGTTTGTACTGAGCTTAGAAAATGGTGTTGTTGCAGCTGAAGCTGTCTTTAAGTAAACTCCCTTTCCCATGGCCACTGTCTGTTTATCTTTTTCATCCCGGGGTGTGGATCGAGGACAGGAAGGAATGACGTTTTCATATGAATTCAGGGCTTTTGTTAGAATCCATGTGCTCTCTTTTTGTATTGTTGCTGTGTGCATGCATTGCAGACACTGTAGGATTCACTGGCCCAGTCATTTATTTGTGTGTGTTGTGTGTCTGTGCGCTCTCAGGTGCCCCGGACCCAACTGCAGGCGCCAGCATTGATGATGATAACTGCTGGCATCTGGATGAAGATCAAGTCAGGGAGCAAGTCAAGCAGTTTCTGTCGCAGGGAGGTTACTACGGCTCTGGGAAACAGCTCAACTCCATGTTCGCTAAGGTTCGTGTCACTGCTCCCTTCCTCTGCATGGTTTGAACATTTATTTGTTTCCTCTGTTTTCGCAAATCTAAGCAGGAAAATAACTACGTGAATAATAGGTTTCTCTGCAAACATAGTGGAAATCTGCCCACTGCTACCATAACAGCTGGCTAGAAGATGGTGAACATAGCAGAGAATTTGACAGCAATTTATCCACACCTCCATAAATGTGGGCAATCGCTAAAAATAAAAAGTGTGCTGCAGTTAATTCAGTTTTGAAATGTGTCACCAGAGAAAACTCCAACAACCCCTATGAGAATGCATTTAGCGACAGTGGGAAGGAAAAACTCCATTTAGGGAGGGGCAGCCATCTGCCATGACCAGTCAGGGGGTTGGGGGATAGAGCCAGGAGAAAGGACACACTGTGGAAGAGACCAGAGATATAAGAACAAATGATTAAATGTGTGTGTAAACACAGAGTGAAGAAGAAACACTCTGGGGAAGCCCCCAGCAGCCTGGGCCTATTGCAGCATAACTAAGGAAGGATTCAAGGTCACCTGGTCCAGGCATCACTAAGTTTGATCAAAAAGGAAAGTTTTAAGCCTGAACTTAAAATTTAAGACCGTGTCTGTCTCCTGAATCCAAACTGAGAGCTGGTTTCACTGAAGGTGAAGGCTCTGCCTCCGATATTACTTTTAAATATCCTAGGAACCATAAGTAAGCCTGCACTCTAAGGCTACGTTCACACTGCAGGTCTTAATGCTCAATTCCGATTTTTTGATCAAATCCGATTTTTTTTTGTCTGCTTGTTCACACTACAAATAAAATGCGACAGCAAACGCGCTCTAGTGTGAACGCTCAAAGCGGCCCGCATGCGCAAAAGAAGATGTCACACACAACACACTCTGTTTAGACCCAGAGCAAACAATATTGTTTGACTGATGGCCCTTAATATAAAGACTTCGGACTTTACGTTTCCCAATTTTTGCTTTAAGTTATTTTGTTATTTACATAATAATGTAAATAACCTAATAATGATCCTTATTGCTGTTTTAGAGAGGAGCGGTGCTTCAAAGGATAGTTGCAGATTTCTGTCAGAATCTGCAGATTATACAGTACAAATAAAATGTTCATGTTGTCTTCCCAACAGTTTCACTAACATCTACACTGGATGGCCAGGAAGCGTTTGCGATGTCTTTTCGGGCGCTTCTCCGGCGCTGATAATTGGCGTCTGTCTTGTGTCAGTGACGTAAAAGACGGATTTAATGCGACATGACCGTTCAAACAGCAGTCGCTTTCTAAAACATCGGATATGTATCGGATTCAGTACCACATACGAAAGTGACCCAGATCGGATTTGAAAATATCGGATTTGTGCCGTTCACACTGTCATACCATGATCGGATATGGGTCGCATAGGGTCAAAAAAATCGGATTTGATGCGCTTTCGCCTGCAGTGTGAACGTAGCCTAAGAATAAATTTGGTTGTGGATTTAACAGGGAACCAATGAAGATAAGCCAGTATGGGAGAAAAATGTTCTCTCTTTCTAGTCCCTGTCAGCAATCTCACTGGGATCATGTGAAGGCTTGTCAGGGAGCTTGTAAAACAACCTAATGATAGTAATGAATTACAATCCAGCATAAAAGTAATAAAGACATGAACTAATTTTCATCATCATTCTGAAATCTGATATCTGGCATTTAGTTTCTAGTGGTTTGTAAGTATGTAAAAATGTTCTATTCAAGTAAATATATGTGCCTGCAACACCTGAGAATAACCTTTTAATATCTGCTTGACAGTATCTTTGTTTTTCTCAATTAGGCCTGAACAGCTTTCCAATTGTGGTTAAATATGAGTCTGTGCAGATGTTTTCTATGCTTTCTCTTTCCTGACTGAAACAAGCCCACCTAACACATTCTGATAAGGCCAAGTTCTCAATTTCAGGGCCAAACTGTTTCTTTTATTTGGTTTTAATTGGTATTCAGAATGTTTTGTATAATACATGCAGCATGAATCGCCAAAAGCCATGCTCTGTCTTTTGTATTAGTTTGAATTTCAAATTAGGTGTCCTGACTCCATTTCTGGGTTTGAGACTCTTGCTGATGGGTTTTAGAGGGAGGGGGGGGAGGGGGGATATGATGCCATCTGAAATGGTAAATGGACTGATTCTTGTATAGTGCTTTTCTACTCTAATGAGCACTCAAAGCACTTTATGCAACTTGCCTCATTCACACATACACACCTATTCACACAAGCACTTTTTTCTGTGCTTCTAATATGTAAGTGCTTTCTATCTGACATTCACACACATTCACACTCCAATGGATGCATCAGAGAGCAACTTGGGGTTAGTATCTTGCCCAAGGATATTTGGCATGCAGACTGGAGCAGACGGGGATCGAACCACCAACCTTCTGATTAGTAGGTGACCTGCTCTACCGCCTCCACAGCCACCCCGACACAATGTAAATGTTTAATGTTCTAAACTGAAAGTAGTAAGTGGTTTTCATACCCAACTTCCAGTAAGAATGCAAATGTGCACAAAAACTTTCTCTATTGCCAAGTATGTTAACTTGAGATGTGTTCTGTCTTTTTCTTTGCCTTCACCTTCTGCTTCAGCCTGTGTGATTATTCTAAGGTGCAGGAGGTACATGCTGCTCAGTCAGACTGTTGTGTTACTCACATTTACCAAGCCTGTGCTCTTTCCAGGTGCGAGAGATGCTGCGAATGCGGGACTCCAACGGTGCCCGAATGCTAACGCTCATAACGGAACAATTCATGGCAGACCCCCGACTGTCACTATGGAGACAACAAGGCACGGGCATGACGGACAAGTGCAGGCAGCTCTGGGATGAGCTGGGTAAGAACAGTTAAACACACACACACACACACAGAGAGTGCGATGTCTGACAGTTTTAGTTTGGAAAAATCAGAAGGGATCGGCTGTGTAGTTGGTGCAGTCACAGCCCTAAAGAAGTCTTCCTTTTGTTGTTCTGACAAATTTCTAGTCACTGTGTCAGGTAAACATCCATCTACTCAGTAAGCTATTAGGTTATCCAGTCAGCTGCTCCTCCTCATGCCCGGGCCTCTCTCTCCACCTGCACTGAGTGAATGATAAAGGCTGCCAATCAATATGGCTGCTCAGCTTCTCCACAATCAATCGCAGTATTTAGGAGGTCAATAAGAACACTTCCCGGGTGAGCTGGGGAGATCATGACACAGACGCAGACAAGAATAACAGCCAGACAGTCGCAGTGTGCTGCCTGATTTTTCTCTGATATGTGAAAGCCTGCTAGTTAAAACGCGCAGATTCACTTAATTTTTTTTTTCTTTTTCTTATTTTTTTTGAGAATTGTTGCAGAAGAAGAACTGCTGTTTTTTTTTAAAAAAGCTGGTAAAGTTTTTCAGGACAGCAACCACCCAGATAGTTTTGAATCATTAATGCAGTGTTCATTTTCTTGCTTAGCTTAGTAATTTACACTAGGTCTTAGTGCAGATCACCTTAAGCCTACTTTCTTCTGATAGGCTGCACCTGGTTAACAAAATATTTGAGTATTAGGTCAGTATAGTTTCAAAGACATGACCATATTAGGGATCCCCCCCCTTAAAAGCTTCTGTCATTAAGAGTCTGACGTCTGATCCCCTTACTGTTCACAGGTGCATTGTGGGTGTGTGTGGTGCTAAATCCTCACTGTAAAAGCGAGGAGAAGAGTGGCTGGTTGAAGCAGCTGAAGAAGTGGGGGGACATGGACATCTGCCCACTGGAGGACGGCAACTATGGCAGTGAACTTCCCAACATTACCAACGCTCTGCCGCAGAGCAACCTCGCCCAGGGTCAGCACCAAAACCACAAATCTGCACGCATTAAATTCTGAGCTTACTGCAATTGCAAGCAAGAACTGATCTGAATTAGCAGAAAGATTCTACAACTTGAACAATATAGACTGCACGTGTCTCATTTCTACCAGTAATCATGATGTTTGTGTGTGTCGCATCAGACTCTCTGTCCAGGCCACGGAGGACTGTGTTCAGTCGGGCTGTCGAGGCCTGCGACCTCCACTGGCAGGACAGCCACCTGCAGAGGATCATTAGTAGCGACTACTACATGTCTCCGTCCTACCAAAGAGAAGGGGAGAGCCTGCTGTTCAGCCCGCAGGGCTTGCCACTCTGGCTAGGTAGGGTTTCATTACTCAGGTCCAGGAAAAGCAACCGTATTTACCTTTTGCATCATTTACAGTCTGTGATGTGTAAAAGTGCACATTCATGATTTAGTCAAATAATATAGGCTACAAACATGCACTGAGGAGCAGACAGTTTCTCCATTACAAGGGCATAGAAAAAGCATCATTTTTAGGACGAATGACAGTGTTTGTGTGTCAGCTTGTACACACACAATCTCAGATTCAGCTAAAAGCCAACACACACACACACACACACACACACACACACACACACACACACACAGTAATTCTGCTGATATTGAGGCCAGTATCTGCAGTAAGCAGCTTCCAGCTAAGATCTGTCAGATTCTGCAACTTAAGCCAGCTATCAGACACACAGGCTTTCTGCTGAGACTGCACTGTGAGTTTGAGTCTGCGCATGCCATTACCAACTGCATCATACATCCTGTAGTGTGTGTGTGCATGTGTGATTAAAGTGCAATGTGTGTATAGGAAGGAGTTTGTGTGCTTGTGAAGGTGTCCTGACCTCATCTTATTTCTGTGTTCGCCACACAGACCACGTCCCAACGGCATGTGCTCGCGTCGACGCCTTGCGCTCACACGGTTATTCCAGAGAAGCCCTGCGATTGGCCGTCGCCATCATCAACACCCTTCGCCTACAACAGCAGAGGCAGATGGACATCTACAAACACCAAAAGAAAGGTAACGGCGTTGTTGGCTCTCTGGAGAAGGTGCAGCGTCTCAACTGGTGATTCTAATGTCGGTCTCTCCCCCTCCTGTACCTTTCTCAGAACTTCTCCAGAGGGGTGTTACCTCCACCACTAACCTGGAAGGCTGGGTGGGCCATCCGTTAGACCCAATTGGCTGCCTGTTTATCACGCTCACAGAAACGTGCCGTGTTGATGACGACAACACCATGGACACTGGAGGTACGAAAACAAAGGCACCGTTCTTACCCTTTTTATTGTATTCAAGAGGTCATCACAGCTGGGTGTCTAGTTTGATGGCAGTTTGCAGTCCGCTGATCACAAAGATCTGCAAAGATATACAAGTATATCTTTGACTATATGAGGAACATGTCAAATGAAGCTTTTACTGGATTGTGTGCTTTACTTATTGGATTTAAATAGGACGATATTTCTAAATAAGTGAGAGCAAAAAATGGCTAATAATTATAATAAAATGGCTAACAAACAAGTAATGGCTAAATATTTTTCACTATAAGGACGTCTAAAAACCATTTCATACAGAGAAAGGTGCTGAGTCATTATTGATGAAGTATACTAGACTGTGGTGTACAGAGTTTAACTGCTGAGGCAGCATGATTGCATAGAATATCTTTACAGTCAAGGGCTATAAAAGTGGACTCCTTTATGGTTAGAAGACAAACACTGCTAATACTGAATGAAAAGCCAAGTGTGATTTTTTTTTTTTTATTTATTTTTTTTTTTTTCCTAATTTTCTGAACCATCCCAACTTAAATATCTTTTCTGTAAGCCAAATTCCTAGGTATTTGTAGGGCTCAGAAAGAGTTATGTGGGTGCCGTTTACAGTTTTAATTGCAAGGTAGTTGAGGAGTCAGAGGCAGAAGTAGATCATCTAATCATTATCTATGGATCTAAAACGAGTCTGTAATTAAAGAGTGATGACTTGAAACTGAAGATTGCAGACTGAAGGTTAAAGCCTTGGGCATATAAAATGCATCACTAAAACTAAAAAGAATGAAGGCATACACTGAAACATAGCTTAGAAGTAATAATATAAACTACAGTGGACTTAGGATAGAACCCTGAGGGATCCCATTTTTGAGTGTAAGATAGCTTCAGCAACAGCTGCATGTTCTCCTTAAAACCATTAATAGTTTGCGGTGTAAAATATGATGGGCAATCATATCAAATTCTTCAGAGATTACGCTGAACACAACTGTTTCATTTCCAGTTTGCAGACGGCAGTTGTGTACTGTAGCTGTAATATTTGTAGTACGTCAATACAGGCACATAGTTTTAAATTAATTGATGATTTCTTAATTTTTTTGGCTGAGAATATTAGAAATCCTCTGCTTTCATGTTGAAACATGCATTTGGAAAAAAAAAAAAAAGATTCAGTCTCTTTGCGTCTGCTGTTTAGTCTGCATCACTGTTGAGCCAAGCTTCTATCCAGTACATCTACACAGCAAACCAACGTCTTAACATGCACCTTAGCAAAATACATACATACCCATGAGTCAGAGCCCAGGTTTCTTACACAACTATACAAAGAGCCCATTTACGAAACGCAAGGTATAATTTCAGGCCCACATCACCAGCTGATGCAGTATATAATCCTAACCAGAGGTGATCGGGTTCACCAGCAGTGACTCATCACACAACAGACGCCATGGTCTTATATGAGGACTAGGCACTATTGTGCTGCAGGCAGCCATAAACTACGAGAGCATGAATGGATTGGGCTGGAACACCCTGCTCATTTAGTCCAGACCACACTCCTGTGCGTTCATGCATTTGTGTGTGTGGGGTATGTATAGAATGTATCACCATTTGCATTTTCTCACTGCCCAGGGTTTTTTTCCCTTTTTGCACCAGTGGCTATTGCAACTGAACAGAATAGGGGTTGGGTTTTCTCATTGTTACCAGGCTACAGGGAACTATTGTCAGTTCAGACAATGCTGACCACTGGCACACTCATCTGTGTGTGTGTGTGTGTGTGTGTGTGTGTGTGTGTGTGTGTGAGTGTGAGAGATGGAACAACAGAAAGAATGATTGTCTTGTGTTGTTTGGGGAATTTGAGGAGAGTGGTATGATAATTTTGCGTGCTTGGGAGTATAGCCTGGTCACCATGTTTTCATTCCCCATGTGAGACAGCTGGGAACATCTGTTGTAAAGTGGGTGGATCTAGACTATGTCTAACCCAATCGAAATACGATTCCTTCTCTGGCCGTTTCACATCAACCAATCAATCTAGAGGGAGAGGAAACAACAGCAAGTTGGCTAAGGGGTTAAGTCTGTAAGCCCAGTTTCCACTTTTCTCTAGATTACTACACATATATACACACATCCCTAGAATAAACAGGATTTGGGGTCGGGTGGGGGATCTCTTGCTCAGACGGGATTTAAGCAGAACGATTGGAGGGGGAGCAAGAGAGAACAAATGGGCACCAATCAACAGCTGAGGCTCTTGTGGCATCTGTTCTCAGTTATAATTGTCAAGCATTAGTGTAGAGCAAGCAGCCATCTTAGATATGTGAACAACCTACTGTGTAAGCCACACTGATATAAATGCTATGTAGCTTTTTTTTTATACATATATATACCAAAAAAATCTGTGTATTTTTGTAAATTTGTAAATTTTTGATGGTTTTTTTTTTTTTTTTGCTATTGTTGTATTTTCCTCTTTAAATGCTAGTCCTACAACAGATTTTAACAAATTTTAATATGATATAGCAGTGCCATTATATATGCACCATGTAGCCATTCCTATAACCCATTAACTGTATGGTTTAGTAATGTGCTAAGCTTGCAGGCTCTGACTATCTTTAACAGTAATCTTTTATATACTACTAGGCAGATAAAAGTGGTTTTGGTTCATATTGTGATACTTTTCTATTTTCTACACATTTGTAGAACAAGCTTTTATGCTATGTTTTATGAAAATCCTGCTGCTGGAGTTGTTGTATTGATAAAACCAGAGCAATATTATGTACTTTACTTTTGCTTATGCTAATACGCTAATGGGGTCTA
Organism: Oreochromis niloticus; assembly: GCF_001858045.2. Taxonomy (NCBI): domain Eukaryota; kingdom Metazoa; phylum Chordata; class Actinopteri; order Cichliformes; family Cichlidae; genus Oreochromis; species Oreochromis niloticus. The sequence continues at coordinate 5,646,680 of NC_031982.2, read as the reverse complement.
GTGGAGTTTCTCTGAATTAGCCAAATTAAATAGCTTGTAGACTTCTAAAGTGAGTTTGTTGAGCCAGTTTGGGATGTTTTTGTGCTGTGAAGGTAGTGTACCACAGCAAAAACCTCATCTTCTCTTTGAAGTAATAAAACTAAATTTAAGAAGAAACGATATTTAAAGCTTTTTTCCCATTTAGATTATAAACAAGGTGATTGGAAGCTGCTAGGGCAGCATGTCAGTATTGGATAAGGTGGACTTCTGAAACTTTGCTGTTATGAAAGGAATCTTTGCTGAGTTGGTGTCTTTGTTTTTCTGTCTCCTTGGATTTCTTATCATTCTGAAACCAGTATAGATGATGTAAAGTTAATGACTTACATTTTTGGGGGAATCTTTCCTTTTAGACTGTGACCCCAGACCTCCAGTTTACCATCATGTGCCAGTGTGGGGCAGTCCAGATGCAGGGGAGTCCTACTTGACTCTGGCCTTAGAGGTGGCTCTGATGGGTATGGGTCAGCAGAGGATCATGCCCGAGGGACTGTACGCCCAGGATAAGGTAACAATTTAATATCACCTTAAAATCATAGAGAATATAGTAGAGTGAGGATCCTTGAATTGCTAGTGAAAACCGAAATACAACTATGGCACACTTTTATTATATAAAGAGGTTTGTGTAAATTTGTAGATGTCACCATCGCCATCAGTAAATCACTGTAATTTATGATTTTGTTTAAAGTAAATGTCATGGAAAGAGAGGGAGAAGGTTGCAGCATTTGTTTCCTGAAAAACAAGCAGAAAGTCACAGTACTTAAGTTCACTGTGATTTAAAATAAATCCATGGAACATTTCTTTGTGTAAATGCTAATCTGCTTTAGAGGGCTTAACACTACTGCCACAGACCTTTCCTAATGTCACTGGAATTAGCTGCAGCCTCAATGTTTCAACCAAGAATTGCATTTAAAACCAGTCACATGCACACACAGACCTTTTACTAGATTTTTTTTTTTTCCATCTGTTGTTACAGCACAGATTTTTTCTGTGCTGTAACAACAGATGTGAACAGATGCAAGTTTGTAAGAACGTACTGGTCATTTAATGTCCTGGGGTCAAAATCCTTTCTTAAAAAGGTATTAAAACTCTTTTCTTGTTTTCTGTCGTGTCATTTTTCATGCTGGCAGGTTGATACACATTTTTTTTCTTGAAATTCTTGAAAGTAGTTGAATTCCACTGAAAACACTTAATAGCTAAATGGCTACTTCAGAACTGAAAAGGGACTTATAGTTAGAGTGAATGCTATTTGTGTCTTCAATGTGTTCTAGGTGTGTCGTAATGAGGAGCAGATTGTTGCAAAGCTTCAGGAACTGGAGCTGGACGATCTATTGGTTCAGACCCTCCGGAAGCAGGCCATACAGCTACTAGAAGGTACGGTGTCTGCAGTAAATTTGATAAAATTCTAGAGCTGGGCGATATATCGATTTTTTTAAAAATATCGATATATTTTTATACGGCATATAAGATGTGACAGTATCCTTTATATCGATATGGTCTATGTTACGTTATAATTATAGTTGCGGAGCCGCAAGTTTGCCTCTCTTTCGTCCACTTTTGTCTTTCCGCAACGTTACTCGGCCTCGCCTCTCCTTCACTGAACACAACTCCCCGTCCTCCCCCATCGCTTCACCTGCAGGCAGCGACAAGATGGACACGGCAAATCTCCGTTAATGAGTTACTGCGCATCGCCCTGTGCGTGGGGCTGGACGGCGTCAACGTGCTAACGAGCTAGCCACGCTAACGAGCTAGCCACGCTAACGCTATGCACGGCCTGAAATCATTTCATTCTCTCAAAAGTTGACTGCGCGCCTTTTGTATGAATTCTGGTTGTGCTTGATGACCGCGAACCGATTTTATGTGATACACAGCGCTCAGCAATCTGTCAAAAATGTTTTAGTCCGACTTTGGTAAGCTACGGAGCTGCACCGCTTGATGGATTGTTGGAGCATTACGGCTACCGAGCCTCGCGGAGTAATACGTACTGTGCTTCAACGTAATATTACCGTATTGTGTGTGTATAAGGACCATAAATGGCTCCTGTTCAGAGACATGGTTACGAAGCGGATTTCAAACTCCAGGCTGTCAGTCACGCAGTAGAAGTTGGGAACAGAGCAGCTGTGAAATCTGTATGTTATTATGCTCAGTGTCTTTTAGTTTACATTTTGACTGCACAATTGTGAGCTCTTTGTTATGCACAAAACAACATAGTTTTCTTTTATTTATAGAGCATCTTTATTTAATAAATGCTCATAATTTATTTTGAGTAGTTTTTTTCATGTACATCTATGCTGTATGTTAATAAAAGTGCCTGTGTGACATCTGGGACACAGCTTTGACTAAGAACTCTCTTTTTGTTCTTACTTTATGGCTTTAAAAAAATATCGAGATATATATCTTATATCGCCATCCAGCTAAAAAATATCGAGATATGAATTTTGGGTCATATCGCCCAGCTCTATAAAATTCATTTATTTATTTTGTCCAATATCAATAACATTGATCAGATATTGAAACCTGCACGGTTTTGAGTCCAGAACGTGAAAGGTTTTTGTTGTGACGTTTGTAAAGTGTAGCTTGAAAAACTTCACTTTGACTTCAATATTTATTCAGTGCGAATCACATTCAGGCAGTGGAGCCCATACCTAGCACAGTGGTTCTTTTGGCACGTTCTTGAGACAGAAGGTAAAGAATATTTTGTTTTTCTCTTTGCTCCAGCTGGCCCATTCAGCGGTCTGGGTGAGGTCATCCACAGGGAAAGCGTTCCAATGCACACCTTTGCCAAGTACCTGTTCTCTGCCCTGCTGCCGCATGACGCAGACCTGGCTTATAAAGTGGCTCTCCGCGCCATGAGGTCAGACTCCCCATTCACTGCAGCTTCAAACAGTTATTGATGAAAAGTATTTTATGTTGCGTGTGTAAATGATGGTCATTTTGCCTTTACGCAAACAGGCCCACAGTAAAACCAATAAGGGCCTCTATTTCATGACATGGCTTTTTTAATCTGAATAGTATTCCAAATTAATTCAGAAGATATGACCTAACAGTTACTTTGTGACAGCCAAAGATTTAGTGCCACATATAAAATAGCCAACTGGCTATTTAAGTGTAGCCTGCTCGCAGTTGCTATGCATCTGCAATATGCTTTGCAACCCACCTCGACACCTTCGTTTATGCTTTATCTGACCTACTCGGTGTCATATCTGTTGTCACTGACACCAGCTCTGTTCTGTGTAGCTATAACTTCTTTAGAGGTATTGGTGAACATTTGGGATGAAAGCTGCAGTTTTTTATAGGGCTGTTGTATTGGCTGAGTGCACAGAAGTAATTGTTTTTGTGATGCTTTGGTAATCTGTTGTGTTAAATTGCCGTATGTCCCAGCATAAAGTTTGACATAAAAGTCATACGGTTGCGCATACTGCAGCTATAACTAAATGCATACTCAGATCCATATTTTAGTGTTACTCTTGGAATAAATAAAACATCAGGACAAAGTGCCATCTGTCTAAAACAGATCTTTTACTACATGTGCCAGGTTGCCGGTTCTGGAGTCATCGGCGGGCTCCGGGGATGTCGGCCACCCTCATCACGGTATCTCCATAGTTCCGAGCAGATACCCACGCTGGTTCACACTGGGCCACCTGGAGTCACAGCAGTGTGAGCTGGCTTCAACCATGCTCACTGCTGCTAAAGGTAACGCCAGCTTATTCAATGTCCGCTCGGATGTTACTCAAACAGGCAAAGCTGGTTATTGAGGCATTTCTCCATCAAGATCTTAGTTTGCGTTGTGTTTTTTGCTTGCAGGCGACATGTTGAGATTGCGGACGGTGCTGGAGGCCATCCAGAAAAACATCCACTCCTCTTCCTTAATCTTCAAACTGGCCCAAGACGCCTTTAAAATAGCGACACCCGCAGAGAGCCCACCCGATATAACCCTGCTCAACGTGGCGCTGGAGCTAGGACTGCAGGTACTGTATGTGTGTGTGTGCATGCTTTGGAGAGAGTGCAGTCGAAGTATGAGGGCAAGTCAGTAATTTTCACAGATCATTTCACCACAGCAAAGAAAATCAAATCAGAGCACCGATCGCCAGTCAAAACATGCAACGGTTTCCTTCACCTTGTAATTTTTTCCAGCCCTCTGCTGCCCCACTACAAATTAACAGCAAAAACATCACACAGAGTCTTACCGTTGTTGATGAGAAGAAACCACATAATTAAACCTTTTGGGTCCCACAGTAAACACAGAAAAGTCCTCAGATCATCAGGCTGCAGTGATGCTGTGGCTTCCCCCGTCTCTTTCTGCTGGTATTTAGAGTATCGGCTGAATTCCTGTCAGCAAAACTGCTAATAAAGTGCTCAAAATGGAAGGGTCGCAAATCATCATCTGTGCAATTATGAGCATATTCTGGTTACATCTGTCATCAGAGGAGCCATGTGGTGCCATGCTAACAGCTAAATTATGAAAATCACACACTACGCAAAAATGCTATGATTTCCAAATGCACGTATTCATGCAAACTGCCAAGAGGGTATAGAAATGTGTAACGGTTCAATGGCGCTAACAGGGCGCATCATGTTCTCCATGCGTGTTTTGCAGGTGATGAGGATGACTCTGTCCACTCTGAACTGGAGGAGGAGAGAGATGGTTCGCTGGCTGGTAACCTGCGCCACTGAAGTCGGTATGTGCATCCATTTTTAAAGCGGATTCATGCTTTAATTACAGCCTCCGTGCTGCGTTGTGATCTTCAGTAAGTTCAGCTTTACGGCTTCTTTTGAGCTGAAGTGTCTTGTTAGTCTAAACGAGGAGGGATGAACGATGTTTTCCCAAAAGAGATTCCCTCATTTGATCTTTGAAGACGAGAGGGGCTGCATGACATGTTGCACCATTAGTTAAGAACTCAAATTTATGCCTCCATAATCTTTTTAAGAATAGAGACTAAAATTATACCAAGTGTAATGAAATGATTTAATGATTTTAGTAACTTTAGCAATTTGGGACAATTATAGGTCGAGGTACACATGGCTTCATATTCCAAATTCTCCTCAACTGTCTGAAAAGCTGTGTGTGAAGTGCTGCTCTGTTTTCTCTTTCCTTAATCCTTCAGCTCAGTGCACGGTGCTATACAGTCATTTGGTAGTGACCACCGGGCTGCTGTTCGTGAGGCATACCATATATGCTAAATATTTATTTATTCCAAGAGTAACAAGTATATGTTCATGAGTGTACCATATAAGCTATAGTAGTGCTTGCTCTACATCTGGACAGCATTTCAAAGTGCTGAGCTTGCTGCTGTGAATAGTGAGCGTTTCTGGTCACAAGCACTGAATGGTAAATCTCTTTTTTCCTCTCATCAGGTCTGCGGGCACTGGTGAGCATCTTACAAAGCTGGTATACTCTGTTCACGCCCACCGAAGCCACCAGCATCGTGGCGGCCACCGTCATGTCCCATAACACCATCCTGCGCCTCAGCCTCGACTATCCCCAGCGAGAGGAGCTTGCAAGCTGTGCAAGGACCTTGGCCCTGCAGTGTGCCATGAAGGACCCCCAGAACTGCGCCCTGTCAGCTCTGACGCTCTGCGAGAAGGACCACATCGCCTTCGAGACGGCCTACCAGATCGTGATCGACGCAGCGTCGACGGGCATGACCTACTCGCAGCTGTTTACCATTGCGAGGTACATGGAGCACCGAGGATACCCCCTGCGGTCGTTCAAGCTGGCCTCGCTGGCCATGACGCATCTCAACCTGGCTTACAACCAAGACACTCACCCAGCTATTAACGACGTGCTGTGGGCCTGTGCGCTCAGCCACTCGCTGGGGAAGAATGAGCTTGCGGCTATTATTCCGCTGGTGGTGAAGAGCGTGCACTGCGCCACAGTCTTGTCTGACATTCTACGGCGGTGCACTATGACTGCACCGGGTCTCGCTGGAATTCCTGGGAGAAGGAACTCTGGGAAGCTGATGTCCACGGATAAGGCACCGCTGCGCCAGCTCCTGGACGCCACGATCTCGGCGTATATCAACACCACGCACTCTCGGCTGACGCACATCAGTCCGCGGCACTATGGGGAGTTCATAGAGTTCCTGAGCAAAGCACGGGAGACTTTTCTGCTGGCACAGGACGGACACATTCAGTTCGCCCAGTTCATAGACAACCTGAAACAGATCTACAAGGGCAAGAAGAAACTGATGATGTTGGTCAGGGAGCGCTTCGGCTGACCTTACTGACCTTCTCTCACAGAGACCCCCTTCTTGGGGGAAGCAGTTACACTTCTGTGTTTCTAATTTAAGTTTTATTTCTTTTTATTTTCACGTATTTTGAGCCATTTGCTGACTGAGTTTTTATCCTGTTGTTCTGTTTCTTGATTGTGAACGAGGAAGTGTTCACAGTACATTGCTCTACTTCATTAAGACTGCAAAAGGGGGGAAAAGGTTTGAAATGTCAACTAAGCAACTAGAAAAACAAAGCATTTTGCCCTCTGACTAATGTTAAATTTAGTGTTTAAAAAAGGAAAAAAGTCAAAAGAATGTGATTGCAAAAGCAAAACAAACTTTAGTTTTGTGGGGGTACATGATGATATGAAAACCAAATGATTTAGCTGTATGTACTGTTGAGCCAGAAGATGCTTTCAGCCGGGGTTAAGAAGGAGAGGTTTTCAGAGTGGAAGAAGCATGTTATTCCAAAAAAAAAATCCACTGAGGTCAAAAACACACGTAGTGTTATTGTCATACCTCGACTGTACTCTCAGCTTTAACTTCTTGATCAGAAATGGCCTCTTTGTTTCATTCAGGGCATTTTAGAGTAGAGAGGGCAGAATACAGGACTCCCCATGTGGTCTCTCTGTGGGGGAAGTCGGTACCTGCAGATTTAAAAACCTTCACCTGCTGGTTTCTGACAAATATCTAAAATAGGAAGTCCAACGATGCTTCACAGGGTGTGTGTTTTTAAATCCAGACGTCTGACAGTGACGTTCAGGCTGCTGCTTTAGCTAAGGTAGGGTAGTCGAGTCTCTATATATAAACACAGTATATCTGTTATGCCCTCCTATAAGCTTATTTACAGTGACAAAATACAACTGTGAGAACCGGTGGAGTCTCATCCACTGCACTGCTCTTCAGCTATTTGTGGCCAAAACCTTTTAAATGTGCAAGACTCCAGCACCCACTTTACCATCACTACATTGAGATTTAGTCAGCAAGCAATATAAATCAAGCCTCTGCTTCGTTTTTATCACTAAAAACAAGTTCACTTTCTGGTGTTGTGCAAAGAAGCTTTGGAACCTGTTGGGGCCTTGTTGATTTCACTGACTGTTAGTTCTGCATGTCGCTGAAGTCCCTTTTCCATCACAAGAACTGGAAATAAGATGCATTACCTCAAAGGAATGCATCCTCAGCTGGTTAATGATGCTGGCTCAGTAATCATTAAAACCACAGAATGAAGTTTGAGTTCTGTGGTCATGTGTCTTAACCAACACAAAGTGCATTTCTAGTAGATGTCGCCATGCTAGTTTTACTAAGTTGGGCTTAGAAACATCTGCAAATGTTTCCTTTGGCATCATGTCTCATTGTAAAATTTGGCTTAGCAATTGGTTCTTAACTGCGATTATTTCAGCTCACTATTTGAATGGGTTTAGTCACCAGAACCAGCTGTTTAGGTTTAGGTGAACATCGTGGTTTGGGTTCAGATACCACCACTAACAACACATTCCACTTTGAAACAAAATACTAAAGGCAGAGACGCCAAAGGTTTGATACAGAACATACTGGGAGTAAGACGGCGTGTAGTGACATGTTGTAGTAAGAAAACATCTCACATTATTGATTAATTAACATACAGTTTAATTTATGCATACACTAAATATGACATGCCTGCAATGACTATGTCTACACAGAGCCGCCATAGTGTCACTTTATCAGAAGCTAGCAGTGTTATTTATGACAAATTTGAAAGGGACTTTAAATGTGGTTTGAAAAATAACAAAAATCCAATACAATTTAGCCAAGTGGGTGGGGGGATCCATCCATCCATCCATCCATCCATGCATTTTCATAACAACTTGTCCAGTTCAGGTTTGCAGGGTTGCTTGAGCATATCTCCGCTGTCATGAGTGATAGATGGGGCACACCCTGGACAGGTCGTACTCAAATTCACACTAACTGCTATTTCAGAATGACCAATTAATGTCTTTGGACTGTGGGAGGAAGCCACACCACCCAGAGAGAACCCAGGCAACAGGGAACACATATAATGTGCTAATGTCAGTGTGCTGTTAGCGTATTATTGCTGCTTGGTGATAAAGAGATTTCAATAATTGTATAACATTTTATGATTATATATAATATTTTAACTAGATGTGACCCTCTTTGAGTGAGAGCAGGAAGTTGCTTATTCAATTCAATTTATTTATATAGCGCCAAATCACAACAAAAGTCGCCTCAAGGCACTTTATAAAAATGGCTTATGCTAGCGCTGGCTAGCTAGCTTGGTTTAGCGGCATGCATTCATTAAAATGAAAACAAAATCTGCTCCCAAGAATCTTTTAGTCCAAGCAAAATTTAAGAAAAAAGAAAAAAAAAAGACCAGAGCAGCAACAGACTAATTTTAAATGTAATATTTGGCTTGTTGGGTATTTTATTGTGGAACTGCAGTTTGTTGCCCCACTGCATTGGCGTCATTAGTTAGCTTTGTTTTTAGCTTACTCTGCTGGTCCCACATGGACAAAAAAATATTAAAGGTATTCAAGTAGTGTGTTCAGAACCACTGAAAACATAAATAAACAAAATTAAAAAGACATAAATGTAAAATGTTAAATATCAGGTGAACAGCAGTAAATAGACTAGCCCCTGTCATGTTTCCTTCAGTTTCTCGGTCTTGTGATGGAAAAGACGCAAAGTCACCTGTGAAAGCTGCTGGTTATGATCATCATCGACAGTGAAGATGAGACCTCCTTGACTTTCTCACAGGGCTGCAGTGCAAACTGAAAGACTACAGTTTACTTGATGACTTCATTGTATGTATTTGAGACCACATATATTGGCCCAGGAAGCTGTTTTCTCTTTATGGGGGATCTCCACGCCCCCTTTTTCTTACCCAGTGGCAAAGTGTTGTTGTTAACGGCAGTAATGCAGTACAGAAAGAGCTTGAATCTTTTACTGGTCAGACTTAATGTCATCGTTTAAAGCACTTCACACGAATACCTCTTCAGTGCGTTCCTGCCTGCTTCAGCATTTATTTATTGGTAGAACACTTTTTGAATGGAGGAACATTTTCCTGTCTGCTTTTACATTCCACAAGAGCTACCTTCACCCAAAACCTGGGTAGTCAGTCACAACTCTGGGCCTTTACTTTCTTTCTCTCTGTCTTTTTTTTGTTTTGTTTGTTTTAGTTTTTTTTGGATCTGAAGAAATGCAGATAGAAGAATGGGAATGAAAAAAGGAAAACTGAGCAAAAAGAAGAGAGGCTAAACTCAGTTCTCAGGGACACGACTTAAAGAAACAAAACAAAAAGTAGTAGCATTTAGCATTTAAGATATTGTAAATACTAAAGTGTCAATTCAGAAAATTGTAAAGTTATAATTATTTATGATAAGTATGTTATGGTTTTGTTCTTTGTTTTTATGATTTTGTCGGGGTGTACTTGAATTGTTTTGGACAGGGGTGTTTGACAGCATGTTTTTTTTTGTTTCTTTTTTTTTTTTAAGAGCAAAGACTTCAAGGCATTTCTCAGGTGCTCCTGTGTACATTTCTTTCAGTTTTTGTTTTTTGGCTTTTTTTTTCTTTTCTTTTTTTTGCAATAATAACAATTATTATTTGTATTTTATAGAAGTTGGGGGGAGGGGGGGGTGTTTTCCAAAAGTGAGCATGTTATTTGAAGTTGAGTAAAATGAGGAAGGCATTCATTTGTAAACGGATTCTTACTAAACCTGACTATGCAGAACCACTTCGATGGTGTTGTCCCCTCTTAAATATACCCCCTCAAAACTGAGTGCAGAGACCTAGTGGGTTGAACCACTATTAATGAGGACGGGGGTGTTGCGGACGAAAAGGAGACCCATCATGCTTGTATTTGGACAGTGCACAGTGGCCGGCCTGTTTCCGCTGCAACGTTTAGAGTAGACGAAAAAGCGAAAGACGGTGGAAAATGCCTTTCTGGTCGATCAATGTACAAAAGTTGTTAATTTTTTATTTGTTTTGTTTGTTTGTTGGTTTTCTTTAATCAGGACTAAAGCCTTCAGTGTCTTCTCAGAGGTGTCGTATTGTGCGGCAACACTGTGGTGAGACGAAACGATACGCAAGTGTCCGGAAACAGCAACTGTATGAACAAAAAAAGAGACGGCCTGTGGATGACCTCGTGCTCATTCCTTTTAACTTTTTTTTTTTTTAATTGCTTTCTCAGCTCCTTTTCACCTCATTAAACTGGCTGAGTTCAGGTCTTCTATAGTTTTGTTTTCCCCTGATGTTCTTGAACACCTCGATCCCTCTCGAACAAGGAGGACGTCGGATTTAAAGCCAGTTGCGTTTAAGTGCGACCACTTCCTCGAGTATCCTGAAACACGTTGACATCAGTGCGCTACAGTAGCTTGCAGAGAACGAAATAAAGCTGCGAGGTTTATACATAGTGAAGATAATGAAAGGATACATTGATTTTTTTTGGGGGGGGGGATAATATATTAGGAAAATAATTTTGCCGAGGAGCTCCAGTCGGCTGCCTTTATGTGATGCATTCACTGACAGCATTACAACAAAGTTTTCCTTGCTTTTCTTTTCCTTCTTTATTAACTAACTCAGCCAGTTTCTGGGCGTTTTCTTTGTTGTCCCCGTCTGTCTTTGGTTTGTAGGAGAAGTACTGTTTGCTGGTAGAGATCTAGTTCACCTACTGTTTTCCCAGTTTTTGTTTTTGAATTCTTTCCAACTTAAGGGATATTTGAAAGTGTTTGTTGCCTCTTTGTGCTACTGATTATGAAAAGGTATCTCCAGTATTTGTTGCCACAGAAGTATCATAGCTTATCATCAACACCTTTTCTTTTTTTTTGTAATTTTTTTTTTGTTTTTTGTGCGACTTCTTGAGCTACTGTCTATAAAGCGAGAATTTATTACTATTTATGTAACGCTACTACCATTTTATATTGATTTGTGTTGGAATCTCAGTGCTTTTCTATGAATAAAGTGTGAAACACGTTACCAGGATGTTGTTTGTTGAGCCAACATACATTAGTTTAAAGTTTGCCTGCGGAGTCAGCAGTGGTTCTAGTTCATTAAGTGTTTGAATCCTACGGTATGAGACACTCTTGAATTATTTAATACATCACAAAAGCTTGAAAAGCTCCGCATAGCGCAGCCATTTTTAAAGGTTGCCCTGTTAGTGGAAATTCCCCTTCACTGACCTCAGGACATCGTCAACACAATCATGGAAACCTTTATGGCGGCGTCTCAGTGAAAGTTAACGAGTTCGATAATGTACTCGTCTAGCCACACATCAATTACTGCCTACTACACCTATGATAAAGCTAGATCGATGTATTTGGTTGTAAAAAGTGTATTATTTGATCCTAAATTATTACTTGGTGATATTTAAAAACCCTCCAACCATCTTAAATTCTTTATACCTGTAACTGTTACCAATACAAGTCCACCCAAACTGTCCAGGTTAATTAATATTTTCAATTCAGTACTAATATCGTCTTTTACTAGTTGGAAATTGCACAAAACTATTTTTTGAGGTTATTCCTAATAGAAATGCCATTATGTTCATGTAGTTCCCCCCCCAAACACCAGGTTCTAATGAATGAGCCATTCAAACTGATCTGAACTGAACCCAAAAAGGTTGATCAATATGGGACAGAATATGTCGTAATCATCAAAAACAGCAGAATAAAAAAATAACAATAAGGCAAAAAGAAAAAAGTCATACAAAGGGGCTACATTCGATTATTTATCTTTGTTCTACTTCTGTGCTGATTCTTTCCAGTTTTGTTTCATCATGTGTTTTCATTTCAGTTCCAAAACAAAGCTTTCGTGGGTGGATATTATGGACCGGAAGTGAAACAAGTGGTAAGACTTCAGTATTTCCCCCACCAACTTCTCCTTCTATTTTTTACCTCCAGAGGAAAGCGGCTCATGCGATGTGATTTAACTGCTCTTTTAAGCATCTCTCCTTTCTTTCCAGTTAGACTTTTGTGTTCCCTTAACTCATTTCAAACTTAAAATACACAGATAATGAGCAAAACTGAATATATAACACCCAACTTGTAAGAAACTTGAATTACATTTACCAAATCTCAAACTCTGTGACAGCAAGTGATCCAAAGTGGCTAAAAGCCTGCATTCTTCCCAGCTGCTGTGGTGCAGTCCTTGCAATTTCACCCATCCAACCAATCTGCCTGAGTGGTAAATGAAGCACACGGAGGCTGATAGAGTTCCATCAATCTTTCTCTCATTTTTCTCTAATCAGAATATTTTTCTTCTATCCCGCCTTCGCCGCTTCATTCTCACTCATTACAGATTTCTGCAGAGCCATATAAGCAGACAATCAGGGCATCAAGAAGCATTTAAGTGTGCTCGTAACTCCATGTATGTGTGTGCACGTCCCTGTGTGTGTGCATGTGCGAGTGTAAATCTAGATTGATTGGCTGAAGATAAATGAGCAGATTTATATTAATTATCCAGACAGATAGATGGAAGAGTGATTGCTATAAGCACAATCTTTTTTTCGCCTCACTTTCCACTGCCCCCCACCCACGCCACCCCAGCCTGTCTCACTCTGCCCCTCCCGCTCGTACTTATATTTACTCAGACACAGAAACACTAAACACATGAGCAAACGAGCTGCGTTTTAACCAATCACGCGTTTTCTCTGGCGTACTTTTCACTTTGCATACACTTATCCTGTTGGATGACTAAGCTAAGTGCGCGTCCTGCCCCAAACACAACAACAAGACCTGTCTGTGCAAGCTTCTACATTCACTACTTGGATGTGGCTCCTTTACCGTGAACTATTACATCAGTGTGACGTGGTTTCATGCAGGATATCAGCTGTGGCACTGCTAAGCTGTTACTGAAGCCCAGATTGCTTTAATAGCGACCTTCAGCTCATCTTTCTCTTGTTGTATATTCTCTGTGGGGTTCAGGCCAGTCGAGTCGTCTGATCAGTCAGGAAACTGTTTGGTAGCAGTTTTGTCACAGATGGAGGCATGAGGTAGACTGCTGCATTCACTTTGGACTTGATAAAACAGAACGGACCAACCAACCTGTATCCCCAGCAGATGACGTGGCACCCGACAGGCTGCAGAAATCTTGCACTGGACTTCACTGTGGATTGTGTGTTTCTCCAGTCTTCCTCCAGGCTCTGGGAAATTAGTTCCCAAAAGGAATGCAAAACTCGCTTTCATCTGCAACAGTTTGGACCACTGAGCAACAGTTGTTCTTTTTAGCTCAGACCAGCCTAAACTGACTCCTTGTGAACTTTCCATTAATACACACATACAGCGCTCTGAACAACCAAGCTTTTCAGCAACGTTCAGTCTAAGGGGGATTTTATTCAGTCCTAATGACACAATTTAAAGTCATACCATCAGAGCGGTTTCTTTAATGGTCACATAGCTTTGGAAAGCCCCTCCTCCCACACCTTCAACTTCATCTTGCTCCATTGATGGTGCGAGGTCCTTTGGGAACCATCCACTCTTATTCAAATGAGTGTGACGCTATGACACAGGATCATTGCGAGTAACTTAGTGACAGCAGAGGTTAATATCAACATGGCGTACATGCTGAAATACTAAGGTATCGGTGGCAAAGAGAGACTGTCACAGCTGTCAGCATCTGCATTAGCGTGAAGCATCTCGAGGTCCTCGGACTAAAGCCAGAGTTTCACTTTCTGCCTCCACCTCCCTCCATCCCTCCACACAACCACTATGGTAATAACGCCCATCAGTCTCTGTCACAGTGGGCTGTGTGTGTTCTTTCATGCATGTGCTCATTGAAAAATTGTGTGTGTGTGTGTGTATTTGTAGGGGGGTGGTCACTGATAAAGCGCTGATAGTGTCCATCCATGGCAGATGATGTACAGCCTGCTGTCTCTCCAGGCAGATTGGATTTTCAGGCCTGCTGATTTGCTGAGAGATGGAGCCTGGACCTCCTTCAAAGGCACCCTCTCTCTCTCTCTCTCTCACTCTCTCTCTCACACACACACACACACACACACACACACACACACACACACACACACACACACACAGAAACCCACGACCACACATCCACCTGTTCAATCTCTGTGCACAAAATAAGCACATAAAACACACACAAACACACAATGAAATGATTCACGGACACACAAACATGAACACAGAAGCACACACACTTATATATTATTCTCCTGCCAGAGCCTTTAAAGCGACCATGTGGAAATTGATCTCCATTTCTAAAGAGCACTGATTCATTGTTACCTTTTCTCTTTGTCTATTTCTCTCTCTCTCTCTTTTTCTCTCTCCCTCACACACACACACACAGACACACGCACACACACACACACACACACACACACACACACACACACACACACTCACACTCAGCCTGTCACTTTATTCCCAGATGGCCCACTGACACACAGCCCAAGCCTCTTTAGTCTTACCTGTCGACAATCAGCGGTGATTTTTGTTCATTTGTCTTCACTGTTTACGCAATACGGGGGCCACAACAAAAGCCTCCGTGTATGGTGTGTGTGTGTTTGTGTGTGTGTGTGAAAGAGAGAGAGTCAGAGAGAGTGTGTTACTACCGCACCCACACAAAGGAGTGAGATGAATGAAAGCCCGCTGCTGTTCCCCCTCTCATCAGCTGCTTTGAGCTTTGTGTATTTTTGTACATATTAATAACACTCACTGCTGAACAGTCTTAATTATCTGGAAGCTGGATTTCTACTTTTCATTCAGCTTCCATTTTAACAACAAAGGCGCTGCTTCGCTGCTGCACGTCCACACTGGTGCTCTGTACTGGATGACATGTTTCTGCATGTTTTCAGCCAGCCTCTCGCGCACCATTGTACTGCTGTAAATGCTCCCAGGCTCAACAAATTTGTATTATTCGACAGTTAAAATTCTTTAGCTGCAGCTGAATTTGATTTGTAATTTTAACAAACTATGACTGTTTTTCAGTAAAATGATGTGAAACATAAGATATAAGTGTTGGATGGCTAAAGAATTCATCTTTTTGATTTGACCCAATGGGAATCTTTTAACTAATAAATAATATAAATAACTTTCCAGACCTTCCTGTTAGTTCGGAAGTTCATCTGAAATATTAACGGTCAGTATGTCATCAATTTCTGTTCTTATGGTTAGGTCACTTTGGGATATGTAAGGGAGCAAAATTACATTTAACAAATACATGACTGGATGTTTTAAAATGTGTTTTCTGGGAAAATTTAAATCTATTTAAAGTGCAGCCCAAATGTAATATTTCTTAATGGACAAATGAACAGATTTTGTCTTAAATGCATTAAATGTACAGTTAAAGGGTATTTTAAGCAATAACAACCATTTATTTTATCAAATTCCCCAAAATGCATGGAATCTGTCCCTCTGAATGATCAAATCCCACTACCCACTAAATACACTATTAAAGTGCCAGAAATCTTTTCACAATAAAATTAGAATTTTATCAAACCAATACCATCTAAAATGGTTGTTACTGGGATTGTCCACAATCCCAGTAACAACAACCTGGTGTCTCGTCTGTAATCCAGACACTGGTTTGAAGGAAACCCCAGAAGTCAGCACCCTTAAACCGCTCAGTCAGGTCACGTGATGTTTGCTGGAATCCTTCACAACAACAACATCAGCATCAGCAACAACAAATGGATTTACTAGAATCTGCTTATCTGATGTTCTTAGCTGCCTCCTGGACAAAAACACAATTTTGGATTAACTGATCTCTCCTTTGAGCTCCTGTTACGATTAAATAGTGATGCCTGTGATTTCTGTGTAATATAATGTAGCTTTGTATTTAGCCCCCATTTACTAAATTGTTAAATTCTAAGAGACTAAAGACTTTGAAGATTGTGATTGGATACTAGGAAATGCTTAGCTTTTTTTTTTTTTTTTTTTTTTTTTTGAAAGCGCCTGTTTGGCAGCTGAGCTGGAAACAGTTCAGAGGGATGACACCTGATTGGTGGAGATAATGCTTGGCTTTAACACCACTGCCCGTCGCTGGGTGACATTTGAAGCTGGAATGAAATAAGCCTAAGCCGGTTCAGCTAAAAGATTCCTGATAGTTCTCTGGACTTCCTGTAGTTATATTAGCAGAGAGTGTTTTTTCTGTAAAATTGTAGTCAACTTCATGACAGAGAAATCCAGCATTTGGTCATCTATTTGGTTTGGAGCAGTAAAGGTGAGCCGTTCAAATCACTGTACCAGCTATCAAGCATGGTGGTGGTAGCATCATGCTCTGGGGTTTTTGTGCTGCCAGTGGTTGTGGTGTATTGCACAAAATAGCTAGAACAATTACAGAGGACTACCACCAAACTCTTTAACTTCAAATCAACAGTGACAGTTGAAGTTTAGACCCAGGTGTTCCAGCAGCTAAATAATCCAAAACACACATCAAACTGGTTTTGAAATGGACAAAGCAGGCTAATGTTACGCCTTACTAAAGCCCTGACATCGCCCCTACTGAAAATATGCTTTAAAGCCAGGTATGTGCCAGAAAACCAAACTACATTTAAATGAACTCTACCAATTTTTACAAGAAGAGTGGTCAAAAACTCAGTGAGAATTATGCCACAAGCTTTTTGAGAACTATCAAAAGCATCTAGTCAAGGTGCAACTTGCTAAGGGACTTTTAGACAAATATCAGTGGGGTTGCATGCATTTATTTGAGGCTGTGTGTAAAATTCTGACCCTGAAGAAAACCCAAATAAATTCAGACATGTGCACCCGAAACTTGTTTTTCAAAATCATTAAAGATGTACGATCCATAAAGAGCTTAAAATTCCAGTTTGAAGAAATCATTAAAAGTCCAAAATATGTAAAGTAAGTATGTTTGTAAGTTTGTAAACTTATGAGCACAACCATAGATCATGATGAACCTGTAAAATGTCTGTAGGTGCCTTCGTCTCTGGGTATTTGAAGTTCTCTCTGTCACATTTTTTAGTCTGCTTGTTCAGTAAAACCATTGAATTTGTTAAGATTTTGAACAACTGGGTTAAATAAAGACAACAATTATCTACAGATAATTAGGATTTTTGCCATTATCAAACATCCCTAGCCAGACGTGACTGAAACCAGTGGCTGCGGAGTGCTAAGTTATTTGCTAATGTTAACAAGGCTGGTTAGCACGCTGCATCCATAACGTATAAGAGCACAACACATGGGCACACATTCCTGCCAGCTGAAAACCGGGGCCATCTGAGAGGTTTTCCCTTTATGACGCTCGGCATATTTATTTTGATGGTTTTTCTTCCAACACTCATTTGCAGTCTAAGAATATGAGCAGACATTTAGGTCACATTTGGAGAGCAGACATAGGCAGTCTGACTTGTCTCGAGGCCTTTTGAAAAACAACACTCAGCTGTGCTGGTTATCACTTAGATTTAACTTCACAAATTGCAGAAACACTCCAAAAGACGCCAAGTCTGAGAAACTGTAACATGTTGTCAGAAGATTTCATCAGGGTCAAGCTGTTAACCGGGCCCACTGCAACTGAGTGGAAAACTCAGACAGGTCAAAACTCAGGATGTGTTGAGTGGAACTTTTTTTCTTTAGAAGCTGACTAATTCAGTTTACTGTGTTCTAGAGGCCACACTGTTCTGTACTGCTTAAGCTGTTTATTTATAAAGATGTTCATTACAAAGCTTTTCTCAAAGGACTCCCGGCTGTCATAAAAACTTGTTTCCACACCTTCAGGCAGGACACTGTCTCACTTTTGTCCCAGTTAGAGAACCAGTCACTGGGACGTCTTTGTCCCATTTTCCAACTCAGACCTCAGCCTTGAATCGCTGTCTGTGTACGTCATCACTGCAAACATAAGTGGTTGTTGAAATATTCTTAACAACTGAATGGCCAGTTTTGATTTTGATGACAATAGAGGAATAGGCTATATGATGCTGTGTGTGTGTGTGCGTGCATGTGTGTACTTGTGCATCTAAAGAAAAGGTTTTTATCTTTTAGTGATTTAATTTTTAAAAGGAAGTGCTCATATATTCTATCTACATTATACAGAAAATGAAATATTTCAATATTTTCTAAGATCATTCAATTCAATTCAATTTATATAGCACCAAATCCCATCAGCAGTTGCCCCAAGGCAGTTTATATTGTAAGGTAAAGATCCTGCACTAATACAGAGAAAACCACAAAAATCAGATTAACCTGTGACCGGCGACAGTGGGAAGGAAAAAATCCCTTTTTACAGGAAAAAATCAGCAGAACCAGGGTCTGGGAGGGGGGGTCAACTGCTCCCCTGACCTCATCAACAAGGAGTTTTCACCCAGAGAACTGCCGCTCACTGGATGTTTTATCTTTATTGGCTCGTTTTAAAACCCTACAGATGGTTCTGTGGGAAAATCTCAGCAGATCGTCCGTGGGATAGTTGATGCCCATTCTGCATCAACTATCCCACATTCAGTCATCTTTCTTCCCCATTCTGATCCTCAGTTTGAAGTTCAGCAGGCTGTCATGACCATGTCTTCTTGCATAAAAGCTTTAAGTTGCTGAAAAGTGATTGGCTGATTAAATATTTAGATCAGCTGACTATACCTAGACTTGACTTTACTGGTGCTACATTCTCAAGAAAAACTGTAACCACATCCTACCAGTGCAAGAGAAAGCCCTCAACACAGACTGCTATGTGCAAAACATATATTTATATTCATTTTGTCAGGAGTACCGTTTTGAAGGGCTCATCAAAGTAAGTACAGTTCATCTTCAGATGGGCATGTAGTGGTTGTCAAAGACAAGCCGAGTTGCTGTGGGTTGTATATTTCTCGTGTAACGGAAATCTAAAAACATAATAGAATATAAATTCAGATTAAATCTTTATTTAATGGTGGATGGAAAAAAAAGAGACTGCTTCTCCTAATAAACCAGTTTTTCTACACAAAATTCAGATTTAGGGTGAAAATCAGAGCAAAGCAGCGTCTCCGTGTACAGCGCACATTTGTTAAAAGATCTATCAGCAGGAGTAAAAATAAAACTCTTCCTGCTGAGATCCAGCAGGAGATTTGTTCACAGTTAAGATGTTAGATGGAGGAATGATCAACTGCTGCATGCTGACATTTTTCCTTTAAAAATTGATTTTATAACTGCAGCAGAGTGTCCCTTGCTGAAACCCTCCGCCAAATCACCCGTTTTTGTTTTTACAGCAGTTTGGATCTTTTATTTTTTTTTAACTTTGGCAGCCTTTGAGAATGAAACTCCTTGTACTGATGAAGAGCTCTGCTTGGACTAAAGAGGTTTTCAGATGCAGGAATGCTTCTCCTTTTTTTGAAAGTGCCACAGAGACATTTTACAGAATTGTGATTGGATTTAAAAAATAAAAACATCCAAACGCTTCATAGTACACACCACCAGTCAAAGCTCTTTAGACCTTTTAGATCTAATATTAATACAAACACAATCTCATTCAGTTAAACTGCAGCGTACATGTACTGTCCTTTTCAGTCCAAAGACATAATCCAGTCCTGCTCAGAAAAACATATTACAGCTGAAGAGAAAATCTTGTCTTCGAAAATAATAATAAAAAAAAAAAAGAACATGTTTGTTGTGGAGAGCTGTGGCAGCTGAGAATGTACAGTACGTGCTGATCTGGATGTTTTCCATCTTAAATTAATATCCACACATTATTTTTTCCTCTTCCTTTGTTGAAAATCAGCCTCATTCTGAAAATAACAGGAAAAGCATTCTCTGTGTTTCATGTGCTGAAAAACAAGTCATTTTTAGGATTTTTCTGTTAATATTCAAACGGACACATCTACAACTGTTTAGAGTTTTTAATAAAATAATGCCTTCTTATACATTTTTCTTGCATCACCATCATAAGGCCAGGTTTGGTTCTTCATACAAGACATTTATCTTCATATCTGTTTGATCATCTGTTTGGAGTGCTGGTGCACGGCTTCGACGAAGGCGCCTATGTTCTCCGGCTCCATGTCGGGGTAAACGCCGTGGCCGAGGTTGGCGATGTAGCCCCTTGTGCCGAAACCCTCCAACATCTTCTTCACGATGTCTGAAATGCGCTCCTGAAGAGAAAGAGAGCAGGTTCGTGTCAGTCGCCGTCAAAAAGAAACAATCAAACATAACACTCTCTCGGCAAAACGCATTCTCACGCAGTAAAGCTGATTTTCACTGGGACGCTTAACGGCAACAGCAGGTGGCCAAAGTTAAATGCAGACGTCATGTCCTACAATGAAGGCAAAACTGTTCGTGCTCGCCGTCAGTGACACGACGTGACACATACGCCGGGTCACAGTGCACAGGTGAGCTGAAGGGTGAAGCCGTGTGAGAGGCAGAGTGTGCGCGAGAGGTGGTGCAGTGTCATTTTAGATGAAATTAGCGCAAATGTGAGGGAACATGCTCACTGAATGATAATGAGGGAATCAGGACAAGAAGTGCAAGCTAATCTCAGCAGATTGTCTGTGGCCACCATAATCAAGAGAAAGACGTTTCAGGTCATCGCTGTGCCAGGAGACTGGAGAGCTTTTCTTCCAGCGATCATATCCTACAAGTTCATTTAGAGAACATCTGTTTATAGACTTTTTTTTTTATATTAGGATATCTGACAGAGTCAATGTGTAGTCAAACGTCTTTAGACTGACAGAAACGGGACTTTGGCTGGTCTGACCCACTCAAGATCAAAGTGGGCTCTGTGTGGCCCACAATACAAAGTTTGAGCCTCCTTGCTTACAGTTTAGAGGGAAAAAACAGAAGCTGAGCATTTAAATGTTCGGCAGGTGTTACAGTGTAACGATACACGGTGCAGGAGTCTGGACTTTTCAGGATTGCAATTAATTTGGCTTTTTTTTTTCAGTTTGTTCAAACAAACATTAAAAAATTAGCAGCTATAATGTTGATACATTTGGAGTTTGTGTGCTTATCTAGTTATACTTTATTAAATAAGTCAATTAAAATTTGTTCCTATGATTATCACTGCAGGTTACAGGTTTGTGTTGTTACCCATAGACTTCAATGAAACAGCTCATACTCCTCCAAGTTTGTTTTTTTTTATATATAAATAGTGATTAAAAGCTCTTAAGTCATACATTCAACGATGATCTGCTAAATTAACAGGAATATTTCAAGCTGATTATTTTCTTTAATCACCACCACAGATGGTGACTGATTATTAGAAAAGTCTTCATTGTGCTGTTTGGTGTCATTTTGTGCACCACACTGAGCAGAAAATCAGATGTTTGCGGGGATGACAATAATCCAATTGCCAAAGCAGTCTGATGTTTGTGTGACCACAGCAGCTGACGTGGATAGCGCCACAGCCAACAACCCGGGGATGTTAGTCTGGGGTCAGACTAAAGTAGCATCATTTAAAAAAACAAAAGATGGAACTTCAAAGACAAAATCTTTCCAGATCAGCAGGTTAAAGTCATTAACAGCAAATGGCAAAAATCAAAGGTGAAAATGAAGTTTTCTTAAATATGAAAAACTATGAAAGTCACTTTTATGAGAATTACCTAAGTATGAGTTTCAGATTTCTATGTGTCGGTTTAAAGCACAGTGAAATTGGAAGTTACCTTTGGAGCATACAGAGCACAGGGGTCCATGTTTCCTTGCAGGCTGACCTTCCCTCCTGTGCGTTCCCTGAATTCATAAACATGCACATCAGAGGACACACGAGTTAATCCTTCAACCAGCAGTTTAAGTATTTGATGAATAAATCAGCCCAGGAACAAGAGAGAGGTCAGCAATGGCCAACCTGGCACTAAAGAAACGCCACAGTATGGCCCAACATCACTGCTATGACCGCCTACATTGGCTTCAAGCATTTGTAGATTCTGTGTGGGCTTCTCACTGTATGCTACTTCTCTATTCAGGCTCACGTTCAAAAATGTTTGACTGGTTTAAATCTTACAATTAAAACAGAGTCTGGTGCTGCATGTAAAGACAAAACAGTGTGCGTTTTGTGTTACCGTGCAGATAGTGGGTCAATGGTCCAGTCCAGCCCAACCACTTCATAATTAGACTGAGACAGTTCCTCTAGGGCGTAGTGAGCATCCTTTGCAAATACAATCTAAATACACCCACACACACAAAAACACACACACAGAGGGGAAACAACAACAACAACAACAACAGATTTTCAAATCAACTTCTTCAGCAACCATTGTTGGTGAAATGCTGCCACCTGCAGGTAGATCCAACAGAACAGTGGTTCTCCTTACACTGCATGAATCCTTAATAATCCCTCCAGGGAGGCAACACAGTGCTAATAAGAATAGAGCCGAGTGCTGACACAAATATAGCAGCTACTAATGACCCAACCAAAAAAAAAAAATAAATTAAAAAAAAATAATAATAATGAACAGAATTTTTTTTTTACTACTAGTTGTTTGAAGCATAGCATCTGATATGCATGTCAGGTGACTCTCTTTGCAATGCATTCATGCTGATGTGTAAGTGTAGAAGTCCACGTGTGCTACGCATGTGTGAAATGTGTTTCTGATTATACACTGAGGGACAAATGTCTGTGTGTGAATCTGTTTGGTGTCCCTCTCACCATGGGGACATCCTGTCCTGCCTCCTTCAGTTTGTCTTTGACGCGGCGAGCGATGTCTCGGAGGTAAGGCAGCGAGAACTCCTTAAACTCTGCAGGTCCCAGAATGCCGGCGTGGGACTCAAACACCTGCAGTGCCTGAAAAACACACCATTGTCACTCACCATTCACACATTGTGTGAATGGTGAGTGACAGAAGACGTCAGTGTTATAAACACTGGGATTTCACAGCGCCCAGCAGTGGGGTTAAAAAAAAAAAAAAAAAGAAACCCCCCCCCCCCCCCAAAAAAAAAGGAAAACAAAATTTTAAAAGGGCTGTCTTTGTGTTAGCATTTCAATTACAACTTCAAATCTCTTCAACTTAAGTATTTTTCTGCTGTATTATGTAGAATATATGCATTAAAATAACCTGAAAGGTGACCGTGCTGACCACTTTTCTTTTCTTTTTTTAAACTTGGGAGACATTTTCTGTCTCAGCGTGTCTGACTGGCATCCCTCCCACTCACAGCAGTGATGACAACACTGCAATTTTCGTCACTGTTGCCAGTTAACTGACTTTGTTGCTACATTCAAAGACTTGTCATACTTTTTATGTAAAAAAAAAAAAGAAAAAAAAAAGCACTTCGTTCAAGCAAGCACACAGACACGGAGCTCTGTCACCGTCTCAGATTGGACACATTTGTTCAAGTCTGCATTACTCTGACACATACTGATTAATCAGACAGTTAAAAGAAAGGTGTCTTTGAGTAATGGTGCTGTTACGTCAGTTCAGTCCAGTTTTACTCATACAGCATCAGTTCTCAAGAAAAAAAAATTGCCCTCAAGGTATTTTAAGACAAAGATTCTGCAATATTAACCATCATATGATCTGCTATGACCAACATTTGTTGACAGTGGGGAGGAAGAACTCCCTTTTAACGGGAAGAAACCTCTTGCAGAACGAAGGCACCGGGGAGGGGCAGCCATCTGCCACAACCGATTGGCTAGGTGACGGGAAAGAGGACCACACACCTACACACACCCACACACACCTACACAATTGTTTATGTACTGTACAAATACTGAAAATTGCAGGATTAAGTAAACTTACTGGAATAATTTGTGCTGCCTCAGCTGTATTTTGCAGTGACACAGAGATTAGTTCACCTCCATAAGGCGTGTGTTCTATTTATTTATTTATGTCCTTGACTCAAATGTATATGACTTACACTCACTCTGTCCTGTCAAATTTTATTTTATTTATCTTTTTACATCTTTTCTTTTTTCAAGGGAAACTAAAATAATCTTAAAAAAAAAAAAAAAAAAAAAAAAAAAGGATATCAAGTGACATCATAATAGAAGAAGTCTGTTTAGACACAGGAAGCAATGAAGCCTGACCTGAGCTCCAGCTGCCACTTGTCCTAGCAGATACTCCACGATCACATCTGTCAGCATCTTCAGCAGCATGTGGCTGGCTTCGGGGTGCTGATACAGCCAACGCTTTGCCTTAGAGTGAGTGTTGGAGCCTCCACCTTCTATCATGTAGGACATGAGGGTCCACTGTGGTGGAACAGAGCTGTTAGAATATCGAAGCATTATTTTCTATACATGTTTCAATATGTGCGCGCCTAACCGGAGCCCCGCTGAATCCTATTAGTGGCACTTTGCCCTCAATTTTGTGTCGGGTCAGTGTGATGGCTCTGAAGACGTAGCCCAGCTCTTTGTCGGTGTCCACTTTGACCTGCAGCCGCTGCAGGTCCTCTGGCTCCTTCAGAGGCTCTGGAAATGTTGGACCTTTACCTGCAACCATCTGAACATCCATACCCATGGCCTGAAGGGAGGAAGAAGAAACAAAGACTCATTTCAAACCAAACCAGTTAATATATCTGTTCTGTATTACTTATTATCTTCAGGATTCAGGTGGGCTGGAACCTATCAAAGTAAACACTGGGCAAAAACGTGGGGTACAGTGTGTCCAGTCCATCACAGGGGCTCATTTTATTTATGATGTGTTCACAACATAAGCCATCCAAAGGCACTTTATATTGTAAGACATATTAAAGAGGGTAACCCAACTATTAATTGATGTTCTAAGAAAAAAAAAAAAAAGCAAGTGTGGAGAGGAAGAACTCCCAGCTAAAAGGAAGAAGGCTTTGAGCATAAAGGAAGGATCAGGGAGGGGCACAGCTGTACAGAGAATGAGGGGGAAACAGTTCAGGACACCTGAATATATGAAAAATATATCTTGTTATTTAATTAATTAAGTCATCAAAAGAGTTATTTTGTCAAAAACATTTTGAGACACTGCGTCCACTGTGGAGGAACACAGCAAAGAATGTGGAAAAAGTTATTAGTTTCTGTATTCCTTCCACAGAATGTCTTCTGTACAGTCACCCTCCCCTCACCCCCAACCAGTCTGAGCCTGGTTCTGCTGGAAGTTTTTTCCTGTTAAAAAGGAGTTTTTCTTTCCCACTGTCGCCAAGTGCTGGTCATAGGGGGTAATCTGATTGTTGGGGGTTTTGAACCGAACTGAAAAATTAATACTTGACTAATGGTAATTAGTTAAATTAACAATTAATACATGTGGATACATCAATACATAGCCATTTGTTACCACACATGAAAATTCTTCTCATTCCTCAAGACATAGCAGACACTGGTTGTACTGTATGTCAGAGGTTATTTAAATATTAATAAATGTCAAAACCCTAAACACACTTTCTACTAACAAAATGTATATTTTTCTGATTACAGAAAACCTCTTTTACTGTACATCTGACAAAAATATAGCAAAAGATTAGCTGTAAACATTTTATACATGGTAACAATTGAGCCTGTTCAGACTTACCTGTGGGACAACTAGAATATCAGAGAAGATTATGGCAGCATCAAAGGGAAAACGTCTCAGAGGCTGGAAGTGGGGGGAAAAAAGAAATAAAATTTGGATACGTTATTCTTGTTGGTACGCTGTGGGTAGTGTAACAACCACTCCATCATCTCACACCACATGATGGTGTTGCTGACTTGATGTTAACACTGTGAAATTAGATTTTTTTTTTCTCCCCCCTGTGAATCCAGCTCTATACCTGCAGAGTGAGCTCACAGCACGCCTCTGGTGACTGACATGTCTCAAAAAAGTCCTTCCCTGCTCTGGACTCACGGAACTCTGCAGATTACAGTAAAAAGAAAAACACTACAGATCAGCACTAAGACTCAATAACAGGGAGTTAGTGGTTATCAGGGATGTGAATCTCATGCAGAAAGTGAAAGACTACAATATGAAACCTGAAAACATGATCACGAATATTAAGGCTATTAAGTGTAGCACATTTGATAGTACAGTGCTATTATTCATGTCAGAAACAAGAGAAGAAAGAACTGATCTGACGTCTGTACCTGGTAGATATCTGCCAGCCTGTCTCATACACCAGACTGGGACATGTTCGGTTTCCTCTCCTCGTGCTGCTCTCAGGAATGTGTCGTTCTTTAGCTGAGGAAAGTCTTTGGGGCTGGGTAGAAAGCACTTCATGTTAGAATCGGTGTTTTCTCTGACCTGGTTAAGAAACACACCAGTTTGGCTGGATGTGCGGGGACATTCACCTGCTGACTCCTCTTATTTACACTGATTATGCAACATTTTAGTGTAGAAAAATAATACAAATTTAGACTGAATTTTTCCTTTAAGATATTTGCGGCATGGCCAGAGCACACTGGCAATTTCAATTTATATTACATAGTTGAGGGAATGAAGCTTAGCTGATAGCGTCCTAACCTTTTTACAATACAACTGCAAACTTGTGTTATCTAAAAATAAAGGCCCACCCTTCCCTTTCCCCTGCAATCACTCTGGGCATCCAGCTGAAGGGCATTCACCAAAAGAGTGATTCTGGGAGATAACCGTCCTCTGCTCTCTTATCTTCTCCCAGCAGGAGAAACGACAGTTAAATACAGGAGTGCTTAGGATGGATCAGTAATGTATCACAGCCTTAACCCTAATTCAGACTCTGACATGAAACTGTTAGACGGACCACAAAAACATTTCACAGATAGCCAATTATGTTTAGTTTGCTTCACTTAACTTTAAAAGATGCAAATCTGCTGTTAGACTCTTCTTAAGAATTAAACGTCTGGGTTATAAAAACACACTATCAGAGTGTGTCTTGGATTCTGTATGGGATAATTTAGGAAACCCTGGCTTTCTCGGAGTTGAAGCTAGTTAAATAGAACAAACCAAAAAGATTAATAAGACTTTTACATTATTAGCTATGCCGAATTTATCAGACGATCCACAGAATTTGCTTAAAGCACTAATTCATGTTGCAAAATAAGTTCATCTGTAAATATGAACAAGAGATTATTAGACTGCTAGATTTCTGAATGAGGTTTTTTTTGTAAGAGGAAGCGACTTCGCTCTGGCATTGGATTACGTAGCTTTAAGGAATGAGGCCTGTGTTTCTATAACTGACCCATAATAGAAAGACATGTTTCATAACAATGACAACGGGGGGTTTCATAAGGTCACTATTTAGACGGCTAAACGGCCAAAATTCGAACCTTAAATGTTACAATGTAACAAGCGGCAGTTTATATCGGGAAACAAAGAAGGAAGTACTCACAGGATTAAATCGTTCTTGCTCATGTTGGCGGTGCTGAGGATGGGACAGCCTTTCAGAAACTCCTCTGTCTCTATGCGGGGATGTCAGTTGTAACCTGCTGCTCCTCAACTGTCATTTAAACCCCGCTCGCATGGACACAATCTTCTATCAGCTGCTACAGCGCTGAGGGCGCGGCCATCTTGAAAAACCACGTGACCATAGCAGGAAACGAGATGACGCTTCAAAATAATAGTCGTTTTCTATATTTAGTCGTTATCTACATTTTGTTCCCTTAAACGTCAGTATAGTTTGTATCATCATCATCATCATCATTATTATCATCATCATTATTATTAGTAGTAATTCTTAATTGTCCTTCTCTTCACCTTTGTGTTTCTTCAGGAAAGAAAAAAAAACTTATCGAGGTACAGTACTTACGTTTGCCAAGCACATATAGAATTAATTAACTGAATTATAATTGAATATATTAATTATCTCTAATTTTATAAATTAATTAGAGTGTATACATTTGCCACCAAGGAAACAAAGCTACCTGCTGCATTTATTAAAGCTCTTTTCACATATGTACAAAGGCATCCAATACAGCATAAAATTACTGCACTTTATTTATTAAAAAAAAGAAACATAAATCTCCTTTTAATAACAAAGCCTATTTGAAATGATGATGTGATGAAGAAAAAAACAGAAGCAAGAGCTAGAGCACTTCAATATGAAGTGGGGCATCAACAAGTCTCTGAAACAGTAAGCAACAAAAACAAGATAAGGGGTGTTTTAATTGAGTAAGAGCAGCTTGTGAAGAAGTTCTCATGCTAAAAAAAAAAGCAAAGTAATCATAATCGTCATGTAAATATTTTTGAAGAGAGTGGTATGGCTGAGTAAAAATGTGTATATTCATTTATCATTCTTCTTGTAAAGTAACATAAATTTATGAAAAATCAATGCTCAAAAACTCATAGAAACTCATTGTTATCGCTTGTAAAACCAAAATATCATCACTTAAAATTTGCACTGCGTGTATGTGTTCTTAACCTACATATCATTGCTTCACAAATTCTTTGTATAATGCCTGCTGTTTGTTCAGTCACTCTCACAAACACCCTAATTATTTAAACACTTATTAACAAGACTCCAGTGTAAAATGTAAAAATAATATGATACAATTTTACTTCTATTATATTCCTGTGTTCATGTTTTTGTAAAATTCATCCAGATCACTGAGGCTTAACTGCACAAAACCTCATATTTACACACACTAAAAATCTGCAGTAAACTATATTCTGGATCATGCAAACTATATTTTGTCACTGTGAATATATCACACAGCTTACTGCAGAATGTATCATATACACATGAATATAAACAGAAAATACAATCACATATCTAAAGTAGGTCCAAACATAATGCAAACAGCTTGTAAATAGCTTTATGTGCCAAAAGTCTCTCCAGTTTTGTCTCCATCTACGGCTGTTGCTGGTACTGTCCCTCTGTGGCGGTGTAGAAGTCATCCAGGACACTCTGTAGGTAGTCAAATGTGGGCCTGTCTTCAGGTCTGTTCTTCCAACAGGACATCATGATATCATACAGCTCAGTGGGACAGTTGTCGGGCTGAGGCATCCTGTAGCCGCGCTGTATCGAGGACATCACCTCTCCTTTAGTCATGCCTGCAGACACCAAATCAGTGTAAATACTGCTGGAAAGGCTTCCAATGAGAACCTTTTCCACAGGGAGTCACATTCCCAACCCGAAGTAGAACACAAAGTCACCAGCAGAGGGCAGTCTTTCTCAGCATAACGCCTCACTGCTTAGTGGGTTATAAAAGTTATGGTTACAGTTAGAGGAGAGGTTTATGAAGTTCAGAACAGTATAATACAATAAATATATCAACACAAACACTTCACTCAGTCACGTAGACACCTGAGTCTCGACAAACATATACCAGAATTTCAATAAAAAAATAAACATAGGCTTGTGATGCCTATGTGTTTACAGGGTTCAACAAAGGGACTAAAATTTAAATGATTTCCTGAATACTTTCAGTTAGTTTGCTTGTTTTAGTTCATTTTATAAGTGCATAATGATTTAAATTAGCTTTCTTTTTTTCTGAGTACTTGTTTGTAATTTTGAGTTATTTAAAGTGCTTTTTTTACAAGTAGTATCAGCTTTTAGTTTAGCTTCAGTCATCTGTAATAACCATAAATGAAGAAGAATATTACTGGTAAAACATACCTAATACAAACGGTTCTCCATCTGAGCTCTGTATTGTTAGAATTTCTATCATATTATTGAACCCAATATTTTAATTTAATAGGTCAAGGCCCTTTAATCCAAGACAATCCATCACATTTTATACACTCATGATAAAAAGACTAAGGTTTTACATACCAGGACATAATAAAAACTAACCTGGTTATTAGCAGGTCTTAAAGTTAGGTAAACTCAAGTGCGGAAGAACAGCAAAGCATGATACCATGTCGTTATTTATTTACCAAAAACTAAAATGCACAAGCAGTGATTCCATATGAATTAACAGGAAAAACATCAGCTGCAGGTTATCAACAGCACTGCGGTGAATATTTACCTGGGTAAGGGATTTTCCCATAGGTGATAATCTCATAGAGCAGGACTCCGAATGACCACATGTCAGATTTGATGGTGAAGGTGCCATAGTTAATAGCCTCTGGAGCAGTCCACTTTATGGGGAATTTGGCTCCTGTGGAATGCACACACAAACAGACATTGTGAAATTGTGAAATTATATTCCTATTATTCCCTCACACAATCCCAAAGATCACCTGTTCTGTTTTTGTAAATAAGGGTTTAGATTCTATCTGTGTAGCTGGATTTATTTCAAAACGTCGACTGCAAATAGTTTCAGCATCCTGGTTCCAGATCAGTGATCACACGGGTTTCATAGGTCACTTGAGAAATAGTATTCAGACACTTCCTCGCACACTTTACTGCACAGTTGCTTTAATTTGAAAAGGATGAATTATGAATGAATTTTTTCCCCACAATTAAAAAAGGCCAAAACAGGTTTTTGAAAAATTCCCACCATATATGTTAAAAGTTAAGTAATGAAAGCGGTCATCGATGACATGGTGGTAGAGTGGTTAGCATTGTTGCGAAGAACTCCACATCCTCAGTGGTTCATTGATTACATTGCACAGACTCTTTTGGTAAATCCTTTCTTCATTACATTAGAAGGGATTCACTCAATACAATGCGCACGACAAGCATCTGCCATCTTTCCACAAATATTCTACTGCATTTCACTCTTGTCTTGGCTATAGTGAAATAGTCATCACCATGCTAAATGGCAAACTGACATCCAAGTCTCAGGTTTCTGAACTCTGCAGGATGTTTCTTCAGAATGTCTGCTGTTTACCACACTTTGTGTTTGTGTTTCCTAAACACTTCACTCTGTGTCTCAGCTGACGACTCTAATGCTTTTGTAATTCTTGAAATGCACTGTATGAAAAATGGCAGGGTGTGGGCTTTCTTTAACTCACTCTGGCTTCTGTCTAGCTGCTCTGCCATATCGTTCTCTTCTATGAAAAAGATTTCTAAAGCTCAGCTGCAGAAGCAGCCCAGTTCTCGGTCACCTCCCTGACCACGCCTAAGTACACAATTTGAGCACTCTCAGAATAACCCTGTTCATTCCAAATGTTTGAAATTTCACAATCACTAAATGGTCAGTGTTTTGGAAATGGTGGTTTACCCCACACATCAGTCTCCTAGCTCGCTTCCTGTCCTCCACTGTCCTCCAGTTCGTGGCATGTTACAGGTGTGAAATCAAAACCATACTGCGTAGGTATATACTTTATGAGCAGACAATTCAGTTTTCCAAAATTTGACTGAAAATATTTCTAAAACTATGTTTAATTTTTGACATTTTATTTATTTATTTTTTCTAATCGAATGATGGGGAAATGTTGGCTGCACCAAAAGGACTCCCTGCTTCATTTTAACCTTGTGGGAGTGTGAAAGGAGGTAGTGTAGTTTGGGGGCATCAGATGTATTGGTCACTGTGGTGTGATTTCAGTGAGACAAAAGTGGAGCGACTGGTACATGAAACCAAAAGTGTCTGATTCGACATAAATCTTTGCGGGTGCTTCCACTTCTCAAAAGGGGCTTTTTGTTTCGCTGTGTCACAAGCATCAAGCCAGGGCAGTGTCTCATTTGTGCTGGGAAAGCCCCCTTCCACAGAAAAAGTGGAGACGTGTTCAAATTCTCATACACATACACACATACACATAGACACACATATACAAGCACACACATACACATAGACACACACACACACACACACACACATACACGCACATACACATACACACACACACACATACATACACACTTACCCTCTCTGGCAGAGTACTCGTTATCCTCAATGATTCTCGCCAAGCCAAAATCTGCTATTTTACAGAGCAGGCTTTCAGACACCAGGACATTAGCTGCCCTGAGGTCTCTGTGAATATAATTCTTCTTCTCAATGTACGCCATGCCCTCTGCTATCTGTAACAGAGCAAGAGGAAGGTGTGTAGTCTTAAGCATAAGAGTGAAAGGGAAAAAAATCAAAACCTACATAAAACAGAAGAAATGTGAAAAAAATAATCACCCCTGTTACAAGCAAATAATAATTACAAGCAAATAATAACAATCTGTTATTAGATCATGTGGATGGATGGATGGATGGATGGATGGATGGATGGATGGATGGATGGATGGATGAATGGATGGATGGATGGATGGACACTGCCAGTGTGATGCGGGGACAGAACGACCTCATGTTTGAAATAAGAAAGTTTCTTGGAGAAGTGAAAGCATGCAGGATTCACAGTAGTGAGACAAGTGAGTAGCGAGGTCACGAAGAAGCATATTGGTGTAATCACCTGTGCAGAGAAATCAATGAGCTTGGGCAGCTGCAGTCTGCATCCTGTGTCGCTCTTTAAAAAGTCTAGCAGGCTCCCTGAAGAGGAGACAGAACAGAAAACAGCGTCAGTGCTTTGCATGTCTGCATCTATGCCTACACTGGAGCGTTGACTCTGTGGTTATAGGCCACAAAATTTCATAATAACCAGTTCAGTTTTTTTAAAGACTTTTGACATTTACCATTTGCCATGAATTCAGTGATGATGTAGATGGGTTCTATCTTGGTGACAACAGCGTAGAGCCGCACCAGCCTGTCGTGCTGCAGAGTCTTCATCACGTTGGCTTCGTCCAAAAAAGCTTCAGCCGTCATGGTTCCCGGCTTCAGCGTCTTCACTGCCACTTTGGTTGTGTTGTTGTAGAATGCTGAGTGGAGAACGCATGGGGAAAGAAGAACTTTAAAGCATGACAACCTTTGCTACGTGGCTTTGGACTGTTTTCAATGTTTCCCTGTGTAAACAAATACGTTTCCACAAGCAGTTTTGTGGAAACTGAAACAACTAGACCCAATGAATGCAAATTAAGAGAAAGAACGAGAAGGAAAACACTGTGTTTACTGTTTAAAGTTCAGTGACAGGTGAGAAAAATATGCCATGCTGCCAAAAGCTGACCACTGATGCATGATTGGACATATTTGTTTACGTGTTACAGTGTCTGTAAAGGTGGATTTTTGTTTCCATTTTAAGGTGGTTTCAGTTCAGATGTAATGCAGCACATCTGTAAATGAATATTCCACAAAACTGCATAAAGGAAACCCGAATCCATGGAACAAATGTTGGGATCTGCTGCTACTCATAAAACTGCATTTCCTTATATAGCCACTCAGTGTCATTATGAAGTCAGGCATGACACCCTTTCCATCCGTTAAACACCCTGTTATTGGTAAGTCAGGTAGGTGTGACCTGAATACACCACATAACCTCAGCACGGTGACGTTATCATCACTCTTTTTTTGTGGTTTTTTGGGGGGCAACACATATAATATAAATAATTGTATGTGTTGAAGTTCCACTAAAGTGTGAACTCTCGACAGCTAAAAGTGGGACCAAAAAGAAGAAATGCATACCCTTTACAGCAATACTTCTGGCCCACAACAAAAAAACAACTGTTGTTTCCCCTTCACGTCTACTGAAGCCTGTCTGACCGACAAATTCTGTCATACAGGACACGGCAGATCTGGAGTCCGTCTGTTAGCTGTACCTCGGATTCAGGAGCAAAGTGTTTAAACCAGGGGTCTCGAACTCTAGTCCTCGAGGACCGGTGTCCTGCAACTTTTCCATGTGTTCCTGTTGCAACACACCTGAATACAATTAGTAGGTCATTAGCAAGACTATAGAACTTGACTGCATGCTGAGGTGGCAATTCAGCCATTTGATTCATGCTACAGCAGCTCATGAGTGAATGAACATGGTGCAATAAAAGTACTTTTAGAAGTACATTTTTCCAAACACTCACATTCACTTAAATTTACATGAGTAGGGTTAGGGGTTGCCACTTCAGCATGCAGTCAAGTTCTGTACTCTTGCTAATGACCTACTAATTTTATTCAGGTGTGTTGCAACAGGGACACATGGAAAAGTTGCAGGACACCGGCCCTCGAGGACTGGAGTTTGAGACCCCTGGTTTAAGCCTTTCATATTAAGTACAAACATACTAGGGTGGTTAAACTCAGTTCATTTAAATTCAATTCAATTCAATTCAATTCAATTTGACTCAGTTTTATCTAAATAGCGTCAAATCACAACAACAGTTGCTTCAAGGAGCTTTATATTGTAAGGTAAACACCCTGCTAGTTTATGGTATCCATCTATTTTCTTTCATTTGTCCAGTTTGGGCCCAGTTTGGGTGAGAAACGTGTTCCCCCCCTGGACAGGTTGTCAGTCTGCCACCGGGCTAACACAGAGAGACAGACACCCACACTACAGCCAATTTACAATCACCAGCATGTCTTTGGACTGTAGGAGGAAGCCAAAGTACCTGGAGAGGACCTGCAAACTGAACCCAGAATGGGCACAACCGACTGGTGGATTCAAACACCACTGTGCAGTTTGTCTTTTTAGTCTTTTTATCAAATTTGTTTTTTTGCCGTGGACAGTAGATCTCAATCCTGAACACACACACACACACACACACACACACACACACACACACACACACACACTCATCATACAAAACCTCTGAAGTTTCAAAATCATCAGCACAGCTGCAGGGCGAAAAATAGGTTAAATGTTGCACATGAGGAAGGGAAATTGTTGTGCTAATTATTTTTACATTGGAAGTATATATTATCTGTCACCCAAATTGAAAGTTGCATAACTTTTATTCAGATCCTGGCAGGTGCAGTAACATATCTACATTAGATAATGCAACTGCTGTGCAAATTCCATTGCATTCTTTATTTATTCATGACTTGTTGGCAGAGCTATTCTAAAGATCCTTTGGTCAGGTTGTGTTAGCTTTGTTCTCTTCAAGTGATAAAACCCTGACAAAAACCTCATTTTTGTGACATTTCCTTAACAACAAAGGAAATGTTGTTGCCTTACATAATGATAATAATAATATGATTTGTGAGTTGATTGAATGTCACATTGTAGCGTGGAAACTGCATACAGTACGTAAGTTTGAATGCAAAGATGTAAGGTGAGTTGTGGTTTGTTTGAACTCTTATTATAACTCCCTCTGTGTATAATTCACAGAGTTTTATTGTGTTTTGGAGTCAGTTATGGATGTACTGCCAACTGGTAAATTTAGTCAGGAGAGGTTCTGTAATGATAGCACTTGCTTGTTTTTTTTACACAATTTTATTGTACATGTACAATGACAATAAAGTGCTATTCTATTCTATTCTATTCTATTCTTTTATCCCAGACCCACAGTGAATACACCTCTATAAATTCATCACATGTAGCTTTTTAATATTAAAAATGTCTTTAATACATTGACAATAATTCTCGTTTTTATTATAAAGCTGTTTGTCAGTGAATCTAATTGTAAAGATGCTGTTAGGAAAGAAGAGTCGGACACAGCTGTCGTCGTTGAAGTGAAAATTATACCTTGAAGTATTGATGTAACTATCACATCATTTCCCACTAACAGAGATGGCACAAATGGCAACACACTTGTTCTCACATACTTCCCCTTATATTTAACGAAGTGAAAAATGCAGTTGCGTAAGTCAGAAGCCACAAAAAACAAAAAATCTTTGAAAAAAGCGCTTAAAAGCCGTAAAACAAAGTCAGCGTCGGGTTATATTTAGGTTTGTTCATAAAACTGTGCAATAAAACCTTCTCTGCGGTAGCGCTTTTGACATATCATATGCATATATTTGTTTGTGATCATTCCTCTGAAACCTCAGACGCAAATCATCCCACGGACTCAAACATTTCCTCCACAGACGACAACACTCATTGACACATGAATGGGATGGTCTGAGCCCAGAGGCAGACATGCAGGCGGTCGAGGTTTTGGTTTTTTTTGTAACAGAGCGCGGTCCTGTACCTCATGGACAACAAAAGTAGGAAGTCATTTTTGTTTTAATTAGAGGGAAATGGAACTTCCTTGTACCGCTCACTTCCCTGCATCTGTGTTTACTGTAAATCATAGAAGGGAATTAGAAATCTTGTTCCTTCATAAAGGAGCTCATAAAAAGATATGCTCCCTTGTTACTTATCTACTGTCTACCAGTCTTTGATTTTCTCTTGTCAAGTGCCAAATCCGTGTATCTGCCACTTACAGGCCGGTCGCCTTCTCGGAAATAACGCTGGGAATGTCGTGGAATTCATGAGGTAATAATTTACCAGTGATAAAAGGCCACATGCCCTACCTCTCGTGCTCTTTGTAAAACAATACTGTTGTGTATCTTAAAGGGACCTCGTTGTGGTCTTTTTTTGAAGGGCTAGAATGGTCAAATCATTGTGCGTTCCCTTTCTTTGGCAATTACTTCCCTTGTCAACTCTTGGACATAAAAGTCATTTCTACTCACCCATCCAGACTTCTCCAAACTGGCCTGCTCCAAGTTTCTTCACCATCTTAATAGAGTCTTTGGATATCTCCCAGGCATCCTTATCCCAAGGTTTCTGAGCTTTGGGTTTTGCACAAGGACGTTCAAGTTTACGGCACAGGCCATCCGATTTGTCTGGAAGGCACACATACAGACAGTGCTCAGTCTTCCTAATCAATAACATAGCATGTGGCAACAAGGAAGCACCCAAAGAAATCATACAGTCATTTACATACAAAGCATAATTCTACATAAGGCCACAGCTTGTATGTTTCTAAAACCTGTTTATGTGGACTAAACAAACAGGATATATGAGGTTTATTAGAAGAGGCATGAGCACGCTACACTGTGAAAAGGTTGTTAAGGAAGTTACTGTAAAAGTGGCTACAGTGTTGCTGTTTTTCATCAACAGTATTCAGTATTGCTTTTAATAATAGATTTTTTTTTTTTATTTACAGTATTTTTCTTTACATTTATAGCATTATTAGGTTGTTTAATTGATATCATTATTACTTTATTTTTATTTGCAGTAATAAATAGTCAGTACTGTAAATGGACTTGCAGTAGAAATTAATCTTTTATTTTCCCATATAAAATAATATTTCACAGATACAACATTTTAGTGTGAAAACAGACTTTTGGCTGCACTGTACTCACTGTGATAGTGTTTAATCATGCTGCTAATATCCCGAAAGGAGATTTTAGGAGAGATGTAGCAGCCGCCATTATCCAGCATCCTGATCTTGTAATGTTTCACCGACTCTGTTCCCTGGGCGTCCACATCTCTGATGGACAACGAGTAACTCCCTGTGGAAAAATCATGAAGAAAAAAAAAGAGTGACTGGTGATTCATGATCATTCAAATCGAGCACACACAATGTCACAACTCCACGTGTTCAAAGTGGAGAATGCTGCTAAATGTATGTCAGTATCTCAGAGCTGCTATGGTAGCCATACCTTTTGATGTTTCACTTTCTCTGATTAGATAAGCGCCTGGCCTGTTCGCTGGTGCCAGCAGCTGCCTCTCTGCATCCTTCCTTGTGATGTCCTTGAAAAACCAACTGCAGGGAACAAAAAACATAATAAATATTTGGTAACATACACAACGTTGATGCTGAATGCAAAAATGAATAATGTAATCTGAATAACATGAAGTAATATTAGGAAACAAGTACATACTCCTCTGTCTCCATGGTGTCAGCTTGGGCCACATAGTTGGATGGGATGAATCCCTCTTTGTTGTTTACCAGAGACTTTGCTTTCCACCACTCACCATGTCTGTCAGTTCATGAATATATATTTACATTTTAGAACAATCGTTTGCATTGACAGAGATGTTCTGAAAAGGTCTTGAAAGATGATTTTTTCAAATTAAATTCCGTCGTTTAACTTTGTGTAATTCCTATATTCAGAGAAATATTATTTCTGAACTAAAATGTTATTTTGTGTCACGGGCCTGAAATACATTCACACATTGCAGAAACCTTTTATAAAACTTATATGACATTTTTTATAACAAAAATTTAGCATTAACTGTTTAGTTTACATTCATTTTCATACATTCTCAGCCTCATTTTCAGAGGCTCAAATGTTACTGGACATCACAGAGGAAGTAGACATAATACCTGAAATTGATTCACCGAGTTAAACTTTTATATTTTGTCGCTGTAATTTCAACTATGAGGCCAAAAGAGATGTCTTTGCAAGTGAGGGAGACCATCGTTAGTCTGAAAAAACATAACAGGCCTGTCTGAAAGATGGCACAAAACTTTAGGAATGGCTAAATCCCAAATTACTGTGCATGCTGAAAAGATTGTTCCCTTGGTTAAGAAAAATAACTTCACAACCATGTAAAGACGCAGTGAGGACATTGTATCACTGTCATAGTCTGCAATCGAGAAATGCCTTTCTAAATAAAATATAGAGGGTTCAGAACACTCAGGGAGTGTCACCGGTGGGCTAGATTAGGCTTTGCAAAAAAGCAAAACAAGATTTGGACAGATGAAACCAAATATGGAGAAGGAAGGAACCAGGCCATGATTAGAAAGAATAAAAAGAAATTTGGGGTTTTTTTGCTTTGAATTTTTTTGAGTTAGAGAAGAGAGAAGCCATCTGCCGTGACTGACTGGGGGAGAGGAGAGGGCGACGGGGGGCCTGAAAGCTGAAGGCTTTGCCTCCCATTCTACTTTTAAATATTCTAAGAACCACAATAAAGTGCTTTACTGGGATGATGTGGTACGATGAGGTCTTTAACATAAGACAGGACTTGATCGTCCAGCACTTTCTATGTGAAGAGAAGAATTTTAGATCAGATTCTGAATTAAACAGCGAGCCAATGAAGAGAAGCCAACATGAGAGAAATACGCTCTCGCTTTTTAGCCCCTGATTAAAAATCCAGACTACAAAGGATTTTTATTCAAATAGTAAAAAATAATCTTTATATGTAAAATGATGTCAGTTTGTCTATCTAAAACTGGGGGGCTATATATAAAAGTGGATGTGATTCTTGCCATTTGGAGAAATGATGATGCATTTTCTGAGAATGAATCAGTGTACCAGAAATACCAGACACTCACTCTTCTAGAATTTTCATTTTTTCTCCCTTCTTGAATCCTAAGTCATCAGGATGTGCAGCTTCATATGGGAAAAGGGCAATCACTATTTTACCCACCCCCTTTTGTTCTGAAATAGGAGAGAGAAAATTGTCATCATTTAACACATGCAAATAGGCTCATAGATCAATACAAAGGTTGTGCTATTTTTAAACTATGTAAAGACTCGGGGATGACATGTACAGAAACGTCAGACAGAAGCAATTATAGGGCATGCACCTAACTTAACAGTTTACTCAACCTACTTATAAGTAGCTGTAGTCTCAATCAGTAATGACTAATGATAACTTTATGTTTAAAGTGCAACTTAGTTGGATGTACTTAAACGCCTTTGTGTACATTGATAAGTTAAAAGAGTTTCAATATAATGCGGAAAATTACATGGTTTTCACGTCAAATGTAGTGACTAGCCTTCCTATAAGGATCTCTTTTCTAAATAAAAACTATCATAACTAAGATAAGTCCAGACTCAGATTAGTTTCTATTTTAACCTATACTCACATATTTGACTGAACGGTTTATTTATTCCAAGGTTTAGCTTTGAAAGATAATTTTCTTAGTAAATTTGCTAAATTGGTAAATAAACCTTGAAACCTCAAAATTTGCTGGTAAAGTCTCAAAATGGGTCGAAGTTAAACAACTAACAAAAGAAGATGAGGATTTTGTCTTTCATGACTGTGAGGATTTCTGGGGCCTAACTGTTTCAGTATACATACTTTGAGGTGAGTGAATTCCATATTACTACGTACGGTATAGTAGTACGAAACAATGAACAGACAGCAGATAAATAAAGGAAGAAAGGGTCGTACCCTCCATTTTTTGGAACACCTGACCCGGTAACAGGGAGTTATTCTGCAAAAGGAAACAATATTAAAGTTACAGTGTTTTTCTATCGTCATTACTTCCATTATTTTAAGGCAGACATCATTTACATAGAGATTTTTGCACAGACTTTTGTCATTTCCTTGTAATAGATGTCATCATTTGCAAATGGGAAATTCTATTAGGCAGGAAACATTGAGGAACTGTTTTCAAAAACAAAAAGAAAGGTCGCATCTTTGATGTAATATGTAACGAAAACTGAATCATTCTGTTCTTCATTTACAATAATGAAAAACAAACCAAATGACGATTATAAGTCAGTTTTTGATTGAATGAAAACAATAGCATGCTTTCCATTTATGATTTGATTTTTTGTTATCTAACGATTTTGTTGCTGTTAACACTCAACCACACTTGAGATTGAGTGTAAGGTCCACCCCAGTCTGACTACTTACCGTGTTTACTTTTGGATTAAAGGTGGGGTCTCTAACATAGCGTGACTGTTCAGAATGCACAGCGTGTTGGCCCATTTTTTGGTCCACACCTCCACTCAGACCTTGATTTAGCGTGGATTTCATGCAGCCCATTCTGTCTGCACGAGGAAGTGAGAAAAAGGAAGAAGGAAGAGAGCTGTTACAAATATACCATTTACACCTACTGAAAAAAATGACATGTATTAAAAGTGTGGCAGCAGACACCTGTGACTTTTCAGTTCTTACATGTGGAAATAAAGATCCAAACTGGTGTCATGTTTCCAGTGTTATTTATAAGTTCAACATAAAGGGGGCGATAACAAGAAGCGATAATAAGAAGTTGTTTCACAAAAACAAACTGCTGCACATGTGCAAATGTAACTGTAATAACTCCACGGCAGACCCGAACCTCGGTTTCATGCTTCTCAGCATCTTTATTATCTCGGTTGCTGTCCTTACACGCGGCTGCAGCTTTGCAGCTCGCAGTCACATACACTAACAACAACCACATCAGGACCTATAAGTGAATGAGGCGTGATTGCTCATGCTGTCCAGCTGCGTCCGCCTCCCTTGCAGCCGCACCACAGACCACGCCCCGCCACAGTAATCTTCTGTAGATAAAATATACTGACTGTACTGACTTTTATACTGGCACACAGATTTACATCTTATGGGAATGTCATAGGAAATGTGCAGCACCACTTTACCAGATATAATAATAATGATGTCAACCTCTAACTGGATTGTTAACATAATAGGGGTGCAAAGGTATGCATTGCTGAGTAATACTCTTTCTATCATACATCAAAAGGTGTAAACAAAATTTTTTTAATCATATTTATATGGGGAAGTATTTCCAGTACAATGGGTGTTTTTTTTCACCATTTGGCTCAAAACACAGATTGTTCCGTCTAGAATGCGTTTTAATTTCTTGCTCTGTTTTTAGGGATCTTTCAGTGACCAAGTGAGCTGCTGCTGTCTTTGCAACCTTCAGGAAAAGAGCTTTCAGTAAAAACGAGAAGCAGCCAGAGGGAGGATTTGATGATGCAGTGTAGCCAAAATAGACTTGAATGAGACATTCTGCTACTTCTGCCTCTATATCCATAGCGTTAGCATCTTACAAGACCTGATGAGGTTTTACATGCACAGGTTCTGGACTGAGCACACGCTTTGTATCATTTATATCAGACCTGAGTGGGTTTAAAATACATACAGTCATGTCATTTTCTATGATATAAGCATATCTTCATTTGTGAGCTTTGAATGCAAGCTTCAGGCTTCTGGCAGAGACAAGCTAGCTCTTTCACCATTTTGCTTATTATACCTTATGCTAAGGTAGACTAATGACTTACTGGATTCAGCTTTATATTTAACAAGATTACAACTAGTAACAGTCTTTTGATCTAACTTTCAGCAACACCATGGTAACCAACGTTTCTGGTAGTCTAAATGTCATTAGCCATGGCACTTCTCACACAAACTCTAATATTTCAGGTGAAAAATTCTACGTTTTGTGCCAGATCTGGGTGTTACTGCTGTAACTCAACAAAGATTCGATAAGAATGGGAATGTCTCAAAGTAGTACTTTAGAAAAAAATATGTCGCAATGTCACTGCTACTTCCCTGTATTCTGACATGGTTGCAATTTATCCAATGCTGGTTTCTGTTCAGGGAAATCAAACATGTACGTGTTTGCTGCATTGTTTTTTCTTATTTTGACTTTTGTGTGGGTGGCTGTCTGCTAACCAGCATGAAGCCCACCACCACCAATGTGTACTTGCATTCTACATGCACACATACTGACCGCATGCCCACAAAGATGACAAAGTCACAAAGAAAGAAACCCAACAACCTTTTAACTGGTGATGTTGGGTTTTAT
Source organism: Oreochromis niloticus (assembly GCF_001858045.2). Classification (NCBI taxonomy): domain Eukaryota; kingdom Metazoa; phylum Chordata; class Actinopteri; order Cichliformes; family Cichlidae; genus Oreochromis; species Oreochromis niloticus. The sequence continues at coordinate 5,604,625 of NC_031982.2, read as the reverse complement.
AAGAGAGAGGTGTTATAAGTTTTAAAATGTATAAAAGTCAAAAACATTAAAAGTATGTATCTCCTATATTGTAGTTTTAAGGACAAACAAAGTGACATTTGTACCTTGATTTTAACAATGAAAATATTTTACAAAGGTAATGTGTGAACATAAAAAGGATTTTTATATAAGAGTCTATGAGGACAAGATGCTCTCAACAGTGAGGACAATTAAAACTAAACATCCTATGAGTGCGAAACACCACCTTTAAAACCTTTTACACTTACATTGTCAAGCAATGTGGCTTAAAAGCACAAAAACATAAAGCACTAAAATTAAACCAGGTCAAATAAACTTGAGTGCTTCCCTACAGGGAAAAAAAGGGGAAAAAAAGAACAAAGCATGTTGCTGTAGAGCAGAAGGGCACGTTGGTTTTTAACACCTGTTATTCAAAGTACAACGGAAAAATAAATAAATAAAAAGTTTATGTCGTTCTCCAGGAAACTAAAGTGCGCAGCTGAACCGCAGAGAAAAAGGGAACATGTTCAACTAGTCCTGTAGGTCAGCAAATAGCCTTTTAAATTTTTCAAACAGCTAGAACAGAAGTTCTAAGGAGATGACATATTCTTTGGTGAATTGTGTCAGGACAGTCAGAAAATAAAACAGGGCAAAACAAAAAAGAAAACCCCCACAAAAAACGAATTAGCGTGGGTTGTTTTTTTTGTTTTTTTTTTAGTGCTAGCTAATATGCTCTACATGCTGGCGCTAACATGTTGATTTTTAGCCACCTTTAGCATATGGTAGCATGCTAATGTACGGTATGCTAATTGGAGAAAGCACTGCTTAGGCTGGCAGAAATATTATTAGGTTATTATATTGAGGCATATTAGGTTTTCAACCAAGCCAAACAGCTTAAAGGAAATTTTGACTTGATAACATTACTATCAGTAATAGTAAAGTAATACATGTTAGGGAAAGAATATGACAAATCCCAACAACAGGGTTCACCTGGAGGGGAACACGAATGACTGTTGATCTGAAACTAGAGTACTTCTTTAGCAACACCAAAACCTAGCTTTATGCATGCTAAAAGCATTTACTTCTGTTGCTTCTAGGCTGCCGATAACACAGCTATCCTACCATATAATGTTAAAAATGGTTAATATCTTATATTTATGTGGAAGGGCTGAGTGCAGAATAAAGTTGCTGGACCTAGCTGGCCTGAATTGAGTTGTTTGACTAAGAGTTAGGGGGGAAACACAGCATTAACCTAATGCAAATAGAAAACAAGCACACCTGAAAACCAGCCTACAACACATTTGTGAACTGAGATGGCAGGGAGTAAATGTAAGGAAAAAGGCGAAACCATATTTTTCTTGGTAGAAAAAGGTCAGTGAATGAGTCCATTAGCCAGCGGTTTGGCAGGTTTGCACAGGCTTGTTTTGCACTTTGTTGGTTCAGTGCCTCTGTTATATTTTTAACTTGTCAGCAAACAGCCGGAAACTAGGGGTCTGAACGGCTTAGGGGCACACACGCACGATATATTGGACTATGACACACACACTTCCTCCTTTTGCAATAGACTGAGGAAAAGACTGGATACGTGAATAAATGCAGTGAATTTTAATGTTTAATCCGTCGCTATACCATACATGAAACCATACGAATAAAACTTTTATAATAGAAAATAAAGCATTGATTTTAAACATGTTGCACTGTAGAGAACTTTCCTTAAACTAATTATACTTCATGTGAGTTATGACAGTGCTTAATTAAGCACAGTCATGTGGATGCTTTATTAATTAATAAAGCATCCCCAAAAACACAGAACAAACAAACAAAAAATAATTAAATTTAATAAAACTTCTTACATTTACCTTTTTCCTACTAATAAAAAAAGTTACATACACTTTTACCTCTCCTAATGCGTCTGTGTAAATCAAGCATGCGTCTGCCTGATGTCACTTGGACTCAGTATACGTTACAGCTTACCTCTCTCAATCTGTATCCCAGGTTAAGAAAACGGTTAATCCAAAATGTAGAACCGTTTCACTCCTCAGCTACGTCCTCTCTGTGCTTGACATGGAAGTGGGTGACACACGCAGTGCGCTGGTGTTGAGGTGGTTTGACAAGTGGGTCAGCTGGCCGACCTGGACTGTTATACCAATGAGTGAATGAGGAACTGGTTGGGGATTTTTCTTTCTTAGTGAAACTTCCTGGTACAATTGTCTAATGATTATTTGCATAATCAGCACTGCGCGCGCGCGCGCACACACACACACACACACAGAGTGAAAGAGACTGAGAGACACAGCAGACAGATGGTTTTTCAGCGCTACACATATGGAAATACTATACTTGTTTAACCTGAAGTGGAGGAGAATTTTCCAGTGTGTCATAGAGTCCCTTTAATGTAATCCTCTTAAAAAACAAAAACAAAAAAAATAAACATATTTTATTTTCGTCTCATGTCCTTTAAAAAAAAAAAAATTAAATAAATCATTCTATACACTTTCTATCAACTGTTCACAGTTGAAGTCTAATGCACGTTTCATAAATTCTCTCACAGTGCTACCTGCTGGTCAAACCGCAGGCGTACAGCAGCACAGAAGACTTGCATTTTTCCTCTTGTCCAGTTTATTTCACTTTGTTTGACATGGAGAGTAGAAAATACGGTTATGCACATTCAGACAAACAGCTACAAATTTCACAGAATCATGCACCTGCCAAAATCCAACATGCTGAACAGACCAGAGTGAGCCCCGAAACAGTTACATGGCAGTTTACAACCTGAACAGCTGATTGAGTGAGGATTACAAAATAAACAGTTATAGCTACATTATCTTTAGTATGATCGACTTACTGTCAAGCTGGAGGATTACAGGAAGGTTATAGTTAGCAAAAATGGTGAAGAAAATGACAGAACACAGAGTTTTGTGCATGCGTGGTGGTCTGTACAGATGATAACGTCAGCTAGCTATTACACACAGTAGCAGGAACATAGCTCAGGCTCAGTGTCAGAGAAAACAAACAATGTTATAAATCCTGGAAGCTCCACGGAGTATTGCATATCTACATTTAAGGAACAGTTTGACATTTTGGGCAATGCATTTTCTTAGTTAACTGATGACAGATGAGAAGATCAATCTCTTAACAATGTAGCTGGAGCCTGCAAATAATTAGCTTAGCTGTCAAGTATAAAGAGTGTCTATTATGCTAATTTGCAGCTCACTAGTACACTAGAGTGTTGCAAGATTTATGATTTTTAGAATCCTTAATTATCTCATAGTGTTGGTTACGCACTCCCTGGAGGTCACGTCACCTCTCATCCCCCTGCACGCTGAAAAGTGAAGGTAATGCGGGGCCAGTGTATTATAATGTGAAGCCAACAGCTCTGATCCAAGCAACACTATGTGACAAAACAGCTCATCAATGTCAAATGAAATATTACATACTATATTTTAATGTGATTCAAATGCAACAGGTTTTATCAGTGACCTGTGTAAAGGTGCAAGATTTGGGTGGATTTTTTCTAATGCTAATCTTTTAATTGTAACCTGTAAGGATGTTTCTGTTATCTTATTCATTTGTTTACTTCATATTAGTTAATATGTCCATCTGCAGGCCACCTCAGCGCTAACCATAGACCGGACAACATCACCCATATGTGTCTGAATTCCTACTTTGAGCATTTCTGTCATCACCGTCTTGGTCTTTTGAAACTGGAGGTTAGGAGAGAGGATTGGATGTCAATGTGAACGCAAACACTCAGTGGTTAACAACTTGTGATTAACAAGTTATTAGTCAATGAGTAGATCCTAATAATCCTTCCGAGACTTAAAATGACCATAATTTACAAAACTGACTGAGTGTTTTATCTGGTATGATCTGATATGAGGGGCTGAGCCCATAAAGACAGCAGGAAAGTTTTTAGAGGCCATGTCTGGGGGTCATTTTCCCTTAGACTTCAATAGAACTAGAAATCGTCTTGGAACAGGGGTATCCCATAACCTCGTGTCGGTGTTGTTCCTGCATCATCTAGGATCAACATTGCAACTGACCAGTCATGTTCTTGTGATGTCATAGCTTTACAACATCAAGAAAAAAAACAACAACTTTTGGATCAAATGGTAAAATTTTCAAGTCCTTTCCTTATTATTTAATACCATATAATAAATGTATTATCAAGTTAGGTTTGCTGTTGCCAAATGACTCGTGCTGGTTTACTAGTGACAGTTTTTAATAGCATTCACTAGCTTCTTGGCTAGTGCTAACTGAATGCTCAGTTGCTATGTTAATCCTGGACCAACAATATTATTATCATGTACGAACAACACAACCCAGAGACATAGGATTGAGATCTTGCAACCACATCTATCGCCCCCTGGTGGCTATTAAGACAAACTCTAGCTACATGCATTATATAGCACATAGACATTTTATCATTTCATTAGCAAGAAAGTAAAGAAATGCATTTACAAAAATGTCAAACCATTCCTCAAAGGTTGTGATAATGAAATTGTTAGAAAAGGGTTTTAAAAAAAAGGTATAAACATTTTTTTAAACATGTACATCAATCTTTAATCACTGAGCGACTGACATTTAAACTGAGTGAAAGTGCAATATTAAGTAATATTGGTGTCAACAGACCACAAGGCTACTGCTCCGTTGCATCCTGCCACTTTCTACAGTACAGAACAGTGAACACACTCTTCAGCATATAAACAAGAAGTCAAACCGCAGCATTGTCCTCTCAGGTTTACTTCAGCCCAATCCATTTTCCTCTGCAGTATTATCAACTTAGCGTTAGCATAAAGCCATTAACTGGCAGTACAATCTATCAGCACCACTACTTCTACAGACATGCTACTCCCACTGTGAGCCATTACTTCAGCACATGTCAGTGGTCTTACAAATTGCTTCAACTACTACAAAACTCACAAAGGAGCCTCGTCTATTTTCTTCCTTTATTTCAGTCCCCCAACCTATAGTGTTTAGTAACTAAGACTGAAAATAAAATTAGCTTTACAAGAGCTACAAATTGGCCTCTCTGCTTACCCCCGATTCTGAAAAGCACCCTGCAATCAATCTGTTATTCTAGTGCACAGCAGAGCCACGCTGGGTGTTCACATTACAGCACTTCTCCAGTTGAATTTGGAAGACTGTGCCCTGCTTGAAGGCATATCAGCAGTGACGGTACTACCCTCCAGCCACCAGCCCACTTTGGACAAACAGGTTCATCATGGTGGGAGCCTCACTCCATCCTGCAAATCTCCGTCTGCGGGCTGGAGTGTGCTGCAGGTTAGCTGTTCCTCTGCTCCGCCTCCCTCTGAGCCGAAGAGGAGGAGCTCTGGCTGTCCTCGGTGTCGTCTCCATCTACAGAAAAAAAAATAGCAGGTTAGAACACCACATTAAAAACTTTCTGGATGCCATCAGCTGTGTAATTGTTGCTTTTTTTAAAAAAAGTAACATCCACTGTTTGCAATAACTTATATCTCTTCTGCTAGATGTGTTCTTCATCTGGAACAACCACTTCATTTGTCCTCACCCTCTTTATATAACCAAAAGATTATTACTTCTCCTGGTGGTAGAAAGTATAGCAGGGCTCATTTTTACCTTTGTTTGGGTTAGTTAAAGTACAAAAATAATGATTTTAAAGTTTTTAGTGTAGGTCGGTGCAAGGAGCACCCTCCAGAGCTGAAAAATGAAGCCAACAAGGGAGTGGTAAAAACTGCAGTTCCTCCAGGTGGCACTAGATGAGGTTGACTCTAAAAGTGAGTACACTCAAAGACAGCTTTGATCTCCATGTGTAGTTTTCCCATATTTTATAACTCATCCACCTGCATAACTGAGTTAGGGGCACTGTGCCCCAACACAGGCAGCTGCACCTGATCGCTGCCTGCTAGGACACGTCCACTGCTCTGAGTCCTTAAACTGGACGTCCTCACTGTGTGTGTTGTTGTATCCTTTTGGAGCATTTCTCTGATCACTATTATGGTTTGCTATTTGGTACAGACCACCTCAGAAGTTTGGCTCTCATTTTCACAGTGAAGACTAAGCATTACCTTTTCAGATCCTCCAGACTTCTTCCGGATGGTGCATGGCTTTAGATGTGTTAAGGCAGCATTACTTTTCAGCTTTCCGTTGAATTTGAAAGGTGTTAAATTTGTTATAGTTTGTATAAGTTCTTAAGATGTTCTGTAACTTCTATTTTTCTTACTTTTTTAAATATGTCCTCATATGTATATTCTCCTTGTGTATATATGCCTATTTATCTATTGCCTATTTAAAGCCTTTTTTGTATACAGAGACTAAAGTGAACCAGAGTCAAATTCCTTGTTTATGTGCACAAACTAAGCCAAATAAAAATTATTCTGATAACCATCTCAAACTCCTGCCTATATGGTAGATGGCTGCTCCTCCCTGAACCTGATTCTGCCAGAGGTCTCTTCCTGTTTAAAAGAACTTCTTTCTTCCCACTGTCGCCAAGTGTTTGCTCATAGAGGATTGTTTGATTATTAGGGTTCTCTCCCTAGTACAGTAGCATCTTTACCTTGTTGTGAATTGGCCCTATATAAATAAAACCGAGTGGAATTTATATACAGGACTTTGTGCGACCAGACAGTTAAATTCTGATTTCAATCCCAGGGGTGAGAGCCAGGTACACCCCAAACAAATCACCAGTCCATCACGAGCCATTCATACAAGTAATGCATTCTATACAGTTAACACAGTGTAAAATCATGGAGTCAACTGTAAACTCCATTACAGTTTAAACTAGTAAACACCAACCACTGAGTGTATACAACACATTGGACAGGGGTACAGTGCAGCGTATTACCTCCTCCTCCTGCGTTAATGTGCAGCTGGGACAGAGACAGGGTGAGGGGCATCTCTCTGCCCTCAGGGTCGGTGGGACTTTGCAGGATGTCATGCAGGGCGTTCCTCCGGCCCGTCCTGCCAGAAGCGATGAAGTCTGCGTATGTGGCCTCAACATCAGACATCGCTCACGCATTGTTCACACAGCAACACCTACAAGAAGAGCAGCTGTACATTTACTCCCAGTGGTTCAACTACACACACCACAGTGTGTACTTTTGTACGTTGTGTAACGCAGGGTTGCTTGAAAGGTCTTGTGATATTATGATAATGCTACTTTACAAATAACACGAAAAGAGGCAATAAGACTACAATATGTATTGTTTTAATAAGTTAATTCAACCATTAAATCTCTGTACCTGCGCAGGGAGGCACGTGTGTCAGTGTTCTCTGTCTTAAGCCTGAACAATCTTGCGTGTCATTCATTTGCACAGCTATTCAGTATTTTGGTAACCCGGCCATAAAGCAGGCCTTCAAGACCTCAAGTCAAGAACCAGGTGAAGTCCGTCTACCACAAAAACACGTGACAGGATTCCGTTCTGGTTAAGTCCGGTTCTTTGTATTTCCTTACCTTTAGTGATGACGTATCTGTTGGAAGAACCCGGCGCTACATTGTGTAGGGAGGGAGTGACTTCACTCAAAGCAGCACAACGGGCCCGACATCATATCAAACGACCAAACAGAACAAACAACACAAAACCAAGTATATATGTCCAAAAAACCACCGAAGCCAAGCAACGAGCCTTCGGTAACAACACAGTGAGATTACGCTACATAGCGCGACTTGCCCGGGCTTGAAATCACCGAATATCAATCACACCAGCAGGACGGTTTGAAAAGTCCTTAATCTATTCTCCATGGCCGCCGCATCTTCCTCCTTCGCGACCAATGAGCAGACGGCAATCCGTATCTGATCGCTCATTGGACAGCGGGCACAAAAGGATGAGAGGAGAGAGCTCTGAGCAGCACCGATGCTTATGATGTGTTTCATGTCACCTCGTAAAAATGACAACCAAAATACTTAACTCAAATATATCCACTATTTAACATATAAAATAAACACACTATAATGTTGGTTAATTCGAAATTAATTCAGTGTTAGTGCTTTATAATTTTTTTAAATTTTTATTTGAATTATTATTTTATTTTTTATTCTTAATAAAAAAAAAGAATAATAACATTTATGAAATGACTTTCGTTTATCATGCAACATTGAATGCCTCAAGCTTTTTGTTGTGAAAGGCTTTTACATATCCGAGATTAAAAATGACAATATTTTCTGAGACAAAAAAAAGATTAATTGATTCTTGGAAATAATTACTTAGTTACTGAAAAAAAAAAGTTAGCTGCAGTCCAGTTTTTTGTTTTTTATTAAGCTAAATGGCCTATATTATTTATCAAATATTTCCAGACATAAAGCACTTTTTTTTTTTTTTTTTTTTTTTTTTACATTTTGGACAGTGAAGACTAGAAAGAAAATATACTGAAAATATACACTCACTTGCCACTTTATTAGCTACACCTGTCCAACTTCTTGTTAATGTAAATATGTATCGCATGTAGATATGTGAACGTGGACAAGAAAACCCGATGAATTTCAATCTGAGCATCAAAATGGGGAAGAAAGCTGATTTAAATGACACGTGTTGTGGAGTTAATCTAGTTTGCAATCCCTGTCCTCAAAACACATACAGACAAAACTAAATAAGATCTACAATCTGCAAAATAAATACAGCATAGGGCAGCACAGGGGACAAACAGTACAGTGAAGTAGCATAAAACAAGATACAGGAGATTATTCGTGACTGCATGACAGATTCCTCTTTCAAGAAGTTTAATTTTAAAAAAGGATCCCAGTCAGGATCCTGTGTCAGGCCAATTCCCTAAATAGAAAATGCTATCTGTCCAAATGAGGATTTGTGTAATGCAATCTTGCAGTTTCCATTAGGTGCTCCATTCGTTACTGAATCCAAAGCTTTTAAGGGGAACCACAAGATCACTGAGCACCTTAGGGGCCAGATTATGTAAGACTTTATAAATTTAGTTTTTAAGATTTTAGGATCGTGTAGTGTAATAAAATGATCAAAATTGCTGTTTTTTTTAAAACATTTTTTAAAATGCTAGATACATATTTTACCTGTGAAACATGTTCCCTGGATTTCTTGTCACTGACTCATTAGTCAGCCTTAATTAGTCTTTAAATACAATGCACCCCATTTTGGAAGCTTTGTAGCATGCCGTGTGAGTCATAGAACTTTAGGAAAACACATTTAGAGAAATACGATGCTTCAGTGCAGGCTATATTTCTCCATTTTTAAATGAATCATTTCAGAAGGAGGTTTGCTAGTGTGTGATTATTGATGCATGTGCACTGTGCAGGTGCTGCCACACAAAGATGAAAAACAAGTCCAAACAATGGAGTTTGGATTCAGTGGATCTCAGTGCAGAGAACATGATGGGAAGTAAGCTTAATGTCATTAGATGTAACTTTACTTTTGTAATTCCTGTTGAAAGGTGCTCTTTAAACATGACAAGGCCAGGAGATAATTGTAGGAAATGCTTGGTTCAAACCACAGGATGGCGCTGTTGTCAGAGAGAATATGAAGCGATGCCTTACAATCAGCCAAATTTGCATCAGGTATTCCTTTGATACTGTGTCAGTGGGGAGTAAAGAGTCTTTCATTATAAAACAGATAAAGAATTCTTAAAATTCTATAGTAATTTAAGCAGTGAGTAACAGGCTGTGTGGAAATACAGACCATATAGCATACAACATGTAACCAGTGATGTGGAGCCATTCATTGCCTTTGGGGGAAGCAAATACATTTCCTGCCATATCAGCTTTTATGTATAATTTGGCAATAAATAAATACAAATGAAAAATCATACAAAAGCATCAGGTGCGATGTTTGTTCTGGCACTCAGACACCAATGTCAGTAGCTTAGACTTTGTTGCCGTAGAAACGCCCTCTGCTCTTTGTATATGTGGCCGAGGGTTTCAGCGGGGCGCATTTGGAAAGTTTTGAAAAGGAATCTGATTACTGGCAAAGAGATGACATCAAATCACTCCCACCAGTTTCACAAGCTGTGCGGGTCTTCTTCTTCTGTGTGATGGCAAAGAGAGGCTCAGCTCACTTATTCACTGACAGTCTGCACTGCTGCGCTTTACCTTTCTTCAGGGGCTTCCAGCTCAAGGAACAATTCTCAGAGGAGCATGTTAAAAATTCTCTCTGTTAATGTATAGTGCCAAGCTGAACTCATACCACATCAACTACAAGGTTTTTCATGTGGACTTTTAATGTTGGACCTGCAGGGAATTTCACAAATAGACACGGCAAATGCACATTTTGTATATACAGTGTTCAGCGACTGCACATAATAAAAAACAATTACAAATGACATTCCTGAGTATGTTTACAAATTCTCAAAAGAAAGGGGAGGTTTAAAAATCCCAACCATTATGTAACTTTATTTGAAAGAATGGTACAGCTGTTTGCCTAATAAAGGTTTTACTGAAGGGTGTGAACATAAGCACCATGTAAGACTGTAGCGCTCTCTTCTCTGGTCTAGCACCTTTAACAATCCCTCATCTGAACTAAGCAACTGTATTGTATGTTTGACTAGATTAGGATGAGATGCGACATGCAACAGTGTCGTCCTCCTAAAAGTGCCTTGTGGCATGCCTTTAATAATCTTAAGAGTACTTAAAGTACATCGCTACATATCTGTGGAAAAGTATTTGTCACCTTCTTGATTTCTTAGTTTTTTGCATATTTTTCACACATGTATGTTTCAGATCATCAAAGAAAGTTTAATATTAGACAATATAAACTGAGTAAATACAAAAGTTTTTAAATTAATATTTCAATTACTAAGGGGAAGAAAGCCAAACCTACCTTAGCCTATGTGAAAAAGTATAACTAAACCCACCCTCAGTCTTTCATGTCACTGTGGAGGAATTTTGGCCCACCACACTGGAGTGTTTTCAAGAATGAACGAACAACCTGTCCTCCTCAGACCTGAACTCTTCCATTGCATGCATTTTTAATTTCCCTTTGATATTTGGGCATATTGGGACCTGATGAATGTAAAAACAAAGAATTTCCAGATTTTTTATTTTTTTTTTTACCTGATTTTTGTTTCTGAGAAAAATGAGATCCACATATGAGGATATTCGTTTAAAATTTCGACAGAATAGTGGCAGTATAATGTCCTCGTAAGTGGATATCGGGCCCTTGTAGAGCAAAATTTAGTATTTTGGTCTAGACATCCCAAAATGTGATGTCCACATATGTGGACGCGGGTCCTAGGAAGTTAAAGTCATGTCAAAGCATCTCAATTGGACTTAAGTCTGGACTTTGACTAGGCCGTTCCAAAACCTTTTTGTTTTTCAAGCCATTCCATGGACTTTTGGGTGTGTTTCAGATCATTGTCCTGCTACATAACCCAAGTGTGATTGAGCTTCAGGGCATGAACTGATGACCAGACATTTTCCTTCAGAGTTTTCTGGTAGACAGCAAAATTCATGTTTCCATCAATTACGGAGAGTCGCCCAGGCCCTGAAACAACAAAGCAGCCCCAGACCATCACACTGCCACCACCGTGTTTTACTGCTGGTATGATGTTCTTTTTATGGAATTCTGTGTTAGTTTTACACCACATGTAACAGAACCTGTCTAAAGGTTCATTACATCTCTGTGGTAGTTGATTCTTGTTGTAAGTAATCTGCTTGGATACTGCTCTACTACTACTAGAGCCAAAACCTTCCAAAAACAAGCATACCCAACAACTGCAATGCCAAATCTGTACAGGTTACCTGAAACAAAGAGTGACGTCTGGTCCCTGTGCTTGCTGTCTTGCACATCTCAACAACTGTGTATGATTTGTGTCAGTTTGGAGTGGATCAATAAAACCTTCATTATCTTCTTGCTGTATCTTTAATAACATAATGCAGTTCAGCCTCTCCTGATGCGACCTTCTCCCACGAGCTTCTTCCTCTTTCTTTTATTTTTACATTGAGGTTAACCTTCAGAGGGAGAATTTTCTTTACAAGCTGCTTCTGCAGAAAAGGACACAATTCAGACCTCAGTGAAAGCAGTGGCATGTTTTATTCACTACAGAAGACGAGGTTGGCTGTAATCTGAGCAGACCTGCGAACCTGCACTTGAATTTATCAGAGGAGGAGCAGCTCTGCTGATAAAAAATAATCTAAACATTCATCTCTCCAGTTTTGTCTATTACATTTTAATTGCGACCAGGAGCTCTACTGTTTTATGGTATCTCAGTTTTCTGTGAATTTTTAATGACAAAGTTGGAACAGATTTAAAAAGATAATAGATCCATGTAAAAGACATTATTATTGCAGATGAATATTGTATTTATATGTTTGTTTTCTTTTATTTCTTCACACTACAATAAAGAATACATACTCTTGTCAACCCATATTGCACACACTATTTGTCTTTTTTATATATGGAAAGATGTAGTGCAGTTATAAGTGTGCTGCTGTTCGGTGTTGCTGCAAGGGAGGAGATTAAAGGCGTCTGATATAAAGGAGTCTGTCACTGTCTATAATATAAATCAGATATTTTGATAAAGGCAGTAAGTTCTCAGAAAGAACAGGGGAAACACAGTATAAAATATCCTCTCCTTTTATCTTTGTGACAGATGGCTGACCCTCCCCTGAGCCTGGCTCTGACAGTGGGCTCTTCCTTTTAAAAGGGATTTTTTCCTTCCCACTTTCACCAAATCCTGCTCATAAGGGATCGTCTGATTGCTGGGGTTTTTTGGTTTTACACACTTTGAGGTAGCTTGGCACTAGGCTATATAAATAAAACTGAATTAAATTAAAACCTGCTTGGGTGAAAAATAACACCATCAAATTGTATTATAATCAAATACAGTGCACTAGTTGGCTTAGAAATTTTAGGTGCATTCTGTAATTCAATCCAAGACATGTTATCTAACCGAAAACTGTCAAATGGACTGACAGGCTATTAAATCATCATTTATTATTATTATTAATATAATATAATCAAAAATTGAGGTCACAAATCTCAGTGCTAACAAGCTAATGTTAAGAATGTGTAATAGTTTTTGAAATGTGCATAACTGACTGAACTCGTGAAACCTTGACACTGACCATGCAGTGTTTCAATCACACTATAGTCCACAGCCAGTCTAAATAAAGTGTTTTTTGCTCCCCGTTCCCAGAAGGTACCATCCAGCAGCCATGGCAGAGATTTTGAGTTAGGCTAAAAGCTGTCATCATTTTCCTAACTAGATGTGAAGAGGCTGGCTGGGTAACACCAGCTGGCCACCTTGGCAGCTAGAGGACAGTCTCATCTTGGCAAGCCCTTTGGGAATGGTTGTGAGTTCTCCATACCCTTTTGACATGTGATGTAATTCCTTTCGAAAGACACATTTTGCTCCGTAGCACTTTTTAAAAAATTTTGTTCATTCCAAATTAAATTGCAAATATATCTGTTGGACTGTGCAGTACAAAAGATATATTTGCTTTTTCTAAAGTTCAAACTTATAATTTTGGCATAGTCCATGCAGAGAAAAAAGTAATGATCATGGTTATCTTAGACATTTGTTACTATGGCAGTAACACAAAAATAAATTATAAATTGAGTCTGATGAGAACGACATTAGCTTTGCAGGGATTTGGACTTAACCCAGCTATTGGACAAATGCTAGCTGAAATGTTACCCTGTGGGAGTAGGGGGTGGGGTTGCTTGGTTCATGGCAATCCATCCAACAGCTGCTGAGACATTTCATTCAAAATGTTAAAAAAAAAGGACTCAAGGTGGCGCTAGAGGAAAAGTAAGTTGTCAAAGTCAAAAGATTGAGCTAGTTGTTGTTGAGAGATTTGAGTTTGGATCAGAGAGGCCACGTTTGTAGCATGGCTTCAAACAGGGACAAAAAGTAAAGCCCACACAGCCGACTCTCACACCCGCACACTGCTACACCAGCACCAGCTCTGCTTACCTGCTCTGCATACTGATAGCACAATTTAGCTAAAATGCATCACGTGTCTTCCACTATGTAACAGAGAACCCACTATGTGTTATTCCTATTTGGCAAAGAAAAAGTGTGCGGTATAAGAAGTGTCTAAAAATGTCTTGTTTAGTTTTCAACCAACCTAAAGTGGATAACTGGAGAGTTTGTGGGTATTATGAGGATAATGATGATGCACATGCTCATCACTACCACATAAATGCAAAAGCCTGTGATCAAATGTGGTCAGTCTGTATCACCGCCATGCAAATGGGGTCTGTAGATCAAATCTTCAAAACACATATACGTGTGCATCTGTAAGTTCCTGAATGGGCCTTTATGGCAACAAATGTTTAGCTACATTAAATCCTTTTATTATTGTTGTGTTTGTATCTGTGTCCTGTCATGTAATGTGACTGTGTGTCAGTGTGTTGGACACACTCTGTGTTCACTTTGGATGCCATTTTCAAAAGCCTCTCAGAAAACCGCACAGCTACATAATCACAAGTCTTACCACCATCCTGTGCTTTCAATCCAAGTCACATGGGTTCATATATTTAGTCTGTGTGTATTTGTGTGTGTGTGTGTGTGTATGCTCCCTCCTTCAGCATCGTGCTTTACACGCGCATACTACATGCTTATCCTGACACCTGCGAGAGGCTTCTCAGTACCAGCACATTCTCCCGCTGATGGACACCGAGCAGCTCCACTGGAGCAGACAAGTGCCTTGCTTAAGGGGACTTCAATTTTTAGATTAGGTCAGATGAAACTTTAATGATCCCTGTGGAGATGTCAGTTCATTAGAGCAGCAGAGGCTGGGCTACAGATAAGAATAGCTCAGATGGAGTGTAGTGCAGAAATAGATTGCATACTTGCGGTGATACAGCAAATACATGAATAAATACATAGTTACAAGGGAAACGTGCATTGCAGGAAAAGTAACACCGTGGCAACATAAATGCATTATTAAATTGATTCTATTTAGTGATATTTTGTGCTTCTGCTTCTTCAAGTGTCGTGGTCTGACATTTTGGTTGTGACGTGTAGATAATCTGAACATCCAAAGTCATTTCTTGTTCAATGAAGCAAACGATGCATATGAGAACAATGTGTGCGAGATTTCGTTTGCTGCTGATGCCGCTGACTGTGGCATTTAGAAATGGCTTACAGTTGACTGAACAAAGAAATGCTAGACAAAGAGGAACAGAGGAAAAAAATAAAGAGACAGACTGAATGAAAGGCAGACGAATATAGACAGACCCAGAGATGGAAGGGATATACAGCACTCAATTCAACTGGGTTACAAACTTTTTCCAGTCTCCTTTTGTGTTCAAACTCCCTCTAGGAAAGGCTTTGTCCTGATTTGGCATGTGTCTCTGTGAATGTATTATAGTCTTTACAGATAATTTAACAAAGCGGCTGGGGTTGGTCTCTGCTGGCTGGGATGCAGAGTGGGGTGAGATATGTTAAGGAGGCATCAGTGAGGCCTTTTGTGATGTGAGTTTTTGCTTCATGGTGAGCGAAACCGGGCGGGATGATGTAGAGCCATCGCTGCCTGGGCTGTCGGATGATTTCTGAGTTGAAGCTGAAACCTCTCTGCAGTTTTATTGCACAGAGTTTTTACCATTCTGCTTTCCACCCTTATCTAACCAGTAGCTTACAGGCCGAGAAAGGCACCTGCTACGTTTCGTTGTCTCACTGAACAGGTAATTGGTGACATGCAAGGTTCTTCAGTTTAATTAGGCACTTGGGACACTCACCTTAAACCTGTAACTGTTCACTGATTTGGTGGTTTAAGCTTGAAAACTATGAGTGTGTGAGCGATCAAGACGGATGGGCCAAGCACGTCCTGTCAAGGCCAAAGTTCAGGCAGTAAAGCAGTGCCTCGTATGAACTGCTAAAAGAAAGAGTTTCCTCTGCCTCTTTGGTTGCTTCAGTCCAAGCTACAACCTCTGAAACTGAAAAACTACAGCAAAACTAAGCTGTCTTTAACCACTGACAGTGGCTTCAAAAGTTTGTCAATCCCCATAAACACTCAAAAACTTTACAGCTGACACAAAAAGCCATTTTGATTTCGATGGATATTTCTCCTTTTCATAAAAAAGCACATATGAGGTATACCAGCACATCATAAGGCTGACAAGTGTGTCAGCACCAGCAGTTGTAGCTGGTCATTGTCTTTTAGGCTGCACGTTTATGAATCAGAGTCACTGAACTGAACCTCTCAGCCATGTTTGTAGTGTTGGTGCCTTTTGGAATCGTGGAATTATGTGGAAAATAACATTGTTTATTGTGCAGTTTAACCTAACCAAGAAGTTTGTGCGAAATTCTAGTATTTTATTAGTTTGTCATATAGCACTAATTACTGCTGTAATATTATTATTGCGCTGCCTTTTTCTAACATATGCACCTATACAGATCACTCAGTTCAAGTGAATTTCATTTATATGGTGCCATTTGGCAACAGTCAAGGCGATTTATAAGATAAATACCTTATGATAGAGGGCTTGCTGCCATCTGCTTCAGGGTGAGGGGAAAGAGAAAAATAATTAAAGAGGAAGAAAAAAAAAGCTTTAGCCTCCCAAATTAAGCTAGCTAAACAATATTTCTGCGATTGGCTGAAAAAAAGTGCAAGAATTTTTCTACTCAATTACTCGTTTTTTTGGATCTCCGGGTTGCCAGCAAGGTTTTAAAAAAGTCAAAACTTCTGCGTTTCTGCTGTCCAGGCTGCCACACATTTTCATTCCACAGGCCATGTGGATGCTAGCCATGCTAAGGTTTTGTGCTAAGGTTTAGCACAAAACTTTAGCACAGACCTCAACCTCACTGAACTCTTGTGGAATCAGCTTGGGCGTGATGTTCATGCTAGAGTGACCAACACATCCACATTGGCTGACTTGTCATGACATTGGCGACAAATACTGATTGAAGACTGGGATCTCATCCCACAGCAGTGTGTGACAAAGCTGGTAACCAGTGAGGAGCAGGTGCCAGGCTTTTGTGGCCCTGTGTGGTTCTTCAACATACTACTGTGCCGTTTGTTAAATGCCATTTTATTTCAATCATCCAATCCAACAAACCACACCAAACAAGAGTCAATATTAGAATAAGCGGGTTTTCAAGTGAAGCTCTTCTCTCACGTGCATCTTTCTTTAGTTTGTGCCACTTAGCATCTCCAACACCACACTATTAACCCATCCACTCACACATCCTCACTACTAATAAATCTGACTTTTTCTTTGTTTTTTGTTGCTTTCATGTTTTTGAGGTATTTCAAGTATTTTTTTGACCTTTTCCCTGCATCTCACTCTTTTTCGCCACGGTTTCTGAGCCAGGTCGAGACAGTTTAAACAAACAGCTTATTAAAAATGTTTCCTGACTCTGACTGAAAGCTGCTTTTGATATTCCTCTGATCACAGCGCTCTGTTTTTACACTCCAGCTCACACAGGTGTATGAAGTTTGGCTAATTAGACTTCTCCCCAGGAAAACGTAGCCATGCAAAACAACTGCACCGGCAAACGAGGAGCTTATTGATATGAGACAGCTCTCTGCAATTCACTTGCCTTTTAGAGATGCTCTCTTCTTGTTTTCCAATACTGTGAGTGAACGATCCCTTCAGTATTAACTATTGGCATTTTAAAGCTGGCTTATTAACACACCTCAGTTTACATTTGAGACAAACGCTTGCTGTATAAAATCTAATACAGGAGAATATATTTTAAGAGCACTATGGACAAAGGTTTATTCTAGAAATGATGCAATCATGCAGAATCCATGGGAGCCATAGTGGTTTATTATGCTTTCACAAAAGACTTTGTCGTTAATGATTAGGTCAAAGGACCAAACCACGGAAAACATGGAAAACAATGGAAAGAAACTCCATCCATTTTAGTCTCTCTCTGAAACTTTGAAGGATTTTTAAAAATGTATTATTTGTTAATTAATTAATTATTTTATTTATTAGGTCTGTGACCTACACAATGTGGGGCAAGTGGTTTTAATACAGTTAGAAAGCCAGTTTATTTTCTCTTAAATGGTCCCACTTAATCAGCCATGTACCACAGATCTGCAAGCTGGCAGTAGTTAAACCATTACTTAACAAGTCATCTCTTGACACAGCGGTCTTAGCTAATTTTAGGCCAATCTCCAACCTTCCTTTAATATCAAAAAAATGATTTGAAGAGTTTCAGTCAGGTTTCAGAGCTCATCACAGCACAGAAACAGCTTTAGTTAAGGTTACAAATGATCTTCTTATGGCCTCTGACAGTGGACTCATCTCTGTGCTTGTCCTGCTAGACCTCAGTGCTGCGTTCGATACTGTCGACCATAAGATCCTATTACATTGATTAGAACACGTTGTAGGTATTACAGGTACTGTGCTGCAGTGGTTTGTATCATATCTATCTAATAGACTCCAATTTGTTAATGTAAATGGAGAGTCCTCTTCACATGCTGAGGTTAATTATGGAGTTCCACAGGGTTCGGTGCTAGGACCAATTCTGTTTACATTATACATGCTTCCCTTAGGCAGCATCATTAGAAGACATAGTATACATTTTCACTGCTATGCAGATGACACGCAGCTCTATCTATCCATGAAGCCAGGTAACACACACCAATTAGTTAAACTGCAGGAATGTCTTAAAGACATAAAGACCTGATGACCTCTAACTTTCTGCTTCTAAATCCAGATCAAACTGAGGTTATTGTACTCGGCCCTGAAAATCTTAGAAATATGGTATCTAACCAGATTCTTACTCTGGATGGCATCACCTTGGCCTCCAGTAACACTGTGAGGAACCTTGGTGTGATTTTTGACCAGGACATGTCCTTTAATGCACATATTTAAAAAATATGTAGGACTGTTTTCTTCTTTGTGCAACATCTCTAAAATTAGAAATATCCTGTCTCAGAGTGACGCTGAAAAACTTGTTCATGTATTTATTACTTCTAGGCTGGACTACTGTAATTCATTATTATCAGGATGTCCTAAAAACTCCCTGAAAAGACTTCAATTAATCCAAAATGCTGCAGCAAGAGTCCTGACAGGGACTAGAAAGAGAGAGCAGATTTCTCCTGTTTTGGCTTCCCTTCATTGGCTTCCTGTTAAATCCAGAATTGAATTCAAATCCTGCTCCTCACATACAAGGTCTTAATAATCAGGCCCCATCTTATCTGACCTTGTAGTACTTCGGCTTCCTTGTTGTTCCTACAATGGTATTTGTGTAACCAACTGAACAATATGAATGTACAATTTTACAGCTTAGGGAACCAAAATATACTTTATAAACACTTACTTTGTTGTGCTGTAGCTTTTACCATCTATAATTTAATCATCTTTCCAATTTTTCTATAACCAAGGCAGCATTGACCTTGTTGTTTGCCACTGGAAGTTCTTAAGTTATGGAAAATATGTTTTGTACTTGGTTTTATTCCTGTTAAGCAACTTTAATGAAAACAGTTAAAGTTTTCTACAGTTGCAGCTTGTTTGGACTAATAACTTTCAGGCTTCAAGGTGCCAGTGGATAGATTGTTTAAAGACATTTATAGAAGTGCATAGAAAAATAAAAGCCAGTGTGAAATACATGGCAGTCTCTAGGGCTGTTTTCTACCGCCAAAATAGCTAACTCTTTAAATCAAGACACAAATGCGTAATGCTGAAGTGTCTTCGGTATCTCGTGCCTATTTAACAGAAAAAATTGTGACCTTTTCTAGAGAAGTATACTGTTAAAAGATAAAAGTGCCTGCAGTAACATAAGTGAGACATACTTGTCTCTTCCAGCTGCTGCTGCCTTTCCGTGGTACTTATCATCTCCATGTTGTAGTTCCTCTCATCACCAGTGGGTGTCGCTGCGGACTCTGGTACCCAAGCCGTCTGTCCGTCTGTCTGGCAAGGATAGGGTGATGTTGTATTGTGAACTGAGAGAGAGGGAGAGAGAGAGAGAGAGAGCACCTCTGCCGCTCTCCTTGCCTTCTCTCCTGTGCGCAGTGCTCCGGCCCGGCCGCTCCTTCCTTCCTTCCTCATTTCCTCCCCACAGCTGGCTGTCTCCTCTCTCGGATGCTGGTTGTGCCTTCTCCCTTCGCACTACCGCCGAGCAGGACCAAATACTTCGGAGGGGTGGAATGACTGACTACCTGTTTTGCATGGTCTGAATTTCGGGAAATTCGCACGTCGGAAAGGAGGGGAGTCAAGAGGGAAAAAGGAGGCTCTCCATCCTCCCCGAGGGAATTTATTTTACAGTAAGCAGGCGCAATGTCATTCCAGTTTCCTCTTTCCGCTCGTCTCACACCTCCCATTTGTGCAAATGCCTAGAATTTTTTTTGTTTTGTTGCTAGAGCATGACAGCGTGCTGGGAATATGGCTGCATGTTGTATTAATGTGTGTGTGTCGAAGTGTGTGCCAGATGTTTTTTTGCTGTTTTTTTTTTGTGTCAGTTTATTCCGAGGCGTGGTGTGGATCGCGCGCGTGTGTGTGTGTCTGTTTTGCTTTTGGCATGATGCGATAAAGGGCTGTGGTGCGCTTCCATTGATCGTGGAGTGAAAATGGAACCCCTATATTTCAGCTTCACTCGCCGTCCATCCATCCGAGGCCGGGGAGTGTGGGGGTCGGAGGATGGAAGGAGGAGGGAGGGGGTTGGCTGATGTGAAAACAGTATTAGGCTACTTTCAGACTGACCTAAATATGAGCGATGTTCGCGTGATTATCACGGGTGTCAGCGGCACATCGTGCGCCGGCTGCACCGTCTTTGTGTTGTCTTTGCAGAGCGATGCTTGTGGACGCTCCGTATTGTAGTTTCCCTCAGCCATCACTGAGGCATGTGGACGGATGAAGAGCACCTTGCTGCCTGCGTGCTCCATGTTGATCACTAAAAGCACCACTACCACCACCACCACCACCACAGTGTGTTTTCTCGATCAGCCCCAGGCTGTTTCTCCAGCTCTCAACTGTGGAGTAATTAATGTCATTCATCAAGTTGCCAAAAAAATAAATAAATAAAATAAATCAGTGTGTTTCACCAGCTAACATCATAATGTTTGCTCCTGTCAGTTGTCTGTGGATTTCTGCTCTATGACCTGGCAGAAAGCGGGGCCTCCCACTGCCGGCTGAATTAGCCCCCACACAGCCTACCAGTACATCTCCAGCCACCATGGGCTGCATGGCCGTTTAAGATGCCTAATCTAGGGCTAATTCCTGTGTTTTCTCTTATGGACTGTAGGGCTTCCGCTCACTGATCCCCCTTGAAACTGAAAAGCTGGCTAGCCTCAATAAGAAGTTTAATGTGATGGACATTAGGGGGTTAACCAGCAGAGCAGATTATATAGGACAGAGAAATGTAACTTGTTGTCAGCAGGCTTTTATCATTTTGGCAGTCATTGGTTCATGATGAGGAAGTGAGATATTGAGAAGGAAGGTGAAGGGGAAAAAAATCAGCATTAGTTAGTAACAGTTATGTTTCCTGTTGGTGAACTATTCATCATGACACCAGACGAATGGAAAGGCTGACATTGTTGGCACTTGTACCAAGTGAAGTTATTTAGCCAATGTTTCTGGTAATGTTAACATGTTAATGACTGTAAACCAGAGGAGTTACTATGTCGCCTTTGAGTTACATTTGGATGATTTGAGAACAGCAATAATGTTACTTTTTTCTAAATAGGGACCGTAAAGGGTGTGGCAAAAAATACATGACAAAAATACAATTACATCATCATGGTAAATGGACTGATTCTTATATAGTGCTTTTCTACTCTCTCTCTACTCAAGTACTTTAAAGGGAAAAAACTTTGTTCGGAAACCATTTTTGGTTTGGAAAAGAAGTGCATTTTCTGATGACCTGTTACCGCTGGGTGGGCCCAGTCCACCAGTACACAAGTCCATTCTAATGATAACAGTTTTCTAACCGTAACCAGAAGCCACAACTAATAATTAGTAAACTTCAAATAGTTGAAAGACTGGAAAAGAGGGGAAACTGCTAGCTGGGTTATGCAAATCTAACATGATCTGCCTCACCTGCGCACTCAAAACCCTTAAGTTAGCCTTTTAAAAAACTGAGGTTTAAGCAGCATTTTGGGGGAAATTTTTTAATGGCCAGCTGCAGTGACTATTGGGGTCAATTCAGTTTTAGTTATACAGCACCGAATCACAACAACAGTTGCCTCAAGGAACTTTTAATTGTAAGGTAAAGACCCTATAAAAACAAAGAGAAATCCCATTAAGCAGTTGATTCCCCTATGACCAAACACTTGGCAACAGTGGGAAGGAAAAATTCCCTTTTAACAGGAAGAAACCTCAAGCACTTTTATTTTGAAAGTTCTCTTGCTGTGAAGTACTTCCTCCCTATGCTCTGACCTACTCCATCCAACCTTCCAACTTCTTAGACTACAGCTGGTGTCTAAGAAGTTCTTATCTGAGTTCATACTGTAGTAGTTATTTAGTGGTTTTTAATCAAAGCTACAGAGAACAAGGATTAATATCGAGAGCTGCAGTCTGTAATGGTGGAGTGCAAGGTCATCTGCAGAACGAGAGACTTGCTAAAGATTATATTGCTTATGTATTGACTGTCAGAAAGTAGAAAAATTGTCCTGCACCTTGCATCTCCTGCAAGAGTACAACCTGGCCAGGTCACCAGCTGCAGGGAGCCAAGATGATAAAAAGTTCCATTTCAAACATCTAGCAGCATTTCATACTGATCTCATGACCCCTCAGGGGGTCCCAACATCCAGGTTTGGAACCAGTGACTTACCAGAAGTGACCTCGTAAAGCTTTATAGATATCATTATCATGTTGCAGCTCTGGTATGAGCATGATTACAGTTTCAGCTCCTTGTCTCCAGTATTCATTTGGTCCGGCAGAGTGCTCACACAAACAGCTTGTGTTTACTGACTGCTACAAGCCAGATTTAACACTCACAGGTGAACCTGCCAGCCACTGTTCTCGTCACACAACATTTAACTGATCAAAGAGCTTCTTTTTCCAAAATGTTCCATTCCCTGAACACGCTGAGCGACATTACAGGAAGCTGCAAGTCTTCCGAGTGCATTCACCTGCCATTCTGAGATATAATAGCGTACCTCCGCCACACCACGCCTCCCCCTTCAGCGCACCTAGCCCCCCCCCCTTGTCATTTCTCTGCCTAATTGCTAAAGATTCATGGTGGATGCTCGAGTGACCCCATAGCCGTTAAGTCTGTAAAGTGATGCACTCTGCCACGGCTCGGAAAAGTACGAGCCTGTTATCGTCCTCGGCTACTGCAGCCTCAACAGGCTTCATTAACTTTTTATATTCAGTAGATGATACATGTGATGTGGACAAACTTTTAATAACCTCTTACTGACCAATCCAACACACGAATTACTGCTTCCTGTGCAAGACTCAGAATCAAACGATTTCCCTAACTGAGCTCAAGTTACAGATTTATGAATATGATTTGAATACTTACCAAACATGATTTGGTAAGTATTCCTCAGAGATTTGTTCTGATTGTGCAAAATGCTGTTTTTACAAAACGTATTTGAGCTAATAGTAATAATCAATGGGCATTTGAATTTAGGTTTTGTTTTTTTTGGTATAAAAACATTTTCAGTGCCATTAAAGAATCTTTTTCTTCTTTTATATTCAGCAGCCTGTATGTGTCACTTTCGGCCTTGTGGCTTGCTCGTTCAGTCTGAACAAACTCGAGTTAATATTTGCTTCAAACAAATATCTGTATCAATGCTTTACAGAAAGGTTCAGCACTGGCTGGGGAAAGGCCGAGGATTGGCCATGGGCCTGTCAAAGACCAGCCAGCCGTTTTAAGTGGCTGTATCCGTCGGGCACAGGTGAACCAGGCTGTCTCTCGCCCCGGTGGGATCTGTGCGAGCCTAAATGTAACGTTCCCAGCTATTAGCAAATCTACATGCTGTTATAGAGATGGCGGTGACTATCACAAAAGCAAGATCTGAGTTAAAACATTGTGTAACCTAAATAGACGTATTAGACTGGTCCTTATTCAGTGACACTCAGCACTTTAAAGTGTGAGTACTCACAGCGTTCTGAGGCAGTTCATTCAAAATTTGACTTGTCCAAAGCTCAACATAAAGTATGGGACGTGGACTGGTTCTTATATAGTGCCTTTCTACATCTGCCTAAACGCTTTCTCACACGCACTTGTGCAAGAAGGCTTAGTCATGTGGGCTGAAGGGGTCAGGGATCAATCCACCGACCTTCCAAATGGAAGAGGACCCGCTCTACCACCAGAGCCACAGCTGCCCCTTCAGTGATGAAATTACAGAGAAAAAAATGTCTCCAATTTCTATTAGACATATTATACATACACTATATAATAGCATATAGAGTTTTGACAAATAATTCATTAGAATAAAACGTCGTATGACCTACTTTTGCAGCAGCATTACTATATTATCATTTCCCTTGCCTCTATAGTGATACTATGTAAGATTCACAGATAAAATACTAATGTCCTCTGCAGATTCTTGACATTAATAGTACTGTAATTATTATAGTGACTAATTGTCAACAAAGTAAAATATCTCACTTGTGCATTATTATGTCCATACCACAGGGCAGCTCTCTTCCTCTGGCTATTAATTTCACAGCCATCATTACAGTAATAACCATGATGTAAAAATGGCATACAGGGAAAACTGAGATATGAATTGTAGGTAAAGTCTTCACTATCTACATCCATTGTCCTAACCAGATAATCTCTGTTGATAACCTTGTTCTGAAAAAGAGAGAGACATGGACAGAGAGAGAGAGAAGAGAGAGAGAGATTGTGTTGTCAGGTCATTGTATTCCAATCATGGCAGTATCTGATTCATATCACACAGCAGGCTCCCCTCCCACCATCAGTGTGTAGATGGGGAGATAGGTTGCCTGGTCAACAACCTCTTTATTGTGTGAACCACTCAGAGCAGAAACACAGCAGGAGATGCAAGAAGCAGGACAAGGTGCCAACACCACGGGCAGTGTTTTGTAAAACCTGGTTAAAGAACAAATGAAACTAAAGTGATAAAAAAAGAAAAGAAATGAAGAATTATTTAACAAAGTTTGGCGATCGAATATATCAAACATCAGCGATTGCCACTGTGACTTTGTGTTCTCAGGGGAAAGTGAAAGAAATTCATGTACAGTGAGATAAAAACCCCTCTCACCCCAACCGGTCATGGCAGATGGCCCCGCCTCTCCCTGAGCCTGGTTCTGCCTGAGGTTCCTTCCTGTTAAAAGGGAGTTTTTCCTTCCCACTGTCCCTAAAGTTCTTCGCTCATAGGGGGTCATATGATTGTTTGGTTTGTTTGGTTTTTCTCTGTATGTATTATTGTAGGGTCTGTAGAATCTGTAGGGGCTGAAAAATCCTTCAAGAAAATGTTACAAATGATATGTCTCTTTGTAGTTTTTTGGTTGTTTTTGGTCTGCACTTTAATACTGACCTAATCTTCTTTACAGAGATATTTAATGACATCTCGTCAGTTAAATTCTCATATCCACAAACATTTGCAGGTGATAGGCTTCTCTTCTGCCAGTCCTTTACCTTAACTTTTCCAAATCTTCAGCTTATTTATCTATCTATTATGTATTTATCACCAGTTTCCAGTACTGGATAAGTCATTAAGTTCTTAGAAACCTCATTCACACCCATGCATTTCAGTGAACTTTCACAAGACAGTGAAATATTTCTAAAAAAATCTTCTGTCCAGACTTTTATACTATCACTCATGCCTGGGAATCACTCTTAGGGTTTTCAATTTAAGTATGTCAATGCCCCCATTTAAGTTAATGCTTACAGCTTTTTTTATTTAATTCAAATATTTGAACACACACAACATCCCACTGGGCAAAGTGTTAAGGCTGAGGCTTAAAAATGCGACATCTCCTTTGAATTTACCTGTATTTACAAGGATGAGAACCCAGATTAGCGGCTGAAGAACTCAACTTTGAATGCATCTAAATGGAAACACTCATGGAAATTCGCAGTGCTGCTGTTGACATTTGCTGTTTGGACACCGTGTGAGCACCTGCAGCACAGCCTGGGCGTGTAACTTAACGACTACCAACCATATCCTCTCTCTGCAGCTTTCACTCATGGGTTGGACTGGTTCGCTAATGGATGATGGCAAATAACAGCTGCACTTTGCTCTCCTGTCTTAGGTACTGAGTGGTTTTCTCTTCTCCTCTGCTTTAAGAGGGGAGAGGAGCAGAACAGTCGCTACATGAAGAGGGTAATGGCTGTTTGTCAGATGCGTCATTATTTCACTTGAGTTTTGTTCATTTTACCTGATGGTCGAGTGTTTCAGCTGCAAAAGTCTCCTAGCAAAATTGCTTTGCACTTATATTTGCTGTGGCTCCCATCTGGTTGTGAACTGAAAAGACATTTTAGAGAAAAAGCAACCATCACTGTGAATTTGTGCTCAGTTAAACAATGACATTTAGTTCAATTTAGTAACCACATGGAGCAAGCCGCAGCCTGCTCAGCCAGAAGGCCATCACACTACTTTTTAATCACTGCAGCACATTAGCAAATTAATGAGTAATGGATAAATGAGAGGCATCTTTCATCTCTGTGTTAAGCCAAGTTGGGGCCAGTGCTATCATCACTGTTTCAGCGAGTCCACCGTTCTCTTTGTGTCTGGCAAAGCTCAGACCTTGCATTTCCCTCTGCACCGAGGGAAACAATAATACTCCTCCTAATCCACCTCTCACTGCATTGCTCACCCAATCAATCCCCCACGGAGTAAAACGCCGGCAAATCGTGGTTGCCGAGTTGTGGTTGCTGTGGCAACATGGACTCTGGTTTTTCTGTGATGTCAGCCAGGTACGGCGTGGCAGTTTGTGCTCTAACAAGGCAGACCCTTGTTGGGGATAATGAGCAAGACTCTGCTGTCATGGCGATGACTCTTTTTGTGTGTGAGGGGAGGTCAGCGAGGGGCGACTCCCAATTAGCTTGGAGTGTGTGAGGGAGACAGTGAGTAGGTGGGTGGGAGAGTTGCCCCCCTGGACTTTGTACGTTTTGGCAATATGTTTAACAATGCTAAAAAATATTTAGCATAATGGTTGTGGGCTTTGAAATGTTGTTTTAACAGTGAGATTCAGCCTGTAGTGCAGTGAACAGAAGGCTCTTACCTGGTTAGTTCATTCATAGTTAGTTCCAATACATTTGAACTAAAACGCCGTCCAATGAGCGCCACAGGTGGGATTAATGGTATTGTGAACCTGCCTTCAAGCATCCTTAATTTGTGACCATGACAGGGTAGTGTTCACTTGTTTTTTTGTTTTTTAAAAAAAATAAAAGAACTATTTTAAGTTACAACAGCATGTTAATACAAAACTTTGAATATACAGTACTTTGCTGTTCAATATTTACAATACCCCAAAAGATAACAGAAAGAGAGGAGAAGGGACACTCAGTGTACAGTTACTACGATAGTGATATAGAGATTTGGTATCAGATAAGGTGGTCATTTTAAATGTTTCCATGTATGTTAGAAATGGCTGCCACGCCTTAAGAAATTTGGTGGTTGAACCTGCCAGTGTATATCTCATCTTTTCCAAATGCAAAAACCTCATGAGCTCTGCAAGCCAATGTTCATGTGTGGGAGGAGCTTCCTGCTTCCATCCTAAAAGTATAAGGCGCTTTGCAATGAGTGAAGCAAAGGCAATAGAAATTGAATCGTATTTTGAGAGAGTGACTTTGAGGTATCACTCCAAAGATAGCCGTTAGAGCAGAAGGATCAAATTTAACATTATGTATCTCTGAAAAGGTATTAAATATAGAGACCCAATAATTATGAGTGTTCACTTGTTTTTGACACCACCAAGGCTAATGAACAACAGATGAAAGAACAGGACCTGGTTTTCCACTGCTCTGCTCCCCCCATGGAAAACCCCCCCCCAAAGACAATGGGATGCATCAGTGTGGACAGTGGTGTATTCAGAAAGAAACATTAGCATCTAATGATTGTTTAGGGAGAACCTAATGCCCACCCCTCCCTGGTTAGGCTGGAGTCACTGTGTAACTAGCTGAGAAAAAGATTGAGAATCTTGTCTGATATCAGGCTCATTTTTGTGCTAATTCAAGTCCCAACCAAATGCACAACAGCTAACAAGTGATAATCCATATTTACAGTCATCCTATTTAAAGAAATTATTACAGTATGTTCTAGTTTGAATTTGCTGCATCACAGAAAAATGCTATTACATTATATTACATGGAAGATTTAGTAAATAACGCATCATCACTTGATTTTGAACCGGGCGTCAGGGTCTCTGACTGCACAAATCAAGAGAAGTAAACTTGTCTTTCCAGTCAATGTCCATTTCATTTCTTTTTTTTTCGGGGGGGGTTTAAATTCTTGCATGCTCATTTTCTGCCCTCTGTTTACCCTCCACTGCACACTCACACACATAAAGGCAGTGATGCCCGCTCTATTGTCCCAACAAAGGAAGCGGCTCTTGTCTTGTGTTTACCCACATGTAATTTAGATTTAGATTGCATGCCCTCGCTTCTTTGCATTTGTGTGTTGTTGTGTTTTTTTGACTCGGTGGGCGTTGGAGGACCGTCGACTGCAGCCTGACAGCCGCTCTTTGTTCTCACTCTTACGAGTAAGTGGCCCTTACATAATTACAAATGAGCTTTCTATCTTTAATGCTGCCGGGAGAAAGCATGCAAAGCTTTTGGAGCTGTAAAGCTAAAAAAAATTAATAATTAAAAAAAATGACACATTGTGGTCAAACACCCATTCAACACTTATCACCCTGATGAGAGCAGTTCTCACTGTGCTTTACTCCACCGCCTGTGAAGTGGCAGAGGATATATGCATACAGACTTTTCACGTGTTAAATCAGTGCTATTACAGAGGACGCTCCTGCCCCCCCTTTTTTCCTTATTGTTACTTTTTTTGTGCTCCTAATGGCTTTTGTTGGTGAATAAACACTGTAGGTTGTCCCAACCACTCCACCTTCCACTCCTCCGTTGCTTAGTTTCATTTTTTGCTGACAGTGTGGTTTGTGTGGGGTCTGTTACAGACTGCACGGTGTCAGTGCCTTCAGGCTGTGTCCTTGATTATTTTGTGACCGATAACGCTTTCGATGCGCTGAAAAGGAAAAAAAAATCCCCTTAAGTGGCTATTAAATGCCATAAAAAAAAATAAAAAATGACCACGCCACCAATTAAACGCGCCGAGGATGAAAAGCAAAGGAGTTCTTCAAAAATGGAGGGCAGTGTTATCTGTTCTCTTTCTGACAGTTTTTATGTCCTAAGCATTTTTTAAACTTTAAAGGGCATTTTGGTGCCCCAAGTGCTCATTAATTTCGAACCCTTTGCCAGCAGTTGCTTGCCTGCAGTTTTCTAAGAGTGTGTGTGTGTGTGTCTGTGTGTGTGTACACGTGCGGTAGAGGAAGTGGCGTCCGGCCAGTTGGGTCCTGCTTTGTCTGGCTTTAATGCCTCTTCATTCACTGTACTCACATCCAGTCTGCGCCCTGACAGTCACTAATCTCCTCTTTATCTTAAAGGTTTGCTCAGCACTTCGGCGTCCCATTCAGGCAGCTGCAAACCAAAGATTTGAGGCAGCAGCGTGGACCTTCATGTTGATAGATCTACTCTGTTCTTTAAAGTAGTGAGGTTGGAAAAGCTCCAACCTAGCCGTAGTAGCGTTTTTCTCTGTATCCAGAGTTAATCCCAGATAGTGGATACATTTGGGCCTAATCTGGGCTACTTTTACCATGACAGGCACGGTATTGGCAAATGTTCTGTAGGCCAGACATGACCTCAAATGTCACAATGCCCATCTGGCCTTTATGAAACGGACACGTGGTTGAGTTGCAGGCTGACCCAACACTGTTAGGCAAGGCCAAATGTAGCACAAAGAAAACTGCATATGTGGGCCACACTTCAGCTGAACCCTCATCGCCTTCTAGAAAGATTGGGCGTCTTTTTGATATATGTGGCTCGTACCCGTGGCTTATGCTCATAGGCAAAAGCCACTTTATGCACATACAAGAGCATCCATAATGAACAGTTCTGGAGCAGCTCAGATAATACAGTGCACAGCTGTTTGGAGAGGATAGGTGGTGGACCGACAATGCTTAAATGGACGGTCAGACGCCCACCAGTTTGTCCCAAACGATTTTTAAAAATAGTATGTTACAAAGACACAACAGCATTGCACAGGTTGCTGTTGCAACTGTGTTTTCTCTGTGAGCCGACTTGCAATTGTTACATGCATTCCCAGTATATTTGCTACTGCTACTCCCAGTTGTTCCCAAACAATGAACTATTTCAAAAAATGTTCATTGTTGCTTAAGGGCTATGTATCTACTGTCTACGGTGAAGCCCTTGGGAAGCACAAAGACTGATAAATTGCCCAAAGGGATGTCACTTGAGTCATCGTTTTTGTGATTACAAGTTTGAAATGTGGATGTGAAGTAGAAAGGAGTAAACTTACCTCACCTCTGCTTCAAGCAAGCACCTGGAGGCTGGCATAATAAGTTTTTGGCTGTCAAGCTGCATTGTGTTAATGTAATGTTATTATTGTCAGTTACTGTTTCAGCTTTCAGCAGTTTTGAAAACATGATTACTGAGAAAAACTGGTTACTCTTTACAGGAAAAACTGTAGCAAGAGTTGCTTATGTCAACGTGCAAGACCTGACTGCGCTTTGTCGTCACCGAGTTGTCAGTCTCTGCACAGGTCTTCCAAAGTGCACGAGTCCAGTGCCACTGAGACCACTCGGCATGTCCGTGTACAACCCTCCACAGTGCAACGAGTTTATTTTGTGTGTGCATGTGGTTGTTTAACAGAATACGCACATTGAACTCTTAAATATACACAGGTTCTAATTCTCATAAAGTTAAGAGTTAATCCATTACAAATACATAAAAGCATGTATTGGTTTGTGGAAGCCGCCATGTTGCCCTGCCATGTTTATTATAGTGCCCCTGATGGCATCATGTTTATGTATGTCATAAGAGAGCAGCCACACACGCCAGATATAACTTATTGTCAGCAGATTAGAGGCCTGACCGTCCTGTCTCCAGACAGCTGACAATGAGCTGGCTAAACAACACAAGTGAACATTATGCCAGCTAATGTTAGGCTGGAATATCCTAAAAATCACACTTTACCTCTTATAAACAGTTTGAACATATTCTCACATCAAACTAGAGTTTATTTGCAAAGTGTCCAGTAGTTAAGCTAAAGATGCCACTTGGAGTTGCCTTTGGACATCTGGCACAAATGACCATGAGGACGGCAAAGCATTGTTTCACCTCCAAATATTTCTCCAGACTATGCAGATATCAGTTCATCTGCAACGCTAACAAGCTAAATTAAGATGGTGAACCAGGTTAACTGTGTAGAGGTGGCTCATGTTAGCTTTGTAGTTTTTTTTAAAATAATGTGCCACGGTTTGGTTTTACACGTCTGTGTGTATTAATCTCAACAGCACTCATGGTTTTCCTCACGTTCTACACCCACAACAGGGTGAGCTCATGAGTCTGCAAACACTAGGACCTTTTATGCTTGAAGGTAACGTGAGTCATCAGGTTTACTGATCTATCAGTCATTGCCATTAATGAATGGCCTGGTACACTCACACCGAACAACCAGAATGAAGACAAAATTGTAATACAATTGTGTTTTTCCCCCCTCTGGATATTATTTTTATTTTCCTGGAAACATTAAGAGAGGTAATTATCTGGAAAGGTCTTGTTATAGGAGGTTTAGATGCAAAACAAGCAGCGCAAATAATGAGAATGCTGTTTCCAGTCAGTGCCCATGAAAGTCGTCCCACCCCACCCCACCCCACCCCTCCGGCTCACGTGGCCACACCCACGCTGTTAGTGCAGTGCTCTGGATTTGGGATTGGCTCAAATGAGTGTTGTCATTGATCAGCCTGGCCAGAGAAGCACACAGGAGCAATCAATAGAGGACCACCTTAGCCAACCATTTAGTGAATGAGCCGGCTATATGAAAGCTAAAATCCAATTCACATTTTAATAACAGTAATGTTTTTCCATCATCATATTTTCCTTTACGTTCGAGTTTATATTTAACCCCGACTCTTTGGGAATTTGGAAACTGATTAGAATACAGATCAGACTTTTTAAAGATTTTTCATCGGCACATCTGGGACAAAGCAGAGACTGAAGTATTTTAAACAGCTTTGAAGACAGAGAATAAACAGGACATTTGCAACTGGGAAACAGATGTAAATGAAGTGAATCAGCTATCAGACACTCTGTGTGCTAGACGAAAAAATAAGCCCATTGTGCTCCTTACTACCCAGAAAGCTCCTGACTGCAACTCCAAGGAAATATTTTTTCTCAGACCTTTTAAGTTTGACTAATAGGGATTAGTCAGGTTGAGCTAAGCGTCTCACTAATGACTAAGTATTGTGTCTGACTGAGAGACGAAGAGACTTTGCAGTTTATTGGCTAAGGGTCAATTCCCACCGAGATTTTCGCTCAGCTGGCTAACATACTGCAGACCATGTGCTTCAATATGTGAGTTAGAGCTGGGAATTCCGCATTTGTACTCCTCTCAGCTGCTATAGTGACAAAAAGACAGTGTGTCCTTACTTATCTTAGCCTTCGAGCAAAATTAATAAATTCCATTGATTTGGGGCAGGGAAATAACGCAGTATCCACCATTAACTTGTCTTAACAGTTAAGCCATTGATCAGACAACAATGGCCTCTTCCTTACATTTATATAAACACTCATTACATTTGATTGTCAAAGAATTACTTCCAAAAGGAGTCATGGTGCACTACAACATTAAAGCCACATGTTTGTGTCCGACCCTGGTCGTCTGACTCACGGCACCTATTTTACTGGCTATGTATACCCTCCACCTACTACAGTCAACTTGTTAATCAAAATATATTGCCTTTTGAAATGTTTCACAGAGGAGGCATTCATCTCGACACAGCTATAATTTTGAGCTTAACAGTTTTTGTGGCCTCTCAAAATTTGCACGTCTCCATCGTCTCGTTCTACAGCAGGGCTCCTTCAAAGTCGGTTTCGCTCTGTCTTTTTTAAAAATGTTTTCCTTTAAATCTTGAAAGGTTTGCATGGTCTTTCATTTCGCATGTTTATCTGCTTCCACTATTACACCCTGTGTTTATTTTATTTATACATATATATATGTATATATTTTTGCATTTATTTCCCCAGCTCTAACTTCAAAAAGCCTCAGTTTCGAAGAACTAACAGTGCAGTGTCCAAACAGTGTTGGAGTATGAAGTTGTACTCCCTTAAGAAATGATCCAAGAGGTCTCGTTTACGCAGTTTTGTAAGACTCATATTTTTTGTGCCATCTTTCGCTTGTGAGCAACAATTATGATGGAAGTTAAGGAGGAAATTAAGTTATAGAGCAACAGGCCACTTGATGTCAAGTTTAAGGATTTTAGAAGCCGCTCCTATTGTGATCCCCTACAGTATCCGGGAACGTGTCAATCCTCTTCCTTCTCATCTACTGAACTGAAGTCGGGGTTCTAACACATTTACATAAACATGCCTCTTATTCCCAATATTGACACAACTACTTATCATCAGTAGATCAGACATGTCCATGTCCAGACAGCAGACAAGAACCAGCTAAACAACCAACAGTTGGTTATAAGCTAACATTGTTAGGACTTAGCATCCTAAAAATCACATTTTCCCTCTAAAAAAAGTTTGATTACACTCTCACAGTTTATTCAAAAAGCATCGCAATCAGAGTCCAACAAAGTTATATCCACTTCAAAGACTGTTTCACTAAAACTGGCTAATAACAGCTAACAGCAGCTAGCAGCGGTAAAAGCAAAGTTGAATATATCCTCAAACTCACTGACCCTTATCAGATTCTTTCAGTTTTTATAGCCTCTTCCAGAATAAATAGATATGGATGCTTGGATGGGTTAGAATCTCCACAAGTTACACTACAACTTTAAGCACATGCTCGTTATGTTAACCCCTTAGTCATGATCCATCCCTAAAGCTAACTAAGTTATTACAACCAAAAAGATTCACTGAGAGGCATGGTGGTGTGGTGGATAGCAATGTAGCCTCACAGCAAGATGGTCTTTGGGTTGAAATCATATGTGAGGCCTTTCTGTGTGGAGTTTGCGTGTTCTCTGTGTAGGTTCTCTGCAGGTACTCGAGTGCCTCCCATAGTCCAAAGGCATGCTTGGGGTTAGGATAAATGGCGATTCTAAATAGACCAAAGGTGTGAATGGTTATCTATCTCTGGAAGAAAAGAGATAGATATTTGAGAAGATTGAGGAGATGCTCCTGTAGTGGCATTGGGATTATAGAAGTGGTTGTAATTCTGTTGTAGATTACAACATTATGGAATTTCTCCTGAGAATAGAACATGTTTGGGGTTCACTGTTAGTTTAAACCATCATGGTAGTTTAGATGATGTGATTATAGTTTGTAAGCCACGACAGAGCAGCTGGTTGGATATTTAATATTATTGTAAAAACTAAAACCTTAGCCTTGGTTTAGAGCTTAGTGGTCTTTTGTTGACAGATTATTAAAGCATGTTGCAGATAATTTCATATGTCCACCCTCTGAGCTCTGTTAAATCTGCTGCCAGATTTGAGCACATCTGTTGCCAGAATTTTGTACATCTGTTGCCAGATTTCAGTGACAAAAAGTAGCCCAATAAAAACCTACTTTTGAAGCCAAACACTCACTCGAGGTTAAAAAAAGAGAGCTACATTGTTTTCCCATTTAGGAGAGGTTAAAAGATAATTCAGTGTTTTCTCTACATTGAGCAGCAACTTTCACAGGGCTGTTTGAGTCTGTTATTGTGTTCAAGATGCGGTGGGGGCATCTGGATACTCTGAGCTTAGAAAAAATGTAATTAATACGAATTTCTTGCACCACATGACCATTATAATTAGGCTGAAAAACACCCTTGTGCACTTACTCTACCATGAGAACTATGAGCACAACAAATGCTTCAGAAGCATTAAATAATATGTGAATCAGGACAGGAAATTATTATTAGAAGAGTACAAAAATAGGTACACTGAAAAGGAAAGAGCTTGCTATTAGGTCTTCATCAACGTCACACCAGGACAAACAACTGAAAGATGTTGATTTAAAGTAAGTGGAAGGAAATGAAATGCAATAGCCTTGTAATACATCAGAATATGATTTGAACCGTAAAGTGTTTTTAAATAATAAACCTTAGGAAAAGCCCATCAGATGCAACAAAGTAATAACACTCTTGTTTATTAAAATGGCCCCACCACAGATATGGAATTCTTTTTAGCTGTGCGTGTATGTGTGTGCCTGTGTGTGTGTGGAATGCACATGTGGCATGAAAATCTGTGAAAAGTGTGAGTTTTGTGGTCAGCGCATGCGAGTTAATACACTTGCAGACTCTGATTTGGTTCCGTTTTTCAAATCACCACAGCTAAAGCATCTTTGATAAAAAATGTAGCCATAGCAACTAATACGATTGTTTTGCAGCCTGGGGTTTGGCACTTTAGCTATCACCTGCTTTAACAAAAAAACCCAAAACAAAGCAAACAAACAAAAAAACAGTGAGTGGGTAAAGCTGGGAAGTTACTAGCTAGGGTGACCAACCGTCCTCTTTTCCCAGGACGTGTCAACTTTTCACATTCTGTCCGGGGCATCCGGGGGGATTTTAGAGATTGATAAAAATGTCCGGGTTTTCCTATAGTCCGACAGAGGACCCATGTGTGTGACCTGATCCCCGAGCTGCTGCTTTGTGAGCGCTTGTTCTGCGCTCACAGACAGGACAGACAGCGCGCAGCAACACGCCTAATGATGTTTAAAAGATCCCAAAGCGCAAGTACGTCTTTTCAGACGAACTGCAAAAGAAATTTCCCTCGTACCGACTTAGTACTGGTAATTTTTCTTATGCAGATGAGGCATTATTTCTGTACCATTATTTAATTCCAGAGGCTTTTAAGTTATTTTTTGCACTTGTAAAAGCCTATATGACATTTTTTATTTCACAATTCATTAACCGCACAGAGAAGGCATCGTTTAACTATGTTAAATATGTTTCTTTAAGCAAGTTCTTCATGAATGAGCCAAGTGTCCTCTTTTTTGGAAATCAAAATATGGTCACCCTATTACTAGCTAACACTGGGAAGTTGCTAGCTAACACTGGGAAGTTGCTAGCTAACACTGGGAAGTTACTAGCTAACACTGGGAAGTTGCTAGCTAACAATGGAAAGTTGCTAGCTTCCTTCCCTACTAGAAAGGTACAGCTGTACAATATTAAATTACATGCTACGCATTACAAGATACATGAAACAACCCCAACCATAACCAAAAGCTGATCAAGACAAAAACAACTATAATTTCCTGTTACTCAAAGCTGCTAGTTTTAACAACTTTATGGGTTACGTTATCTAAAAATTCCCCCTCCATACAATACTCATGAATGGGGCAATTAGCTATGACCAAAACCATTTTTTTAGCAGTCAACATGGATATATTTGCTTTAAAGTTGGTTTAAGACTGCTGCCTTTCATATAGGAAGCAGCATACACTGCACTGCACTCTGAAACCCATTCTTTTCTATGGCTTGTGCCGCACAATAATGGTTTCCCGCTGCGTTGAACAAACCGGAGCACAAGCCCGCTGACCAGGGAGCACTCACAGGTGCCCCAGTCAAACTTAAACACAGCTGAACTTTGACATCAGCACAGTGTGACATATATTCACTCAACCTGTAGAACTGTAGAATGAGAGGCAGCAGGCGCACATACAGTAGTACACCTGACGACTATGAGCGCCTGCAAAAGATGTCATCAACGGCCAGCTCAACAAAACTTTTAGGTAATTCACGCAACCTTATCATAGCCTCTGATGTGAAAAGGCCTCTTGTGGGCAGCCTGTTTCAGCATCTCAACAACAGTACAGTCCTATTTTTAGCTAGCTTAAAGGTTGATTGGAGTTAGAGGGTCAAGTGGGTACAATCAACATATACTAGCTTATCTTTTCCTCTGTTCTTTTTTCAGTCACTGATGGGAGTAGAGCTAGACGGCATGCTTCTCACCTTTAACAGATTTTGTTTGTCAGTAGCTGAAAATAGCAGAATGAACAAAATGAGAACCCTACAAATTAAAACGACAAAAAGCTCAGGTACAACAAACCTTGCCTGTGCTCCACTTGCACCACTGCTCAGGCAGTATCCACAAGTTACACTATCAAGTCTTATGGTAAACCACCCTGGTTGGCAACACTGCTCATAATCGTGTCGAAGGTTTTCCTTCTAGTAAAAGGCATTTCTAAATGACCACCAACTTTTGATTGGTAGCAAACTATGTATGTGCATACCCTCAATACAGCCTTTGATTGTAGCACTGCTGCCTTGGGTTTCCATGCCAGTGCTGCACTACTTGACTTTTGAGCATTTGCAAGTGTTTGTTTTACAAATTCAAATTAAAACACAAAATATAAGGTCACTGCTATTATTCTTTTCTTTTAAAAATCATGGGAAACTTAATTTGATTCAAAATGCTTTACTTTTTCTTGCAGTCCTTGCTGTTTGAAAAAAGGTGAGTCAGACCTGGTCT
Source organism: Oreochromis niloticus (assembly GCF_001858045.2). Taxonomy (NCBI): domain Eukaryota; kingdom Metazoa; phylum Chordata; class Actinopteri; order Cichliformes; family Cichlidae; genus Oreochromis; species Oreochromis niloticus. The sequence continues at coordinate 5,567,219 of NC_031982.2, read as the reverse complement.
TTGAGCACGCAGAGGAACGAGGAGAATGATTATCAGGAGAGTGAAGTAGTGCAAGCGAGTGAAGAGGGAGGCAAGAAGAGGCTTTATATATGTGGTGAGCATTCTTCACTTGTGACTGTGGGAGCCAGTGACACATGAAATATGAGAGACAGCAGCACTCTCCACTATTTATAGTATTGCAAGAGAGAAAGAGAAGAAACTGGCCACACCGTATACACTCCAGGGCAGAGGTGGCATCATTTTTTCATTCGCTAAAGAGGAAAAAGAGGAATCCTAGCCAGTACTGAGAAGGCACACATGTCACTGCAGTGACTACGACAGGCCAGTCTGAAGCAGAAACGCGTGTGTCATCTCGGTAGTGAGAGGTGGCTAAATAAGCCTCTGCATCCACTTTTCTTTTTTAGCTCACAAAGCTAAACAGATGCTTGGGGGAAGCGCCGGTTGTGGCTTTGTGTTGTTGCTTTGTGGCGATTCAAACCCATCTGCAGCTCAGCACTGTTTTGTACAAACTGCTAAAAATGTATCAGTGCTACTGGGAATGCAACAGCATGTCCTGTTCTGCTGGAGATAATGATGAAAAGAAGCCAAAACGAAGCCCAGTGAAAGTGGGCATGCAGCTTAGGGAATCTATCCATTTATGTTATTTTATGTTTAGATGAAGACTCGCAAGCAAGAATCAAAAGAAAGCGGAATTGGTTCAGTTCTTGTAGTGGGTGACAAGCACTAAAAATAACCGTGGCAAACCGCCGCTAATGCTAATTTAATGGGGGTCATAAGGCCAGCTGCAAATATGAATGGATGGCTGAATGGATGAAGACTCATCATTAGACATCATCTGCTGTGTTGGTCCTGATGTAAGATGATTTCGATAGCTCTGCCCTCAAATTGCATAATATGTCCGCGCTGTCGGGCCAAAGAGGCATCAGAGCGTCCCATAAAAGTAACCGGAAGACTTTGATTTGTCATGCTCAGAAAGCATGACCCATTAGGAAAGCAGCAAGTATTCTTATCTCTCCAAAATTGTCCAGAATGGTCACATTTGCAGCTTAAAATGATACTTGTGAGTGTTTTTGAAGAGGTATTTGCTTCTTGATATTTCAGTGTTTCACAAGGTGCCCCAACTCGCATTAAACCGTCATCTCGGCTGTTTGATGCCGACGCTCTCACGCTTGGGCTTGAGCTTTAGCCACGGTCCGAGGCAGAAGCCGAAGGCGGCCGCGAAACTTTGATGCTGCCTTCCATAAGCGATTTCTTCAGTGATGTCATATCTGTAGAGAAAAGCCCTTCAAAGTCAGGCTGATGTATTATGCATGGCACTATAGTAACTAGCCAGTGTGCTAGTAGCGCTCCGGGGTGGTAATGGTGATGCTTGCAGTGCTGAGAATAGCAATGGGAAGCCTTTGTACTGAATGCTTTTGCCAAGGATGAATTCCTCTATGGTCAGCTTATCTTTCCTCAGATGTATGTTCTATGTATGCAGACACCGTGCAGGGGTAGCAGTGGATTGTGCTTTATGCTTTGAACGCTAATGCATACTGTAGAAATTCACAACTTTAGCAGACAACTTGTGTCCTTGTTTGAGCTTTTTCATTTTCATTTTTTTCATTTCCTTTTTTACCTCCGCCAAGCAAGTTAGGTTTTTGGTAGTGTTTGTATGCATCGGCGTCATTCTGTGAACGTGATAAAGTTTTGAATGAAGTGTGATAAAACTTTGCAGTGGGGTCATTTGGCTTACATTCACCAAGGTCTTCAAGGTCAACTTGAATTGTGTTATAACGGTAAAGAAAATAATTGTTAAGAGAAATGTTAAGGTGAGAAAATCTGAATTTTGGGTTTTCACTAAAGTTTGATGTGGCTTTTTTGTTAGATTGGATAATGACTAGTTCTTAAAAATGAAGCTTCTTTTTCACTTAATGCAAGAACTACTTTTTCTGTTTTTTAAATGACAGATTATAGCAAATCATGCCATTATTTAAAAATGAACTATTTTGATAAATTATGCATTTATTTATTTTTGATCTCCCCCCCAAAAAACCCATTAAATATATTAGTTAAAGGAACAGTAAATAATTTATCCCCTTGTCTTCTCTTGCCTAAATGTTGGCACAATATAATTTAGTAATATTTTGTTTGGACATCATTAAAAAAAAGATCATTTATGGTGTACTTGCAGAAGTGATATGTTGCTGCACTTCTACACAATTATGGCAGATGAAATAGGTCATTTTAATGGCAGCAGAAGGCTGTGGATCAGTAAGTCATTAAATCCTTTATTTGGTTCTGGACTGGAATTATACATTAAATATCACAACAATGGCCAGGTAGTTTTGTGCAGACATTTATGTTTCCAAGAGTTAACTATTGACTCTTAATACGCTTACCTTTAATCTAGTGCAAACGGGAATGTTGATATTGTTGATTTGCATTCTCTCACTTCACCAAAGAGATTCTGAGAATTAAATTTAGCATAAAACAGCATGTAAAGGGCCACTAGATGAAACAAATATGTAAGACACTTGCAGATATTAATACACCATACGAACAAAAGTATTCGGCCACCTACACATCAGACCTACAGGAGCATTCATGACTATTCTAAATTCACAGGTATTTTAAAAAAGCTGGTCTCCTCTTTGCAGCTATAGTAGCTTCCATTCTTTTGGCAAGGCTTTCTACAAGATTTTGGAATGTGATGAGAATTTTTTCCCATTCATGTTGGATGTTGGACCAAAGGGTCTGGCTTGCAATGTCCATTCTAGTTCTTCCCAGAAGTGTTTTATGGGGTTGAGGTCAGGCCAGCTGAGTTCTTCCAACCCAACCTCATGCAGCTTGCTTTGTGCACTGTGGCACCATCATGCTGCCAAATCTTTCCAACATGTTCTCACTCCCAAAGCGTAACATTTTACGCTATGTGACAAATGGTCGGTATATTACGCTTTCGGCCATCCTATATTACGAGTTCGGAACAAATAAGGAAATATGAGAACCGTTTGGAATGAGCTACACATGTACGTTTATTCTACTTAAATCACTTTGGAAAACACTATATAAAACATTTATATAGTGGTGGTTAAGATTAGGGATAAGGTTATGGTTCCACGGCTGGAATGTGTGTTACCGCAGGAGCGTCATTCTATTTGATTTCATCCACAATCCGGCGTGTAGCATGGGAACGCCTTGGGATGTGACAAATCGTCGGTATATTACGCGTCGGGAGTGAGAACGGGCTGACTTTTCCCACAGAGTTGGAAGCATAGAAAGGCATAGTTTTAAGATTTCCCTTTGCTGGAATTAAAGGCTTGGATGAGCTACTCGGGCATATTTTGGTAGAGTCTATCTGTTTTATTGCTGGGATGTGTCTTGGGAATGTTGCCTGAGAAACATCCCAGGAACTGAACCTGTGGTTTTACGATCGGTAGACCCCACTCTGCAAATGTAACCTTGCAGTACTGACTAAACCCTCTGAAGATTAGTTGTAACAAGCCTCTGGCAGGTTCTACAAAACGCTGCAGTTGACCAGCACTGCTCGCTTTGAAGGCTCTCTCAGTCAGTAACTTTCATTTCTGAATTCTCCTTCACAGGCAGCTTTGTCATCCACCAGCTTGGATTCTTTCGTGGCAAACAGGGTAGCACAAATTTTAATTTGTTTTCGCAATATGTTTATCACCACTGTTGTAACCTCTGTAATTACACCATGTGATGGAGCCTCTCGTGAACATAGCTCACCCTGAGGATCTGTGGAAATTATGTATAATTCATGGTGTTGATTGTATTTATAGTTGCTCTGGCTTGTTGTTTGGAGACATAGATGTAGCGTTAAACAAGGGCTACTTTGTTATGAAGATGCGAAGCTGCTCCTTCAGTGAACAGTTTGCTTCACTTCTTTTTTAAGTTTTTGGCCACCGCCTGGGGGGCGAAGCTTTGCAGAAAGAGGTGGAAACTTTGTGGGTTTTTTAAATTTCTTTCACTTTCCTCCTGTATTCACAACTGGCAAAAAGTTCAACATCCCCACTCAAATTAATGTGATTCTTCATTCTTTTTTCTTTCAAGCTAAAACACCCTGAGCTCTGTAGCACATTCAAAGCTGTGCCCTTGCAGAGTACCATTAGAGTACATAAAAGTTTAAATGTCTTAAGCTCTGAATTGCCCACATTTGCCTGTTCGTTAGAGTAGCATAATTTATAGGGAGACAACTGACTACATGATGTTGGAGTCAAGAGAAGCAAGTCTTCATGAGCACTAATAAGAAGTATGCTCAGTACATGCAAAGTGATCCTGACAAGCAGGTTGAAAGTGCATTAAGGGAAAAGTTAGTGTTAGGCAAGAAGTGTTCCACCAGGAAAGTTGTTAGAAAATTGCTCAAGTGTATTTGGTTCATATAGCACTATCCACCAGCTATAACAAGAAGCGGATTCTCGCCTCTCCAGTTGTCCTATTTGAAATATATCACAAGAAAGGTGTGGCTGAAAAAAATGCCCCAATTGGATTGGATGGATCGTTACAGAAACACAAAGATGGTTACCAGACTTAGTTTGCTGGGTCACTCTGTGTGCCACAGACAATAACCAGGCTGCATGTGTGAAGCTCTGCATGCAGGAGGAAAGATGCTGAGACAGGAGAGACATCCACTTATTTACCACCCACAGCATGAAGGCACACTGTATATTGATACCGTGAAATACAGTGGAAACACAGCTGCCTGCGTTTCTAAATGTAACTCCAGCATTTTATTGAACGTACTGGGAAAGCTGGCATACTCCCTGTGCGAGTATGTGTTTGTCAATAAGAGCACATTAGCGATTTGTGTGTGTGTGTGTCTGTGTGTTTGTGTGTGTGTGTGTGTTTAGGTCAGCTTAGCTGCCCACATGGTTTCAGGTCTCTCACTCTCTCCTGCCTGAGGCTATCCTGAGGTGGATCCCTGCTGCTGTCCTGTAACCTTGCCAGTGACAACACTGGCAGCCAATCATTATAAAGCAGTTTATGACTTGCCTCCTAAACTAAGGGTTTAGGCAAAAGATTTGTCACATAAAGCAGGACCGCTGAATTTTTGATGCAAATAAAAATGGTCCTTTATTTGATATTATTTGGGGAAAAAATAAAAAAGCAGCTTGTATTGTTTCTGTCTTTGCATAAGTGGACAGTGTGCCGACAGCAAGACATTACCCCTAAATCTGATCACTCAGACCCCGCCTCCCACCACCACCACCCTCAACCTCCGCCTCCAAACCCGCCCCATCCGCTTCCCCCGCATTATGATAATCTGCCGATGTGACCATAACCACTTATCCTTTCACAAGATTGTGGAACGCGGCTGAGCGAGGCTGATCCTCCTACCTCTCCTCTGACCTCAGAGACGAGATGTGAGGAAATCAAAAAATGTATTAGTTGCCAGGAAATTGTCTGTGATTATACATTAAAAGGTGATTTTCATGCCCCGACTGTGACACCTTCACCAGCAAAATTACAAAGCTGATTTTTCGGATTAGAGCGAGCGTTACAATTTACGCCAGTGGTGCTGGATGGGATCGAGTCCTGTTGCTGATCTTGAACTAAATGGTGTAAGGAGGTCTGTCAATATACTTTTGACCATTTGCAAGCTTGTGCTGCTGACTGGATTGATGTTTCAAGCTCATTTCATTAGTGTCAGTCTGCTCCTGATGCGTCATGCCTCACCGTTCTGCAACATGATTTGTCTCTCACTTCAGTGAGCGCAGTCCAGTTAGTGAATGATGATTAGATGAACTGCAGGGGGTTTCACAGTCGTTCAGTCTTTTGGCATCAAATCACTCAAATAAGTTCCTAATAAATAAGCAGGTTTTCACACTCACAGGGTAACCTTGGCGGAACTTTCCTGAAATATTACACTCTTTTCGTCAATAAGCCTCGACTCTCTCCAGCCTGGGATCAGCACACGCCTCCAGGATAAACCCGTGAAGAAGATTTGCATTGATATGGGAGTAGTTTTGAAATGATTTCCTCAAGATTTCTTCACTTGACAAGATCATGAGTAAAAGATGAGGCCTGTGTGATGTTAATTTTTGAACAGTTTTGGTGTCTTTACTTCAAAAATGCAGACTCTCATGTAGGATTATGACTTAATAAGATCTTTAAAAGCCTTCTGATTTCAATTTGGCTCTATGTAAACCCTATTCAGCAAAAGAATGTCCCCGCGAGTATAACAACAGAAACACAGTCTCGCTGTATGTGAAAAGCAATAGATTCGGAGATTAAGAGAAATTCTGAGAGAAAATAAGAAGAGAGGAAATGACTTGGGGATTTATTTCTGCTTTATTTCCATGTTCAGAGAAAGAAGAAACAAATAAAATTGTTCAGATGGGATAAAAATTTTTCCAGGGGACTGACGGAGACATCTCTATTTGTAAATCTATCATACTTAGCTGAACAGCTGCTGGCATCGACTCTCTAAGTAAAGTTTTACAGTATAGCACTGTGTGCACTACAAGCATACAGTTACAAGGAGGCAGTCTCTCTCTCCTCTCACTGAGCCTCAGTCCTTGGTTGCTTGAACTTGTTTTTGTGCTGAGTGTTGTTCGTCAGAATCACAGTGGAACTCCCACGTGAAAATGCGCTTTTACAGTTTTTCATCTCTCAGTTGCTCCAAAGTTATGACCTCTGCACCCAGCAGGTTTCTTCTGAAAATGACTGACATCTTACTCCTTATTGCTGCTTTGTGACCAGATGTATGGAACCAATGTAAGGAAAGTCTTCTAGCTGTTTGAGAGTGCAGTCCATTTGCTCATTCTGGGTGGTATCCTAAGCGATCTATACACAGTCAGCAGTGTGTTATACAAAGCCAAGTGGTCACAGCAGTGAATGTAGCATGGAACACAAAAACACCTTCCACCGTATATCCTCTTTTTATGTTGTATTAATAACTAATTTCATACATTAAATGGACTGCATTTGTATAGTATACTGTACTACATTTTTAACTTAGTGGTTTACAGAGCGTTTTTACAATCACCCCGTAAACAACTACATAATAATGTGTCGGCCCCCTTTTGCTTCCAAAACAGTCCTGTCACATCCAGGTATGGACTAGACGCCTGAAGGTAGGCTTATGGTATCCGCACCAAGATGTTAGTAACAGATCCTTAAGTCTTGTAAGTTGCCTGGTGGGGCCTTCATGGATCAAACTTGTTTGTCCAGCACAACCCACAGGTGCTTGATTGGTTAGAAATCTGCAGAATATGGAGGTAAAATCAACACCTCGAACTCATTGTTGTGCTCCTCAAATCATTCCTGAACCATTTTTGCTTCGTGGCAGGCGCATTATCCTGCTGAATATTGTTTCCATGAAAGGCCGTATATGGTCTGCAACAATGTTTAGGTAGGTGGAAGCAGGACCCAAGTCTTCTAAAAATAGCTCTTTTTGATGGGGGAGAAGGGACTATACACTCAAAAAAATGAAACGTTGACTTTAATTAAAATTATTTTGTCAACAGGTTCCACGAAATTGCATTGTGTTAGTTTAAAGCAAAAATCTTTAGTTCATCTAATTTTAAAAAACTACTTAAGATTAACAAGAGATATTTAAGACTACCTAAATCAAATTATGTTGTATGAACATAAATGATATATTTACAGGTTAGATAGTTTAGATTAGTTACTTCAACACATTTCTTATTTGTGCCAGTAAAATGTTAAATTTAAGTTAGATTAATTCAAATATTATATTTTCAGCCACCTTGTGCTTTACTAATTAGTTTTACATAAATCTATTTTGTCAACAGGTTCCACACAAATGAATTAAGTACATCCAACTTATTTTTTTAAATTTCTTTTATTGCCAACACATTCAGTGAGCATTTGTGTAAACCCAGTCCAAAATAAAACACAACAGGTCATTAGGGTTAGTAACTAACAGTATGTAGACAGATGCAACATCAAGACTTTAAATTAAATGTCTGTATCTGCCAGAAATAGAAGAAAAAAACATTGAAGACCACATAACATGTTGATAAGATGACACTTGAGTTACGCATATGTGATGCTAGTAAGGTCTGTGGAGTGCTTTTTCTTTTAGTGTCTAAAATGGATAGCAAAGTTGGTATTTGCAATGATTGCTTAGGGTCAGTCCAGTAACACAACGCCAATGAAGTGTTTTCCTTTAACAATGCAAAGTGAAGTGTCCACCTCAACAGCCACAATTAAAAAAATTAATGTTGTAATAATAATAATAATAAAAATAATAATAATAATAATAATAATAATAATAATAATGATAAATAGTCCACTGATATTAGCAATCAAAGAAAATTATATCACCATCCCAAATAAAACTTAAATAAAGCATGCCAGCATTATTGTCTAACAGTAAAACAGCTTGTCAGCGTTCAGTTTTTTTGCAACAGCACAACAGTAACCATTTAACACTTGCCACCCTCAACGTTTATTTTACCAGTGTTTGGGCAAAAAACTTGGGTTGTAAACATTTTAACATGGAAACAATTGTTCGTCTTTAAAAGTCCGCAAAATATACATTCATCCTGCATTCCTAACTTACCCTTATTCTTAGTATGTATTGCAATTACCCAGAGGTGTGGACTCGAGTCACATGACTTGGACTCGAGTCAGACTCGAGTCATTAATTTTATGACTTTAGACTTGACTTGAAAAAAGGTTGTAAGACTTGTGACTTGACTTGGACTTTTACACCAGTGACTTGGGACTTGAATTGGACTTGAACCTGTTTACTTGAAAAGACTTGATATTTTACCCAAATCTAAAATTTAACATACATATTATATAAAAAGTGCGGACCATTAATTCACTTTATTCATTCATTCATTCTTACCACACTCCGTATGTATGTGAGTGTGGGCTGTAGCACAGCCAATCAAATTAACCAGATTTGAAAAAAACAAGAACAAAAACGCTCGAGCCAAAAATGCTTCCAAGAGTAATTTCTTTCGGGTACATAAACTACGAAGTAGTCAACAAAAAACGAAATGCAATATGCAAAACATGCAAGAAGAGAATCACAGACAGAGATGGAACAACTTCCAACTTTGTCCGACATTTGAAGTTGCATAAAGAACGGTAGGTGGTGCTTTTTTTTTGTTGCTACGATGAGACAGCTGACTTAGCTAACTTCATCTTATTAGCAAATGTTCTTCGGGCTACGTAGATGATACTGTTTGGCTTTAACAGGTATGATATGTTTGTCATGCTATTTTAAATCCGGTCCTGCAAGCGCATCCAAGAATAACATGCAACTTGTTAGCTCAGAATTGTCGGTGAATGGTGAGCAGGGTCCGTTTCAGAAAGTGGGTTCTGTAGCTGTACTCAGTCTCTCTCCGTCTCCTCCCCATCATTAACCCCGTAGATTTAACCCAGTTTAGACTGACAAATATTTATTTTACCATCACATCACAATTCAAAATCAGTGTTTAATTTGCAATTAGTGTATGGTCGTGTTTAACTTTTGCATGTCTGAGCCTGGGAAAAAAAATTTTTTGGTTAGAAAATCTGGCCCACCTTAGTGTGTAATTGAGTAGTCCTGCTATACATGGCCTTTTTCTTCTGTCATTTATGTCAATACATCAAATAAAATACTTTGATCTTATATTATTAGCTGTTGTTTATTTGCAAAGGTTATTCTCAAAAGGGATGCTAGACAAAAACGGCGTTTTCTACAGACAGCCTGGCATACGCTCTCCACTTGCGAGTGAAAAAAGAAAAAGAAAAAACACCCCTTCCCTATTGGTGTTAGAGTTTACCATGTCAGCCAATCAAAAAAATGATAAGGCAACATGTGACATTTGGTTGTTTAGGGAGAAGGGGAAGGTTTTAGGAGTGACACCCGCTACGGAAAGCGGGCGAGCGAAAGAAAGAGAGAGAGAGAGTTTTCATATGTGAGACATTAGTGACGTTTAGCGTGTTTGGAGGCTATAGTTAGTTTGTTGTGTAGTTATTGTTTTGTATTGTGTGTCGGTTAGACTGCTGAATTTCATATTTGATCTAAAAAAGCTGTCAAAGGCAGATTCCAGTGTAAACGCTGTCTCCACATAGAAAACTGGACTGTTGCACCTCCAGTTGTCAGACCTGCAGGGTTTAGGCCTGTGGTGTTCTCCTCTGTCTTATACTGAACACAAACTACATTTTTTGGACTGGCACAAATAATTTGTGTGCCTTCTTATTTGATGCAGCACACCTGATTGTTCTGTAAATAGATTTAAATGGTTATATAAAAAACGCCTGAGGCCTTGGCTGCATTTTTAGGTAAATAGTACCATATAACTTTGTTGTTTGCAAAACTTGTGCATAATTTTTAGAAATGTACAATTTCTATTTGCATTTCAAGTCATGAAAATGATTCGTTAAACATGTAAAAAAAATAACTTTTTTCTACTCTGATTCTGAATTTTTTGTCTGAATTTAGATCAACTGTGCTAATATAGTATACCAAAATGAAAAAAATAACTCAAATTTCAGATATTTGAGGTTGTGCTGTAAATAATGATACCAAACAAGGCAAGAAAAACATATTTTAAAAGTGAAATATAGAAGTAAAATCAAAAGTAGTCAAGAACGGCCAATTATACCCGGGACCCCAGAGGGTTAAAAAAAAGACTTGAAAGGACTTGAAATTCAAAGTTTCGGACTTGGGACTTGACTTGAAAGTTGTCTGTCTTGACTTGCGACTTGACTCTGACTTGCTTGACTTTACTTGAGACTTGACTTGTGACTTGAGGATAAAGACTTGGGACTTACTTGAGACTTGCAAAACAATGACTTGGTCCCACCTCTGCAATTACCTTTACAATGCACACAATGTAACACAAACAGAATATGAACATATTTCCACCTCATAACAATATACCTTGAACGCTAATATACACACCACCCTTCAACATTTCTGGTGCAGTATCATCTCTCAATTAAATCCTTTAAATCTCAACACTTTTGATTGTCTCTTACTAGCCCCCCTCCCCCACAAGAGTAAAATCTCTCAAATTGTAGTAGTTTACAAACTTTTCAAAATTTCTCTTAAATGTAATTTTCCCTTTATCTGTCATTTTCAACAAATTACCGTTTTATTCCCATTCAGCCTCTGAAAAACTTCTGTCCATCTGACAGAACATTCATCATCCAAATTAAGGATTGGCTTATTCGTTCAGTTTATTCTTGAGTATCTGTACCTTGGTCAAGAGTCTGCTGACATACAGATGAAGGAAGAGCTTCTGAAGTACTTCAAAGAAAGCTTTCAGTCTCGAGGTTAACTGAGATTCAGTGCATATATCCCACCCATTAAGAGTGCACATGCAGAGGCCATGTTTTCCAGGTCATGCAGAACACCCTAGATGGTTATACCCACATCGGCTGGAGGAGTGCTGACATCAGCTTTTTCAATGGTGAAGATAGCAAGGGTAATTTGTTCCAGCTCCCTCTGAACAGCTGTAGCTGTAGCTTAGACACAAAAACAAAGAAAAATGGCGTCCAGTTAAATTAAAAAAAGGAAAAGAAAAAAAAAAGAGCCAAAGCTACCCTTTAATGAAGTAAACACAATATTAGGAACATGCACCCCAGTGCGCTACTATTTTAGACTACAGATTCAACAATAAATATAAATAGTTTGGGTATACAAGAAGATTCCCCAAAACATTTAAACAGGTTCCATGCAAATTACAACAACAACAACACTACAACATGCAACAACATTAGTTATTCAAAATTTGGTTTAATACAGATAAAAAACTAAACTAAAATTACCAACCAATTATTCTTTGAAGAGGATGCTTGGGTCTTCATTCAGGTAAAAAGGTAGTGCCCTGAGGACACACTCCCTCCCGTTTTCAATAGTTTCCTTCTGTAGAGAGTGGCAGAGATACAGGAAGAGAAAACAGAAATACTTTAGGATGACACAAACTCACATTATACGCAAAATGAATGACATATTTACTGCACAGATAGACATGTACACAAGACCAACTAATCATCACATGGACATGAATAGTTAACCTGTTGGGTAGGGTTTCCACCACATTATATATGTCCATAATGGAGGTATAGACAAACTAATACATCATCTTTTTTGCATTCAAAAACTGATCTTTAACATAAAAACATTCACTTATGGTTTAACCCGAAATTGAGGGATCAGATTTTACTTATGTTTAGGTAATTTTAATTTTCCAAAGTTTTGAGTACCAAACTTTGTCTTGCTTAATATAAATGTAAGTACACTGTGCAGCTACCATACACTAGCTGTTTAAATTTGAAAGTGATCTTATTAGCCATAATATTTTGCTACCAACAGAATAACGCACCTTTGTGGCTGGAGCCAAAGTTTGTCTAATTTTCTTCACTGCAGCACCTCCTTTTTTCTTGAAGACTTTTATGAGCTGGTCAGTGTATTGGTCAAGTTTTGCAAAAAGCCTTGGAACAAGTGCAGCAGTAGTAATCCTCACAAATTCTGCTTCCACCTGAAAACACGTCAACAAACACAACATACTGTACTGTAAATATACATACTATATGTACACATATACATACTTTATAACTGAAACTAATGTAGAAAGACCTCATTAAAGCTATAATTTTAACACAAACATTTACACAAAATGCTAATGGAGCCATTACAGCTTTTATTGTTATATATCAAGTTCCAAAAAATATTGATCACAGCTGATCTGAAAAGAATTTCATACCTCAGGCCCTTGAATTGCAACCTTTACAATGGTTCAGATCTGGAGAAGAAATAACAGGGGCATTGAATGGGTCACTAAAGAAAAATGAACTTATAAAACAGTTTTGTTTTTAAAAGTATAACAGTTCACATACCACATACAAGCTCAGCAGTACCACATACACCACATCAGTATAGGAGGGAGCAGGTAAAGGCAGGATCTGAGATTTATAAAATAAAACAAGAAATTCATTACTTAATTTCAAGAAGCAAATTATTGATTGTATTACAACTAAATAAAATACTACTCAGAAGAAAAGCAAGAGATTGACACTGCCATGTGCTAACTTTCTATAGAAGCAATTATCACCAGGACTGTCGACTTCCATTGTCTGCCCACTCATATGTCGTGAATAATTTTATTTAAAAAAGTAAGTGTGTGATTTAACAAACTGTAATTTATAACTATGCTGATCTGTATCACTCCTAGGAAACATGCTGTATTTACAGACCATTTTTACATAATACAGATTACTGATAGAGCATAACAATGGTGTCACAGTGGCTTTCGCCCTCGACTTTTTGGATTTTAAATGTCACTTTATGCTATCCTTGCTATCCTATTCGATATTTCGATATCGATATGACTCTCGGATTACAGTAAAGGAATCCCAAGAAAGCAAATGAAAAAATAACCCCATGAACCCCTGTAGCTAATCCCTTAATAAAACCAAAAACAATAAAAATGTTTCTTACACAGTCCACAAAATAAGCATGTTAAGCATGTCCAGGACCCAGTAAAACTAATGTAGAACAAGCGCACGCAAACGATATAACATGTCTTATAAGACAAACGCAAAATATAACCATGCTCGACATGTAGATACTACACAACATAGTCAAAGAAAAAAGTGGTCTTACCTCTCAAAGAAACAGCAGCTTGGTGCCAAAACAACGTTTTTAAGTTAAATTTGAAGTCATGCGCATGAGCAGGCCCAAGCCGTGAAACCTTGTTGTTCTTCGCGGTTTCATTACAACTGTTTTTGCATTACTGCCACCTTGTGGATATACAAAGTATATCGATCCTAATTGACTTAACTTAAATGTTATGCCATCAAGTAACACATTAGTATTATGTACAGTGAATAATAGACACAATTACGTAGACTTGATTAGAAAAACATATGTTAACTTAACAAAAACATATATTTTAAGTAAAATGAAAATAAATAATTAATATACACTGAACAATCCACCTCATTCATTTTTTTGAGTGTACCTTTCGAGCCATCAGCTTAGGCAGCTACCATCCCACCTGCCTTTAAGTCCAAATTCTTGTTGGTTCTACTTTATCCACAAAATGAAATCAGAAAAGTCAGAAAAGCTATCTCAACCCAACCAGTCATGGGAGATGGGCACCCCTTCCTGAGCCTGGTTCTGCTTCCTGTTAAAAGGGAGTTTTTCCTTCCCACTGTCACCAAAGTGCTTGCTCATAGGGGGTCATATGATTGTTGGGTTTTTCTCTGTATGTATTATTGTAGGGTCTACCTTACAATATAAAGCACCTTGAGGCGACAGTTGTTGTGATTTGGTGCCGTATAAATAAAATTTTGTGGAAAAATTGGTCCTTGTGATGAGTTGGGAATTAGAATGCATGGGCTATAATATATTTATGTTAGTAGCAATGGCAAGGTTAAGATAAAAACAAAAAGAAGTTGAACCCTGGCACTTCCTTTTCTTTCTTAGCCCAAAGTTCATGAAAGGTTGGTCATGAATTTGTGACCCTATTTTTATGACAATATGTGTTAAAGTGTAAGGATCTTAAATCTTTTGAATACTCATATTATGCTGATTTTCAATGTCTCATCTTTTTATTATTCCTAAACCCCAAATTTTTTTATATGAACTGTTAGCCAGACACAGACAATATTAAGATATTGTCACCTTATAAATTTAATCTGGCCAAACTGTTTGGACTGAAGAAAACATTAGCATTCATTCTCAGCGATGTTCACTCCTTTTTTAGCTCCACTTTGGTTTTCTGGCTCTTTAGCTGCCAAACTCTGCACCGTGTTCACCATCTTGTTGCTAACTTTGCCTGACATTTGGTGCTGAGCAAGCTGTGAAGAGCTTTTTCCTTTGAAAAACAGATGCCTGCTGCTGCTGAAAGGCAGGCTGATGAGAGCAGTGAGACTGAAACCAACTGTGTCTTTGGAAACTAGAAACAATGAGCTGAAAGATGCTATAAAGGTTGGTCAAGCTGAGAGAGTGCTATAATGTTAGGTGATAATTCTCTACAGGTGTGTCAGTATGGGTGACATTTATCACATCAGGCATAGGCATTTTGCCCTTTGGAAGATATAAATCTTTATTGGACAGCTTTAGAATAAACTCCATATTTTCTGTGAGGCTTCTTCCAGGAGAACAGAGGCAGCAATTTTCCTGCCAATTCAGATTTGGGGTCATTCATTAAACTGCTGTGTTGAGTCAGCCAGATAATATTAGTATTACTGTAAATATGTCTTTTTTTTATTGCCTTTTGCTCTATCCGGATATGGAAAGATTCCTGATTATTTTGGAAGCCATCAGGAAAATGAAAGACCAAAAGACTGAAACAGCTGTAATAAAAAGAGAAAAAAAAATCACAGTTAATCAATGAACGTATAAAAACTTAAGCCAACTGCTGGCTGTCACAGGGATTTAACTCCGCCTCGGCCAGATATGTGTATTTCCTGTCTTATCTAAGACTGAGACAGTGCAGCCTGTCGAGAACATCCTTTAACTCTATACTGTCACCATCAGCAAGGAAGATGATTTAGCGTGCACTCTTAAAACGTTACTGCTGCAAACAGATCAGGCTTGTGCTGTTGCAGCAAGATGTTTGCTGCCTTCCCTTGAGTCAGTCCCCAACAGACTGACTCAATGTGCCGAGGTTAAGCTGTAATGACACAGTCACTATCACAGAGTGACATATGGTGTGTGTGTGAAAACTCTTATTTAAGCATATTGCTTGCTCTCAGCTGAAGAAAAAGTGATAATGAGAGAGGTTAAAGAGTTAAAGTGTGAGTGTATATAGAAGAGTGTGCATGGGAATAAGTATGTCTTTTTTCTATATGGGAGCATATGCCTGCTCACACTGAGCAGGTAGCAGGTAGTTTCATCTCAGCTGCAGGGCTTTGAAACTCACTGCTGTTCAAAGCTTCTGTTTGTGAGAGGTAGCCAATCAAAAAGAGAGTCAGCTTGGAAAGCTACTCTACAAGGATAAGTCCTAAAATGACAACATGAACTTAGAAATGAACACAATTGGTTTCCTTTAATATACAGAGTGGAAAAATATCAGCTTAGTTATTCAAAAGTAGTTGTTTTTTATATGTATGCGAGGAGAAAATAAGCAGTAGAATGATTAGCTTCTTTGATATTGTTTCTTGGAAGTTTAGCCCTGCTTGGATGCCCTGTAGTCACTTTTAGATGTCTTTCATTGTTAACATTAATGATGCGTGTTCTGTTATTGAATCCAAACTTACTGTTTTCATACTTACAGTTTCATTCACGCTAGCTGCTAATGTAACTGCAAGATTTGTAATGCTAACATCATCGGTGTGTGCTATGGTAGTTAACATAATAGATAGCAAAGACAAAGAATGTTTGTGAAATGCCAGCGTATATATGCATTTCAGCACGTTGAACTTCGAGCTCTCTGTGTTTACCTGGAAGGACCAAGATCCTAATAAAGTTTTTCAGTTGTGATTGCCACCGAATGCTCGAACACTAGCCTTTACTTCAGTATTTTGAAGAGAGGTAAAGGCAAGAAATCCTGTGACAGATAGATTGTTGATAAAGTTCAGATTTTGTTAAGGATTTGTGCAAAACAGAAATAAAAATGTAAAAAACAGGACCCTCAGATTCTGTCGAGGCCACCGTTACTTTGTATGACTGCTGGCCAAAACGACATAGTCAAATCGCTTCGTCTTTTTTGAATGTCATGTCTTTATGGGGCTTTAGACCTTTATGAACTTGCCATGGAACTAAAAGTTCTGAAGCCTGGAGGTTGAAATAGATTAATTATAACCAACTGTGAAATGCATAAATTGCTGTGACACTGGGATGAAACTTTCTTTCTGTCTGCTATGCAGTCATCTTTAACTATTTGCGAACCCAACTTCATGATGTCATATCCATGGCTTGGCCACTCCATATGTACTGTTGGTGTGAACAGGTAGAGATGAAAAAGGAGAGGCGGTTGCAAGCCTCTGGGGATGCATGCGCCCTGGCGCCTTCACTGGCATCTCTAATTAAAACAGTCAACTTGGATCACAGAGGAGTTCTGCTAATTGAATTCCACTGTTGGATGTTTATTTTAGCCCGTGTGAAGTTTAAATTTAGAACAAATAAACTGGGGCCTTCAACAAGAGAACTCGGAAGGCAAAAAAATTGTAAAGCAATTGTAAAGCAAATTGAATTGTAAAGTCCAACCAAATCATTAGTGAGTCTTTATTACCTTGAGTCATGTGTTCTATAGAAAGACTTTCTTCTGTATGTATACACATGCTAAATCCTCTGACTGAAAAAAATTGGTTTTCTTTGTAACACTGCTCAGCTCTTGGGCAGTGGGCAGAAAACCTCTTAAACCACAGGAGGTGCGGTCTCTGCTTTCTCTGCTTTGTTGTAGCCTTGTTAGCATTTCTGGGTGTTCTCAAAGCTGCGGTGTTTACTGCTGTATTAGTTATTATTAATCTCTTGCTCACTTCTCTGGCTCCCCACACCCCCAACCACTCATGGCACATGGCTGCTCCTCCCCAAGTCGGACTCTGCTGGAAGTTGCTTCCTGCTAAAAGGGATTTTTTTCTTTCCCGCTGTCTCCAAGTGCTTGCTCATACGAGGATGTCTGATTGTTGGTTTTCTTTCCATTATTGTAGGGTCTTTACCTTACAATATAAAATGGCTTGAGGTGAGTGTTGTTGTGATTTGGCACTATATACATATCCGGTCTTTAAGTGATGTCATATGAACGCTGCTTCCGGGTCCAAACTAATCTGCATTTATTAAGACTGTTGTGTTTTTAACATGTTTTGTATATTGTTCTATTTAATCTGAACAAGCCCCTAAAAAAAGGCAGTGATCACTGTTGGCCTCTCTCGGTTTTTATTTCCACTATTCATTTTAAAGCTCAGTTTTTAAAAGCTTACGATGTAACTACAGCTCAGCCCATGCAGCAGTTTATTAATGACTAACCTCTATTGTGGATGGATTATCTCAGTTGTTCTCCTGACTGACGTTTGGTCCGTTTATAGCATCCTGCCGTGCGATTGCGTTTGTCCATAACCATCGGGAACCCTCACGTTAACTTTTGTTGAGTGGAAAAAAGTTAGCGTTCATCCTCCAGCTTTACTGTGTTTATGTTATGCTAACATAGCTGTGTCGCTAGCGATCACGTAGCACCTCATTATATACCAGCTAGTCCAACTTCAGTAACCCTACAAACGTCACTACTGTTTAGTTTTCTGTCTTCATTTATGTTGGAAGTGATAGCAGAGCTGTACATTTTAAATTTTTTCAGAAATCTCTCAGCTGGAACATGGTCTATCATGTTTAGGTGGAAACTAGCGAGCTAACTTCCTGCTAACTTCCAACTCCATTAAATTTAATAAATTCTGTTTTCATGGATGCCTGGATGTTAAACTTAATTGTTTCACCTGGTAGAGCAACTACATTGATCATTTTATTAAAGATGAAGGAATTTAGACAGTTAGTAGAAAAAGCTCACATGCCCACACCCACATCACCTAACTCAAAGGCATAAAACCCCACTAGCAATGTATACTAGCTCACATCATATTTTATGAAAGTTTTGGACAGGACAACATACTGACAATTTGTAGAGGCTTTTGGGCATACAGAAAATGCAGTCTGCCTTCAATGTGGCACCAGGGAATGTCTTCAGCCAACTAACAAGGGCATGCTCATCAAATTTCACATCAGTTCAGTCATGGGATACTGTTTCCTGTGTATAAAGTTAACATTTGGCCTAAGGGTGGAACAAAAGGAGAGACTTCTTCCACTGAGAAGCATAAAAGTGCTTTGAGGGAGCCACTCATTTTGTACAACTAGTTCTTATATGACTCTAACCAAGTAGCAGCAAAGCTCCCAAAGGGGAGCTCTGTTTTTCTAATGAATCATCCTCAGGGGACCACTAATACCTACAAATAAAAAGATTTCTTTGCTCGTTTTCCCTAGCACATCATATCCTACTTTCTGCTTGCTTCCTGCGTGCTGGGATTACAGCTGGTCCTAAATGTTGAGCAGCACAGCAATGCTACAAATAGCTTTATGACCCCAAATGTTGTGATTTTCATATGATAAACATTGTCATAATTTGTTTAAGCGTTGGTCTAAATTGCTCTCATAATCAGACCATGATAGAATAGAACTTATAACAACCTCATCAATCCCATCCTCTCGTGTGGATGTTTGTTGATTGCTTTCATGGGAGTAGCTTATTAGTTACCTTTATATGAGGGGGGATATCCCAAAGCTTGGTGGATTGGTGGATCTTTTTCTTTTCAACAATGCTGAACACCAGTTCTATTCCATTTGTTTAAGATTTTATTTTCTGAGGTCTGAAATCAGGTTAGAGTGGGCTGTAATGGTGCTGAGGGAGCTGTCCTGATTACCCACCATGCCTTCCAAAAGTAATAATGTCTGTGCTCGAAAAAATATGAGAAACTGCCTCCTATAAGTGTAAATGAAATTGAATTTCCTTTGGCAGCCCATAAGTTGACTACAAAGACAGTTTCCCCCTTGTATTTGCAAATTTTCTGCAATATTCCCCTTAATTAAGTTTTCTGCATTTCTGTTCCGCACCATTATTTTACATTAAATATAGTCCCGTTCTGTGTCATTATGGGCAAATAATGTGGAGCTGTCACTGAGTTTAATCAGCATCATTAGCTCTAGTGTGTGCGAAACTTTGTTAAACCTTAATGGACATCATCAAACGTCTGTCATGTCTCAACACCTGCCATCACACTGCTTTAAGGCTATGATTCTTAGTGCTGTTGTTCCTCAGAATATAATATTTACAGTGTGTTGGTTGACTGTTGGACCTTCTTCTGGGTAATTAGCCACATGCACGTGAAACATGAGTGCGATGGGAAAAAGGAAAAAAGAAAAAAAAGAAAACGTTCCTGTAAGCTCTCGTTTGTCCTTGGAACTTTGCTCGGTGAATTCTGATTATATAATCAAGAGTACTTTCTAGCAAACACCAACAAATATCAGTGAGCACCATTAGCATTTGTGCTTAAAATACATAAATGAAATGAAAACAATCAGAGCGAACTTAATTGCGATCCATATTCAGCGAGCCAGGCATCCAGGCAGCAAAATAACAACACAGCAGAAGCCCTCTGAAGTAGCTTGGCAAGGGTTTTTATTGTCATGTAACTGGCTTTCTGCATTCATGCTTTTAATAATACATATTTATTAAATAATGGATTTTTATTGTGGCCAAATGCCTCATAATGGTCTGATCTGAGCTGCTATCCTTAAGCGATATTCTGAGTGATGCACACTGTATTTTACAGCACTGCTGTAGGTAGGTCAGCTTGTGTACCCACTTTATATAAATGCCCATTAGCATCTGCACTTTTCCCACAGATAGATTTAGTTGGTGGGTAATTAACCCTGAATGATGCTCATAAAGCCATCTGCTATTGTCTTCCAGCGACAGCTCTGTGGTGAAAAGTCAAATGATCAGTGATATGATCACGGCCTGTCCACATGGATACTGTCACTTATTTTGGCTGATTAGAGTTCCATATGTTCTGTGTGAGGATAGATGACATGAACGCTATCATACAGAATATTAGGCTAACACATTTTACTAATCAAATTAATAATGGCTGTTTACCTAAATAAAACAAAACCCCATTAATGCCATTAGTAACATATATATTTACCTGTCAGTCAGTTCAAAAGTCCCTGCAGTGAAAGAGGCCTGTATCTCTGAAATGCCATCCAACCTTCAGGACCTTAATTTCACATCCACACGTCTTTGCAGGTTGCAGATTATGATACTAGCACAAGATGGCAGCGTCCATTTCCAAGATACTGGTATAGTGGGAGGAAGTACTGACATGCCATACGTTCAGTGCAGGCATCTTGTTATTCCCCATCTGGTTCATGTGGACTTTAACTGGGAACACAGTCCTAATCTGCATGACCTGTAAATGCTGCTGCAGCTTTTTAAGGTGAACATAAGTGCTCACTCCTCACTATACTTGTCTTATTTATTTATTTATCTATTTAGCAGACGTTTAGACTACAGGAAGCACAGGTGGTACTAATCAATTAACAGCAACCTAAAAGTCACAGTCAGTCATTCAGAGGAGCTTGAAACTGAAGCAGCTAAATTGGGTTTAGTCGTCTCCCTCTCGCTCTTTCTTCAAACCTGTGATTTCCCAAACATCCTTTGTTAAAAGGCTTGTAGCTGCCCCAGGTAAAGAATGATTAACACATTTATGTTTACCCTTAGGCAACTTAAACATTTAAATGAGGCTAGGGAAAGATCATGGTAAATGGCCTGTATTTATATAGCGCTTTAATAGTCCCTAAGGACCCCAAAGCACTTTACATATCCAGTCATCCACCCATTCGCACACACATTCACACACTGGTGATGGCAAGCTACGTTGTAGCCACAGCCACCCTGGGGCGCACTGACAGAGGCGAGGCTGCCGGACACTGGCGCCACCGGGCCCTCTGACCACCACCAGTAGGCAACGGGTGAAGTATCTTGCCCAAGGACACAACGACCGAGACTGTCCAAGCTGGGGCTCGAACCGGCAACCTTCTGATTACAAGGCAAACTCCCAACTCTTGAGGCACGATCGCGATCATGGTCAGGATTAAAGCATTCTTTTTTTTGCAGCATAATCCATGGGTTGTTTCTTTGTTTGTTTTTTGTGAAGCTGTTTGGAGATTTAACACACAGAATCGCATTTCTAAAAAAAAAAAACAAAAGTTGGGACACTGTGCAAAATGTTAATAAAAACAGAATTTGAGGACTTGCAAATCTCAAACCCATAATTATTCACAGTAGAACAAATTAGAAAGGACCAATTTGATGGCAGAAGATTTTTTTTAAGAAGCTGAGATAGGGGCCACATTTACCCTGGGGTGGCTGTGCCTCGGGAGGTCGGGAGTCCAGGTCATCATCACTTGGGTGGTTCGAGCCCTGGTTGCTCCAGTCTCAATGCCAAATATCTTTGGGCAAGATACTAACCCCTAGTTGCTATCCATGTGAATGATAGATAGAAAGCACTTAAGCATGGAAAAATGTGCATGGGTGGGTGGGATAACATTTCAGCACTGTGGGTGCTTTTCCAAATATGGATGCTCCCAATTCCAGATGTTTAAGCTACCAATCACACCCCCACCTTGAGTCCATCTGTCACTCCTAGTGGAATTATAACAGGGATCAGCTCTGAGCCCCTTCTTGTTTGCAGTGGTGATGGACAGCCTGGCAGGCTGCAGGAGTTTGATGTTTGCAGATGACACTTTGATCTGTAGTGAGAGTAGGGAACAGGTGGAAGAGTGCCTGGAGAGGTGGAGGCATACACTGGACAGAAGAAAGGCAATAGAAGCAAGACTAGAATATGTGTGTAAATGACAGGGAGGGGAGGGATGGGTGGAAAAGTTAATATGCAAAGAGTAGACATTGTGAAGGT
Organism: Oreochromis niloticus; assembly: GCF_001858045.2. Lineage (NCBI taxonomy): Eukaryota > Metazoa > Chordata > Actinopteri > Cichliformes > Cichlidae > Oreochromis > Oreochromis niloticus. Next base: position 5,544,842 of record NC_031982.2, on the reverse strand, counting down.
AGAAGATTTCAAAATACCTGAGGTCAATCATCCAAAGCAAAGGACAGTACGTAAGACAGCCAGGTTGGAGTGGGTGGAGACGAGTGTGAGGGCTGATTTATGACAGAAGGATAGCAGCAAGAATGAAGGGGAAGGTTTACAAACTCATATGGTTTGAGACAGCTGCAGTGACAAAAAGACAGGAATCTGAGCTGGAGGTGGCAGAGTTGGTGGCTGAGATGGTTCAGACATGTACACAGGAGCCATAGAGGATATACTGAACAATGATGGAGCTGCCAGCCAGGAGGAAAAGAGAAAGACTTCAGAGGAGGTTCATGAATGTCATGAAGGAGGACATGTAGAGGGTGGCTGTGACAGATGTGTTGGAAAAACTGATATGTATCACCTAAATAGTAAAATGTTTCAGTTTTTAAAAAATGACATGATATCTATGCTTGGTTATGAGTAAAATATGGGAATATAGGTTTGCAAATCACTCCATTCTGATTTAATGACTTTATGTAACACTGCTATCTTTACCTACAATAATAATAAACAGACAATAACCCAACATTCATATGACCCCCTATGAACAAGCACTTTGGCGACAGTCGAGAGGAAAAACTCCCTTTAAACAGGAAGAAACGTCCAGCAGATCGAGGCTCAGGGCCATCTGCTGCGACCGGTTGGGGTGAGAGAAGGAAGACAGATAAAAGACATGTTGTTGTTCATATAGTACAGTGGGAGGATCTCTATAAAGCCAGTATGCTCATGTACTGTTAAATCCAACATTCACTCACATATTAATTCTGTTCTCCACCAACTGAGTGTAAATATATATATATTAGGGGTGCAACGATACTCGTATCGGTATTGAACCGTTCGATACTGTGCTTTCGGTTCGGTACGCATATGTATCGAACAATACAAAATTTTTAATTTATTTTATCAACTTTTCTTCTGACGATGCTGTCTGTGTTGAGCACTCAGTGGATCTGCGTTCGACTACTCCGCCTAGGCTGCACTGTCGAGCGCAGATCCACTGAGTGCAGCGCAAGCTAGCGAGACATAAGTTAAGCTCGTTGCAACATGGTAACTGCCTCAACGCTACCCGAAACTGAACCTCCCCCACCCTCATTCAGATCTGGCGTTTGGAACTATTTTGGTTTTCATGTGAAGCATGACCCTGATGGTAAGCGCGTCATGGATAAAAGTAAAACAGTATGTCGGATGTGCCACGCAATGCTCAATTACATTGGTGGGAACTAGTGTGTTAGTGCAGTTAGCTCGTTAACGTGTTGACGCCGTCCAGCCCCACACGGGCGATCCGCTGTAACTCGTTAACGGAGATTTGCCGCGTTATGGCGTTAGTGTCATTTTAACGAGATTAACACTGACAGCACTAGTGGGAACACAACGAATATGACTGCACATTTACGCCGACATCATCCTAGTGCAAAGACAAGTGGAAGCAGACAAAAACAACAAGCACGCATGCTACAAACTTTACCCGAGTCATTTAGACAGCCGTCAGCACATGATTCTCCTTATGGGGACCTGATATGTTTAATATGCTGCTGAGAATATACCCCAGAAGAAGCGTATAGTATAGCTTTTATTTTGGAAAGAGCCATTTCTCTGTAATAAACTCTCTTTTCCAAAGATGAGTGATTTCTCGATCAGATAGATTTATTAATTTTTTTATTATTTTGTTGTTTCAGCAACATTACATTTAAAAACTGTACTTTTGAGTTAAAATATATATTTATAATTTTAATAAATGACAAATTAAAAAGGCATGAACATTTTTTTGTATCGAAAAAATATCGAACCGAACCAAACCGTGAATTTTGTGTATCGTTGCACCTCTAGTATATATATGTCTCTACTGAGGTAGGAAAATAAGAGCAAACCCATCAAACTGAGGACTGTGAAATCAAACAATGTTTTAAAAGATGCCAAAATGCTCTATAAAGCTAAAAGGGACTGCTCAAATGTCCAAGACAGGATTTTAATTTAATAAGTGTTGGTTGGGGTTTTTAATGTGTCTTGTACTGCTATCATTGCTGTTTAATTTCTTTTGACTTGTCCATTAGATTGCTTTAGACAACAAAAGAGTAAATCATATATCACAAAACTCTCAGAGGTAGCACAGAAAAGTTAAAGCCACATATTCACAGTTGACAGTGGGTTTAAATAAATACAAAGTGATACACAGACAGTGGTAATTGCATTGCTAAGTGTTGTTAATTTGGAAGCAGAGTCGTGGGTGCAGGGTCTAGACAAAGGGACAGATGACTGGTGAAGACAAAACAAAACACTGCTGCAAGTTTTAATGAGGCAACAGGGGACTGCCCATCAAACACTCATATCTCAGATAGAAAGTACAAATACCCACATATGCACACACGCTTTAGTGCACTATGCACACACATATGTACACAAGAGGAAATAGAGTCGTGAGTGCAATATGCAACACCCACAAATCACCTTGCCATACAGACGTTTAGCTGATTTGCTGCACCTCTGATGAATTCTGTCTTCACCAAAACATGCCTGTCTCAGACCCGACTGATGAGCTTAATGGGTCAAAAGATTAAGCCCAATATTCCCCATGTCAGACATGTCAATCATAGTGTGGTGAGCTGCATTTACAATGTTACAGCAATATCAGAGATTACGCTTTGAAATGCAGGCCTAAATACCCCTGCATTACAGTGCTGAAATATAGACCTAAAAATCCAAGATTATACTTCAGTGAAATAAAGCCTTTAGGCTTAATCCATATTCAAAGTCTTGTCTCTAGCTGGGCTGTCGGCCTCTGTAACCTAGTTCTGATGGCTGTTATTGGGGAAAGCTGCTTTGTACTGGTCAGTTGTGTGATGAGGGCTTGGACACGGTCTGTCGAGTTGACCTATATTTGGCTGCCTGCCCTGTCTGCAAAATCAAAAACCAGATCTTCTCTTGTGTTTTATTCTATAGGCAAATTGGGCGTCCTCCACTTTTGGTTTCAATTCTCTGATCAAGCTTGGATGTACTGTCAGGTTAAATTTTTAATGCGGAAAGACTCAAAACAGTGCAGCATCAGGACATCCTTCACCATCAATGTAGGAATTTCTAGTGTTGGTGCAGCAATGTATTAGTATGCATGGTGATTTTGGGGGGGAGGGATTAATGCTAACACCACCATGCTGAGCTAGTCCCAGTGACAATGCTAAGCTCTACTCACACAGACCTAGGGACCAGTTGGCTGATCGCCAGAGAAAAATGTGCATTGGTGTCACTGGCATGCTTGGTCACAAAGAAGTATATGGTACTGCACAAGAAAAACCTCCATGGGATTGCTTTGGTTGCCAGTAGATTGCTGCAGTAGCACATAGTTTCTCTGGAAGATGCCAACTGGTCTTCAACCACTTGCCAACTACTGGCTAAGCAGTAGTGAAAATGTGAATGTGAAGTGCACGGAAGTGAAGTGGTTGGTTTCAGCAGTAAGGCACAACATTTTGGTTTATGTTGCACTATTTCGAGTTTTACTCCCACTTAGTGGTTGGTGTGTGTTTGCAGACAAATCTTCATCTTCTATGCAAACTACAGGCAACCCCAGCAATTTGCAAACAACGAAAACAACTAGGAGGCTTTGATGTAGAACGTTCATTCCTACCAGTGTTACCCAGCAAAAGCCAGCGACGATTCTCCAGCTGGTTGAGAAATACGCATCTTTCCCTATTGAACCTAGGTTGCTGGGGTGTTGGTCTTGTCTTTAGAACTGAGGCTGAAGTCTGAAATTATGATGTCTAGAACGCACAATGTTTGTCACCATCCTAGTTTCTAGTAATATAGTTTCAGTCCATACGGTAAGTGCTTCATTGCATAAATTAGTAGTAGTACATTAAATATCTGGAATCATCAAAGTCTGTAGGACTTCTGGGGCTTTTTAAACAGCTTGTCATACAGGTCCTGAATCTATGGAGGAAATCTGACACACTTACGATGGTGGTTTTGCTTCCCCTGCCTGGAAACAGGGTCCGTCATAGTTTGGGGCAACATTTCAGCCACTGGTGTGGAGGATGGTGTTAAAATGAATGGAATTATGAACACAGAAAATTAGTTACACATTTTGATCCCCCATGCAGTACCAATGCATACCTGAATAGAAAAAGCGAACACTGGAACACCATCAGTCATGGATTGGCGTCCCCAAAGCCCGGATCTCAAACTTATTGAAGGAGTGAGGAGTCATCTTGACAAAGAACCTTACAAAAGAAAAAAAAACTTAATTTAAGAGCTTTGAATGTCCTTCGAGAAGCCTGGAGAACTATTCCTGAAGTTCCTGAAATTACAAAAAAGCTACCTGCAAAAGTTCAGTTTGTGATGAAGAATAAATGATAGTTGTAGCAAATAATGACTCAAGCTTTTTAGAATTGTAGAAACTCTGTATTTCCATTTATGTTTGCACATTTCAATAAATCACCGCACCTATTTCCCATTTTCCTAGCAACATAAAAAGAAATGAGGTGTGGCTCAAGAGTTTTTTCCACAGTACCGTATTTCCCAAATTTATTTTCAAACAGTCTCTTAGTTTTTAATAGAAAAAATACCCAACCAGACTTGAACTCATTTTGTATGCCCTGCATAAATCATTTCAGAAGTATTCCCCATGGAGAAAAGAGAAATGTGCACTAAGCAAGACAACGATAAAAAGCAGAGATGTGGGGTGATGATGTAAGAGATGTGCAAACATGATGAGTACATCATGGCTGTGCAATCAAGACTAAGCAAATAGATTAAGTAGGGTAATGAATGAATGGGCTTAACAGCAGTAGTTATGGGATACAACTCATAAACAGGCATATGCGGTAGAGTCATAATGCGGTATGAAGAACAGCTGCAGGTCATTGCTCAGATCTAGAAATTTCCAGTAGTTGAAAAGGCTCTGTTAAGCGAACATCGCCTCACTGTTAAAATGTTCATTTGTACCAGTCATGCTGCTGGTGTGAAAAAAGGCCTATTTCCCAAGTATTAGCACTGCATGCGTGACTCAGCATGGCATACAGTGGATGGTGGATCAAAGACAACGTTTGATAGCGTGATTCTACTGAAGTGACTTGAATTATCTGTCTTCTCTGTTGAACTACCAAGTCACTGAAACTGCAGGATCTTGTTCTTGTGTTCCGATACTTCCAAAAGGAGTTCTAGTTTCTTTTCTGCCTTTTTCTTTTTTATTCGCTGGCCTAGTTTCATCTCCGTCATATTTTGTTTTAAGAATTGTATAATTTTATTCAGTGGGGAGATTTTTACAGTTTTCTAAACTCAAGGGTCAGGCTATACTGTCCCCACAAGGAAATTCGCTGTGTTAATAATCTGTGTTTAGGCATAATGTGGCGAAAAAATATGTCCACCATAGACTGTAAGAAACAGATGTCACTCATTGGTTTGTCACTGAACAAAGTGCTCTCCATCATAGACAACCCATCTCAAGTGTACAGTAACTCTTTCTTCTCTGACAGGTGAACAACACGTGTCAGGCATCAGATTTCACACAAATATTTCAGTATGTTTTTTTTATAGTCCACATATTATTTATTAAAGCAATTTGCAGTACTCTCTTATACAATCTCGGTCTTATTTTTTAACACTCCTTTAACTTAAAATCATTTTTATGTTTTATTTTCTTTGTTGTTTTGTATACTGTTGTATACATAGAAACTTTGCACCATCTCACAGTACAACGTCCTCACTATGCACCGGCTTTTATTCTCACACCAGCCATTGCTCGCAAAGATGCTTTGCTATGTCAAACTAAATAAATACTGGAATCTCAAATATCTGCTCAGAAGGTTAAAAAACACTAAATGTGATTCACAACATTTTTGTTTTTGTATGTATTATTTTACAGTTTAACCATATTATTATCACATTATAAAATACCTAAAACATTTACAGACAACAAAAGCAAAAGGAGACTCAGCGAGGCTGCGTCTTACTACTACTACTGTACATCATTTTAAACTATGTTGTTTATTCAATGTAGACTGTACTTTTTTACTTTTTGTCATTTTTTTTCCATACATCACAATAATTTCCCCTGTGGGAGCAACATCCCAAGGACAGAACTCCCAAACACAAATGAAACAGCGAAGTGTATGACCCTCCCACTAGGGTTAAATACCTGGGACTGTCCACCGTTTGGTCTCAGACCTGAGGAAGCGTCTCAAATGAGAGGTGAAACTTAAAGAAGTCCAGTCGCTTTTCACACATCTACACAGATGTATTATGCTCAGTTTTGCTTCCCCTGTCTCAACAGTCAGCTGTGCTAGCTGTTGTGTTGTCCTTGTTGTGTCAAAGGTTTGATTTTCCTGGTTTTTGTATTCATGTTATTTTGTGCTTTTTCTTTAGTTTAATAAAACCACCTATTAGTTTATTACCTGTGTTCTGAATCCTCTGAGTCCTGGGTCCTACCTCTACATATTTTTTCCTACCAACCGGAAGCTGTCAGGGCGTCTCTAGTGTGTGACTGTGCTAACAGACAAAGAAGAATATAAGAATACTAAGAATACTAAGAACCCTAACCAAAATAGTCTAGGTAAGTGTGTTGTAATCTCATGATTCATATAATACTGATGACGGATTTTTAGGCTTATGGTTAGGCTAACACACTTACCTCTAATCTTTTCTTTCCTCACAAAACCGATAGATCCTCCACTTCTTTTAAGTGTCTCCCAGCGCAATTCTTAGCATATTTTGGTTCCTGCAACTGGTCCGTTGGGTTATTGTCTCCCCAGAAACACTTCCCTTGTGCTTTTGGAAATCTGTTTTTTCCTATTTTTGCTTTCTTCCTTTTTCCTATTTCCATTGTGTTTTGTGTGCTTTTGCAGCGTTTTTCTTATTGCTGGTGTTTTCTTAAGTTGCAGTCCATTTGGCCTCCCAGGGCCACCGTAACATAGTGGCCACAGGGGCTGCTGTCTAGCAAATGTTACAGGTTTCTTCTTGAAAGCTTAAAGATGGAAGCAAACATTCATCTGACTGAGAAGGCCTCAGCGACAGCTGCCATGAACCAGGACCCCACTCTGCTTACAGAAACAAAAACATAGAACACAGGAGTGAGATTTCCTGAGGGGATGAGACAAATCATGAAAAGTGGAGGGATGACACTCTGTGACGATGACTACTGAAAGAGCAAAGAGTGGTAAGAGAAGCAGAATAGGCAGGGTTGAGTTTCTTTTTAAATGGACAGTACAGCTCATGCTTTGCAGTTGTGCCGGCAGACTCAGAGAGTACAGATTTCTGAAAATTGAGCTGGCAGGAAGAATGTGAAGCATGTAGCGGTGTCACAGAGCCAGATAAGCAGCATGTTTATGAGGTACAGTGCATCCTCGGAGAAGGTGCGCCTGAGAGAGCTCAGGTGCATTGTAGCATTGCAGGTTCAAATTCAACCCACAACCTTGTGGGTCATCCTCCTTCTGTCACCCTCCTGTGGGTGCTGCCTAATAAAGCAGAAATGCGCTGAAAAAGATGAGCACGCACTGAAACAGGTCAAGTGAAGAGAAGTGAGGGAGGAGAACACAATAGTGGGGAGGCACGAGAAGGAACGAAGGAGCGAGAGAGATTAAGCGTAAGCAGCAAGGTGGGTGGAAGTGAAAAGTTTCGGTTTACAAACAGTAATTTGGGAGACGGAGCAAAAGAAACACTCCAAAATGGAAGACACGTAAAGCCAGGTCAGCCATATTAGCAGCCTTCAGTGACCAGAGATTGTTGCCTAGCAGCATGCAAGAATAGTTTTCTTCTCTTTTTTCCCCTCTTGTCATGTCTTTTCTTCATATCCCATCAACCTCCTCCTCCTCTTTTCTCCTCACCTCGCCTCCATCTCTCCGCTGTCTTCTCCGGGCTGTCATCCTCACTCTCATTCATTTTTCCCTTCACCCCCCCCCGCTCACAGGCTCCACTTTTCTTACCTCGGCATTAGGCTTGTGCTGCCTCATGCCAGTAGCACAGTTTTACGTGCGTGTGTGTGTGTGTCTGTGCGCGCATGCGCGCGCGTGTGTGTGTGCGCATTCCTCATTCCGATCCTTTCCCCAGCGTATAAATCTGGCTGATGCAGCCGTTACACCAGCTCTGTGCTGCATCAGGATTACATGGCACATGTGAAGCCCGTGTCCTCCTACGCTTGGTCAAATACAGGATGACACATGGCATCAAGCATGGAATTTGAGTGTGTTTATGTGTGTGTGTGTGTGTGTGTGTGTGTGTGTGTGTGCCAGTCCCTCTGATGCTGGAACTCTGGAAGTTAGACTTGTGATACCAAAATAGCCCCCCAAATATGTGTACAGACCTTATTTAAGAGGCAGTTACAAACTTTTTTAAATACCAGATGCAACTTTACAGCTACTGTTCATAGATGGCTTATAAATAAATTATTAACCAGTTAGTAAAAGAGTTGTCTTTTTTTCTTAACAGTAAAATAACTACAAATGGTTAAAATAAAGGATGAAAGTGAAGCTGCTAATTTACTGATAAGTCTACATTTCTGCTCTCACCAAGGACCATGAGCTGTGTGTAGCATCGAAAAAGAACATGATTGTGGATACATGCACTGGGAATGAGCTTGCTCTGAAAGGTAGCTGGACTCTCTTGTTCATACAGCAGAAGCTCAGAATGGTGCACATCCACATCAAAAGCAGTAGGTGAGGTGACTCAGGCATCCGACACCTCTTAGGTGAGGTGTTCTGGCCCTGGGGAAGACCCAAGACATGGGAAAACCTCAGTGTAACCCCAAGAAAAGCTGGAGGAGCTGGTTAGGAAGAGAAAGGTGTTCTCACCTCTGCTTAGACTGCTGAACCTGCGACCCAGACAAGAGGCAGAACATGGATGGATGCATATTATAAAGTGTTACCTGTGCAGATTAGTTCTACAGTAGACATGTTATGTTCAGCTACTTTACTGTTGCTACTAAATCTATATCTTCTGTTTTTACTTTGTCAGGAACAAAATATTGTAGCACCCTTAGTAACACATTATAGCACGACCTGTGACTAAGGATAAAACTTCCCTCTAAATAAGTGGAAGTTTTATGCATTTTACTTGAAATTACAGTATAAATATATACAATATAAATGATAGGTATGCTAGAATAAGGAGGTAACAAATCAGGTTTTTAGAGGAAACAAAGAAATAATTATACCGTAAGTAAATTTGAGTACAGTGGTCCCTCGTTTATCGCAGGTGTTGCGTTCTAAAAATAACCCGCGAAAGGTGAAATCTGCGAAGTAGTGAAATTTATTTTTTACAATTATTGTAGATGTTTTAAGGCTGTAAAATCCCTCACTACACACTTTATACACTTTTCTCAGACAGGCATGAACATTTTCACACTTTTCTCTCTTGTTTAAACACTCAAAGTTCAAACCTTCATAGAAAAATACGTCCAGTATTATAGAATGAAACCAAAGATCAAACCCTGTTTTCAGGTCCAGAACATGGAATAGAGCAGCTGCCAGAGAATCAATGGTACGGAAGCAAGAAGAATGAGTTGAGTAAAGTTTGACTTACTGACTGTTTTGTTTCGCTTAATGTGCCTTATAATCCTTTGACGTCGGCACTGTTGTGTTTGCTATGTTGTGCTAGTGTGCTATGTAAATTTGACAAGCTGGACGCATTCTGTACTGTACAGGAGATACAGCACGAGATTGACTGAAAATGGTCTACAGCCAATCAGGACGCTGAACACAATGCGCTGTTAACACATAATTTTTTAAAATGTGTGTCTACATAATTTGATTCTCCATTATCTCTGTAGAGTATGCTCCCTCTTCTCGCTGGCCTACATGTGTTATGCTCCCGTGCACCTGTCCTGGATGCGTCACTGCCCTTTTTTAAATGCATGCTACAATAAGCTCTAGCTACTTATGACCTGAATCTGAAAAAGTCAGAAAGAAAATGCAAATAAAGAGCGGTGCAGTAGAGTCTTTTAGCAGGTTTTGTCAGTGACCAAATAGATTTGTTTCCAAATGGATTTGTTACACAGCTCCACATCCAACTTCCACTGCCGAGTGTAAAAATTGTGTCCCACTCTAAATGTTGGGATGTGAGTGTCTAATAGTAAAAGACTTGCATGTTCCCTTGTTTTCCAGGAGGTATGCCAGTGCCTGAGGTGGCGTCTGACACTGCCAGCGCTGCTACCATGTTGAGCCCCGTCCTCAATGCCTCCAACGGAGACGGCTCCGAGTCTGAAACCACCTCCGCCATCCTCGCCTCAGTCAAGGAACAGGTTAGAAGTCCGTGTGTGCGCATGTGTGTGTGAGCGTTCTTGCAAGTGTGTGTGCGTGCGAGTGTGCGTGCGAGTGTGCGTGCGACGTAAATGGAGGGCTGTCACAATTAATGAAATATGATCACCAGAATGTAGTGAGGATAATTCCCCATCCTTTCGGGGCGAAACAAGCCGACGGTAAACAGTAAACACAAATGATGGAATGCCCATCTGAGCTAATGTGTCACAAATATGTCACCACATTTTGATCTGTTAGGAGAGAGCCTTGGGCTACAGATGCTCAGTATTAGTTTTGAAAATACCCTAATGCAGTAGGACGCATCATTCGCCCACATTTTGTCAAAGTCTGAGCAGCTTTGTTGGAAATTCTACGTGTGACTAAGCATCAAGCAGATTTTTTTACAGTACAGTCAAGATCGGGCTTTCTAGCTGGACTTTGTTTTGTGTTGCTTATGCATTAATGAAGGCTAAAGACTTTAATGATTTTTTATTTAAAGTCCTTTTTTTGAATACACTTAACTCAGGTATGCTCATTTTAAATTGTACTGATTTAGTTGTATATATAACGGTAAGTCGTGTAGATGTTGTGTTATAATTATCAGGCTTTTAATACATGAGCTTGTGGTTGCAAAAATTACTGCAAAAGGACACAAAAGACAATGAATTTGAATAAAACACAAGGAAATAGAAAAAAATAAAACCAGAGCTGCATAAGATACAATAAAGGTGGACCAAGATATTCACAAAACAAGTTGTTTTTAAGGAGACATTAACATGATAGAACAGATGCAGAAGTGACAGATGTTATTAGCCATTTACTGGTAGCTACTGCGTTATTGTCCAAAAACATTTCCTTTGTGGTTTGTGAGTTTTGTTTTGTTTTTGTTGGGGGTTTTTGTGAGATTTTGCAGTCTTTTTCTATTTACTGCCATTTTCTTAACTTGCAGTGCATTTGACCTTTCAGGGCCACTGTATGTAATCAACCAACCCATAACCAAAGATAAGTGTGATACCACCTTAATAAGCAGGTTTCAAAGAACTGGTCAGACCTGTGAATATCTATATCATAATTTTGACTAAGTCAAGAAATGAAATGTCTTGAGGGAAGCACGGTGCCACAAAGTTCTACACAGATTGTTTGGATTTATTGTTTCCCCAACTGTTGAAAAGGCCAACAGCACTGGATTTATTTGGAATCGTGCAACAAAAGCTGAGTAAATACTACACTAAACAAAGTTAATTCTTCAGCTCTAATCTGCTTTGAACTGTCAAAACACACACTGGTGCAGATTCGATGCTCATTATTGCAGCTTATAGTACATTATGTTACATACAGCATATGCATCAACACAGGAGTGTTAGGATCCTAAAGAATGAGACAAGAAACAGAAGAGTTGAAGAAAAAAACCCCTCTCTATTAGTTATAATGCTCATAATGGCAAGTTCATACAACAAGTTGTATAAAGCAGTAGAGTGCTAAGTAAAAAAGCACTATATGACTCATTTACACCTTTGAATTCATGCTGGGATATTTCTAATCCATGCAGGGTCAAAATTATGCATACAGCCTCAAATATAGACATACACTCGTTTAAATATTTTAATAGGTGTTGCTGTTCTTTTAATTTGAAAAGGCCAAGACCTATTAATTTCTCGTTAGTGATCATGATTGACTACAACTGTTAATTTTTCTTTGCCAGCACCAATTAACCGATTAACAAATAGTCGGAACAATGGAAAAGTTCAGGGAACTCAGTGATGATCTAAGAAGAAGAACTGAAGATTTACACAAGTTGGGAAGATCTAATGGACTCATTTTTGAATACTTCAGCTAGAATGAAAAAAAGACACAAAGCTGGAGTTATTCTGTGTCTTTACGCTGCACAGCTGCCTCTTCTTTGATTCTCCCCCACTCCCTCTCCTGTTGCTACTTCAATCATGAAACTGATCAATGATCAGCTGATCAGCTTTTCTCTCTTGTTTGTTTATCGTTCACTTTGCGCCAGAAACAGGAAACCAGCGGATGTCGCGCTAAACAACAGCAGCAGGTTTAAGCTTGATTAGCTGTTGTTAAAATGTATTTAATATTAATTTCTAGTATCAGCTGATGTTTGCTGGAGCCACAGCTGTAAAAGCTGCTGGTCATGATGGTTTGTATATCTGGTGAGAGGGAAACATGCAGATGAAACCAGGAGATGTTCTTACTGAATCATCAGAGCTGAACAGGTGATGGAGAAACAGGTTTACCTTTTAAGTGAGATGGATGAGTTGAAGGGAAGTTATGAACTGTTTCTGAGAGACAAATAACACCAGGATCCTTTTCTATGTAGCTGACAGCTGGTAACTGTGCAGGGGCGGGTCTAGCAAAGTGTTGCCAGGGGGCCAGGTAGGGCATTAACAGGGAAAGGGGGGCACAAAGAAATACTTTTCTTTCTTATTCTCATTTAAAATGTCTCGCTTTTAACAAATAATTATCTGAATCTTACAACCAAAGTGGTCATCTGATGTAAAATGTATAGAAATCATAGATAAATACCAACAAGATAGGTTACATCACTGTCACAACAAAGTTTGTTTTCATTTAAAGGCTTTATGGCTTTTCCTATAATACCTGGTGGGCCGGTCTCTAGTCATAATGCCTGGGCTGATTTTTTGTCCCAGTCCAGCCCTGGGTACCGGGCCGCGAGAGTTGAGGAGTTGAAGAGTTGAGGCTCGGGTGTGAAATTAATGGTTTTCAGGGTTTTTATTGGTTTTTATCGTTATTTTTTTAATCGTTTTTATTATTAACTCTGTTTCCCTGGGTCTTTTCCCGTGTGTTATGAATAAATCTTCTTTTTTTTGGTACTGCTTTTATTTTGTTGTATTTATCCACGATACCTTAAAGGTCCGTGAAAATATTGTCGGACATAAACCGGTCCATAGTGCAAAAAAGGTTGGGGACCGCTGGTGTACAGTATATTGAAGCTGTATGTATAATTTTGACTGCGTGGATTAGAAAAAAATCCTTAAAAAAAAACTCTTCAAAGAAATCACTAAAAGCCCCCAAATTACCATGACATTCATGCCTATGAGTGTATATCAACTCAACTGTAAGTCCACTTTGGATGTTTACTCTGCATGGAGCTGAACAGAGGAAAATGTGAAGAAGCCAAAGATAACTGTTAAAAATGCTGAAAGCAGGCAAAGATAATGGATTGTTCATGTTTTTCACACAGTGATTTCTGTGAGTTACTACAATTTTCCGAGATCCATTCCTGATCTAAGTAGGTCACGTAGACTCGGACAGTCACACAGGTCATGTACACACACCTACACACAAACTTCCACATCATCTAGGGCATGGTAATGGCCTTCTGTTGAGAAGGTGTGAAAAGAAAAAGGCAGAAGAGGAGGACGTGTCAGCTGTCCGAAGAAGGTGAAGACAAACAAATAGTTGCTCACTCACTCCTCTTCATCGAACTGCACCGCGGTGAAGTTTCGTTATTCCTTAAGCCAGTCATTTGTCACTGCCTTTCAAACTTGTTTTTGCATTGTGCCATTTTTCACTACGTTTGGGCCGATGCCAGTGTTTGTTACCAGGCACTAAAAAAACACGTATTTTTTAAAACAGTGTGGGTGCATAAACTTCCTGTTTGGTTAATGAAGACAGGGTCAGGCATGAGAAAAAGCTTCCCCCACACTCTCACACACGGACATGCAGTCTGCAAAAAAAACCCAACAAACCACAAACACATGCGTTTACACACTGCCAATCAAACTCTTTTGCCTCTGCTGACTCACACCAGGAGATCCCCGCTGCTGTTTTTCCTTCGTTTCCTTCTCCCCGCGTGAGATTGATTAGCCATTCGACGTTGTATTTATCACATCTGTCAGCTTTTGTCCTTGTATCGTTCATCATCTCTTTGCTGTCACCACATCTGCTACTGGGGAAAGCACAGTGTGAAGTCTGAAAGAGTTTGATTCTACTGTGAGACATGGCCTATTTGAGAAAGCTGACATATTGTCTTATTGAGTGACAGATCAAGTGAAAGTAGCTCAGGGTATTGATTAGCTGTCTTTTGCTTACAGCTTGGTAGCATCTGACAATCCAGTCGGTTCTGAAATATCAAGTTGTGAATGTGCATTCAGCAGTCATGGATCCACAACAGCAAGAAGGCCACACAAGGTTTTGTGCCAGTGTGCAGTGAGTAGCAGTGCTAGCTTATAAACTTAGCACTCTACTATGGGAAGCGTAATATTTTTTCTACTGATAGCATTTTTAACAAGGGATTGATTTACACTATGCTCTCTTTAAAGGTACAAGACTTATTCAATATGCTGGTCTAGAACTTCCTCAGGATCTCTCATACTGTAACCACTTGGCTCTGAAAATACATATAGTTTCATCGTATGCATCCTATGCTAATGTCACTTATTTTCAATCAGTGAAGTATTTATCTATAAAGAAATCACAGGGTTACTTTATGGGTGTTGTGATGGACCGAGTTGAAAAAGCAGGAGGAACCACAGGAAATATTAGAAAAAGAGGGTTTTCATTTATTTAACCCCAAAATTATATTTACAAACAATAGATGTTGAGCTCATAAAAGAGGCCAAAGAACTGTGAACTTGACAAACCAACCAACTGCCCAAACAAACATAACTGACCACTATGACACAACAGGGGGTAACTAAACAAAACACAATCATAAAGCACAAAAATGATGCAGTACAGTCCAGTTTGTTAATAAACTAAACAGCAAAGAAGAAAATCAAAACCATTAAACCCTAAACGCAAATATTTAGTTAAATACAAAAGCTTTTTTTAATCAAAGAAAATAGACATTCTTCCCCTTCAGCAGGAAGTGGTGGTGTGGTCCAATCAGCCCCTCTGTGTATTTAAGTGCTTTAAACCTTGGCACCAACCTTTTGTCTGGCAACATCCAGGGATCATGGCAGGTAAGAACCCGGTAAAAGAAACAAACATTAGTCACCATCAAACCAAAGATAAGAAATGAATTGGTGTAAATACAAAAGTAAACTAAATGTGCGCACTTACAAATAGAAACAATGTATCTGAACCAATCAATAAACCTACTGCAAACTAAAGTGTGTTATTTTAGATGAAGAAATAAAGGATACATAAGAGTTACCAACTTTTAGAGTGTGGCCATGGGTTTGGTCATGACTTACAGTATATCAGGATTCTAATATGTCAACAAAATCAAACAACGTCAAGCGTAAAGGCCTTAATTCCCCAGAAAGTTGTAAAAAAAAACTATACAAAATTCAGGCATTTTTGGATCCGAATCAAAAGTTTTGTTTTTGCAGAAAAATTTTCCTCAAACAACACATTGTGACAGAAATAAAATCGACATAACCCAAAAACACAAGATCCCAAAACAGAAACTCAAACGAAAAACCCTCCAGTGTAGTAAAGACAGAAAGCAAAGACTCAGCAGTGTCAAAAGGAACAAAAGTCACTATGAGATTATTAAATCAAAGCGAGAATCCAAAACTTTAATCACTGGAGTAAATTGAACCCAGACAGGGCCCCAAATTCAAATATATTCACAACAAATCCTAAAACAAGAAAGACAAATCCTGGAACCAAATCCAGGACAAGTCAGTGTTCATATATACTGTATAGCACACAGTTTTTGTGCTGTTAATGCCAGAGGAGGTTACTGAGTCAGCAGAGTGACTTTTTACACACTATGATACTCGGCACTCAGTGATCCTGCGCTGTAGCTTATGTAGTCTGCTAGTTTGTGGCTGAGTTGCTGTGATTCTTAAACACATCCTCTTTGCAGTAAAACCTCTCGGAGTGGATCGAGGAATATCCAGGAGGGAAGAAATTTCACAATCTGACTTGTTGCATCAGTTGCATCCTGTCCGAGTGGCAACAGTGCTAACCGCCATTATATTATACAATATTTTTAAATTTTGAATGAGATTATACTTAATTTTCACATTTTAAAGACACAATTTCAGAAAACTTGTAATTCCAAAATGTTAATGTAGATATTAGATATTGACAAAAGTGTCCAGTTTACATGTTTCTTGTCTTTCTTATGAGCAAAATAATAATGTTTAAAGTCATGCAAAAAAGAAAGGATTCAAAATATGAGATTGTTATGCACAAATGATTGTGCTTTGGATAAAAAGAAGTGTACTGTGATGGGTAATGTAAATGTGCTGTTTTCATTCCTTTAGCAGTCCTCAGGGACAGCCCACATCACATCAGCGGCACATGCAAATCAGATGCTTTGCAGCTGGCCGCATGTCGTCATAGTAAATACCCACTGAATCAGGGTGTTGTTAGAATGCAAATTTTTTTCTCGCCCTGTGATCATTCGCATTAGGTGAGCGAGATCTCTAATGCATTTGCCTTGACAAATCCAAGATGGCAGTCTCACTGAGCTGACACACAATTACATTCACGTATGAAAACACAACGAAGCTAACAGCTTCTCTTGTTAGAGAACACGGCTGCATGCTTTTGCTCTCTTTAGTCCTGAGCTGGAGAATGTATTATATTACAGCTATATCCTTCGTTTCCATTACGGTGGCAACATGACCTCCTGCTGTGTTTTTACAAGCCGCTACATCGCTGCAGCAGAGTTCACATGTTGTTGCACTTCCCGCCTCATCAGAGAAGAAAACATGACAATGCGTTCAAGGATGCAAAAACAGAAGCAGTGAAAAGAAGCAGAAATGTAGCCAGATTTTCCTCACCTGGCTACATTTCTGCTTCGTTTCTAGGGGATACAAAAATAAATGAAAAGAAAATGCATCACCCTGGCATTATAACTGTTATCCAACTCGATATTTTCTTTCTTTTAGGCAAATTGTGGTGTTTCTGCAGCTTCTCAGTCACTGGATAATTAATGTGTATCATGGTGCTCAGTGGAATTATTCTCTCTAATTGGCAGCGCAGCAGAAAACAGATTTTCTCAGGTCTGACCTACAGCTCGTATGAATCCAAATTAAAAACAGTTTAAGCTGCAGGTAATTGAAGGTCTACCGTTATTTTCTCCGTACGGCTAATTAAACCCGGTCCATTTCCCTCTCTTCACACACAAGCATGTCCTTATGACAAATATTGAAATATTACCCCCGTTGTACTTTTAATTGATCCCGTTGTTTCTGCGTGTTTGGCAAAATCCACTTTTAACGCGCTCAAAGTTTCAAAACACAAACTCTCCCTCCACATCTGATTGATATAATGTCACGAGAAAAAACCCCTGAGGATTAATACCTTTTTGAAAACAATCGGCCCTACAGTGTGTTAATTCTGCCGGTTCTGTTATCGGTGCTTTTTGCATACCAGCCTTGTGATAATAATGGGCCTGTCCTCCCCCTCCCGCTGCTACTCTTTTCATTTGTTTATTAAGGATTAATTAAGATTTGTTTAGCACCGGCTAACTCATTAAGTTACCAAATATAGTTCTCTTCAAAGTTCGCAGCGGAGTTAGATATTCATAAGAAGTGGTTTCAAAGTGGATCAAATATTTATTTTATTTTACTTCTTATGTAAGGGGGCACGGAGAAAGGCTGAAAGCAGAATATTTAAGGGCTGAGGAGGGAGGAGAGGAATTTGTATGTCCTCCCACTACCGTCACCACCAGCCTGGGCAAAGTGTTGGCACATGAGAAAGTCTTCTATCTAGTCCTATTTCCAGCTGAAGGAAGACTCCAGGCCACAGCATCATAGTATAAATAGGACCAGTCTCATTTCTGCTGTGCAGTGCAGTTACGTTACATATGTGCATCCATACTGAATAAACTTCCTGCAAAACATCGCCCCCTGCAGCCTATGGTGGACCAAGTTGAGCTTTCTGGTGATTCTAGTGGAAGATCTACCATCAGTTTTAACATTAGCTGCTTCATTTTTGATAAGAAGAATTCTTTAGAATTAGAAATCAAGATTTTTCCATCAGCACCTAGACAGCTTATTAAGTAGATTACAAACAGCTTTAATCCAGTTCGGAGATTTTTTTTTCTTTTTTACATACTGTGGTTGTAACAAGTGGACATTTGAGGTATTGTTGCATTTTTTTCACCTCGTAGCGGTCTGAACATTCTCCTCCGACCTCTGGCATCAACAAGGTGATTTCACCAGGTGAACAGCCGCTGGATATTTTCTTTTTCAGACATTTCTCTGTAAACTGTAAGCAGTTTCTGAAATTCTCAGATCAGCCTGTATGGCACAAAGTCTCCAAAATCATCTCTATTCCCCATTCTGGTCCTCGGTTTGCACTTTATGAGGTCATCTTGACCATGTCTACATGTCTAAACGCACTGAATTCCTGCCATGTCTGCATTACCGAGCAGTTGAAACAGGTACATCCACACAATAGAGTTCTGGTTTTGACTCAGAGCTCAGGTTTCTGTGACCCAGTGAACCTGTGCATTGTTTTCCTCTCCTCTGGTCCTGCTCACTCCACCTCACCCCCAAACTCAGTGGATTAAAATTCCTAACAGTAAAAGTATTAATCCACTTGACTTAAGAGTCAAGAAGCAGTTCAGTTCTTGTTAAAGGTACAGACCACATGTAACGTGCTGTTAGACCGATTAGCAGAGCTCCTTCAAAGGGAAGAAAACGGAGGAAACAATGAGGACATCCAATTCAAGTTAACCTCATAAACTAACAAAGTAATTCAATGATTTTCTTTTTTTTTGGCTGTGGAATTAACACACAGTTAACAGCAGTGTAAGTAAGCTGTGTACCCTGATGAGCAAACATGTGCAGCTAACATAGACACAAATAAGCCCACTGTAATTCTGTTTACTTACACTATTCATACAAAGAAAACCCTTCAGAGTTTAGCTTGAGAGCATCGCTCTTACTCCAGCTCTATGTACCCTGCTTTAGTTCATAGAGCTTGCTGTGTGTGCTCACAGTTGCTAAGCTGTGACTGCATAATCGCTGTCTGCAAGAGGAATTTAGTGAGCCGTTAATTCGTGAGCATTTGAAGGCATATAAGGTATTTTTGCACGTATGCGCGCTTTTCGCCTGTGGCTGTTAGCTGTCTCTGGCTTAAAGTAGAAAACGGTGAGAACAGAGGCAGAGTGGTGCATTATGGGTGGACTCATGAATGGCCAAGGGGCTTTTGCATTTGGCAGCTCATGTCTTTGCCAACTTTCTCAGCGCTTCCTGCCACAGAAAGAGAAAGTTTGTGACTAGGGATTGATAGGCTTGGGTTTTGTGTGTGCGCACGCAGGCCGGCACTTTAGACGTGACTTGCAGTGTGCTGTTTTATGCAGAGGGAAGGCCAGATGGTTGAAACTGCAAAGTAAAAGATACCACACTTGATATTTGATGAGCATAAGTCTAGCAGTAGATGCTGATTAGATGCAGCAGTGTAACATGTGCTGGGATTTAGCTCATGCATTAAAGAGCACAGAGCATTTCTCTCCACATTGCATGATCATTTTGATTTAATATTCTCTACTGTAGACAGTGGGGGAAATAGTTATTTGATCCCGGGCTGAATTTTTTAGTTTGCTCACTTAGAAAGAAATGAAGAGTCTCTCATTTTAGTGGTAGTTTCATTTTAATAGAGAGAAACAGAAATGTTGCAAATATAGTTGTCATTTTCTCAGATAAGGGATATCTGCAATTGATTGTAATCTGTGTCACATGGGATCACAGACGGTTTTGAGGAGCCAGAATTCTGGCTGATTTATACACGGTCAAATACTTATTTCATTCAATGATATGCAAATTAATTTTTATGTAATGTTTTTTTCTGATGTTTGGTTGATTCTGTCTCTATTAAAATGAAGCTACCATTAAAAAAAACGGACTGTGCCATAGAGTGCACTCTGAAAAATACTACCTAGAAAAATGCACATGGACTAAATTTTTCTAGGTTTGTCTGTGAAGGTTCTCAGTCATCCAGCTCATCGTAGTCTAAGGAGCTTGGAAAGAAAAGTGTCTGGACTTCTTTAAGTTGCTTGAAGACGTTTCACCTCTCATCCGAGAAGCTTCTTCAGTAGCTTCTCGGAGCTTCTTCAGTATGAAGTCCAGACACTTTTCTAGGTTTGCTACAACAGTGAAATACAACTGAAAAAGTCTTAAATTCAGGCCTATAGAGTTGGATTCAGCTTTAAATTGATTAAAAGTATTTACAAAATTTTGCCTCATATTTTGGACTGTCTTCTCTTCTACATTTATATTCAGGAAAATAAAATAAGTCTGTATTCATTATATTTTCATTTTTTTTAATGAAAAATGAAAATGTACTTTAAAAATTGCAGGTGGATTTCTTTACTGAGTACTGAAAATGTTCAATATTATAAAATATTACTGATAGATTAAAGGTTGATAAGTGTCAGTGGTGATGTGTGGTTAATCTAGTAAAATCACACTCATTTAAATCTAAAATGCTGTATTCACATCGCAGTGCTCAGATCAGGTTTGCTGCTCTGGTTTTTTTGACCTAAACTCATCTGCAAGCAAAAAATGAAGAATACCAAAGACAAAACACGCTGTCGTACAGAAAACATGGCATGACGGTGAGGATAAGAAAAGAGACAGTTCTTTAATTATGGTTGCTGATTCTCGATGGAGCCATGTGTAAATACTGAGTTGGAGACAGGTGTCTTTGACGTGCGAGACGAATTACCTCACTGAAGCAGATTTCTGCAAAAATTTCCAGATGTTGGTGGTTGTTGACGGTTACTTTTAACCCCATCTGTCAGCGTCCCTCCACACTTGTAACACTTGAAGCTAGACCATCAGGTGAGCGATGTTAAGTTCACATGAATTCTGATTTGACTCTTCAGTGTGATGGTGCACTTTTTCTTTTTTTAACTGTACCCGATTTAGGACCAAATATGGAAGTAGTCCGAATAAGAACTGAAAAGATCAGATTGCATGTGATCTCTGGGTGGAGGGACACCATGTGACAAAAAAAATGCATTTTTTTTTTGTCAATTCAAAAGACCCCTATGAAGATTACAACCAGCACCCGCCCGGAACAGGAAGATGAGGACCCCACACTGGGGGAGGGGATCAGAAAAGCGCCTGGTGATTGAGCCTACCCCCTTAGCTCCATCAGGACCCGGCACGTGGTTTGATCCATGGCTGAGTCAGTAGCAGCAAGGAGCTCCCTCCAAAGTGTGTCAGTGTTCATCAGAACTTTCTGGACACTTAATAGGTGAAATGTTCTTCATGCATCAAACCGGAGGAGACCCCGGAGGAGACACTGTGCTGACTTGGGAAATTTTTGATATCCCCACAGAAGAGCTGGAGGAGATAGTTGGAGAGAGTAAAGTCTGGGCATTGCTACCAACTGCTGCCCACACAAACAGAACACAGATAAGTGGTAGAAAACGCAGTGATAGACGCACGGATGGATGGAGATTCCATGTCATTTCTGCTATTCACACCTTCATCAAATAAAAGCAGAGCTGAATGAGATGTGGAAAAAATGTCCACAGTTGGAACATAGCACATTTTTAAACACTGAACACATTCGCACAGTAAAGCTAAACCAAAATGGAAAGTGGCAAAACTGTCTTGATGTTGACTGTATTGAGCGATGTCTCACGCTGGAGCACTTCTTCAGACAGCCAGTCATACAAGTGGAATAAGCTCACTGGGAACAGCTGCAGCAACAGAACAGAGTATGTGAGGTAAAACCAAAGTGAAGAAGACCACAAGGGGAACTGTCTGCAGAGGAAGACTATAGAAATCCTTCTGAATGAAAACAGCGGTCTCCAGTTGCCCTCAGTCTTCTCTCTGATCTCACATTGTCTGAAGTAAAAGCTTATCATTCATACATTTATAGAACGTGCATATTAACATCCCTGATCAAAGTCTAGCCGCTGCTGCTTCTTTCTTTGACGTCACCGAGAAAGATGTATGCGCACAAAGTTCCAGCAATGAATAATTTGCTGTTTTTTAACTGATACTTTCTTGGCCCAAAGCTGTATTTTTTGTTGGCTTTAAACATGAATCAATTTTTAAAAGGTTGGCCTCTAGTTTGTTTTGGGATCAAAAGTTGAAGCGCAACTTGAATGTTGGCTGCAGTATCCTCACTGTAAATTTTCCGTGCACTTGATTTGCTATTCTGCATTTACACTGCCTCAGGAAGGAAACTCACATATTCAGATGCCTTCTTTTGTCCAAGTGGCACATTCTGGAAAAAATTAGATCATTGTAGAAATGCCAAAACTACACTTCCTGTAATGACTACTTTAGTCAAGTCAGTCTTTATAAACCCCCAAAAAACATGTTTAGGATAAAAATAAAAATGCTTTGGTTTTTCCACGTTGTTGGTGCTTTTTGTGGCATTTTGGATTTTTTTTTTTTTTTTAAACTTTTGTCTGAAGAAGGGAATAAAAGATGGGGACAGATGCCCAGCACAGGGCCCTGGCTCAGCCACTGTGGTCACATGCTGGACCAGGTGCCCCTTTTATAACATTTTAATAAAATAATCTGAAAAAATTATAGACTGTGTAGCACAGCCTGCCACTTTGTCCCATTAATTTTAAGGAATTTCTTTTATTTTTATTAGTCTGTTACTTGACAGTAATTAAAAAAAAATACTGCGTTTGCATCTGTGCATTGGATACATGCAGCTTGCTAACAAAGCTTGTTAGCATTATCTGCTAACTTAGCATTTCATCCAAATATAGTCCCTTCTAAACCCAAAAACCAAACCAAACCAAACCAAAATGAACAAAAACAACAAAAAAAACAGAAAGCAGGACTAACAATCTAACTGGTGACAGCATGGTGGCTATTCCATCGTTTAGTTACAGTCTATGCATCTGTTCAATTACTGGGGAGTAACAACTAATTATAATGTTAAAGTAAAACAAAAGAAAATCCTAAAAGTTGGGAAAGTAAAACCAACAAATGTTTCCCCTTTCAGCCAAACAACACAGTTCACCAGAAGAGCTCCCCTAATCAGCTAATTGTTTACTTGACTAATCCTTTCTGCTCTGCATGGAGTCCAGCCCACATAAGTCGACTACTAACACATCCTTGATTAAAAACCAGCGTGGCAAGACACTTGGTCTGCACTTTTCTTGAGTAGAATTGGACTTTTGAAGAGGAACAATGCGTGGGTTGTGACTACATGAGTTCAGAGAAGATTAAAATTTTAAAAAAGAGAGACCCATTGTGATCTCATGCAAGTCTTTGTATTTTGTTTAGTTTTTGAATCCATTTTTGATTCAAACAGCCAAGCTTTTATTAGGCAAAGGTGCTTATACGTCCTCTTTTGCACCTGAAGATAGCGTTTGTTATTTTTTATTTTTCAAGGGGAGAAACAAAATGCCTGATTGGCAAAGCTCCCAGCAACGGGCAATAAACGAGACAGAAATAACAAGGCCACAAGGTGTTTCAATGCGATTAAAGCAACAATGTCAAGAAAGCCCGAGAGAACTCTTAGCCTTTAGATGTTTACCTCATGACTTGGCCTTGAGCTTTCAACATCCTTGAGATTTTGATTTGGCCCGCAGTTTGAATAAACAATTTTACCTTGATGGCAGCTGAGTAGCGTTCCTATTTAGCAGCACTGTAAGCTCAACAAAGACACAGCACTCTGAATATTTTACCGTTGCTCATAATTTATGTACCTACCAACGTCTTTGAAGCCAGTTGAAAAGAGAAGCAGGGATGAGGAGAGGAATTAGACCAGCTACAGGGAAACAACAAGACAAATCTGTCTGGTTTGGGATGAACGCTTAAGTAGTATCTGTGGAGAGTTAAATCCCCCCCCCCAATCTCTCCTTTTTCTTTATCACACTTATATGGGTCCCTAAACCAGTGGTCCCCAACCCCCGGGCCACGAGTCGTTTGGTACCAGGCCGCGATAGTTGAGGCTCGGGTGTGAAATTCATGTTTTTTAGCGTTATTTCTTTTTTTTATCGTTAACTCAGTTTCCATGGGTCTTTTCCCATGTGTTCTGAATAAATCTTCTTTTTTTTGGTACCAGTACTGGTTTTATTTTGTTGTATTTATCCGCGACACCTTAAAGGCCCGTCCGTGAAAATATTGGCGGACATAAACCGGTCCGTGGCGCAAAAAAGGTTGGGGACCGCTGCCCTACACAATCTTTTTATCAGGCCCCACCTTATCATGTTGGCCTGTTTCCCTCCACTTACAGGACAACTTTGTTGCCAGCTGGATGTACCTAATAATTGTCCATTCTGAAACAGTAACTCCAGACAGCAGCAGGCTTAGCTTACACAGCCACTGTGACATTTTCACATCGAACAGTACCCCCCCCATCTAAAACGTCTAAATGCCAGTCGGACACCAAGGGGCACAATTAGACCGCTTTACACTGGGGAGAGAGAGAAAGAGAGAGGGACAGCTACAGCTAGGACACACACACTCTAACTTTGCTCCCCATGCAGCCCACCACTGTCCTACAGTCATTTATCTTACTTTACTAATTGCTTTAATAGGGTTTTCAGGGGCCAGCGTGGTCTTATGAGCTAGTGGCTGCACACTAACTCTTTCCGTCCTCCCTCTGTCTCCATTAAAAAGCTCAGATTGGAGCTGAATCTTTAGTAATGCAATCAGCTGACAAGCACTTGATTGTGGAACCTGCTCATTAAGACATAGTTAATTGTTGTCCTTTTCTCTTAATTGCTTATCAAGCTATGATTACTCGCTCACATACACACATGCACACATTCAGAGTTCCTGCCACCAGAGAGTGTGTGTGTGTCTTTTTTTCAAGAAAGTTAAGACTGTGTAGTCTATTGATTATAAGACCAAAAGCTTTAATAATAGTCAGTTTCTATTATGTTAGTTTGTTGAGTTTGAAGGAAAATGACACACTCAGTGTGTGTCAATCAGTGAGGCTCATGGCTGGATTAACCTCTTTGCCCAAAGGCAAAAAAAATGTTGGACCCCTTTTATAAGCCACTTATTTCCCCAGACAGCAGGCGTGTTTGCAGGTTGTTGTTTTTTTTTAAATGAAGTAGTTCAAGGGCGGGACTTAGAAACAGGTGGGGTGGGGCCATTGGGAAATCAGAAAGTTGTATGAGATATAAATGTTAAAGCACTTGAAAACTGATTGAAAATCCAGCACGTTATGATTAGAATTATGGACCGACCTGCCTCTGTAAATATGCATTAGGAGACGTGGCTGCCTCGGTGGACATAAAGTTTTTAACCATGACGTAATGGACAGTACATATTCAACTTTTAGCCTAAGTGGTAAATATAAAGAAAATGTTATACATCCATGGAGAATGGTCAGCAGCAGAGCCAGTGTGAATCAAATGAAGGGGAGGAAATTTAGCAAAATTTCAAAATGTATTGTTTTCCATTAGTTTTTGGTGTTTATTATTATATTGTGTAACATTAGCTGCATTTACGGTCTATGGAGAACAATGCTGTTTTTCACAGTGAGGTGGTCAGTCTCGAACGTCAAGGAAGGTGGTAGGGAAGCAGACTCAGGAGACATTTTGGGTTTTCAGAAGTGAGCAATTTATTTACAGTGGACCCCACCCTGCATGAAACTTCCAAACAAAACTTCCCCCCAAAGTAACTTAATTAACAAAACTCGAAAGTACATGGATTTGGTAACACAGCTCTCCTCTCCTCTCTCATCTGAGTCTGGCAGAGACTGACTATATATAGGGCCATCAATCGCCCTTCAGTTAGTCCGGCCAGCACCACTCACTTGAGCTGAGTGATCTAAAACTCTACATAGTTGACTAAAAATGACAAAAACCTCCTCACACTTCTAATTAGCACATTTACACAACTAAATGTATTACCAAAAAAAAAGATTCAACAAATCCCTTCGGACCTGGAAACAAACCAAAGGAAGCATTTCTGTGGTAAAAGAAACCCCTCCTCTTGGTTCAACCTAAATGAGGAATTGCTAGGTGGGCCTTTCCCCACACCAGACCTACATGAAGACTGAAAAGAAAGAACAAAGTAAGTATGAACAAATGACTTAATCTGTAACATAATAAAATATAAAGAAACATGTAACTGAGTATTTGCCTTAATTTGCAGAATGTTCGATTTGCTGGCAACAGAATGCTTACACCAGGGGTGTCCAAACTTTTTTCACGGAGGGCCACATACATAAAAATATAGGAGGGGCGGGGCCACTTACTAGAAATTAGGTATATAACCTTAACTGTAGTGTATTAAAGTTAGAAAAATCATTTAAAAGTGGTCAAATGTGTTATATTGTTGAATATAATTAAAGACAAAACTACCTTCATCACAGCTTTCCATAAATGGATCTTTATTGATTTATTCAGAAAAAGCTTTGGTAGCTCATTCTCAGAACAGCAGCAGATTTCTTCTTAGACAGAAGATTTACAGCACAGAGAAAAAACAAAGGGGAAAATGGGACGGGTACATTTCAAGCTTGTTATTTAAGTTCTTAGGCTTAGCAACACACCTATTAACGTTCGTTTGAAACCATTATCAACATTAACAGACTGAACTGGACTTAATAACAGGAGTGCATATAATTTTAGTAAATTATTCTGGTGAGTATCAGCTGCGCTGGGTATGTAAATCGGTCCATCCAGCTGCGGTGCTGGTCCGATGCCACTCGTGCCAGAAATCCGGACAAATGTCACTTGATCAAGGAGCAGATCTGCATCAGATGAGATCAGCTGACTTTGCGTGTGCGTGCGCTGTGCACAGCGGTGTGTACTCTGTGTGTTAACAAGAAAAACGCATATAAGAAAGTGGTGCGCAAAAGCAGGGTAGTGACAGAATTGATGCGCATTATTGATATTTGAAGCATGTGTACCTGCACATGCATGCTTATTAACACACGGGTACTGTGGAATATATTTTTTACTCACCTAAAGCGCTCGTGCTCTCGTCCACTCCCCGCAAAAAAAAATTAGCAGCTGTGCGGTGTCTGTGGCATCGGTGCTCTCATCGCATGCGATGGAGTAAAAATCAAAAGCACAGCTTTATCACACAGTTGCAGTTTAATGTTGGCTGACAGTCTTCAATGCCTTGCACAACTGTACTTCTGGACATGCTGACGTTGTTGAAGTCCTGCACTTTTTCCAGGCACATTATTTCAGTGACTTTAACGAGGCCGTGTTTTATGAGGTCTCCATCTGAAAAAGGCTTGCCATGTCTTGCGATGAGTTGGGCGACCTCATAGCTGCTATTGGAGCCTTTTCCTGGACAATTTGAGCACGAAAAAAATACTGTTGCTGACCCCGCAGGATAGCTACCCTTTGCTTTAATTTCTGCTCTCGCTCAGCACCAGTGTAGGATGCATAGGCCTGATGTTTGGTTTCATAATGACGTCGTACATTATACTCTTTCATAACTGCCACAGTTTCAGTGCAGATCAAACAGACACACTTCCCCTTTAATCCTTTGAAGAAATATTCACTCTCCCACCTTGTCTGAAATTTTCTGCACTCACTTTCTACCTTTCGCTTCTTTGGTTCTGCCATGTTTGGTAACTTGGGGTAAATTTCTTCTGTGATTGTCCTTTTTGGTAGAGCAACTGCCTTTATCAACAGCGGCTCCCCCTGGTGTTAAAACTAAGAAGTGCAATACACTCAAGCAAAAGTTGAAGTGCGGGCCATTTTCTATTCTATTTATAAAATTACTTGAGGGTCAATTAAAAATGGACCGGACTTTGGACACCCCTGGCTTACACAAACAACCCGGGATAGTGAGCGCAGCAATGTTACTTTGATAAATAGCAAATCATAGCAAATAATACAGAGACAGAATAATGTGCATAATGTGCAAAAAAAGGTCAACACATCTGGGACAAATGGAGAGCATTACAACTGCTCATCCACTTTGTCACACACAGAAAAAGCAGATCCAAAAGGGGTCCAATTTTCCTCATTTTCCTCCCTTATTAACTACAATTAATAACTCAATTGATGGAAATTAAACCATCAATTGAGTACCTGGTTTGAACTGTGGGCCATTTTTAAGCCCAGAGTTCAAACCAAGTCTATAACTACTTTTACAACTCAGAGAAGTAGTAATTAGGAGATTCAATTTTAGGTCTTAAAACATTTATACAGCCGATATTTAGTTTTGAACATTTCTAACAAATTTGCAAATTTGATAATCCAGC
Organism: Oreochromis niloticus; assembly: GCF_001858045.2. NCBI lineage: Eukaryota > Metazoa > Chordata > Actinopteri > Cichliformes > Cichlidae > Oreochromis > Oreochromis niloticus. Next base: position 5,516,547 of record NC_031982.2, on the reverse strand, counting down.
CTGGTTTTTACTAGCTAACTAACTGTGGTATGAGTGTTGGTGGTAGGCCAGGTGTTATGGGTATTTTTGAAGCATCTGATCTTCTGGGATTTTCACCACAGCTGTTGCTACAATTTACTCAGAATGGTGTGAAAAACAAAAAAACATCCAGTGAGTGGCAGTTCTGCAGACAGAAACAGCTTGTTGGTGAGAAAGGTCAGAGGAGAATACCAGACTGGTTGGAGCTGGCAGAGAGGCTGTGGTACCTCAGATAGCTATTCTTTCCAACTAAGCAGACAAGAATCTTAGAATAGACAGCACATGTAATCTTGAGGTGGATGACTGTCAGGTTCTGCACCAAAAATATCCTAACAGGACAGACGCTGGCATCTTAGCCTGCTGAGATGGTTTCAATGGGAGCAGCTGCAGCTCAGTAGATACAGTGGGTCACCTACTAACGGGAGGGTCAGTTGTTTGAGCCCCGGCTCCTCCGGTCCGCATGTCCTAGTGTCCTTGGGGACGATACTGAACCTCGAATTTGCCCCCCTGTGATTGAGTGAATGTGGCTTGTAGTACTCAGAGTAGAAAAGTGCTGCTGTATATCATTTCAAAACCATTTAACAACAGGAATCAACTGACCCAACCTTCTACTGATCAGTCATTCTTTGAATAGTGCAGCCTATCTCGAATGTATTTGCTGATCACGTGCATCTTTTTATGGCCATAATTCACTTTCTATCAATGGATACTACCATGCCACACAGCACCTTAAAGTAATGTGTCCAACATCTAGCAGGAGCCTCCATGGAGTCCTGACCCAGCAGGATGTTTGGTGTTTGCACATAACGAGACAAAAAGAATCATTATCTGCAAGTGAATAGCTGATTCATTTAATCTGCATCTTTCTGTCAAAGCTTTCTGCCCTCACAGTTGATGTTTTGAAGTTAGAAGACATTTATGTTCATGAGGGAAGGAGGGTCTAATGAAACACTCTTGATGTGATTACAAATGCCTCTGCATCGCTCTCACCAGTCTTTGTAAAGGCGTCTCCGAACTCTTTAGATGTAGAACAGTGAAGCAGTATCGCTTAGGCCTAATGTTCTTTGTGATAGAGTAACACAACATGTTTCACTATTTGATAAGTACTTTCTGAAATAAATGGAAATCGATTGGAAAAAATGTTTTTTTTGTTGCTGGCCATATAATTTACTGTGTAGATACAACTACTAAGACACATTTCTTTAGTCTGCAAAAACAAATACACACGTTCAGGGCGTGTTCACATCATTTGCTGTTATCTAACTTTCACACTGAAACAAAGAGTTGATCAAACTGATCCATCTGTTTCACCCAAACACTCATCTTACCTCTGTGATTTAACCTGCCTGAAGCTGAACAGCCACGTAAACTGAGCCAGTTTAAATTTGAATAAGGAAATGATCGGACGCTGGAGCTTTGCATGCACGCAATGTTTTTATTGGGTTGCAGTGACTGCTTTAGTGTCGTTCGGACAGAGAGAGGAGGTGGGCGAGTCCGAGAGCGTAAAACAAAACTAAAACAGTCTGAAGATACGTTCACAGGGCTTCTTGGCACGATGGAAAGTAACAATCAGAGAAACACCTGCTGCGAAATCATGGATTCAGGTTTCCAGTCAGATTGCTTCTGGGTAAGACATGATTATGCATGCGTGTGTTTCATGTGACGCTCACCTGGGTATAATTATCTGACAATATTTCATTTCACTGTAAGTTAACATTGTGACGAGTTAACTTGTAGTCTATGGTACTAGCTGTACAAAGACATGCCAGCAGTAATCAGCCACTGTAGAACTGTATACTGTAAATGCAGTTTATATGACTGACCTTACCTATTCTGTACAGAAAGCCATAATGCAGTTAATATGATAGCAACCTCCATTTTGGAAGACCAGTTGTGCGGACTTCCAGCCCCACACCACCAACCACAAAGCTTAATTCAGAATCGACAGTCTTAATAATCTGCTAGTATGCAACTAAGTTTAGTCCTGTTTCAGTCTAATTGTAATAAGTTAGCCTTGTATGACGTTAAATGGTAAATGGCCTGTATTTATATAGCGCTTTACTAGTCCCTAAAGACCCCAAAGCGCTTTACACATTCAGTCATCCACACACTGGTGATGGCAGGCTACATTGTAGCCACAGCTGCCCTGGGGCGCACTGACAGAGGCGAGGCTGCTGGACACTGGCGCCACCGGGCCCTCTGACCACCACCAGTAGGCAACGGGTGAAGTGTCTTGCCCAAGGACACAACAACCGAGACTGTCCGAGCCGGGGCTCGAACCGGCAACCTTCCGATTACAAGACGAACTGCCAACTCTTGAGCCACGATCGCCCATTAGGCCTATCTATTACCGCCCCTAATAGTCCAGTCCTGCAGAGGGCAACAATATCACTTGATGACAAGATGGCTCATTTCAAATTTTAGTTGGGCTAAAGTTTATAATTATTGCTATAACTGTACAGAAGAAGTCTACCTTTAAATGAATGAGGTGAAAAGCAGCCAGTGCACCTGTTTGTGAAACCAGGAAAGAACATCAGCGTTTCACTTCTGTGTCAATCCTACCCTAACATGTTAGCAGCTAAGGGAAGTTAGAGTGTTATGTATGAATACAAGTATCTTATTCTGGGATATGATAACGCTGACACTTTGCCACCAAGCTTGCACAGTCACTAAAAGAACAAGAGATTTCGAGCACGCTGCAAACCACCCCTGTTCGTGAAGCACTTAAGCAAAGACACCTACACTCTGCCTCGGTGTGTAGTTTGGATAGTGTGACTCTCCATTCCCTGGAGGCTTGGCACTTCCTCATGTTAGAGTTCAGGAAGGCTCAGTCATACTGCTTTAGATTCCACTGAGACAAATGCTGGTTCAGTTGAAATGACCTGATTGTACACTTCTATAAAATGGTGATGTGATCGGGTCTTTACAGATAATAACTACATCGTACTACAGCCGTGTGTAATCTGCATATGGTTTTGTGTTTGGGTGAGTTTGAACACACCTAATGCACTTTTTTGGCCCCATACACTCCTTACTTCCATCTCAGCCCATAGGATTTCACTGAGGCAGAACACTGTGTGTGTGTGTGTGTGTGTGTGTGCCTTCCTCTCCATCCCACTTCCTCTCCATCTTCAAGCTCTCTTGCGTCCTTTGCTCTCCTCCTCCCAAAATCCCTCCTTGCTTTTCAGTGATGGTGGATGAGGGAGGGAGGGAGGGGGTGCAGATGGTCTGCTCAGAGAGAAAGAGAGGGAGAGAGAGAGTCACAGAGACAGAGAGTGACTGGCGAGCGGCGGGCTTTTTTGGCATGCTGGGCCGGTGGGAGGGCCCATTGTGATGCAACGTTGCATAAATAATGCCACGGGGCTTCTAAATGCTCCGTTGCCATGGGGACCTTTGTGCCTCAGTGAACACAGTGTGTGTATGTGTGTGAGTGTGTGCTTCATGGCCCCGGAGGAGGGAGAAAAAGAGACACAGACATAGAAGCAAAGAGAGCGAGTGAGAGACAGACAAGGGGCCGGGGTGCAGGCAGCTCAAGTGACACTTGTGGTCTCTCGCTCTCTCTCTATGTCTTTCTATTTGTCTCTCTATCACTTGGTGTGACCCAGGACAGATGAGCGTTTGGAGGAGGGAGAGGGAGCACTGTTGTCGCTTTTCGACTAGAGAGGAGCAAAGCAAAGCGGGATATTCTGTGATTTTGTCTCTTTGTGAAGTATGGTCCATGTGAAGGTACGTGTCTGCGTTACTTATTTTTTATGCAACTCCTTCACCAGTACTCCTTTCCAGCATTAAATTCCATCACAGTCCCTTCCTCTTGCTCTGCAGTAACAGGTGTCTGCCCTTCAGCCCTGAATTGGAGGGAGCAGAGATCGGAGGGGGCAAGGAGTGGAGGGGGGGTAGAAAAAGGAGGGAGTGATCGCTTTTGTTTGGCTGTTTCTGAGAAGACTTGCATCTGAATTCTCACAGCTCACAATGGAGCTGGTTAGTCAGCCTGTTAGTCTGCCGGTGTGTGTTCTGTGCAAAACAACAAAAAACACTTTTTTCCTCATCTGCTACAGAGACTTTGCCTCAAAGTAGGTTGTGTTTTTTTCTTTCTCTCTCTCTTGCTGTTCCTTTCGTTGCATCAGCTGATTATGGGGGTTTAGATTGATTTGGCTGCGTAAAAAGTCAGATCGCACAGGGAGAAACGTGCAGTTTCCATGTGTGGAGTGGTGTTTGAGATGTAAATAAGAAATGCAGCTCACTGGCATCAGAAGACTATAGCTTTTTATCTTCAATGGGATCATGAGATCACAGACGCTGAAAGCATCAGTGTGCTTCTCGTGGGTGATTGACTGCTTGCTAAAACTTCAACAAATACTATGATGATTGATTTTAGGCTAAAGGGCTAAAATTACGTGCATGTGTGGCTTCTTAGTTTTCTCTCAAATATGACTGATTAATCGGGTTCTGTTGAGCAGCTATATTTGTATCCCTAGTGCTGTGTGAAAATGTTGAAAGTGGGCAAACAGTGAAGCGTCTGCATGTCGAACTGTTCTCACACTGTGAATGTTAACATCCAGACTTTCTGCTTCGCAAAATGCTTTCAGAAGCTGCACTTTGTCATGTCTTCTGGTTTGACTGGAGAACACGGACATGGGTGACAAGGTTAAGAGAAAAAAATTCAAGGCTTTGTGGAGGGGCTGTGTTTGGGGGATTTTACTGGATCTTGCTTGTCCTCTTGAAGGGAAGGGACACTGCAAATACGTATAGTGATCAACATTAATCCCATGACCCCATCCACCATGCACAAGGGTTCACTGAATAGTTTGAATGGTATTAAAATGGTGTAATGTTGATTAATTATTATTTTTATTTATCTGGCTTTCTTCCACAGTGTGTGTTTTGTTTTTTGTTTTTTTGTTTTGTTTTATTTTTGTTTTGGGGGTTTTTTGTCCTCTCATCACCCAGATGGCCACGCCCCTCCCTGAGCGTGGTTGTGCTGGAGGTTTCTTCCTCTTAAAGGGGAGTTTTTCTTTCCCACTGTCATCAAGTGTTTGCTCATAGCAGGTCATTTGATTGTTGGGGTTTCCTCTGTATCACTGCAGGGTCCTTACCTTACAATGTAAAGCACCTTGAGGCGACTGCTGTTGTGGTTTGGCACTATATAAATTTAAATAAATTAAATTGAATTAAATTATATACTGGAGACTTCACAGTCACCGACTCTTAAACCAGTTAAACAGCTTTGGGAGCTTTTGGTTCTCCGTACTATCATCAAAACAACAAATTAGGAAATATCTTATGGAAAAATGGAGTTCCATATCTCCACTAGCCTTCCAAAGTTTTGGAGAATTAATGGCAAAAATGTACTGAAGCTAATCTGGCTGCAAACCCACTTTACTTCCTTAAATTTGCTACCCGATTGTAGCTGATATTTTGCTGTTGCACGTAAACGCAAACATACAAGCCAGTTTCCAAGAAGACTTGATAGAAAGAAAAACAGAATTCGATGCGATCTGCAAAATATTTCAACCCTGCGTTGTCTTGATACCAGCACAAAGGCACAGCAGCATGTCCCCACTGATGTGTGCAACGTTTGTGTCCTCACTTGCAGAATCCTTGCAGATGTATTTAATTATCATTGTATGCCTGTGTGTGTGTCTGTGTCGCATTTTTCTCTATACTAGTGTGTGCGCCTGTATGTGTGGCCAGTTGCCATTAATAATAAGATGTTGCGTAATTACAGTGAAATTTGCAATTTGATTTGTTAAGTTATTACATTAATGATTCATTATAATCAAATTGTATCATTATGGTGGGAAGCCTAGAGTTGCCTCAGGCATCTTAGGCATTTACGCTCCCACAGTCCAGCACTATGTTCTCCATCACTACTCTTAGCCATAAAATACACATTATAAATAGCATTAATGTTTCTTTTCAAGCTTTTTTTAGGTCATTAAAAATGGTAACGCTAATATTAAACTGCATTGGGTGCAGACTGGTTTTTATTCTCTTGTAATGATATGCATTTGTTTTCTGAATCTGTATAACTTAATTTGGCTGGGAACTCCACCTGGGTCTTTTGTCTTACAGAGTTATTGTGTGAGCAAAATGAAACTTATTGGGTTTATTAGAGGGTGCTATTTTTCTTTCCTCCCCCTTATAGGATTGTTTTTTGAGTTTTGTTATGATTCACACTCGTCTTAAGATGGATGTTTTTTGAGGCATCATACACACGTGCTAAACAATGACTAAACAAAAAAACAGGTTTTTGGAGTGTGTTAAGACTGAGATGTGCAGGTTTTATAAGTATTCAGACCCTTGTCTTGGTTAAGGCCCCTTTGGAAGCAATAACAGCCTCAAGTTTTCTTGGGAATGATCCTTTCTTTCAGGGGTCTCTGCCATTCTTCTCAGCAGAATCCTTTAAGCTCAGCCGGGTTGGAATGAGAGTGTTGGTGCTCGGCCGCTTTCAGGTCTCCCGAGCTGCTCCTGGCATCAGGTCTGGATTGTGCCTGCAAAACTCCAGGATTTTCACAGTGTTATCCAAAGCAACTCTTGTGTTTTCTCTGTGATGTGCTTTGTTTCATTGTCTTCTTGAAATATAAACCTTCTGCTTAGCCTGGTATCCTGAGCCCTCTGAAAACGGTTTTCACTCGGGATTATTCTGTATTTATTCCGAAGGGTCTCACAGTCTCTGTCACAGGAAAAACATTCCTACAGCACGATGCTGTCTCACCACCACTGAGCGACTGTAGCGATGACATTAATAAGGTGATTCTAACTACCCGGCTCTCTCCACACATGGGAATGGGAGCTATGGTGGAACAGTTCAATTTTTATTTCATCAGGGCAGAGGATTTTTCTTGTTATAGCCCAAGAGCCCAATCAGCTGCCTTTTGACAAACCACCAGTGGGCTGTCTTGTACCTGTTAGTGAGGAATGGCTTCCCTCCGGCCACTCTTCCTTCAAAGCCTGATTGGAGGAGTGCTGCACTAACAGTTATCCTCTGCTATTACTCAGTTTGACTGCCAGATTTGGGAAGTTCTTCCATTTGAGAATGATGAACTTATACTCTTGGGCACTGTCACCTTCACTACATTTGAGCCCTGAGACAGACCAATCCACTCTGACATGCACCATCAACTATAAGACTATATGTAAAGAGGTGTGCGCCTTTACTAAATGCATTGTCTGAATTTAATTAAGTATGGGTGGATTTAATCAAGGAGTCACGTACTCCTATAGTACTGTGTGGTGACTGATGGAAAAAATCCCTGTAAACAGATATTTGCATATGAATATGATGGATTTGCTGACAGGGATGAGAATTTTGGTCCCGGAAGCTTTCAGGTTTCAGTTTGCACAGTCGGAGTGCTGATCAGTCACATTTGAGTGAGTTTGGTTATGTGCAGCCAAACACTGAGTGTGGAAACCACAAGAGGAATGCATTTCCCAAAATGCAATCTGAAAACAATCAGCTATCGTCTCATGATGATTAAGCTTTTCATTAGCTGCATTCATCTGCATTTGTAGTCGGGCTGCAAACAACGACCTTTGCACAGAACACAGAACGTTGGTTGTTACCTGCACAGGGTCTTAGTCATCAGGCAACAGCCACCAGGTTCACAGCCTGCCAAAAAAAGGGGGGGAAAAAAAGAGAATTAAGGTTATGTGATGGAAAACTTGTAAACCTTAAAGGATCTGAGAAACAGGCACTGTATGTGCGCTTGTATCACTTTCTTCACTTCCTTTGTTTGTTAATGAGCGCATATTTCTTTCATAATAGCTCGTCTTTATTTAAACACTGCCTTGGAAACAGTGATTGATTGTATCCTGTGGTCTGGCATGACTTATTGTAATTATGTCACTTTTATTATCTTGAACCAGCCAAAGGACTGTCAGAAAGCCATTTAAAGATCCAAACCATACCTTTGAAACCAGCACTGCAGTGGCTGAGCGCTGATGTGCCTTCTCCACTTGAAATGAGTGATTCAGCAAAACAATTTGATCTTTCTTGTTTTGTTTTTTTCTTTCGCACAAATTGGTAAATTTCGTTTATTTAATCAGCTATAATGATCACAGCAGCAGACACAAATATCCTAATCAGCTGCTTGCTTGTTTGCACATCAGCTAATTAGTGGTTATTCATCACGCATAAATGAAGCCTAAGAAAAGGTCTCTATCAAGAGCCACCCAAATGAAAAGATTTGCTCTTAAATGGCACGTACGAGTGATTTATGAAAACTTTTTGACTTTTTAAAATGGAGCTTATAGGGTTCACAAAGCTGCCATCCAAGCCTTGAACAGATACCAGCGTCCTAAACCAAACACATACATTGAGTTTAGATATAAAAAATAACTCACGTTCATTTTTTGACACTTTGTATTGTATATTTTGGTTGCTGCTAATACCAGTCAATATCCATGCGTTATAAAACCAGGGAGTGAATTATTACCCTAATAGAATATACTTCCTGATCCGTGCCATGGCTGTCAAGTCTGCTTAACTAGCAAGATATTTTCTGTCTGCACAGGACTGCAGTGTTCTGGTTCTCAATGCTGAAAGTCATAATAACCAAATATTTTAAAACACCAGTTTACAAGCATACTACTGACACCTCTACTGGACAGTTTTAAAGAGCTCCAGCTTTGACTTTGTGTGGTGATGTTCTTCTTTTTACTCTCATTAAAGAGGTTGAGGAGGCATCAGAAACGGTATCCGCCATATCAGATATACCAAAGTATCTGCTGTGGCGATCCCTTGTCAAATAAGGGAAAGCGAAAAGTACAATTTATTACATTTTTCCTTATTTTGTGAGATATATACTCTTAGAATGCTGGACTCTCTGAGTCCTTTAAATATTAAACAATATTTCTGCTCCTGGATTTGGAGCTGTCCCTAATATCACCACGTCAGGACAGACACCCCACCCAGTTGCTGTTTAAACCTGGTGTAAGCCGATGAAAAGAAGCTTTACCTTAAGCGAGGAGAAAGAAAATAAAATGGGTTTCAAGGCTGAATGATACAAAGCTACTGTTGTAGAAGCCAAAAATAAAAATACAGACTTGAAACTGAGCAAACAGCAAACTCCTGTCATTTTCAAAAGATTATCTGACTAGTATAATGGCTTGGTGTGTGGTACAGACCGTCCAAAAACCTTGTGCTTCAATTTTGGTGAGCGAAATTCTGATATTTTCTTAGTCAGTTAGCTAATTAGCTGACATGTGTGTCTGTTGCTGCTTGCTAACCAAGCTAGCTAGCATTAGCTGACAAATTAGCATTACAGTCTGTCATCTGCATAAAGTAACTTCTGGCTTCAAAAAACCAGCATGGCAGTGACCAAATGCTTACACTGCAACTCGGTGTTAAGTGTTAGTCCAGAAACACTGAGTTTAGGTCACCGTGGTCACGTCCGTCTTTTATGTTGTATATGAAAACGAGCAAGCTGAATAGGTCCCCCTTCAAGAGAGGCTCGCATGCTAATGACCAAAGACCTACTAGTCAGTTCAGATGATATAATATGTGATACGATACATTATGAGGCCAGCTTGCACAAAACGAATGTATGTAAGTGTATGTGTGTTACTTGTGGCAACATTAGAATAAAAACAGTAAAAGCAAAATGTGACAATTGCAGTGGAAATACTCATTAAGCACGGCCTTAAACCCACTGAACCTCCTGTTCTGCTGGAAAGACAGAAAACCATCCAATTAAATACATAAAACATACTAAATTATGTCCGTCATGTTTTCCACATCCTCTTTGTGGCTCTTTGGACTGGATCATTTTGCTGCAGTCTCTTCTGCAGTGGTGTAATGTCACTCAACGGGAGAATTGGTGTCATCAGCTGTTTATCTCAATGGACCCATTTCCTCATTATCATATTTTTAGAGTATGCGGGAGTTCAAAATTTTCCTCGTAGATACATATGTGCAGAGCTTTAACATGGTACATGCATTGCCCCAGGGATGTTCTTGCAGCTGAAGTTCTTCGTCACACTGGCTGGACAGCTAGGGCTGTTGTCCTTCTTGTCTGTTATTCTACAACAATTGGGGGAAAAATGAATGTTTTTTAACTGCGGAGATGTGACTGACAACTTTTTTCCCACCACTCTATTAATGTCAACCAGCATATGCCTACCAGCAGGGTATAAATCCATTCGGTGTCAGTGCATAGATGAGCCAAGCATTAGAGTAATGCTTACAACTTTTTTTTTGACACTATACGTCAAAAAATAGCAGAATTCTTCTCCCCCAAAACCTTCTGCTGTTCCATGACTTTCCTCAGTGGCACAATAGCAAATGTCACATTTGTGATGGTTTGAGTTTGGTGTCACAGTTTTGCAACATGTCAAACTCTTCTCTGTGAATATCTGGCAGTGTGAAACTTGGCAGACGCCGCGATATCTGGCCTGTTTTCCCATCACAGACTGCAGAGTCCATTTCACAACAATTAAAAATGTGTCAGCGAGAACGCAGCCAAACTAATGCTCAGGATGACTGTAAATGTGACAGTAAATAAATAGACAGATTGTTTTGACACATTCTTGCTCTACCTCCCCGTCTCTCTTTCTCTTTCTAGGAGCTGCAGTTTGAACGCCTGACCAGGGAGCTGGAAGCCGAACGACAGATTGTCGCCAGTCAGCTGGAGAGATGCAAGCTTGGCTCTGAGACTGGAAGCATGACTAGCATCAGGTGTGTGCGTGTGAGCGTGTTTGTGTGTCCAACACCTGTCAGGTTATCTTCTGTACACTCTACCTGTGTGTGTCAGCTGTACTCTCGTAGGTGACTAGCAATACAGCTGCTCGCATTAGAGAAACACTCCTTGATTCGTGTCCAAAATTCATCGGTGTGCTGGTGACCGCGCTGTAGTGATTTGCTTTCGAACTCTGAGAGAGCAGCGCTGCACCCGATTTTGCTTGTTTTCTTGTATCCAGTTTATACATACACAGAGATGTGCTGATGTGATGTTTCAGGAACCTGGTTTGTTATAGTGCAGTCGAGTAGTGTGCACAGTGCAGCAGTAATTAGTTTCCTTTTTTTTTTGTTAAAACTCACTTTAAGTGAGCTTGTATCGCATTAGGTTATAGCATTTAAATAATGCAGGGAGCATTAATACTGTACCTAGATAGATAGTTACATTCTAGCTGACATTGATATTTAAGGCAGCATTAGAAGGAGCAGAACAGACAGTAAAAATCAGTGTTTACATATTGACTATAGCCAAAATGATAACTAAAAAATAACTAATTATACTTCAGCTAGTGACTAAGAAACATTAGCATTTATTTGGATTTTTTATACCTAACTTGCCAGTAAACATTAATAATTTACTCTATAAATTGCTCTTTAATATATTACTCTTTTTATCTCCATGCATCTTAGCCTAAGCCATTGTTGCTAATATTTCATAAACACTGTTGTATTTAGCACATTTAACTGATACTTGTATTAAGGGCTATTAAGGCTGTAAATTAGTCATGGTAAAAAAGAAAGTGCACCCTCTGTCAGTTCAAAGCTTTTATTTATGAGGGTAAAATGAAAAAAAAACAAAAAACTTTCCAGTTCCAGAAGCAGTCCTGTGTAAAAGTAAGTGTACCTTGTGATTCAGTAGCATGTAGAACTCAGCAACCCCTCCAAACAGGTCATGCTTGTTTACTCTTTTTTTTATTTACTATCATAAACTTTAACATTTAACTTGCTAACTAAGGCCTGTAGAGTCTAAGGTGTAGCTCTTGGGCTTATTTCCACTTTCTCGGAGCGTTGCACGGTCTGACCTTGGAGTATACTTGCTGTGACGTCCACTTCTGGGAAGACTGGCAACAGTTTTGAATGTTTTCCAGTTGACTTGAACTTTTTGTATGAAAATGACTTTGTAATTTTTCCCAGATTGATGGGTAGCAATAATGCAGATGTCTTTCCTCCTTGGCATTGTGTTAACACACACCTGACTGCTTCAGACCAGCAAACCGACAAAGGTTCAGCTTTTATTGAGGTGCTGCAGAACCGTAGACATCAAAACCAAACAGACAAAGGCTACGTTCACACTGCAGGTCTTAATGCTCAATTCCGATTTTTTGATCAAATCCGATTTTTTTGTCTGCTTGTTCACACTACACATAAAATGCGACATCAAACGCTCTCCAGTGTGAACGCTCAAAGCGGCCCGCATGCGCAAAAGAAGATGTCACACACAACGCGCTCTGTTTAGACCAGGGGTCGGCAACCCGCGGCTCCGGAGCCGCATGCGGCTCTTTAGTCCTTATACTGCGGCTCCGCGTGGTTTGGGAAAATAAATTAGAAGTATTTTGCTGAAGTGTATTTTATTTATGTTAGTTCTTTTTAACTCGTAGTTCTAAATTGGAAGATTGTTGTGATTTTGAAATATAAAAATAAAATTATATTCTATTATTTTTTCATCGCTCAAAATAAGAGTCACACTCGCGGAAGCCGGTATACCCGCCGAAACGCCGTGCATTTATCGAGACTTTCAACCCTACGGATCTTCGGATCCACATTATGTCAGCAGCTGTTCTTCACCGTGAACTATGTTAAAGACAAACACCGTGATTAAACTGACTTCGTATATCCCCGATTTGCGGACTCTGTGCGCAGAGGTTCAGGAGCAGAAGTCCCATTGTAAACAAATCACGGCAGACCCGACGATGTTTCCATGAACAGGCTTTTGAGCATCTCTTTATTGAGCACTTTTCACACACGGTTGCTGTACGCATACAGCCGGCTGTAGCTTTTCAGCTCACAGCCCGACATACACCACCAACAACACAACAGCACAGATAGCGCAGACGTAAAGGCGGCGAGGCGTGATTGCGGGTGTCGCTCAGGTGCGTCCCACTCCCCTGCAGCGGCGCTGCAAACCACGCCCCGCCGCACGCATTAACCAGGTAAAATACATATTTAGGCAGAATTTTGCAAATATCTATTTTTCATTTTTCAGCAGCATGGTGCTTTTTTCCAATTATTTTTTAAGAGTCAGGTCAAGGCTCCAACAGCCCAAAGGCGATATAAGGGTGGCAGCTGACAACAGTTTTTGTTTGCTACATGGATCATTTTAGTTCAGCTGGGTGTCTTTCCTTTTGTTATATTTCTTTAAGAGTTCAAAATGTGTTAATTACGTAAATAAAATGTAATTTTCTCTGTAGCACTTCATGGATTTCATAAGCAACACACCTTAGTTGTTCACACAAAGCACAAAGGTAAAAAAACAATATATATAGTGTTATCTTCATTTTAGATGTCAAAAAGTATTTGCGGCTCCCAGTGTTTTCTTTTGCGTGGAAACCGGGTCCAAGTGGCTCTTTGGGTGTAAAAGGTTGCAGACCCCTGGTTTAGACCCAGAGCAAATAATATTGTTTGACTGATTGCCCTTAATATAAAGACTTCGGACTTTATGTTTCCAAATTTTTGCTTTAAGTTATTTTGTTATTTACATAATAATGCAAATAACCTAATAATGATCCTTTTTGCTGTTTTAGAGGAGCGGTGCTTCAAAGGATAGTTGCAGATTTCTGTCAGAATCTGCAGAAAATACAGTAAAAATAAAATGTTCACATTTCTCCAACGTTGTCTTCCTAACAGTTTCACCGGATGGTAGGAAATCGTTCGCGATGTCCTATCGGGCGCTTCTCCGGCGCTGATAATTGGCGTCTGTCTTGTGTCAGTGACGTAAAAGACGGATTTAATGCGACATGACCGTTCACACAGCAGTCGCTTTCTAAAACATCGGATACGTATCGGATTCAGTACCACATACGAAAGTGACCCAGATCGGATTTGAAAATATCGGATTTGTGCCGTTCACACTGTCATACCAAGATCGGATATGGGTATCCGATGTTTTAGAAAGCGACTGCTGTGTGAACGGTCATGTCGCATTAAATCCGTCTTTTACGTCACTGACACAAGACAGACGCCAATTATCAGCGCCGGAGAAGCGCCCGATAGGACATCGCGAACGATTTCTTGCCATCCGGTGAAACTGTTAGGAAGACCACGTTGGAGAAATGTGAACATTTTATTTGTACTGTATAATCTGCAGATTCTGACAGAAATCTGCAACTATCCTTTGAAGCACCGCTCCTCTAAAACAGCAAAAAGGATCATTATTAGGTTATTTGCATTATTATGTAAATAACAAAATAACTTAAAGCAAAAATTTGGAAACATAAAGTCCGAAGTCTTTATATTAAGGGCAATCAGTCAAACAATATTATTTGCTCTGGGTCTAAATAGAGCGAGTTGTGTGTGACATCTTCTTTTGCGCATGCGGGCCGCTTTGAGCGTTCACACTAGAGCGCGTTTGATGTCGCATTTTATGTGTAGTGTGAACGAGCAGACAAAAAAATCGGATTTGATCAAAAAATCGGAATTGAGCATTAAGACCTGCAGTGTGAACGTAGCCTAAGATGCTGAGTGCACACTGTCGGTCATTTACTGCGGATCTATATTCACAATCCCTTCCCAACTACACTTGGACATTTCACCCGTTTGTATTATGAAAATATTGATTAGTACAGCTTAAAACAGCACAACTCAAGGCAGTCAACTAGGCTAGGCTCATTTATTAGTGAAAAAAATTCATCGGGTTTTAAACTGCACTATATTTTGACTAGGAAATGTTCCTGATGCTCTACTAAGTAAAATTTAGTTTAAACATTTTTTTCCCTTTTGCCTCCTAAACACCTTTTATAGGAAATGATAGCTTTGCTTGCTCAAGTTATTTAACAACACGAGAGGAGCTATCAGGTTTTTACACGTTTAGTAATTACGATCCCTTAGCTGACCCCATTTAAAGAACACATGTTCACCGTTGTCACCTCTTAGTCTTTTTCAGCTGTTCAATGCACAGAATAACAACAGGGAGGTGACAAAGACAGGGAGCAATTAGGCTGTGATGGTGTAAAACACATGTTGCTCAGTTCAGAGTCATTTTAAGGAGAAGTATATATAAAAAAAAAGCTTTGGGATTGCAACTGGAGACCGTTAATGAACCTAACTCTACACGTGCTGTCAAAACCTTACTGGCAGGCTTAACGTTTATTGACGGGCTCGAGTTGCATTCCTGAAGCTTTTAACGGCACATTAACAACTCGCTGTGCCTTGATGCTGAGAGTTATGCGTGAGAAACGATCTCATTTCCCTGGAAGGATTTGAATTTGAAAGAAATCTAATGCCAAATTGACACATCATTTCAAGAGAGGTAATGTAGATGCGATGCGATTATGTGACCTGACTAACCTTCAAAGGCGTAATAATGGACGCTCGAATATGAAGAATTTTGTAACCCTTATAAACCTGCTATTTTTAATAATTCTTCACCACACTCGAGACAACGAAATCATTTTGCAGTATTATTCATTTTTGGTCTTTCTAAAGGATGTTCCACTGTCAGAGTCCACTGTGCTGTGCGGGGCCGTCTTGTTCCTTTATTTATTTATATATTTTTTGATAACATGGGCGAAAAACATAAAGCATTGTTATATTATCTGCCTCTGATTGAGTTTAGACGGCAGCTTCATATCTGCCCTGAGCCCGAAGAACACATTCTACACATTCCATACTGGTCCCAACGTGAAAACTGCACTGCTGACACAATAGATATAATACACTTAGCCCTCCTCTCAGGACAGTGGAACACGATTAAAGCCTCCGTCTTCATTTCTCTTTCTCACTCCGTCTCCCACACACACACATAAATAGACGCGCACAATCCATCATCTTTTCTTCTCTTTGATTCCGTTAAGCGAGTGGGGATTCCGTCCGGCTCAGACTAATTACTCATCTGCCCGTATTGTAATTCTCATTTCAATTTAAGGGGTGGACCAACAAAGAGCAGGAAGATGGTCTAAAACTGACTCATTCACGAGTCTAATTAACCGATGTACGTATAGCTCTTCGGCGCTGTCACAGGGCCGCATCTGCAACGGCGGCAACGTGAGATGGGAAAAGGTGCAGAGTCCGGAAAGACGTGTCTTCCACTTCATCACACAGCCGCGCGCAGATGGTATAAATGCTGCAGTCTTGCAAACTCGATTAGATGGGTTTATTATTTAGTGAGGGGCAGAGCGTCCTCCGGATTACACTGTCTTCCATTTTATAGGCCATCCACTTTGTTTGACTTGCGGGGTAATTACTAAATGGACAAATGGTTTGGCAAAACACACAAGTCCAGCACGGCAATATGCTGGAGGTTTGTAGTGCCTAAAGCGTGTTGGATTTATTGTTCAATTACCTCTGAAACATTAGTATTGCTGCTGTTCCAAATAGTTTTATTCATCACTGCTTGTCCCAGAGAACAGAGGGGTCAAAATATAATCGGCAGCTACAATACACGGACAGGAATTCATCTTGGTAGCATTTGTGGTGAAACATATTAAAACTGTATGTAAGCTACAAACTTTAATTTAACATCAGCTGCGCAGACGACGTAAAAATGCAAACTGTTGCAGCGTTTGCCGTTAATTGTTTGTCATTTTGATCCATAATGTTTGTTCTTGTTGTCTTTTTGTTTCTTTCTTCTATTTGTTTTTCTTTGTTTAGCTAGATTAACGTTAGCATGACACAGATTGCCTTGCCTCATTTGGCAAATTAGCATATCTAATTATAGCTAAAAAATGTAGCTGTTAACAGTCAGTGTGTTCTAAACCAGTGTCTTGTTAAAACTGCACCCAGTATAGAAGTCATAATTAGCAACAGTCTTAGCTTTTCTTACTTTGCATGTTGCAGGCTAGCTAGCCACAGTTCTCAGTTGTGTAGCATAAAAATTAGCGTCAAAGTGTGACAAGTGTTTGGTACAGATGATCAGTACTGTGCAGAAATCTTGAGTCACACCTCATTTATTTATTTTTTTTGCTCCCAGTAAACCAGACTTTCTTGTATTTTTTAAAACTAGTTTTGAGCAGTAGCTTTCTGAAGGACTTCTGAAGTTCTTCTTTGGATATTGGATATTTTAGCCAGTGTCATTGGGGGATCTTGTCAAAGTTGATTGAATTATAAATGCAGAAAAGTGATTTGATTCACAATGCAATACTTTTTGGAAAGCATCTGATTGGCTAAGTATTTATTTTTCAGCATGATAATGATCTCAAACACACTGCCAATGCAGTAAAAGCATACCTACATAGAAAAACACACAGTGGAACTCTGTGACTCTACTGTCAGTCATGGATTGGCCTCCCCAGAGCTCAGACCTCAATATTATTAAAGCAGTGTAGGATCATCTTTACAGAGAACAGAAGAAAAGGCAAAAACATCCAAAGAAGATATTTGGATCTCCTTTAAGAAGCCTGGAGAACTATTCCTGAAGACCACCTAAAGAAATTTCAGGAAAGCTTGCTTGAGAGTGTTTAAGCTTTGCTGAAGAATAAAAGTGGTCATACTAAGTGTTCACTCTCAGGTTTGTTGGAGTTTTACAAACTCTGTACAACTCTAAAGTTTAATTCTTGATTTGATACTTGTGTGAAAAAAACAAAGAACCTGCTGCTATACAATTTCTTCATGATCAGAGGCATTAAAAAGAAACAGTTGTTAAGACATTTTAGATTAGTCATATCTTTTCAACTCTTAATTATCCAAATAGCGAAGATCAACTCAATTACCTCTCTCTCTCTTTCTTTCTCTCTCGCGCTCTCTTAAAAACTAATTATACGGAAAATAAAATGTGTTATTTGTAGGATAATTCTATCTGAAGCCAGCTAATCTGTAATATCATCAAGATGTGTGGAGCTACTCTCTCTCTATTAGTTTGTTGGACAAATCCATCACAGACCGTCTTATTGTCTTTCCCAAAGCAGCAGCAGCTCTAGTTTCTACACCCAGATAAACCACAAGTTTATAGACTGAGGCACAGTAGATATGATATGACCAAAGATAATACAATAGCTGTGTAGAATTTTCAGACACATCTTGCTGATGGCAGTGAAAGATAGAAAGCAGCAGAACAATAGAGGACGGGGCTGTGTTCAGCGTGGCCTTTCTTGGGCTTGCCCTGTGTTAACGACACATTATGAAAGAAAAATGTAACTAGTGCTAGAATAATAGTTTTTTTTGTCACAAATTTCTTTGTTAATCTTATAGATCATACCAGATTTCCTTTCACCTGAATCTCTTTGTTTTGAATGTTTGGCTTTGATATGTTTAACAGAAAGCTACAGTATGATGAAGTTCTCTGTTTGCAGACAGTCGCTAGAGAAAACTTCAAATCAAAGTGAGTGTTAAGAATGACCACATGGCTGTAGGAGGCTGGTCGTTCAGGAATCTGCTCCTGTTGTGTTGCAGAAGATAAAGACTTTCAGAGGTGCTAATGAGTTCTACTGCTCTGTCTTTGTTTCTGGTCTTAATCAGTCACCACAGGTCACAGTGTCTGCTGCGACACATGCTGCTGCTTTATCGCTTCAAAAAGTACAAATCCACAGTGCGTGTGTGTCTGTCTGTGTGTGTGTGTGTGTTACTCTTTCACTCAAACCGAGACAGTGTTTTTGTCTGTGCAAAGAGAGTTCTTTTGACCACAGTTGGAGTAGGTAAAACTAATCAGTAGAAGCGTTCAGTGCGATTCCGGTTCCAGATATTCAATAGTGAATACACAGCACTTAAAAAGCTTCGGTCACTGTTTTTCCCCAAGATTTTTGGCTATAGTGAGAGCTGCTCTACTCGTTCTTCAGCTTCTCTTGCTATTATGTTTTCCCTCATGTTCACTTTTATCATCTCTTCTCTTCTGACCTTCGTTTTTGATGTCAGTTTGTGTCCTTCCATATTTTTTTTTTTAGTTCTGTCTACATTTCGCTCATCATCTTTTCCAGCTCTTTTCAGCCGGTCAGCTGTCTTGAGGGCTTGGAAAGAAGGCGCCTGAACTTCTTTAGGTGTGTATTTAACCATTAATTCAGTGGGACTCTCCATCAGTTGTTTCAGATCTGAGGAAGCCTCCTGGACGGAGGCGAAATATCTTCACAAACCTAAATAAGTCCAGTTACTGTCTTTTCAAGCCCTCAAGACTAACATGTCCTGGATGACTGAGAACCTACACAGACATGCTGTCAGCTGTCTTTCTGAGCGCTTTGTTGCTCAAGCAGTACATTTCAGCGTTATTATTTTGTGTCCTGTAGCGGTTTTCACTTTGGCTTGGTTGTACAAAATGAAAACAAAGTCACCGGCCAGATCTGGACTAGCTTAGGGCCGAGTGTTTGTGCATTTTAAAACCAACACTGGACTGGCTGCTTGACTCGTATCTTACCCAGCTACATAATCTTAGAATCCTTTAGCTTGTAACTTGAAATATAGCAAAGTAGGACAAACTCTAGGATACAAGTGTAGCCTCTTTCTATTTATCCCACTGTTCCCTGGCCACCATCCTTCTATCTAATCATCGAAGTGGACCTATGACAGCGAGAACACCCTCAGTAGAGGGTACAGATATCTGCTCTCTGGTGGCACCAGTATGGATCGCCGCCTCCCATGTCAGGCTACTTGCTTTTGGCTGTTTCATTTGCGACATTTGTCAGGTAATCACATGCACGGCCACTTGCTTTTTTGGCCGCTAAATGGTAGCTGCGTATATGTCGCATATGTGCGTGTTCATTTTTGTGTGTGTGTGTGTGTGTGTGTGTGTGTGTGTGTGTGTGTGTGTGTAAGTATTGGCTGTAACCAGAGCACCCAGTGAGACCCACTGTCACTCGTCTGGTGGGAAAATGTGACCTGTCTGGCGAGCCCAGTGAGCGCCCATTACCCAGAAGCTGTCAAGGCTCTGCCAGCTTAGACTCACAGCAGTGTGACTCTCTCTCCCTCAGCACAAATCCACTAACAGAGATGTTTGCAAAGAGGAGAAGCTTCACTAAGAGCTACTGCCTGTTTTTATTACATTCAAAAACTGCTTTCTAGGAAAGGTCCCTAATAGACCCGAAGGAGGGAAAAAGACTTTCCTCTTTGAGGTAATCGGAAGAATGGACTTCGGCTATACGGAGCATTACAGAAAGTCTAAGAGGTAAATATCAGCCTTGTCAAACAAGGAGGCTTACACACACAGTTTCATTAGGAAGTGAACCAAAGAGTCTGAAAGCTGAAACTACAAAAATAACAGCTATAATAGACGGTTGTTCTCATCAAACAGCCTCAGCTTAATAGTTCTACTGGCAAATCAGATTTTGTTAAAGCTACAGTGAGCTATTAAATCTTTTTAAGAGTAGACATGCATTAGCTCTCTACAGTGTTGGAAAGCTGCAGAATTTCTCTGGTCATTAGTCAGACTAAGTGACTCCAAGAAGTGTTGAAAATTGAGCTGACCGGAACCAAATTGTGGTAAAACCAAACTAAAATCAAACAAATGAGGTGCATTTAGAGTCAAAAGCAAATTCAAACAAACAATATTAAAACAAACTGGCATTATCGCATCATGAACAGATCATATCACCGAAAAAACATTTTCCCATTACGCAAAGCTTGGATGGAACTAGGTGGCAATTAATTCCCAGAGTGCCTGTTTGATTTTTTTTCTCAGTCTAGTTACCATAGTAAACTTTCAAGTCCTGGAGTCACCTCTGGCTGTTGCACAACATGGATTTACTGAGTAAACTGTTATTTGGTTTGCTTTGATATGCTAACTGTGTGATAGAAATGCATCTTTTCCACATCAAAAGATCTCATCAAGAGGAAGCAGAAAGAGACGGCGGAGGCAGGCTGAGATGCCAGGCAGTATTTAGTGCTCTGATATTTACTGTATATAAAAGATGGAAACAGCTTCTATGTCTAAAAATGCAGAAAAAACAGCATTTTTTTCCTAATGTCCAGCAAGATGGAAAATTGATCCATGATCTCAGTTAATGGCATCAAACGCTACTTTCAAATTTTAATCAATACAACATGATTTTTTTAAGTTATGGTCCACATTAGAGCCAAAAGGACAATAAAGCAGGCCTCGCCTGTATATGAGATGTCTGTTGTAACGAGTGTGCAGTGTAATTCATTCAGATGAATCCGGTTTTAAAACAGCACAGTGTTGAGGGTCAGAATGCGAGGCATGAGGGTTATGACTGTAAGGTAAGTAAGCTTGGTTTAGCTTAGATTGTTGGGCTTAAGCTAGGTAAGAAGGAAAATCAAATGGGGAACTACAAGCTGTTATTCTGCTTATACCTGTCAGTGACTGCAGTCTGTTTTTCTGTCAGCCTGCCTGAACATGGTTCCTATCAAACAATCAGATGTGAGGATGAAATAATATTTTATTTTCCTTTTTAAAGAAAATATTTGTAGCCTGTAGTATTTTTGAATCATCAATGATTCATCAGTACTGGACATACTGTGTTGTGGAAATTTGTATTCAAATTCTGCACTTCTGTGCCTACTCTTGTGTACTGATTTATTAATTCAGACTGTCCAAACAGCAATAGCTGTATGCAACCAGCTATTTAACTCTATATGTGCATATGGGTGACATATGTAGTCTTCCCTCACAGCACAGTCGCATGCATTTATTAATTAGGCTGATTCATTTGCAGCTGATTGTGCACATATTATATTCTCAGAATCAGATTGGCAAGTCTGCACTTTGCTGAGGCTGACTCAGAACAGATGTATACTGTAGTTGCTGCGTGTACTTAAGAAGCAGAGTTAATGTCTTTTTCATTGTCACACCGCGCCGTAGGCACTGCTGCAGCTACAGACCTAACTATGTGCTTTCGAACTTTTAGATCATTGGGAGTTGGATTTGCGAAGCATTAAAAGGATTTTGGGGACAGATGAGCAGGGAAAAAAGTGATAAAGAGGGAAGAAGGTGGCACACTCAGAAGGATGAGGGGAAAAGAGCCAATCTGCAGACTCTGCTGTAACCGTAGCTTTGCCGTGACAAGGAGTTCCAGCTGTAACTGTAATTATAAACACAATGTGCTTCATGGGGAGCTTGTCATCTTTGCATCAGTGCAGGATATGGAGAAAAGAGACATTTTTACAAATAGCACAATAAGGCTTCTCAGACTCGGTAGCTTTCAGCAGCTCGCACCCACTGTACTGTATTCTTGTTACAAATTACATTCAAAAACCTCCAGGGAATATTGAAACCAGTATTTTTTGTTGTACTTAACACACAGATGAACTGGGTTGGGCATTTTATTATTTACTTCCTTTTTATTTTATTTTCTCTTTTTTTTCTTTCTTTTTTTTAAACACATATTATTATATTACATGTTATTGCTAGCTATTTGGCTTTTGTGAGGGGCTGCTGCACCTCTTACATAATGATCAGAATAAATGGAAAATGGCTGCATTTATATGGAGCTATTATCCAAAGTGCTTTAAACACACATTCACACACACGAGCAGACTGACTGACGGGGTTTTCTTTCTAATTCACTTTAAACATGTAACACGTGCACTATTGCTAATATAGCTTTGTGTTAGTCTTATAATATAGCCAACACAGCTATAGTTCAGTAGCACTGTACCGTTACTAAAGTTCATTGGGTAAAACTGTAGTTCTGGCAGGATCACTTAAGTCAAAGTAGGATTGTGATTCCATCTACAGTCATTTATATTTGCTGGTACAGTTGTTCTGTGACCTCCTCACCCTTTCATGCATACATGGAAAACTGAAAGGAAAACAGCAGGTAGACACACTCACAGAATGGAGCAGGCATCACAGACTACCGATATGAGACTAAGTCAGGAATTGCTTGAATAGCATTAAAGAGCTGGGCGAGGCAGGTTCCAAAGCGGCTTGCAGCAACTGTACACAGACTGAAGCAGCTTAAATAGCACACAACATCTGAGATTTGCCAGTATGTTGTGCTGAAGGTTATGAGCTAACCTGAGCTTGTTCTAAGGCCTGACTGAGCACATTGCATATTTGTTCATTCACAGGACACAAAATATGTTTGGTATAAAAACAAAGCTAAATGGTTTTGCAGCAGTGCATTTGCCATTGTGTTTGAAAAAACAAAGAGTGAATATTGAAATTACTTCCTTTTACTCCAAGTTTTGGGCTCCTTTCTCGAGCGTGCCCATGAATTCCATCATCTGAAATCACTTTACATGTTGTTCTCTAAAGGGCACTGCACTGAGTGGGTATCTTGTCAGTGAAATTCAGACAGAGTTTTAGTTAAAGGCCACCACCTTTCAGTCAGATTCCCCAAATGCTGAGCACAGCTCACCTAAAACATCTGGTATTTTCAAAAGTTTGCTATGACTCTAGAAGTTTCCATTGAATTAAAATAAAAATCCCTGTGTAAAAACTGAGTGGTGAACATCTTTCTTTATTTCTTTAATAGAGAGCTTTGATAGTGAATTATGTCAGTGCATTCAGCACTTCATCTCCTGCTTTTTACACCATCTGGATTTATATTCATGTCCATGCTTGTTTCCGCTCAGAAATATGGTAATATATTGACAATTATATCGTTGACAGGCTTGATGATGATGATGATGATGTAGGTGATGAGGATTTTAATTTTCAAACCTTTATCGATCCGGACGAGACTGACTGCATGATGATGACGGCGGTGAATTCATCTCGGCGTTCTTGCTATTGATCTGGGAGCCAGAGGAAATGGGAAGGAGTGGTGCTGGTTACATTTTAAACACTAACGTTTGGTGTGATCCATGCTGAACTCTACATATTGATCTGATGGAGTGACTGTAGAGGGAAGGGGAGGAGAAAAGGGAGGAAGGAGAAGGTCATCAGCGTGTGATCTATCGAGGGCTCTCCCTCTGGATGTGATGAATGGATAGACAGTGGGGGAAAATGGAAGGAATATTGAAGTTGGTTGTGAAATTTGTACATATTGAATGCAACATTAGCTTTTATTTAGCTATAACTCAATACAATTTTGGACACTGTGGCAACAGGGACATGTTTTAGCTTTATTACAAGGGACAGTTTTATTATATTGTTGAATGATCTTTAAAGTCATGCCAAACGATAACAGGTCAGCAAATGTCCCAAGACACCGTGTTTAGGTTTAAATGACATCATTCTTTGATGGTGGGAGCAAAGATGATGCAATCGAGTCACAAACCTTGAAATGGGGACTTAACACAGACTTAACAAGGTTTGTTATTGTAGGCATCACAACAACAGCTCTCAGACTTTAACTTAACCCAAGTCTTGACCTCAGGAGTTATTCCTTACATGATTTCTTACAGCGGTATATCTTGTTTTATTACTTGCAGTAACTGCAGTACTGTGTCTTGGGTTACAAGCTATGTTGGGTTAACTGTGACTTATCACTGAAAACATGAAAAGTTGTGCGAATAAATGTTTTCATAGGACTCTGTCCTGTGAAAGACTAAGTACACCCCATGACTCAGTAGCTTGTAAAACCATGTCTAGCAACATTAACATGATGTAATCAGGCCCCGACCAGATGGAGGAAACTCACGATATTCTTGCTGTGAGGCAACTGTGCGAAACACCACAGTGCTGTGCAATTTGACCAAATTTTAAATCATCAGACAAATAGTTCAAATAGTTGATATTCAGTTTGTGTTGTTACTGTGTCCATGTCTTTAAACTATTTTTTTTTATCCTGTAGGTTCGTCTTAGCTCATAAAAATCAGACTTATCTAATTTAAGGCGTCCCACAGGGTTCCATTTTAAGACCACTTTATATTTATATTAATTGACTTAATTGATTTACGTTGTGTTTGGTGAATGTTAATGTGCTGCTTTGGCCCTGTCTGTCATGTAACAGAGATGTTCATTTCAATGTGATTTCCTCATAAGTAAAATCAAACTAAGAACACATTTTCTGTCA
This sequence comes from Oreochromis niloticus, assembly GCF_001858045.2. Classification (NCBI taxonomy): domain Eukaryota; kingdom Metazoa; phylum Chordata; class Actinopteri; order Cichliformes; family Cichlidae; genus Oreochromis; species Oreochromis niloticus. The sequence continues at coordinate 5,491,797 of NC_031982.2, read as the reverse complement.
CTTTTCTCTTATCTAAAACATTAAGTCTCATTTAAATGAAAAATCTATTTTTAAAAAGTGGTAGTGGAGTTTACTATCTGTAGTGGGACATGGTATTTGAACTTTTTGTTGTTTGTCATTTAGGGAGGCATAATTATCACCTTGGCTATTCAAATAAGCACAGGTGGCCTCAGCCATCTTCTATGGTGTGGTCTGCTGGGGCGGCAGCATCTCTGCTAGGGACAGGAAGAGACTGAACAGGCTGATCCGAAGGGCCAGCTCTGTTCTGGGATGCCCTCTGGACCCAGTGGAGGTGGTGAGTGACAGGAGAATGGCGGCTAAGCTGTCATCCCTGTTGGACAACGTCTCCCACCCCATGCAGGAGACTCTGACAGCACTGAGCAGCTCCTTCAGTGGGAGACTGCGGCACCCACGGTGTGGGACGGAGAGATTTCGCAGGTCTTTCCTCCCCACTGCTGTCAGACTCCACAATAAAGACTTTTGCAGCTGATCAAACACAAACCCACACATACTGCTATATGTGCAATTCTTCTTCTGACGAAGTTGTATTTTTGTATTTTCCTACTCAGTTGTATATAGTATTTGTATTTCCATTTTATTCTATTGTATATATTATTCCATTCTATTTTATTCTATTGTATATGGTATTTTATTTTATTTTATTGTATTTTATTGCTTTCCAGTGTTTTCTAATTTCTGCTACATAACTTTGCACTTTGCTGTAACAAAACAAATTTCCCACCTGTGGGACTAATAAAGGTCATCTTATCTTATCTTATCTGAACTAGAAGAATCAGTCACAAACTTGAAAATGGAGTCTGGCTTCCTGAAGCGAAACAGGAGCTTTAAAGGTAAAGACGGAAAAAAGAGGTCTAAGGGTTGTAAAGAGGACAGAGAAGGGGAAAAAAAGGAGCAAGCTTGGATGCAAAGTAGTAGAGGAGGGGGAGCGAGGAAACGGGGGGGGAATAACAAGATGAGCCAGGAGGCAAGACATGCTGGAGGTGGGTGGTGGTGGTGGAGAGTATATTCTCATGTTAAGCCCTTTTAACCTGCCGCCTTGCAAACACACAGAGTTAGCATGAGTCACTCAGAGACCCAGACACTCGTAATAAGACTAATATCCTCCACCGTCACAGACAGGCTCTGTCTGTCACACACGGCTGTGGGTGGAGGTGTGTGTGCTAACTGGCTCCCAGTAACAGCACAGTCATCTGCGACTATAGTATTGATCTGCCAGCAGAATGGAGGCAATCACAGTTAAGACTGTCACAGTTAAGCTCCAATGAAAACCTTCTTAGTCCACAAACACACACATGCATGCACGCACACTGAGAGGTTTGCACACAGACACACAAACATGCCCTCAAACACCCAAATACATATTCATGATGACTTGAAAGCAGGCGGTTTTGAAATGTGCAAACTTAAAAACAGTGTCTGTACAGAGTGAAAAAAGTAATGCAAAACTGCTAATATCTTTTTAAAAATACTGATTTTTTTAGACTTTTTTTCCTTTTGATGTTATTTTTTATATATTTAATAATGCATTCAATCGGTATTGCTTGCAGTTGCATTATGTGCTTGTAAATCAGTCACACAGTCTGCAAAATGTGGTCTTTGTTTATGGATTAATAAAGGCTAATCGCACTTAGCGTTCTATCAGAGAAGTGTTAATTAAGCTCATTTTGGTGAGTGCATTTTAGTGACCTGATTTGTAACATTCTTTTTGTTCAAATTGCCTACAGTTAAACAAATCATAAAACTTCTTTCCGCTTTGCTCAGATTGCCCAGTCACCACACAGTCAGGGGGCATTTCTCCCAAATCAAATACAATACAATCACAAGGCTTAGGTTGCTATGACAATCTGCAGTCAGTGGTACGTATCATAAAGTAGGGTTGGTAAAGGAATTGAAAGTCATAAGTGTGTTGTATGGTTTTACACCCTACTTGGTAACAGTGGAAAGCAAAAACTCCTTTTCAGTGGAAGAAACCTCCAGCAGGTGTTTCAGGGATTTTTCTCCTTTCATTCAGAATTTCTCTGAAATTCTTTGCATTCCAAATTTTGGCTGTTTATCACATCCCTTATCATGTAATGCAAAATATCCCAGTACTTTTGGGCTGTTTTGGTACTTTAGGTGTACAACAGAGAAACATGTCATGTTTTCAGGATTTTTGCATTACGTGACATCTAAAAAGCAGTTGTTGCAGCATCCCAACAGGAATTACTTTCTGCTCAGAAACTGAGTGTACTGAATGCTGAAAAAGCATTAATGCATCGTAAACACAGCACCTCCGTTTCTAGCAGACACTGTCGTCAGTATTTGTGTATCTGTGTGCTTCAGGAAGAAAAGGTACAAACACTAGCATACAATGGTGGGACTGTAAGAGGAGCAGAATATAGGAGAGCCCATCACCCCCCATTATTACTTAGATGAACTGAGTGTTTGATTCCTTTTAATGCTTGTTTGGAGACCTATTGAGTCAAGGTTTATATCCTCGTTTCCTTCCCATGGGTGTTTGCCTGAGTAAGATTTGTTTAGTTTAGTTTAGTTTAGTTTAATTATTTATGTAGCACATTTAATTACAACAGGAGCGTTGACCAAAGTGCTGTACAAGAATACAACATACCTAATAAAACAACTTAGAGTATTAAAAACAAACACCAAATATGAATTAACAAATAACTCTCATGCTGTATTAAAAGCCAGTACATAAAAATGCGTTTTAAGATAAGATTTAAAAAGATTGACAGTGGGAGCCTGTCTGATGTGTAGGGGTAAATTATTCCACAGCTTAGGCGCTATGACTGCAAATGCTCGATCACCTCTATGAACCAGCCTCCACCTTGGTACAGCTAAAAGCAAAAGATCACTTGATCTAAGAGATCTAAGGGGGGTATAAGTCTGCAAGAGGTCAGACAAATACCCGGGAGCCTGTCCATTCAGGGCTTTGTAAGTCAACAATAAAATTTTAAAATTAATTCTGAAGCGGACAGGGAGCCAATGAAGGGAGGCAAGCACCGGGGAAATGTGTTCACATCTTTTAGTACGTGTCAGAAGACGAGCTGCAGCATTCTGGACCAACTGCAGCCTTGCCAGGCAGGTCTGGCTAACTCCAGCATATAAGGAGTTACAGTAGTCCAGCTGGGATATAATGAAAGCATGAATGGCCCGTTCAAAGTTTTTAAAAGATAAAAATGATCTCACCTTAGATAAAAGCCTCAGTTTGAAGAAAGACCGCTGTACAACTGAGCTAATTTGTTTTTCAAAGGTGAAATTACTGTCAAATATAACCCCCAAATTTTTGGCATGCGATTTGACAAAAGGCTCAAGACTGTGCAGGTTAAAATTAGAAGTGTTGAGATTGCCGCTTGGTCCAAAAATGATCACTTCGGTTTTGTTCTCATTGAAGTTAAGGAAATTAGAGGCCATCCAGGATTTAACTTCACCGAGACACTGAAGTAAGGGTTCTAGTGAGGCAGGACTGTTTACCTTCAGTTGAAGATAGATCTGAGTATCATCGGCATATGAATGAAAACAAATGTTATATTTTCTAAAAATTAGACCTAAAGGCAGCATATAAATGGAGAACAATATTGGCCCCAGTATAGATCCCTGGGGAACATCACAAGTAAGGGGAGCTGAGGAAGAGAGTTGCTAATCGTTGCTTATAAAATTAAAAGGAGCTTTGCTTCCAGTCTACTCCTGGTCCTTTCTGGATTGCAGTGTTATTGATTTTTTGTTTTTGTTTTCAGAAGCCTGAGGTTTTTAAGCATGTGCACACAGTTGCTGTGACTCATGTAAAATCTTACCAGTTTTGTTAGCCTCAAGCAGGAGGAGATGCAACCAAAAAGTGTTGCTTAGTAAAAGGTCACAGTTCAACCATACAAAGTTAATGCTGTGTATGGAAATGCCCACAGAAACTATTATACTCATTTCCAAATTTGCAACACTTTTAAAGTAGCTTTGCATGATATACGAAAGAAAAAAAATCCTGCCTTTTTCTGATTGGCTGTTCTGTACAGCAGGAGGGTGGGAGGAGCTGTGCTCACAGCTCATGCAGCTGAAGTGACCTTATTAGGCATATCCTCTCTCACTGATGTCATACAGAGCCAAGAGTGGAAAGAAATAAATGCCTAGACTGCCCATTTAGAGCAGTTCGAAGCCTGAACATTTAGCCCAAAGTGATTACTTGCACACATATTGAGCACAATATGTAAAATTATGTCTGTGTTTAACATGAACATCCACAGTTTTAACTCTATATCTTTGATAAAGAATAGTAGGTCCCTTTAAACAAAATATCACAGTTTCCATTAATAAGCAAGTGTTGGTTTTGTACTACTTGTTGAAGTAGTAAAATTGTATTGGATCGCATACAGGCTAGCTTTGTAAAAGCTTTCAGAAATCCTAAGTAGATGTTAGCACTACTTAGACTGCAAAAGCAGCTTTAATGGAATTTGGCATCCAGCTATAAAGCCAGAGCCATTTTCACTTAATTAAAAAGCATTACACTTGATTTTACTTATATAATTTCATTACTTTTATGATCCTTCACACTAATATATACATGCATACATACATTTTATATATATACATTTTAAAAAAAAATCAACAGCAGTGTAGCAAACACATGGTTGAACTCTCCTACACCCTTCTGTGGGATGATCTGCTGACAGCAAAACCTAATTAACTTAATGTCTTAAATGGAGTCATGATAGTTTCAAAGCCTGACACACAGGGGAGTGAGCTGCAGCAGTACACTGAGACGTGGAACCCATTGCTGGGCATTTTGGCTACAAATTGATGTTTTCCTTAATTTAGCTTTGGAGGTCTGCCATCCATTAAAGTGGCTTGGCTGAACTTGATCGATCCTGATAAGGAGACCTGGCACACGGTGTCTGATATACAGTAGCAAATGTGTGTGTGTGTGTGTGTGTGTGTGTGTGTGTGTGTGTGTGTGTGTGTGTGTGCAACAGGCCAAATCCAGAGCCAGCAAAATTGATCTGACACCTAGCTAGCTCAAGAGTAGATGGCCACAGCTTTGCCTTGTCAATCTGGAAAGAGAGAAAAACACAGTACAGCACTGCAGATAGAGCTCCAACACTCAGGCTAAACACAGTGTTTTGACACCAAGGTTGTGTTATGTATTGTTTTTCAAAGAGAACTTGTCTGGACAGCAGCATCAGGGACACAAATTCCCTGCGGAAATGATGGAAATAAAACGACGTGCTTCAGTGCAGCAGCTTGGGAAGCATTTTCCCTTAAAGTATCCTCTTTTTGCTTCTATAACCAGCAGATGAGAGAGCATGCCAGCACGGGTTACGTGAATGATTTGTAACAAAGTTGAAGTACTCAGTCCATTATAAGACAAAACCTCAATTCCTGCAGAGAGAAAGGCTCTGCAGTTTTTTTTTATAAATGGCCTCTGAACAGCTATCCCATAGGGAGGTTTTGTCTATTGACAGCCGCACTTATTTATAGCTCTTGACAGGCTCAATATTTCGGCCCTTGATATCCGGAGAAGCTTGCTTGGTGCTCGGCAGAAACAGATGACTGATTGCGACTGAAGAGCTGCTCTCTCAGGCTCTTTATAGTCATGTAAAGGACTTTTATTCTGCTCGAAGGAAGGTTCAAATGCCCCTACAGCACTAGAAGAGAGATGTATCACAGCCAGGCATTTGTGACATCGTGTTTGTCGAGAAACATTTCAATCTACGTCTGTTTGCGAGAAATCCCAATTGATCGGAATAGTTGGAGAGTTTTAGCGGGCGTATTAGCTATCTGCCAAGAGCAATACACACACATATACATATAGTGATGTTATCTGTCTGTGGGCATTTCACAGAGTGCTCTGGAAAGACTGGCTGGTCTCACACAGAGAACCAACATGTCTTCCTCCTCGCCTCTCATTTAACTTTTGGCCCCAAGTCAAAATGGCCGTCTCCCATACTGGCAGACTAGAGAGTCAATCTGACCAATTTAGTGGGTCACAGGAGACTTCTGCTTCTCTCTCCCTCCTCCTCCTCCTCCTTCTCCGACCATTTGTTGGGAGCATGTGGACGGGGTAACAGAAATGGCGAGCTGCTCCTCATCCTGCTGTGCTTTAATCACTCGCTTCAAAGGGTCTCGTGTTTCTTTCCCTATTGATGGCAGAAGGGAGGAAAATGAAGCTCTGCTCTACCTTGCCTGAATTCCTGTACATCAGAACCAGACGAGATGATATCTCCCGTCACCTTCACTGTCCTAGCTCCAGTTTGGCATCTCACGCTGTGCTTTTTTCATTTAAAAAAAGAGCAGAATTTCACTAAAAAATATTATCGCTCTTAGCCAGACGCAGAGCCCTGCTTCCTGTTAGTGTTATTTTCCTTGCCGATTGCATTCTGGTGCAGCACTGCCGGAAAGCAGCGTTATTTTATTTGCAACTGCAAAAAGTTGATTTTTTTTCTCCTTCTCAGTAAGAATGCGCATGCTCTGACAGGGAAGCCAAGAAATCCGACTTTGTGGCCTAAGTGCTAACACACACACACGCAAACGGACATCCCACATTGTACACGTTTCCTTTTTGTCTAAGAATGAAATCACCAGACCATAATATCCTCCGGCGTAAATGAGGAAATAGATTTGGCAACAACAAGTGACCATTACAAAAGTGATCACTTTTCTCATCTTGATTAAGTTTGGTTAACTTGGGAGGACTAAAACCTCCTGTTTAAATATGTGTTCTCTTGTGGGCAGAGAAAGCAAGCTATAAACACATTTAACTTAATATGGTGAACCTGGTTGGCAAACAATTTATGTACCCGTTCAGTAGGTGGCAAATCTGTTCTCTATTAAGATCATGTTTCTGGCCAGCTGGGTAATGTCCAATAGACTCTGTTATTTCTGTTTGTGATGTCCCAACAACTAGATGGAGTACATTTGTGGCATAGAGAGATAAACCACAAGCTTAGATAACTACAAACCAGATGAGTGACGAAATGTTTCTCCCACTGAAAACGCTACGTCCAGATGAACAGAATCAACCTTTTGGGATTTACTTACCTGGAAGATTGAGAATGCCTCAAGACAGGAACTCTAATGAGTTTGTGGACTATCAGTTTGAAGCACAAAACCCGATGAGCTAGGTTCTTGGGATAGGTTTATTCTTAGATATCTGTGATATTAAATGTGATAGAGCTTGCCAAGCCTTAGAATAAAACATACTTACTGGAAGAAGCTAACAGATGTGTTTTTGTACAATCAGATGTTGTGACTGTGCCCCTAATCATACACGATGCTATCCTTATTGTGGTTTAAATGGGTGAGTTGTATTTTTTTTTTTAAAGTGTTGGGGCCAGACTGTACACATGTTTGTGCTGTGAAGTTGGGCATTTTAACGCTGGAGTCTTTAGGGGATTGACCTACTTATGGAGCAAGCCTCAAGTGGCCATTAGAGGAACTGCAGTTTTTTGCACCTCCTCATTAGCTTTGTTTTGCAGCTAATAAGGCTGCAGCTTATTTAACCCCAAAGAGAGCTCCACATACAGGTAAGTTTATCGCCAATAGGTTTATCACTGCGACCAACTCCTTGTGCTTCTCCAAACTCATCAAAGGTTAGGATTTGGATTAACTGCCTTGCTTAAATCACCCCCAACAGGATGGTCTCCAGCTTGCAGAGATGCTGAGACCCTGGGTTGAAGAATTCCCTGCCATCTCATTACCTGATCCTGGCCCGCATTATGCAGCACATAGCCTCTGTATAAGTCACAGTGTTCAGCATTATCCCAAGGCTGTTGACATTTTCAACCCGTTCATTTCTCTCCTCTCTTGAGATATGAGATACAGCTGAGTTAGATAGTACCTGGACAAAGCAGCAACAGTTAGCTATTGTTCCAGCATAATGCGTAATTAGGTAAAACTCATGTGACCGGGCAAGATAAAGCACGTAGTTACAAAGCACACTGGGGTCCTCCATCTTTGAGCTCAGACTGTAATTAAAGGGCTACAATAGCCATTCTGGGATGTGCCTGGTCTTTTTCCCTGGCTGGCTGATGGGCTGCCTGAATGCCACCTAGGGTAACCGGAAATTTATGCTAAAGGTTCAGTTCAAGAAGATCCATCGCTGAATTCAGCACGACCATCTGTTCTTATCTGTTCATTTTCTCAACAAATCTCAATATGATGAAATGCTATTTAATGTAGGCTGTTGAAACAAAGTATCACATGTTTATGCATCAAAGTTCAAGCCTCGCAACATCTGCACTCAGACTAGCACTTACAAAAGCCTTGCACATTGACCGACCTCCCCCTTTCTGTTGGATTGTTTTACTCCATATAAAAAGGATGTTATTCATCATCTTTGTATTATCTTTAAAAAACAAGCATTATCATGGTGCAGCTCCACTGAGACTATCAGCTATATTTAATTCCATCAGTGACCTGTACCACTGAAAGCTCCTGCTATCCATCTAATCAAATTTCACCTAATAGCTTCAGTAATAGAGTGGATTGGACCAAAGTGGCCACAGTCAATATGCTTATAATAAATGTATAAAATGACAATATGGAAAGAACGTGGAAATGTGAAAAGAGTCACTCAGAGTTTTCTAACTTGTTATTTTGCAGTGCTGACTATGTATTCTTGAAAAGAGTAAGTCAAACCCAAGGTCCTACAGCAGAAACAGAATGCTGTTATCACAAAGAAAACAGTTTAGACGTTTTTCATGTCTCAGGGTTCCTGCTGTTATCCTCCAGTCATACTCAGTTTCTTCATAAGTAGCATTTGGCTTATCTAGCTTATTGTATAATAGCCTAAAATGAAGAGTCACCAGTAAAACAGTTGGTTGATGAATTATAGGTTGTTTGATGTTGGGTCAATACAGAAGGTCATAATTATTTAAAGTACAGTACATAAAGCATGTCGACTGCACAGACTCACAGTGAGCTAATTCATCTAATCCCCAAAAGTGACAAATGGACAAGAACAGGATTTAATAGTCAAAAGTCACTATTAATAATTTACTTCAAAATGGGTTTCTTTTTTAACATTTAATTAAAAGCTATTGATTACATAAAGTTTTATCTGGATTGCAGACTGTATCTTCAAAGCTGTAGTTACGACTCCATAGAGAATGATCACACAACTCTACAGTCCCAGGCAGCTTGGTGTAGCTTTGATGGCCCGTTTTATCATCATTTATCATTTCCATTATGGACTAACTTACCTTAAATATTTTTGCTGATGTATTGTCAGCCATTGTTGCCATTTACTAAATAAAATCAATTAACAACGTATATACCCTAAAACAATTCTTTTGTCGTATAGATGCAATATGTTCACTTGAAAATATAATTTTGTATTCACTTTAAAATTGTTGGCTTTAAAGCATCTGGAAAAGCTGCTTTTTGGCTCATTTACACTGCAGTAAAAATGGGACGGCAACCTCTTTGCAACTAGGAAAAGTCAGTGGTTGCCTGGGGATTGCAATTACGTATTTTGTTGTGAAGAACGCATTGACCAACTGGTTGGCAAGAGGCTTTCCAAATATTTGCTGTCTAATTTATAAACGGACAGTTTGCCCAGAAATTGCCTTCAGTCTGAGTCAGTCTAGTGAGCACAACTCGTCTGCAACGCATCTCTTTGCATTAGGAAGCTTGACTCATTTGGTTGCCAACTGGTTGTGTTCATGTTATATTCCTATCTAAAAGCATGATTATTGAGCACCTGTGACCATCTTGCAGCAACTACATCACTATATTTGGAGAAATTTTAGTTTCATAACTATGAGACTCTGAGTATAATTAGTTCTTATGAATGTGAATTTTTATGTAGATGAAATTTGTAATTTTTGCCAAAGTTAATTGGTGTATTTAGAGCCCCATCAATACAGAATTTTTAAGATGAATACAGATATTTGGTGATTTAAAAATTTGAGATATCACCTCTCATTTTTTTTCCTTTTACACATATACAGCATAAACAAATTTTAGCTATAAACTATTGGCTGTAGTAGTTTTAGGATTCAATCCCTTTTATTTAAATTTTTTTTATTGCTGAGATTTTGCAAAAGCTACCTTATGTGTGACTGGGTGAAATCTAAACACCATACTCAACCGCGATAGCCAGGTCCAACATAGTAATCCAGAATAGCTTTACTTGCCATCACATTAAAGTGACTGCTGAGTCCACACGTTTCAGCGAGTGCCGCACTTACATCAAGTCTCTTTACTGATTTATTCTCCTTCATTTGATCGCTTACATCATTCTGAAACGTTTGAAATGATTTTTACCTCATTTTGTGGTACAAATTAATATTAGTATCAGTGTGTTTTTTCTGGCAGAAAAAGTACACATCACTGCCAAAAATACATCATTATGTGTAAAGCACAGTCAAGTAACAGTGACTGATGGCCAGACGAATAAAGAGAATGAATATCGATGAGGTTTTTGGGAATAACAAAGCAAGTCTGCTCTTTTCTTCTCTTGATGATTAAGGGAAAACTTTGACACATTTTGATGCAAATTCTCACTTTCTTTCAATAAACATAAGCTTTGGAAAAGTGCCGCATCATAGCTGTGGAGATTGTAAATCAAATTGCACGAGATTTAAACAAAGCAGTTAAAGGTAACTACGACTCTCACGGCTGACAACCCATGATTAATGTGGAATGAAATTTATGCAAAAGTAATCTACGTTTGTAAAAGCCATCCCCTTTGTTTTTATTATAAAAGCCTTTCACTTTGTTGTTTTAGTTTTTTTAAGTAATGTCTGTATAATGGCCCTGAGTAAATTAACAACCACAGTGTGGCTTTAGCTTTTGAATCTAAATCAGCGCTGACACAAGCTGCACTATTGTTTGATGGTTTCCAAGAGTGAAAAAGGCCTTCGCTTTCCTTTATGGGTGGCTCTATTATCTAACTGCTCTGTCTACAAGAGGACCGGCATTGTGGTCAGATAACAGATAATATGGAACGCATGGAAATAGATGGATTATATGGACAGGGTTTAGAATGTGTTTATTGGGTAGATAAAATGATGGGATTTTCTTTGCTATCTTGGCATTCGCTCTTTTAAGCCCCTCTCATTGGATTTAACAGAGCTCTCTCCTCTTTCTCTCCCAGTGTCCATCATCTTCTGTCTCTCCTCTTCAGATCTTTGTATTATATTACACCCTTCATTTTCTGCCTCTCTGTGTATCTCTTTCATTTTTTCTCTCGCTGTTTGTGTATCATATTGCTTCTCTCAGTTGTCCTCTGTTCTTTCTTAATGCAGCAGTCCAGTCAGTCAGAGAGATTAGGTGGTTAGAGAGCAGTGGATTTATGACATTACCTGTTTTTTTTTAATCTAGAAATAGAACCAAATAGCCAAAATGCATCCTTTAAAGCATCTGAAAATATCAGGTCACATTGTACAACGAGAGTTGATCATTATTTAAAATTACAGAGTGTTACATTTCCCATCTGTTCTTTCATCCAAGCGAAAGTTCCAAGTGGGGCTTTTAACTAAAATTGTCATAGCTGGGCTCAAGTGTTGGAATAGAGAGCTTTTACCTAACTTGCTATTTGCTTGATATGAATTATAGCTCAAATTGTCCTCTTATTTTGACACACACGGGCCTACGTTCCCACTTATTGTAAGATTTGCATTATAGGCCTAAAATGGCAGCAGCTGTCACAGGTACTGTGGAATACAGCCTAATAGACTCATTTTAAAGTTAACTAGAACTTCTACAACACTTCAAAATTCAGACATTTTATGGTGGTTTTGTACTGGTTTTGAAGAATGCATTGTTAATATGCTTCCATACAGTATAATGGGATCCCTCAACATCTCATCTCTTAGTTCACATGAGTACATTTAGAATTCTTAAAATTTTTTTGCTTATTTCCAGATCAATATTTGTATTTTTTCCACAAAGTTTTAGCTTCTCTTCTTGTAAGGCCACCTTTACTTTAAGCCAACTTTCTTCTAATTGGCTGTCCCCCATAAACAAAAGGTTTAAACAGCAGTTGGGTTGTTGCCCACTGGTTATGAGGTAACAGTGATCACTCGGGCATTGGCCTCACTAGTCCAAAACTCTGTTCTAGTAATCTACCTGTCACCCTTAAAACAGTTTTCCAAAAAGTAAACGTTCACAGACTTAAAATTGAGTTTGTTAAGTTGCATTTTAAGAAAATAAGGAGTAAATCCATGATCTTTTGAAAGACGGGCAGTATAAAGAGTAGTGGGTTGTCTCTGGTCTAAAGTAGCTAGAGTCTCTCGAGATGTTGTCTATCCACAGCTATCCACAATACACTCAGTAAGTATTAACTCGACAGGTAACAGTGTGTATTTGTCCTGGTTTTGGAAATAAATGGCCTGGTAATTACTTACTAATTAGTGTATCCGATCTTTCTAGTCAGGTTTTAGCCAGGCTTGCTAGGAAATAGAATGGAGCCTCTCTGCATTTGACTTTCACACTAGAGGGGAGGTTTGTCTCATGTTATAATCCTAATTTTACAAGGTCAGTTGTTCTTGCTTCTAAAAATAGCCAGGGGGAATTTTGAGATAATCCGGTATTGTAGCTGAGCACTTGTGCAGTAAACAACATTGTCCTTAACTTCAGATCATTTCATGTCAGATTCTGTAATATCATTGTGTTTTGTGCTCACGCAGCAAAATTGCTGTTGCTTTTTCATTGACATGTATAGTCTTGTGCTTTTTCTACACCCACAGTATATATATCTAAGGCTAATGTTTAAGTTTGTAGTATTTAAGCTCTGTATGAAACAGAAAACAAGCCACACTCACACATGCACCCAGACGCACTGTATCATTAGCACTGATGAAGTACTATGCAGTGACATGACCCGCAGCAGGTAAGATGATCACACTGTCAATTAGTCTTCTTTTGCTCCACTAATTATACTGTCAAATTTCATTGATGCACAATAGAGATTCAATGGGAAACAAGCACCAGTTCTCTCTGTTTCCTGGGCCAGAAGGCACATGAACTGTTTCAGGTAGTGAACACTGACTAGATATAGCTGGTGGCGAGCAGCAGAAAGAACTGCAGAGGGAGAGATGAAGGATAGTTGCAGCTCAGGTGCACCATGTCATTTTCCATTAAAATCACACCACAGGCAGATTTCCAGGGGGCTGTTATAGTCGCACATCAACATCTTAACAATGTCACTGTGATGTTAGCATTTACAGTCATGTGAAGGAAAAAATCACAGGAAAGCTGTCTTTCACATTCCTGTGAAACACTAAATACACCCTCACTGTTTCCATAGCAATTAAGAGGCTAAGTAGCAGCCAGTTACTGATAATCGAATGCAGCTGATTAACTGGTCATTGACATGTGTGGTTACCTCCATAAAAGCAGATGTTTTGGCATTTGTATGGGCTGGAATATTCAGGTTAAGGTAATGGTACATCGAGACTCATTTACCATGTTAAATGTTACATTTTGTGACATTACAATTAGAAAAAGACTGAACAGGTATGGCTTGTTTGGAGATATTTCCGAGAGGAAGCCTCTTCTCTCTACAAAGAACATGGCAGCATGGATTAAATTTGCAAATCTGCATCAATCAAACCACAAGACTTGTATATCCAACAATGTCCTTTGCACAGATGAGACCAAACTGAAGGTGTTTAGCCCTAATGCACAACTTCCTGTTTTGGAAAAACAAAGCATAAACGCAGCACAAACGCCTCTACCAACTGTCAGCACGGTGCTGGAGGAGTGATGATTTGGGCTTGAACTGGGCGCCCTGCAGTCATTGAGTCAGCCATGAACTTCTCTGTATACCAAAGTATTCTAGAGTCAAATGTGAGTCCATTTGTCTGACAGCTGAAATTGAGTCATGCAACAGCACTATGATCTCAAGTAGCCAGCAAATCTACAACAGAATGGCTGAAATGGAAGAGATGCTGCAATGGCCCAGTCAAATGAATAAATGAATGCCCACTAATCTTAATGAACTGGAGCAACTTTGTAAAGAACAGCGGGCCAAAATTCTTGCACAATGATGCAGGACACTGATAAAGCTTCAATATTTATGCTGTTTTTGCTGTTAAAGTGATTCTATGAGCTACTGAATGATGAGGTGTACTTAGTTTTTTAACTAGTTTATGCGTGAAAGGCTTAAAGACTAATAGTATTCACTGCAGTGGACAGCTATTCAAAGGCTGTTTTCTTGTATTTGTGTCAATGTCGATGGTATATTTGCACATAAACCACTACATTGGACACTGATGTGTCACTCCATACCCTGCCACCCACTCCAAAGGTGATGTTGTCCACCTAAGTGGACATGTAAAAAAGCTCTTTGAAAAGTACATGTTTAAAAACGAAGTTCAAAAATCTTTCATGCCTAAAGATGAATAAAAATATGTAAGAGAAAAATCCTGATTGAGGTTGGCATAATTCATGCATGAAAGGGTTAAAAACATTCCTCATCACATGACTATAGAAGTAAAAGCTATCTCTGTAGCCTAGCGTGGCTGTGTGTGTGTGTAAAAGCCTTAGGTTCGGATAATCTATGTGTCACCCTTCCCTGGCCTCGGTGATGCAATGGGGGGATGTGGCAGGGCGTGGTCTGCAGTTCCACTGCCGGGGATGCGGACTCACCTGCATGGTATCCGCAATCTCGCCTAGCCGGCTTTAAAATCTGTACTGGGTCCTGAGATTGGGTTGTTGTTGGTGTGTGTGGCTGGGAGCCGCAAAGCTAAAGCCAAGTAGTGTTGAAACAGCAACCGAGTGAATAAAGTATATGCTGAAAAGCCCTAATGTGTGGACGGGTGTTCGGCTGGTCTGCCGTGTGTTATTTATCACATTTCGATCCTGATTCGTGATCGTATTCAACTGCTTTAGATTAAGGATTTTTAGATGCTAGTCTTATTGTGCATATTGTACTACAAGAGTGAGCTTTGATTCTGATTCCTTCGTTTTACTCGTTACTTATCTCTGCTCCTGTCCTAATAATGAAGAACAAAGTTCTATATTTCACCCAGTTCTGACAAAAATCCAACACCCTCTGGACTATTTTATATTCCAGCTTCTGCCCCGTGTTGATATAACCACTTGAAGCTAACACCATTTGCCCTCTTCCCTCAGTTTCCAGCAAGGTGTCTACATGAGCGCTCAGCCTGCATTGACTTTTACTTGCCTCACATCTTGGCCATTGGTAAATAACACACATTCATCTCCACTCAGGCATATTCAAGAGCAGTGAGGCATCATTTTGACACCAACAAATGTGGAAAAGTATGTGAGGACCAGCCTGCTCTACTCTTAAGAAAACATTGACTCAGTCTGTGTCATCAGTACTGCCTGTCGGAGCCCAGACCGGTCATAATAATCCTCATCATCCTGCCCCGTCAAAGGTGTTTGTCTGATATAAACACACTCCATCCTCCCAGACATGGGGCTTCAGTCTCTCTCTGCTTCCCTGCTTTGTGTGATGCATTTGTGTGCTTTGGTGCTTCCAAGACTTGTGTCTGTGGAGGAGTGTTTGTGCAAGTGCATGGCTGTGTTTTTTTGGGATAATAACGTCTGATGGATGAGGAGTCTGCTATGCTGACAAAAGGCCCCATTAACATATACCGCTTGGCTCCCTCTCGCAATCCGTCATACACCACATACACCCACAGAAAATGCAGGTAATCAATGGGAAGATTTAATACCAGCCTGTCTCCTAAAAATTACGTTCCCATGCAGCTAGACTGTATTCCCAATTACGGTTTGAAGTAAAAGTATTTTCTCGCCAATAAAATACACTGTAATGTAAAAGATCTACAAACGCTATTTAAACATAATCTACAACACTGTTATCTAAGGTTCAACTACCAAGTGGAACATCCTCTGTTTTTAATTAGTTTTATCTGACATTTTCACTTTTAAATTCAGTTTTCATTCACTGGTTAGGTGTAGCCACCACAAGACGAATATGTCATGGTTTGGGTTCAAATGTGCCCTTTCGGTCTTCACACCATTCGGGTTCCCAGCTCAATGAGCAGAAGAAGTGAGTAAGAACATGCGCTTTATCAGGTACACCATGCTAGTACCGAGTTGGGCTGCCTTTAACTCTTCATGAGCTTCAACAGCGTCACCCAGTTACTCCAGATTAGTCAGCTGCACATCTGTGATGGAACTCTCTCATTTCACCACGTCCCAAAGGTGCTCTTGAATTGAAATGTGGTGACTGTGGAGGCCATCTGAGTACAGTGAGCTCAGTGTCATGCTCAACAAACCTGGTTGAAATGATCTGAGCTTGTGAAGGCGTGTGTTATCCCATATTCTCATGGGTACACTGTGGCTATAAGGGTATGAGGTTTGATGGGGAGATTGATACCGCTTTGAATTCTGTATGCTAACAAGAAAACTAAAACCAGCACATTATTTGCTGAGCAATTAGCTGAGGCCAGTGGGCAACTGGTTTAGGCTCCTTCCAGTCTTTGAGCTAAATTAATCACTTACTGCTTCTAACTTCACCACAAAGACATGAAAGTCCATATTCATAAGAAAAAATTGTTAAAAGCGATATCTCTTTGTATGTTTTTACATATGGTTAGTGAACACTATATTATAGTGTCATTACTTTACCGTTCTACCTTCCTCATTAGGAGTGATTAGGAAGGGCAGGTTTAAAAATGAGTATATCAAAGGGACAACTAAGGTTGAGTAGTTTGGTTAGCGAGTCTGGCATACTTGGGCATGTGCGCTGGAGGGACAGTGGATGTACTGGACAAAGGATGTGGAATATGGAGCTGCCAGGCAGGCGCCAAAGAGAGACCACAGAGAAGCTTCGTGCATGTAGTGAAAGAGCTCATGTAGAGGGTTTGAATACTAGAGTTCGGATTAGAGGCAGATGATCCACTATGGAGTACCCTAAAGGGAACAGCTGAAAGAAGGAGATCATAGTAATTTTAATTTTCAGACTCAGAGGCACAGAGTAACCTTTGGGAATGTCAGTTATATCAACAGGTGGTTGGTCATCCAGGAATTGAGGTGGATAAGGAACTTTTCCAAAAGTAGAGCTTGAAGCCCTCGAGCTTGTTTCAGCGAACAGGCCTCAAAGGAGAATACAGGAAATCGGAATTATCAAGAGCCTTTAACACTTGAGGGGAAACACAACTTGGAAATTATACTTTTACTCAGAGTAATAAAACAGTAACACTGTATTTAATACAGTACATGGTGTGTAGTCACTCCACTTGTTTGCTCTACTGAGCCTGTAGCCTACTTACACGGCTGAACATTATTATTTTGGTGTTATGTCACGTATTAACACAAACAACAGAGTTATTTAGTGTGTGTGGATTACAAAGGTTTAAATCTTGTTGATATTGATTTACACTGAACATCTTGCCGATCATAATACAATGAAGGTTTTCTGAATTTGTAAGATTAATAGGAATTTATGTGCTCTGGGGTTTAAAGTCTTCTGACAAATATCACTGGCTGGGGAGTTACAGAGAGAATATAAAAGAGGAGTCTTCAAAGATTTATTGGACGTTGCTACAGTCGAAGGCTGTATAGAATTAGTGTGTGTGTGTGTGTGTGTGTGTGTGTGTGTGTGTGTGAACAACACAACAAGAATACCACTGCAAGTAAACACTGAAAACAGCAATACAGTTTCTCATATGTTTGTTTCAGGGTGTCAATCCACACAAAATCACAGGCAGAACCGCCTTTACAGAAAGACACGTTTCATCACATAGCCATCAAATTTTCCTGAATGAACTGGCAAACAAATCAACATGCGTAAAAGGAGCTGACATGCTCGTGTACATGCCATGTAATGAAATTCAAGGAGCAAATATTACTTCTCTGCTACCTGCTAGGACAGAACAAGAGGGGAAATAACAGGAGAGAAGAGGAAATGAGTTTGCGTGAGACTTATAACCACGCAGTTGTATGACAACTGAAACAGAAATGCGTAGGCCTGTCAGCATTGTTTGTTATATGTAACATTATGGCTGTGTTGAAACACTAAATGAGAGTCTGTGTGAAGATACGTTATTGGCTGCCAAGACAAAGCTGAAGACGGTCTGTAAACACAGTAAATGCACAGGGAATTTCAGGAGCAACGCCGACACTTGTGAACAGCATTGGTACTCCGTGCTTTATCTGTCGGCACTACTGCGTACCAAATCAGTGCAGATGTGTATGGAATCTTATATTTTTTTATCATTGTG
Organism: Oreochromis niloticus; assembly: GCF_001858045.2. NCBI lineage: Eukaryota > Metazoa > Chordata > Actinopteri > Cichliformes > Cichlidae > Oreochromis > Oreochromis niloticus. Next base: position 5,473,627 of record NC_031982.2, on the reverse strand, counting down.
TTTCACTGGTGCAGAAAAACGGGCAGACTTCTCTAGTCCTATTTGCACTGATGTTTTCTCACCGCCCTTTTAGTAATATTTCTTATCTCCAATCCCTTTGTGCTTACCCTTCTGAAATCATTCCCATGACAAGATAACACTGCAGAGGGATAAACAAATACCCCGAACAAGTTCACAAAAAGAGAAATTCAAAAGCAACCTTGTTTTCACTTTGATAATAAGGCATTTTGAGTGTATGTTATTGGTTTTGAGAAGGGTCTCTGTTCCCAAGGTACTGAAGAATCTGCAGTCTGTATGTTTTCATCCTTCAGTGAAAAAATAAGAGTTCAAACAGTAGAAAACAGCATTTTGTGTGGTATTCCCGTTTTTACCGCAAACCTACGCGCTGGACATGGATGGGAAACACAGTTTAAGGCATGTGTGGCTTAATGGACTACCGTCAATCTAAAAGTATCCTGATGGTGCTCCACCAAAGAACAACATTTCGCAGTAGGTTAACACTTTTTTCTTTCTCTCGTTTGTCTCTTGCAGTTCAGCAGATGAGAAGTTTCGCTGGAATAACCAAGGTAATGTTTCGGCTCGAACGCTCCAATACGTGACTGTCTTATTCACAGTTTGTACTGTAGTGCTGTGCTTTGCTGGTTGTGCTTATTACATTGTTATCCACTGTATTGTCCTCCCAGCCCAATATATTGATGTAGTTCTTTAGAAAGTACTGCGGTGGTCTTAAACCCCCCCAATAAAGGTTAGTTAACAATAAAAGGTGAGATTCTCTCCCACACCTCAAACCATCTGACAACTGAGTAAAGCAGCGTTTGCAAATAATTCTCAGTATTTAGTTTGACCTGTTTGGGGTGCCAATGGGATGTGCTTTCCATAAAGGACAATGAGAATCAATGAGCTTTTAGGCAATTTGAAAGTCAAATTAAGACACCTCTCCAGGCTTGACAACTTCTTTGACAGCATTTTTTAGCTGAAGAAATACCTCCCATGCGTGACACTTAGGTCTCCCTCTCTCTGCCTCATTGTCAGTCACGCTGAGTTGTATAGCCTGTTTAGAGTAGATTGATTATATGAGTGAAGTCGCTGGGTCGGCGACCTCCGCCAACAAAGAGGTGACAAGGAAGCGTGGAGGTTTTGTGGTTTAAACCCTCCACAGTGAAAGTTTTCAACGTCTGCCGTGGTCTTCATCCATCCCGCTGTGCTGTGCGCCAGCTCAACCACTCAACCTCACAAAGACAGCATTTATTTTACAGAAAACCATTGCTCACTCCAATCGGACCTCTTGATCTCATCATCACTCATGAATTATTAAAACCCATCACTTCTGGGGAGGAAAAAAAGCAGGTTTAAAAATGACTTTTAGCTTTTGTTAGCGAGGGTGAGAGTAAATCTAGTGGAATGCTTCAGACAGCCCTGGAAATGCTTCACCAACAGCATCAACATCATCAGTCTAGAATTGTGTCAGTTGAAGTCAATAAAATCTGCCTCCTAAATCCACTGACTAAGTCCTCTACTATTACCGTTTCTCTCCCATCTTGATAAGAGATTAATGTTGCTCCTAAGACTCATTTGTAAGCTTTTATCCCCCTTGGCAGCCCACTTTAACTTGAAAACACTGGGCATGTTATCAGCCTCTTTCTGACAGACAAACGGCTGGTATCTAAGTACAAGGTGGACCTCAAGATTTGTTGCTGGATTATCAGTTAGGCCTTTACCCTTGGCCCATGGATTGCCATTGTGTGCTGCTCTGTGTCAGTGCGTAAAGCCACTTCTTGGGTAACTAATCTGCAGTTAAATGATAATGATTTTGAATATTTTTTTTGTTGAAACTTGTCTAGAATTGTGTTATAGTCTAAGATCCAGTTGCTTATATTCAAAGGTGGGTTTCTGGTTAAAGGACGAGTTGAAAATGAACCATTACAAACACAATAGACAGAAAACAGAGACAATGAGAGTCATTGGGAGTCTGCATCTGGCTCTTCATGTTGCTCACTGTAAGAAATAGTGTAGACACATGATGTGTAAGTGTGTGAATTTCTGCTCATGTTTGTCTCCTGTTCTTCCTGCACATGTAGATGGACAGAAGGACATAGAGGAGGAGCTGACAACAGGCCTAGAGCTGGTGGACTCCTGCATCCGATCGCTCCAGGAATCAGGCATCTTGGACTCACAGGACACTTCTACAGGAGACAGTAAGATCAATGTTGTGATGATGAGAGTAGAACGAGAAACAATTCTTCCTTCTTTTTCTTTCCTGAGATGGCAACAGAAGCATATCTTGGAAGAGGAAAGATAAAATCTAATCAAAACCAGCGAGGATGGTTATTCCCAGAGAGCCGTAGTCTCCAGGTATTGGTTGATTAACCTGTTGAATGTGTTTGAGTTCACAAAGAAAGTGCGCTTCACAAGAACAGCCTCCTCCAATAGTGAGGAAGCATGGCGGTGCAGCAGTATGTTTAGTCCTCCTTTGAATCAACAAAAACCTTTTTAATGAAGCCTGTTACATGATGTTCTGTACTCAGGCTGATTAGTGTGTTCTCACCTAAATGCAAAACATGTTTTCTGTCATTACCGTGACTGCTGCGGTCAAAACACGGCTTCTTTCAAACATAAAAGTTTTAATCCACAGAATCTGTTGCAATAGTATGTTAGTGTGCCAAAGATGAATGCAGCTTTCATTGAATTTTTTGTTGATGACACGTTTCCTTTCTGTTCTTGTATGACTAATATACCTTTTTTGCCTTCGAACATTCATTAGTTGAATAACATCGGCAGTTAAAGTGAAAACGGATTCATTTTAAGACTAGATTTAAGTTGCTACTTCTATCCTCTTCTTAGCTCTGATTTGGTCCATAGAAGGACGTATTTGTCTCTTTATCTGCTAAGTTCCTTGATAACTTAGAAACAATTGCTAGAAAAAGAGGTTGCACTGCTTTTTAATGTGAAGTTTAAAGGAGTTTGTCAGAGCACTCAGTGAGACCGCTCTCACCTTCTATACTTGGTCCCAGGGATGATACTGGGGAGTTATTCTATATTCTACCCCATGCGAGAGCGGTAGCTGTCAGGAGACATGCAGAGTGTTGCCAGTAGTTTGATATGCTAATCCATCCTTGCTGAGGTGTCAGCTGGCCTGCTGTTCACAGTGCAGAGAGGTGAGGCACACACACCAACATGCAGCTACTGTATACAGCACAGACACATAAAGCTACATATATCCACACACTGAGCACTGAAGGAAAACACGGAAAAGTTGTAGAGGTGTGCATGCACAGTATCGTGCATTAACATTCACTGACGGTTGCGACACAACACAAATAGGAATGGTAATTTTTCAAATGTCAAATATCAGTTATGCAACCAGTCACTCACTGGCTAATCAAAAGAGAGAGAGAGAGAGAATGGCAGGTCAGCCACAGACAGGATAAAGGTAGTGAGGACAACAAGAGGGTGAGTAGAGGAACAACAGAAGCAATGATGTAGTCAAACATACAGCATTAATGAACTCATATTGGTTTCTTAGTGTTAGGAAAACGGAACAAATGTTATTCTTTTTCTGCTCTAACGACATATCTGAACAACTAGTTTACAGTTTAGTGAATAATCTTCACATGGGATGAGTCTGAATGTTTACAACATGAAACATTTGGGTTTTTCAACAATTTAAAATGGCGTCTATAAGAATTCATGCACTTCCGCCTCTCACTGTAAAATCCAGCTGTCTTAATCAGTAAAGAAAAACAACTGACACAATTGTAGACTGATGATGTTTTGCTATAAATGGAATAACACATTCTTTCTAGGATTACTTTCAAAGGAAATAATATGTCATGACTTAGCTAGTTACATTAGTAACACACACATATATATATCATAACTAGCACGTCTAGTGTGTAGTATATGAATCCTGTTAAGAAACTTGCATAGATGCTAATGGATGTTAGCGGCTAACTGAATTGAAATGAATTGAGTTTATCTGGGAAATTTTAAACTGGCATTTTTTTAGCCAAACAGCTCTCATTTTGGATCAAAAAAGTCATTTTTAATGTAATTCTTAAAATTTATATACTGACATTGTCCATGTCTTTAATATGCAAGCTGCATAGCTAGCCTTGACACCTCTATCATAATTATTTTATTGTAATTTTTTTCAGGCGGAGACTTTAAGCCAACTCATTCAATGTTAGCTCAACTTGCTAGCTAGCTCTGATGATAAAAGCTGCCATTGATTTAGAGTTGCTGTCTAGAAATGGTAACTCTCTGAAATCAATCACCAATTACGTGGGAAATTATTCTGATCGTGCAAATAATTGTTTGCTTGTGTTAAGAAAACACAGTTTATTAGCGTGATTTAAAATGCACCAAATTTACTGGCGTGTTGCTCTATAATAGAGCGCAATGAAAAGGTTGAATTTAAGAGGTGGGAACTCAGAGATTTTTGTGACTGACCCTGTTGCATATGTATTTCCGGGAGCTTCTTTTTCAAGGTACAACAGATAGCGAGGAGAATATTTAAATCAAGCGCGCAAACGGATTTACTAACATTTGTGACATGTGATTTACTGCTAGCTGCTCCAATATTTAGCGTTGAAAAAAAGCCTGTTGTGTTTTGCTCTTGATATTGAAATGAACTGACTCCATCTTTGTTTAGAAAACCAGAACAGCTTTTTTAAATCACTCGTAAAACTAAACTAACCACACCTATGAGCGCTGTTTGCTGGTTGCACTTACATGTTTATTTCATCTCGTTTAGTTAAAAGTACACAGTACTTAGCACACAGCCAAGCACATGCATGCATAGGAAATATAATACCTATATGACAAATGAAGAGATGCTTACACACACACACACACACACACACACCTGTAACCCATGCCCACTGCAGCAGCAGAATCCATGCCTTTTACTCGAGCTGCTGAGCAGATTAATGTGACACAGCAGCAGAGTACACAGAGTGTCTTCACGCTGCTTCATGCTGGTGTTTGCGGCTGTGTTGCGAGCAGCTATTTGGGACCGTGCATGCAGTTTCATTTGTGTTGCAGACTCGACGTGCCTCTAATGGGCATCTAAAAATAGACCACCTCATGAAATATTAAAATATGTCAATCGAGAAGTCTGGTCACGAAGAAAAGCTCTTTGGGTCTGCGTGCGTGACAGAAAAGAGAAAAGAGGTCAGAATGTGCACGACTCCTTAGATGCAGGTATATGCAGATGTGCTCAGTGTTCATGCATGAGATCACGGGGGCAGGAGGGATCCAAGTGTGCGTGTGTCTGTTCACTCAGCTCTGAATAGATATTAAAATGTACAAGCAGAGACCTTCTTACAGGACCCCATTACTTTCCTGCTACTACACTAATACACCCCTATCTTTTCCTACACACACTCACTTACATCAGACGGAATGAGTGGAGCCTTTAGTGTCATGCCATATGAGTAATAATGTATTTATGAGGCCCTTTGTTTCCTTAAAGGCTCCACTAGCCATATGAAACACACCTAACGTGGCAAAGAAAAACTGTGGAAAATATCCCCTGGCTTTGCACACACACATTTGACTCTTCTGTGCATGAGAGTGTGTGAATTGATCTCAAACAGGCCTGGAGTACAAATTCCTTCATTTCATAATGTGTGTGTGTGTGTGTGTTTTAAGCCTGTGTATGCATATACGTGTGTACTCTCGGAAGATGAGCATATTGGACACTGAGGCCTCGACCCAGTAAACTCAGCCAGCACCCTTAGCTTGATATCACATTTTAAATAATGCAGAATCACCAGCTACTCCGCCTGCAGCCATTCTCTGTACTTTAATGTGACTTTTCACTTTGGTCGAGCTTTATTTTGCAACCCTTTTATCCAGAGTGACTCCTTTTGCCGTTAGCTGCTGGCTTTATCTGCCCTGTGCAGTGGTTATGGACCGCCGGCACTAAGATTTCTCTCTTCTTTAATAATCACAAACAAGCAACGTTTCTTGGTTTTGTCTCGTGCGCCGTCCTTGGTTTGATTCTTAGACTGCTGGCAAAAAAAGTGACATGAGCGGAGATTAAAGGAACAGCCACTGCTGACAGAGGACAGCTCAAGAACTCCTTTGAGAGTACTGAGTGCTAAAAATTTAATAAACATGGGTGCGGTCAGTTATTTTGCTAGAATAAAGGGAACGTAATCTAGTATATCTGCTGATACATGCATGCAACGCTGCAGCTACAACGGGACACCATTTTTTAAATAACTTGTTGGCTAAAAAAAGAGTTTAATTCCTGTAATTAAAGCCGTTTATTAGGAACATTATTGCTATCATCACCAAAGTGAATTAATCAAGGTTGCATCAAAAATGAAACAGCACTTTAATAAGAGAGATGGGAGGGTTTTGGCTGTCATACAAGCAGCTCCCACCCTCCGCTTCCCAAATTATTCACTTAACATTCTCATTTGCTGCTTTCTAGATGCTTTTGTCATTATGTTTCATGCCTCCGTGCCGCATGAGTCTGTGTTATGTGTCACAGTCTACACATGTTTGCATGTTTACACTGGAAATGAAATGGTCCATGTGCAAATCACAAGACTGCAAACGCTTTAGAAGCCCTAATGAGGCTGCATGTAAAATTAGCAGTGAAGCATTTAATGTCATTATGCTTTGGCTGTAAGATAGCGTAAACCTGCTGTTAACCTATTTAACTCTGCTCTAACGCTGTCGTCAGCTAGTTAACCCTGCCTCTCTTTCTGACTCGCTGTGCCATTTCCAATTAAACATGGAAACGTAAAAATAGCGTCCATGTAGATGCATTTTAAATGTTGTTCCAGTCACCTAAACATGTCTTGGCCAATAAGGATTATGACTTTTTGCGTCACTTGCTCCATTTCTATATTATTTGAAATACTGGTCTAAAACTTTTATGTTCACAAATTGGCTGCTATCATAAAAAATAAAGTGTTATGATGTGGAACGACGTGTTAAGACTGGTAATGTGTAAAATTGATTTAATTATCAGTGTGATGCTACTGACAGTCTGATTCTTTGTGTTTGTAGAGCCTTAATAAAAAATACAACAAAGTAAAAGATCTTAAATTTGTTTTTTAATATTTCTAATTATGATGGATAAACTCTTGAGAGATTGAATCAACCCTTTAAATGTAAATCTAGAACCTGTTATGTAGGCTTTCATGTCAATTCAAAGGCTGTTAAGACTAGACTATTATCTTATGAGGTTAAAGGTCATTTAAAGCATTTACTATTTCTAAAAGTGTCCAAATACCTGAATAAGCTCGCCTTGTAACAGCTGAGGGGAAGAAGCACTAGTCAATCACAAGATTATATTTTGTAGTTCAGTATTTGAGGTTGTTCTGTAGCGTCTGGGTCCAGAGTGTTGGCAGTGGATGCTTTGCACATTGTCATGAGATGATGTTTTAGTGTTGATGATGATGGCTGGATCTAGTCAAACCACTATTTTTTTTTCTCCCTGAAGACTGAAAGCAACTTCCATTCTCTTACCAGTTAGTTCACACAGCCAGCGGAGGGTTAACTAAGCCTGACGTTTAAGCAGTTTTTTATTACTTCAGTTAACTTGGAGCTGCCGGTTTTCTGACCCTGTAAAAGTCAGCGTTCAGTAAACTGGCATCCCAAAGCAGCATTTATGAAGTAGTTGGGCTTAAACTGTCTTGGCATCTTTAAAAAATCGACCAGGACCTGTGGAAAAGTGCTGGTCTTAAAGAAGGAAAAAACCCCTAAAACCAGCACTCTGTTGTTAATTACACAGGCGCTGATAGACTAATAGAAGTGAGCGATGTCTTGCAAACTTGAATCGTTCTGCTTGTGCTGAAAAGTTTAGCTAAACTTTTCAAGCCAATGCCAGCAATAAAATCACAGTCGTCCATCTATTCGATCAAATCACATTATGAAACTATTCAGAGAGAATGAGGTAGGTGCTTGTGCAGCTTGCCATTTGACTTGAAAGTGAAGAAGTACCTGCCTGACTTTGTTGTTGGCAGTTAGGCAGATAGCTTGGCTCATGCTAATTGCTAATGAAGGTGTTGTGTCCTTGCCATAAATGACTATTGCTACGGCACTGCTGTGCCTTCTTTTGCCTACTCCCTAATTTCCATAAAGGGGCTGCAGCAGATGGGTTCTTATATTTGATTATTTTTTAACGCCAGACTCCATTCCTGATGCAATGCTCCCATTTTTCCAGACTTGCAACTGACATGAGGAGTATTCTAGCTCGTGAGTCCCTTCAGGCTGGGTTCTTGTTTCCTCTAATTATCAAAGTGAGGACCTTTCTTGTTTTCTCAGGGGCAACCATATTTTGGCCCTCGAGTTTTCCCACTTATTTCTACATCCCCCTTACACCCATTCCAACAGTTTCGTCAATCCCTTTCCAGGAATGTGCTTACATTTGTGAGTCCTTAATGCTATGATTATTATTCCGTATGTTGAGATGATGATTGCCTTTTGAAAGGCAAACCTGTTGACCACCACCACACTGGTTATCTCTGTAAAAGTAGCATCAGTAAAAATGCCCGGCTGAACATCTGCCACACCCACCGTCGAGTGTTGAAACAGTCCTTACACCTGGATGCTCCCTTAATGCCGCCTTAACCCACTCCACCCACTAGCTTCATATTCAACTAGTAGTTAAGAGTGCTACTAATCTTTTTTCAAAAATAAAAAAAGAACTTTTCACTAACTATACTTCATTTTTTATTTATGAAGCCACAAGTTTTACTTTTTCACAGCAAATGAAAATGGATTATTTCAGTGAATCCTTGAGTGAGTTTGTGAAAGTTTCATTGTTGGCCTCATTCTAACACTTTTGTGTCGCTCTCCCTGCTGAATTATACAGGCAGATGGAATGGAGAGAGAGAGGGAGAGACACTCAGGTAGTCGAGAGCAATAAAGGAACTGATAGAGGCAGGAAAAGAGTGTTTTAAATGGAGGTCAGGAATAGAGTGAGATTTAAGGGTCATGGAGCATGACTGGAAGAGAGTGGAGAGAGGCCAGAATAACATAGTGGGTAAAAAGCAAGTGGATGTCTTAAAACAGGACAATAAGTAAATCTGTTTCATCCCATTTCAGCCTTCAGTCTGCTTCTTTCTTTCTCTAGTCTTCATTTCAAGGTCTGTTACAGACCAACACAGTCCTGCTTGTTGTATTCACGTTCAGTCTTTCTCCCATAAAAAAGAAATACATTGTATAACACGTGGGATGTAAAGTAGGTTACAGAATGCCTTCAAGGCCACGAACAGACGAAGTCTTTACACAAAGACTGACTGTTGTAGAAAGTAAGAGTCACTTGAAAACAGTTACATAAAAGCAGCTTGACAGAAGCTCTGTCTGTTTGTAAGGTGGCTTTTGACACTGGTCAAAAAAGTTCTTGTAAATCATTTTAGCTTTCTTCAGACTGCTAACCCAGATTCTTCTTTTTCCCTCTCTTTAAAAATCATTTTAATGAATTTAATGAACAGGATTCTTGTCCTTAAAAAATTTGCACATTGCGCAGGCTCGGTGACCACATCCTTTACCAGTGCTCATCACCCTTATTAATTCGACTCTTTTTCATTTTTCCCATCAGGACAAGGACTCCTGTCCCAAAGCGCTTTACAGCTTAACAACCAAGATGCCTATGCAGCAGCTGGTTACCATAGTAATCAAGGGCTGACACTTGGAGAATCAGTCCCAGGCCGCAGTGGGCAAATCGGAGGGGCAGTCCACAGCTACAACCAGGTGCTTGTTCCTCTGATTTACCTTCTCCAAATGCCCTTTCTCCAGCCCTCTGTCTTCTTCGTGTCTCCTGCCCCGTGTCCTCCTAACCTGTGCGCTCTTCTTCACCCTCCTTTCCTGTCCTCTTACATCTTCATTCACATCTGTCTCCCCCTTCCTTGCTCCCTCTCTGTGTGACCCCTTCTTCCCCTCATCTGTCTCATGTTTCTTCCCTCCACCTGTCTTCAGGTGACATCCAGCCGTGCAGCTGCCCAGTTAGTAGGCACAGACTCTCCTTCACAGTCCCAGAGAGACTCATTTGCCCAGCAGGCCCTTGGCAGCGCTTTCCACATGTCCACAGAGGGCGGACCTGCACCTGCTGGACCATCCATGTATTACTCGTGTGCCACTTTGCCTGCACAGGTACATATCCCTGAAGGTGTTACTATGATGCTTCAGTTGTTGTGTGACGGATGCGTTCTCCACTCCTCCTGTACACGCTGCAACCAAAGTGTATTGAAGGGTTTCATGTAGCGATTGGATAATTTCTAATGCACTAATACTGAAGTCAAATTCAAGCTGCTTCCATTGATCTCAAAAGATACAAGCTGTAGTATTTTCATACGTTTTCAACACAAAGTCAGCAAGCATTGTTCAGGTAATCGTTGTGGCAAAGGCCACCAAATCTCTGCCAAATTACGTGTCCGTTTTTCACACATCCCGCTGACAAACCCACAAAAGAGAGACAGAAAAAGCTTTTGTTAACAAATGTTAAAATCTCAGAACCACTGAGCAAATTCAACATTCGAACTTATGTTGCTCAACATGTTTGTGGAGAAAAGCCTGTGAAGCAGGATGTGTCTTACATATTCAGTGGATGGTGTCAGTGTCTGTTGCAAAGGTATCCAAACTGAGCCCGCTCTTTCTTTTACATACATTATCGTTATTCTTGCAGGAGTTGTTACTACAAAGTCCTGTTTAGTTGACTTTATTTCTGTAATTTTGGTAACTATGAAGTCATTACGTTAAACGTGACATGTGAGAACGTAACATTTGCAGTTACATGATCACTGCATGTGTGATGATGTCCATGCAAAGCTTTGTTCAGATTCCCATTAAGGAAGAGAACGTGTGCATAAAGACATTAATACATACATATGCTATCATCACTGTAGTTAGAGGTTATCAATATCGTTTCATTGCTTCAGGAACAGTCAAATAACAATTTAATTAACTTTAGGATTAATTACCCATGATTCTGATTTATTTATTCATTTAACAGTGATTATTAGAAAGTGTGCAGCCTTCTGGTTGTTGGCTGCCACAGGGAGAAACCAAAAAAACATCAAACTTACACTAACAAGAGCTGTGACAGGTGGCGATTTACACTATTGTTCACTCATTAGTTCATTTTTCATAATTCTTTATTGTAACTCTGTTGAACATTTAAACTGATTTACCTTCACTTTTCCAGTGTATCACGACTTGACCACGCTCATCCAAATTAACGGTGTTTTAAATTGCAGCTGAAAGTCATTGGAAATATTTGTTCAACCTATTCAATTCTGAGGGAACTTCATTTGGCGGCTCGTTGCTCACGGCTGCATTTCAAGATCATTTGGTTGTAAAAGTTTACAGTCGTGACTTCATGTTTGGTCTGATAACCCAGAGCTCTTCATCAGGATGTTATCATGGATTAGAGTTTCTGCTCTCTGGTTTTCCAGCTCCAGGGTGGGGGTGGGGGGGTTGTTCATCTCTATTTAAGTAATGATAGGAATAGGAAGAGAGGATGAATATTTAATGTGAGTGACGTTCCCAATTAATGAAGTACAAATCTTGCATTGCAGCGTGTGAGCTCCCCTCTGCAGGCGGTGGGATCTCCTACCAAGCTGCAGCGCCTGGGATCAGCCTCTGCTGACATGCCCAGCTACGCCACGCTACAGAGAGTGTCCTCACCTAAACAATCACCCAGCCGACTCGCCAAATCCTACAGGTTGGTCTGACACTATGCACAAATTATACATCGATTTGAAGAATATATCTTTACTAACTGAAGGCTTCTGACCAAATCCTTGAAGTACTCACATGTGACACCGTTGCTAATACAGCTGCATTGGCTCCCCATTGAATTCAGAGTCCATTTTAAGATTCTGGTTCTGACCTTTAGAGCTCTTCATGGACAAGCACCAGCCTGCATCACTGAACTTCTATAGCCCTAGCAGGTCCCTGAGGTCACGTGATCAGGGCCTACTTGTTATACAGCATACAAAGGCTGAGAACTAAGGAATACAGAGCTTTTGCCGCTGTGGCCCCCAGACTGTGGAACTCTCTCCCTCCGAGCTTAAGATCTGTAGACTCACTAGTCTATTTAAAAACAACTAAAAACACATCATTTTAGAATTGCATTTCCTTAACTTTTTGTCTGTTTTTGTTTTATACCTTGTTATCTCTGTGTGAAGCACTTTGTGACCTTTGGTCTAGAAAGGTGCTATGTAAATAAAATTTTACTTACTTTACTTACTAACCTACCAGTTATGCAGTGGGGGCATCTTGGGGACCTACCTGAGAAGTAAAATCCCAAAGTGGAGGGGCACAGAGGAACTCAATATCCCATGGTCACAAAATAGGCCCTGTACACTTTAAGTGTTATACAGTGCCATGATAAAGTATTCGGAGAATTCATATTTCCATCAGTTACAGTAAGTCGTCCAGGTTTTGTAGCTACCTCCACCATGTTTGACTGTTGGTATGATGTTGTTTTTACAAAATGTAACATGTAACAGGACTCAAACCTTTTGTCTTGTTAGTCAACAGTCAAGTCAAGTTGGCTTTATTGTCACTTGACTTGACTGTTGACTAACAAGACAAAAGGTTTGAGTCCTGTTACATGTTACATTTTGTAAAAACAACATCATACCAACAGTCAAACATGGTGGAGGTAGCTACAAAACCTGGACGACTTACTGTAACTGATGGAAATATGAATTCTCCAGAATATTTTCCCAAAAGTCTTGAAAGTCATCACAAAGTTTTTTGGCAAATGTGGGATGAGCCTTTGTGTTCTTGTTCCTTGGAACTCTCCCATGAATGCCATTTTTGTCCAGTCTCCTTACTGTTGAATCATGAACTCTGACCTTAACTGAGGCCTGCAGTTCTATAGATGTTGTTCTGGGCTCTAGTGTGACCCCCTGGATGAGTCATCAATATGCTCTTGGAGTAATTCTGGTAGACCTGGGAAGGTTCACCAATGTTTCAAGTGTTCTTCATTTGTATAATGGCTCTCACTGTGGTTTGTCCCAAAGCCTAAGAAGTGGTTTTGTAACTCTTTACAAGGTGACAGATGTCAATCAACTTTGTCTCTCAGCTGCTTTGTTAGATTGTGGGATGATGTGTTGCTTTTTGATATCTACCTACTTCACTTTCTTTTTAAGTCATTTCTTGATTGAACAGGTCCAGCAGTTATCAGGCCTGAGTGTGGCCAGTGAAATTGAACTCAGATTTCCAGAAAATGTGTTAATTTAACAAGGAGGGACAGTCAGTTTTCCACACAGGGTCATTTAGAACTGGATAGTTTTTTTTCCCCCTGAATAAATTAAATCAATTAAAAAAAACAAACAGTATTTTGTATTTACTCGGGTTATTTTTGTCTAATGTTAAAAATTGTGTTATGACCTGAAACAAGTAAATGTGATAAATATGCAAAAAATCTAAGAAATCATGGGGCAGATACATTTTCACTGCACTGTGCATCATCAGAGGTAATGTACCGGCACCAAGATGAACATTAACAGATTCACATATCCTGCCACAGCAACTGACAAAAGCAACAACAGAGGTACAAACATGCTCACTGCTGTTAATTTACCAAATTGTAAATGATCTTACTGTGGATGATCACAGCAGGTTATGGCACTTGAAAGAGTCTTTCCTCTGTACAGCTTGGACTGGGAATGGTGACACACAGATGACAGAATACTCTGTGTACTGTTGGTAGGCTTTATTCATTCCTTGTCGCGAAAGGTGTTTGACCGAGCCAAACAAGCAGCAGGGGCTCTCTCTGCTGTACAGTTCTGCTTTTATGCAAGGGACATTTAGAATATGTGAATTTGCATGTCTGTGCTCAGACTTGCACTGGAAAATCGAGTTCTAGGTGGCCTGCTGCAATGGGGAAAGGGCCGAATTAGCAGCCATGTACATGCTGGAGTAATAATCATAAACCGTTCAGCTCAATTCAAGTTTTTTCTTTTTATTTATTTATTTTTTTTATATGGTGCCAAATCACAACAACATTTGCGTTTTATACTCAGTGTTGGGAAGGTTACTTGTATTCCACTACAGATTACAGAATACATGGCCCAAAATGTATTTTGTAATGTAAGTTACTCAATGAGAGTAATGTATTCTGAATACTTTGGATTACTTAATATATTGTCAAGCTTTTTACAACTACATGAAGGTACTATTGCTGTGTGATTTATTACTTTTACTGAAGGTTACTTGCCATACCAATACCAACTAGATTTTTAAGTCTTAATATAAAATGAGTAACAGTAGGTGGACATTAGGTAAGGCTGCACTTTTTGCAGCGATCTCCTATAGAAAACTATTCCGGGCGTATATAAAACAGGTCCGTGGCTCCGAACCGTATTAAAGGGACCTCTGGCTAATACGTCGGGTTCGTGTCGGGCTTGTAGCCAAAAACTAGCTTTGCTTTGTTGTCTGGGTCAACTTTGCTTGCGAGAGACAGAGAGAGGCGTTGAAAGGCTGCTCCAACTGAACTTATTGTTTCAGAGGAAAACACCAACATAGTGTACAGTCGAGTCTTAATAGCTTACTTACAACTGGGCTCGTCAGGCACTCTTTTTGGCTGCAGTGGTTATTATTATATTTACATGCTTCCATCTCACGTTTCTGGTCGGTGACAACTCGTACTTTTCGACTCTCCTTTTTCTCCCTCTGTTGCTCACAGACACATAACGGGTATGGCAGTCCATTCTCCCTGCAGCACGCACTACACTGCCCATGAGGCTACATTCTTTAGGGCTATGCCTGTAACACTCTGCCTGTTGCCCTCATATTAAATAATGTTTTGAACAATAATTTTAAAAAGTATTTCTTCACGTCATTATAGTCTAAGGAGCTTGGAAAGAAAAGCGTCTGGACTTCTTTGAGTTGCTTGAAGACGTTTCACCTCTCATCCAAGAAGCTTCTTCAGTTCTAAGGGTCAATTGGTGGAGAGTCCCAGATTTAAACCTAGTGGGAGTTTCCCCCCCAAAGAGGGACAAAGGACCCCCTGATGATCCTCTACCTAATCACATGAGCCAAGGTGTGAAAGCGGGTGTGGGTCCTAATCAGCCAGGGTTTCGGGTGAGCTCATTGTGAAACCTGGCCCCACCCTATCATGTGATTTCCTGGGGTCAGATGGCCCAGGATGTGCGTGGGCGTTAAGGCGTCTGGGGAGGGAACTCAAAACTGGATTATAGATGAAACGGAGATGGTTCCTATAATCTGCTAGTTTTCTTGATTCCCTTTTCATACTCCCGCACCAGTTGAAGGGTGTTCCTCCCAAAATGTACGGCAATATGTCTGTGAAGGTTCTCAGTCATCCAGGTCATCGTCATCGACTAAGACACCTTAGTCTACGATGACCTGGATGACTGAGAACCTTCACAGACATATTCACGTCATTATGCAAGTAGAGGTGACATGGGCCGTGAGATTGAGACACAGGCATTAGAGCCTCTTAATGTGTGTTTTGTTTGGGTTTCCAGTGGTGTGGAATTACCAAAAATAGAGAGGGCATAGCCTAATATGTGAAACAGGGAGAGACTGCCATGTAATCCATTTATTTCAACAAAGTAACTGTATTTTGAATATCACCTTTTTAAACCGTAACTGTAACGGAATACAGTTACTCATGTTTTGTATTTTAAATGCGTAACAGCGGTACATGTATTCTGTTACTCCCCAACAATGTTTATACTGTAAGGTAAAGATGCTATGGTATTCAGGAGAAAACCCCAACAATCATACAATCTCCTATGAGCAAACACTTTGAGCAGTGGAAGGAAAAACTCCATTTGAACAACCGAAAAAAGAGAGCACCAGAGACAAGACACTATTAGAGAAAGAAAACAAAATGTAATGACATGCAGCAGTGGTATATAAACACCCGGGGAACGAAAAAAGGTGAGCGAGATAATGCTCAGTGTGTCACAGGGAATCACGTAGCAGCATAATTAACGGATGCTTCAGGGTCACCTGATCCAGGCCTGACTATAACCTTATCAAAATGGGAAGTTTTAAGTCTAACCTTAAAAGTAGAGAGCATGTCTGTGGCTGTTGGTGAGTAAAAATTGGTGCAGATAACCAGTTTTCACTGACTGCTATTAAAAAAAGACAAACGGTGAGGAGATGGAAAATTATTTAAATCACTGCAGTGCATTGTGGGAAGGTGCCAGAAAATGATGCATCACAGCTAAGGCTGCCAGAGGTGTGCAAGAGCTCTTAATCGTTATTTATCCGTATGACATTGACTAAACAACGACTTCACATTTCAGGTTTAAAGAGCACACCAAGACCTCTCCTCTGTTTCACATCTGAATCATTTTGCAAGTCGTGTTAGTTTGGCAACAAGAAAAAGTTTGATATCAGACTTTATTTTATCCAGAAATGTCGCGATTTGTATAGAATGTTTTCTATAATGGAAACAAATAAAGGTGCTACATCAACCTGTCTTTAAAGTTCGACGGATCAATTGAAGGGTTCAGCGTTCCACGCATGATCAGTAAATCTTTACTGAAAAGTACAAAAAAAGACAACTCCCCTAATGAAGTAGCAGACTGTTGGTGGGCCAGTCCTTACAAGCTCATGCTGTGGAGCCAAATGTTGTTCAAACCCACAGAATTTTATTTTAAATTCAAGTAGAAATGCTTTCCAAAAACTATGATACATTTGGGGGAAATGTATTCAGCAAATCCCTTATTAGAATGATATATTATATACCAATAACCATGGATTAGCAATATGATACGTGTAATGTAATAGCTTTGAAGCCTGCTACCAGTCAAGCTATAAATGTAGGTTAAAATAACACTAGAAAATACTGATGATTAAAAAAACTAAAATCACATTTCACCTGCATTTGAAGGTAAATAAAACATGATTAAAGAGAACAGAGTATTCATTTACTCATTGATTCTCCACTAATATCATGTAGTGAATACTATTTAATACACAAGGGACTCATAGTGCTTGTTTAATATTCAGAAAAGACCAGTTTTGGCAGCTACTGAACAAATAAACATGACTTTAAGGATTAAAGCAGAGGTGTGAAAGTTAGTTCATGGGCTGGATAAAGCGCAGTTTGATGTGGATAAAACCATGAAAAAAAGCTCCCTTTAAATGCATTTACCTTTAAACCCAATTGCCTACTTTGTCTTTTAAAGAACTTGGGGAAAAAAAAGATCATCGACAGCCTGACTTTCGACTGCTGTGTAGTTTAACGCTGACATCACCACACCAGGAATGGCAGTGAAAAATGTTAATAATGTGTCCTTATCTAGTTTCACACTAGATAAGGACACATTTTTGAAAAACTGTCCAGTGAGCTGTATTTGACCCTTTGGCAGTCCATTTCCAAAGACATGCTCGTCAGTTTAACTGGTGATTCTAAATTGGTGTGAGTGTGAGTGGGTGCCTGTCTGTCTGTGTCAGCCCTCAGACGGCCTAGTGTGCACCACACCTCTCCCCTAAGATGGTAGAGAAACAATTAAGGAAATACATGGATGATGGATCTCTGTAGCTGTAGTTACAGACACTTTGCTTGCCAGATTTTATTCTTCTTTTTTCTCTTTTTTGTTGTTTGGTGAAGTTTCACTATTTAGGTGAGTTCTGAAAAAGGCCTGAATGCTTCTGTTTGGTGCAATCAAATAGGACAGCCTAGAACAGTAGATGGCTACACAAAGCTCTGTGTGAGATTAGATCTTCAGATATGCATGTCTGCTGCACCGTTATCGATGCATCTGTGTTTTACACTGTACTATTCATCTTTGTCTCTTAATCTAGGTTGATGTTTGCTCTCTTTCTTTTCTATTATGCTTACAAATGTAAATTTCATTCTAGACAAAACACAGTATGTTCACTCAAAAAGTCCAACAGTTTCCGTGTCCTCCTCCTCTCTCAGCACCTCATCCCCCATCAACATGGTAGCATCAGGTGCTGGCGGCTCATCCTCACCGCTCCCCATGGTAGGCTCTCCAGGGGGAAACCACTCCTCGTCACCCATACACCAGCTCAGCTCTGCGGTGGGGAGCTACGCCACCCTGTCGCCCACCAAGCGCATGCTGCATCACATCGGAGCAGATACCTACAAGATTTCCCACGAGCTGTACGCTAACGCAACCCTGCAAAGGCCTGGTAGCCTGGCAGGTAGAGGTCAAGACACCTTTATGATTACTTTTCTATGTGTGTTTCTGTCAAATGCCATCGAGTCTTGTCAAGTCGCTCATTTTCTACTTTTTTCCTGAGCTAGTTAGTCTTGGTTTTCTTAGCTTCTCTTTTGGCAGAATAAAACATTTTCCACATTTGTGGCCTTTTTTGCCCCTGTAGCTTTGTAAACAAATGTTAACAAATGACTAAAGTTTGTCAAGATGTTATTTAAAATGTATTAGATGTTCTTTATAATAAATGAGATAAGTTTGCTTTATTAGTTTTTTTTCCCCCAGCATACAGTAACCCTAATTTATTATTGTGTATTCTTTTGCTTTTAGGCTAATGGGTAAATGGCTATTTTTTTATTTATGACTAGAGCAGAAGCAGTCCAGTGCATGAAAGCATATCTATTATTGCATTTCATCATTTGTTTTCATTCGTAGTCGAAATTGTCATTCAGTGTTATCCCATGAGAATATTTCTATAAATCTACACATCCATCCATCTGTCACTATGTCTAACTTCCACCGCATTGCGTTCTCCAGGGTCCAGAGGTTCCTACAGTAGCCAGCACAGTCACCTGGGCTCCGAACTGCGACCCCTGCAGTCTCCTGAACACCACATCGACCCCATCTATGAAGACAGAGTCTACACCAAACCTAACATTAGAGGACAAGGTGAGATCTGGAGAAGGGAAATACGACAGTTCAGTGTTTGGAGTCTGCCTGTAGAAGATGAGGGAGATGCTTCACAGAGTTTTCATGTGAAGCATCTCCCCCAACTTTGATGAGCAAGCCACTAGACAGGGATAAGAGATGACTGCCAGGAGCTCTCCTTCTATAAGAGTGCAAGCACTGACAGGACGAAACCCTTATGTGGACAATCAGTTCCCGCATTTCAAAATAAAGCCAACATGGTGGTTCACCTACAACACACTGTGTTATAAAATAAGTCCAACTAAAGAGGACCTCACCTCTCAAAAGGTGACACTACCAGAATACATTGCATTGTTACATAGAGAGTGAATGGGAAGTGTGTGTTACAAACTTGACCATAGAGTTTGAAAGAAATGGCCATGTACAGTAGCATTCAGGTAAAGTAAGTGGAAGAGATGAATTGTGGGAAATGTAGGATCTAGTAATTTAGTGCAAGATTGACCCAAAATAGAAGAATAACACACTGCTTGTGATGCTTTGATTTCAGCTGTGCGTCTCTTGCAAGCGTTCTAACTTGGAGTAATTGTAGTGCTGAATAACTGCAGCACCCGCTGTGAGCTGAGACTTCTTTTTTTTAGCCTGTAGTAACAACCGGCAATTAGTAAATGACTTATTTGAACCTGCGGTAACACTTGGGCTTGATTATAGCGTGGCTGCGAAGATGGCCACCAAACGTCTTCAAACAAGTCCACGACCATAAATAACTGCGGTGTGTAAATCACCCAGGGAATCATCTAGATTTAATAATCAGTGAGTAACTATGAGAGAAAATATCTTTTATAAAGGAACAGGTTTGTAAAATCCTCACCAAGAGAGGAGGAAAAAGGCACAGCCTGGTGCCTCTCAGAAGGCAGGTGTTTTGTAATGGTGTGCTGTTATATTAAAGGCTGATGTACATAAGAGATTTCCTGGTTCCATCTGATCGTGCAGCGCTTTTTCCCCAGATCAGGTAGGCAAATCCAATTGGGGTCTCAATGGCAATTTGTCTCTCAGTCACAGTCTGTTAACTAATTAGTTTCAAGGCTGAAAATTAATCTCAATTAATCCCATGGGCGTTAGCTTGGGTGCTTTGAAATCAAAGCAAATCAACCGTGTCCTAAAATGTTGTTGATGCTGTGCTGCCAGTTCGGTCGTCTCAATTGTGAACGTTTCTGTAAAGAGATGTGCACAGCAAAAAGAGGAAAAATTACTGTCATCCACAAAGTTTCCTTCCAAAATATAGTTTCACTCTGCTAATTAAAAGATCTCAGGTCACTTCTGTCACGCTGGCTCCCCGTACACACGCATAAACCGCTTTGATGCATCGAAATAGCTCAGTCATCATCTCCAGCTGCGCGCGTATGAATGCGAGTCCTGACAGCAGCCAAACGCCACACTGTTTTTCAGATACCTGTTTTTTTTTCTTCTGTTGAAGCCTGACTGTGTTTCAAGGTCAATTCAAAGAGCATCAATATGATGAGCAGACTTGGAAATTTCACATCACAGGTGAATTTCCTCAGGGCTTGACAAGGTCCCTGTAGTTATCAAGTTGCACACACACACACACACACAAAGAAATGACCCAGCACGCCTCCCTCAGGGCAAGCCAGTGTACTCATGACTGTCGTGCCCAAATGGGTCCCAAACTGCTGTTTAACGAGAAGATAATTCATCAGTGTGTGTAAAATTTGGCAAATGGCCTTCGCTGGTCTGTGTTAAAGTGTTTTGATGTTTTTGCACAAAGTGTGCAACGGCCCTGAGGCTACAGACCCTCGCTATGAGGAATTTATTAGAGCTAGTCTGACAAACTGCAAATGTATTCAATAGTATGAACAGCCAGACTGTCTTTCTTGCCACTCTGCCTTCCATACAATAAATATGAAGCTACAGCAAGCATCAAATTAGCTTCAAATTAGCTCAAAGCTGTTCTTGACGCGTTGGAAAACAGCTAGCTTGGATCTCTCCAAAGCTAACAAAATCCTATACCAGCACTTCTAAAGCTAAAGAATAAAACTAACATATTTTTTAAACAAAAGACAAAGAAAGCTAAGAATCCAGTATGTGTGTGTTTATATAGTTTTCTTGCTGCTGTGCAACTCATTTTCAACAAGCAGATTACGCTTTCTTAAACATTAGGAGCTAGTTTCAGTGCTGTGTCCATAGTAAGTAGATTTTGAGTGCCTAGATCTTAACAAACAACAAGTGTAAAATATTGAGTTTCCAACAGGATGCAACCATCCTTTTCCTTCTAAGCCAGACAGACTTTGTAGGTCTCTAAAAGGGGACCGTTTAGCCCCTGGTGGCCAATATCGCTGTGGTTGGTGGGTGAATGCACCGCAGGACATGGTGACAGAATAGTGATCTAATGACTGGTGCAATCTGGCTATGCTTTAAAGGGAAGGAGGGAGGTCTGGAGCATGCATGTTTCGCATGTGTTTCTCACATCTGATTTTCTTATCTACTTCATTATTTCTGTTTGTTTTCTTTATTTTTTTAATGACTTTTGCTTTTTTTATTCTTTTCCTTCCACTTATTTTTCTGTGTCACTTTCTGCCATTGGTGCTGGTCTTGTGTGCGTGTGTGTGTTTGCACATCCTTGTGTTGGTGCTCATGTTTGGTTGCGATCCCCTGCTCCCTGCCCTCCTCGTCTACATCAAATCCCAGTGGTGAACCAGTTGTACCAAGAGGTCCTCAATTATCTGCTCTGTCCCTACGCTCCTCTTTCCACTTTAGCCCCACCCTCCCCCGGTGTCGACCCAATCCCCTTACAGCGAACGGGAAGCCAGAGCGCCACCGCCACCTTCCAGAGAGGCAGCTTTGCCACGGGAGGCGGGGCGGCCGACTATGCCAATCCGTACCGCACTCTGCAGTTCTGTCCGTCGACCGAGTCGCCTTACAGCAAGTCGGGCCCCGCCCTCCCCCCTGAGGCGGCGCTGGGCCGATCCCCATCAGTGGACAGCATCCAGAAGGACCCAAGGTGAGAAAAGACGGCTATTTTCACTTCGAATCAGCTCTGGCTTATTAATGAGACCCTTTGTTCTGCTCCCTTTCCACTTTTCACTAAACTTACTGAGGGCCAGATTCACCAAGTGAAACATGAATTATTAAAGAAAATATCAATAGTATCATTAACCTGAGCAACATTAAGCTTTTTTTAATGAAGAAAAGAGTTTGATTGAAAGCCGCAAACATGGTGTCAGAGCTGGAAGTGCGACATGGCGACACCCACAGTTTGCAGCGCCTCAGCACATAATTGACTGTCAGGATTTGACGATGGAGTGCAGAAAAAGACTGGCTGAATCTGGGCTTTAGTATGAGGCACACATCACGCCGCATCTTTCACTGTCCTCTCTAGTTTGCCTGGTGTTGGGGCGTGTTCACACTGTTGTACGAATGCCTGCGCACACCTCTAGGTCTAATTTAAGAGTTTGCTGTTGCTGTTAGGAGTGGAGTGGCTCTCTGTCAGTGGCAATCAGTCACGTTCTGTGCAGCAGGTAGACACAGTTAATGCGGAAAGTCTGCATGAAGTCGTCTTCTAGACCAGGACGTATCTCTGTATGAGTGTGGATGTCTGAGAGAGAGAGTGACACATTAAAAAAAAGAGTTAGAGACACATAAAGAGAGAGTGTAATAGCTGTTTTTATCACTCTTTTGTCCTAGTTAAAATGAAGTTTGAAATACTATTCCAATACTGTCTTGGATTTCTCTTTTATTTTTTAGCCTCTTTTTTGTAATGGCTGCACAGACTAGCTGTCAGAAATAGAAGTAGCCTAATTAAAGCTGAACTGTCTGTTTGGGATATGTTAGTTCAGGTATAAGCAGCAGATATGTTTATTTTTCCACAAATTTGATATCTCTAATGAGGAGCTCACTTTCTCTTGAATTGCTTATTGTGAAATTTAGAAACTCCAAACTATCTTTTTGTTTCATTAGCTCTCTTTGCTGTTGTTGTTGTCATTGCTCTTACATTCACCCATTGTCCAAGTGTTTATTTCTGTGTGCACATTGCACTCACGTCATTTGTTTGGTCACTCTTTAGCTCTGGCATCATCGTTGTGTACCTTCAACACATCTGCACTGCTACATTTAAAGGACGGACTTTTGATGCATGGCATTTTGCTTTACGCTCACGACATGCACACTCGAGATGTAAGCGGCATCTAAAGTCATACGAGTAGCTTGTTAAAGGGAGGGTCCAGCGTTATGCTACATCTGTCTTACTGTCAAAAAATCCCATTCAAAAAGGCTCAAACTGTTTGTTTGTACCGTCTGACTTCTCTACATTTTCTTTGACACGCTCAGCAGCTGAACACAATAAAGACTTTCAGATCCTTGAAGATTAAACAAAATGAGGCCCACTATTTTTCTTGAAGCAGCTAGGGACTGCAGCTTCTAGTAAGCAGTATTTTCTATTAATAGGTGCAGAAGTATTTAGAACACTGAAGGATAGTGCCGAATACAGCCCCTAAGTCATGAAGGACAATAGGTCCAAGGTTTTTAATAGGTCCTGGAGAACACCCTGTCATACAGAAGAAAAAACTCTCACAGACCAGAGCATAGGTTTACTGCTTTTTGCCTTTTGTGTGGGATTCATTGGCAGTGAGGTAAATATTGAGTAGGAGCAGACTTATTCATTTAACCTGTCCAGGTTCTGGGAGTTTGGTCCATTGGTCAGCACAGCCTATAAGTGCACACACCCTACAGTCATACATGCTGGATTGATCCTACATGTTTTGCGAACACGGAGTTTATGCATCTACTGATGTCTCAAAAATATTGTGAAAAAAAAATTATTTTGTAATTTATTTCAATAAGGTAAACTTTTAAATACTGTGTAAATGTATGTATATATACATTTACTACCAGTCAAAAGTTTGGGCACACCGTCTCAATTAATGGTTTTTCTTTATTTTTACTACTTTCTGCATTGTAGATCCATAACTGATGACATCAAACACATGAACCAAGATACATGGAATTATGTAGCAAAGAAAAAATTGATTAAAAAAAACTCTAAATATTTCTTATATTGTAGATTCTTGAAAGTAGCCACCCTTTGCTTTGCACTGCAAACCCTTGGCCTTCTGTCATTGAGGTTCAAGATGTAGTCACCTGAAATGGTTTTCAGTGCCTTGTCAGCTAAGTAAAGAGAAACAACAGTCCATCATTACATTAAGAACTGAAGGTCAGTCAGTCCAGAAAATTGCTAAAACTTTCAATGTGTGTCCAAGTTCAGTCGCAAAAACCATCAAGCGCTACGACGAAACTGGCTCACATGTGGACCGGCACAGGAACGAAAGACCAAGAGTTGTTTCTGCTGCTGAGGATAAATTCATCCGAGTCATCAGCTTCAGAAATCACAAGTTAGCATCACCTGGGATTAGAACCCAGATAAGTGCCATACAGTTCCAGTAGCAGACACATCTCTACATCAACTGTTCAGAGGAGACTGCGCAAATCAGGCCTTTAAAACACTACTAAGGAAAAGCAACAAGCAGAAGAGATTTGTTTGGGCCAAGAAAAACAAGGAATGGACAATTAGACCAGTGGAAATCTGTGCTTTGGTCTGATGAGTCCAAATTGGAGATCTTTGGTTCCGCCCGCCGTGTCTTTGTTCGATGCAGAAAAGGTGAACGGACGGTTTCTACATGCATGGTTCCCACTGTGAAGCATGGAGGAGGAGTTGTGATGGTGTGGGGGTGTTTTGCTGGTGACACTGTTGGGGATTTATTCAAAATTGAGGGCACACTGAACCAGCATGGCTAACACAGCATCCTGCAGGAACATGCCATCCCATCCCGTTTGCGTTTAGTTGGACCATCATTTTTTCAAGAGGCTGTGTAAGGGCTATTTGACCAATAAGGAGAGGGATGGAGTGCTGCATCGAGAGAAGGCCAAGAGTGTGCAAAGCAGTTATCAAAGCAAAGGGTGGCTATTTTGAAGAATCTAAAATATAAAACGTGTTTTAAACTTTCACACTTTTTTGTTTACTACATAAATCCATATATGTTCATTCATAGTTTTGATGCTTTCAGTGAGGATGTTGTAAATAGTTATGAAAATGTAAAAAAACCAAAAACAAACATTAAATGAGAAGGTGTGTCCAAACTTTGACTGGTAAAGCCTTTATCTTTAAAGTTCTATCACTGAAGGTTATAGCTCATGAAAACCAGAAATTCAGTACCTCAAATTCTAAGACTACTTTGAGCTGAGTATATAATTCAAACAGTATAAATACTGTGTATGTCTTGTTCTACTTCAGTAAACACAATTACGATCACCGGGGAGACTGCTGACTTAACAGTTGTTCTAATGATCGACAACCTCGACTTGGAGGGTACACCGCAGAAGGTCATTGCTGAAAAGGCTGGCTGTTCAGAGTGCTGTATTGAAGTGTATTAATGGAAAGTTGACTGGGAGTGAAAAGTGTTTTAGGACTAGCTGCACAATGCACAATCAACAGAGATGCCTGCAGCTTTAAGAGGATTGTCAAGAAAAGAGCTTCAAAGATTCAAGAAATTTGAAGAACTTCACAAGGAGTCAATTCAGCAGGTTTCAGTGCATCAAGAGCCAACATGGAAAGACATCTTCAAGGAAGGATCTACCAGAGCTATGCAGAAAAAGAACTGGATTCTAGATCTGCTGAGGTCCTAGAGTCTGGAGAAAGAGTGGTGTTTGAAGTCCAGTGTGAAGTCTCGGCAGTCTGTGATCATCTGGGATTCCATGTCATCTGCTGGTGCTATGGTTGGGTTGGTCCACTGTGTTTTATCAAGTCCAAAGTCAACATAGCCATCTACCAGGAGATTTTAGAGCTCATTGTTCTTTCATCTGTTGACAAGCTTTATGGAGATGCTACAGATGAGCAGAAGGCCACTGCCAAAGCAACATGAGCTTCAGCAGTCCCTCAGCAGTGCCACAAGCTTACATCCATGCTACACCACACTGATAAAGTAATTCATGGGAAAGGAGCCAAAACCAAGTATTGACTAAATAAATAAAGATGCTTTTAAGAAGTTTGACATTTCTGTATTGTAAATCCTTTTTTGGATTAATCGTTGGAAATATTCTAACTGGATTTCTGATTTTCATGAGCAATAGCTTTCAAAAGTAAAGTATGTAGCATGTAGCACTTCCATAAGCTAACATAGTTAGCCAAAATACAAAGCATATATGTAACGTCTCATTTAAATCTAACTAAATAAACCCAGCCTACACAGAACAGGCTCCGGAATGCTTGTCATTTTCTCACTCGTTAGCTACTGTGTAACCAGTCCTGCTTATCTGAGATAAAGTCTGTCACTTATAATCATATGACAGAATTAAAATAGATTACAAAGTAATTTGTGTGTATTTAATGAATCTGACATCATTCAACAGCTAAGTTGACCTAAAAATTATTTAAACCCTTAAGTTATACAGTATTTATGCAACCACCAATAGCTAAATTTCTGAAAGCGACAAGGGCTTGCCTTGTTTCTTTTGTCCGGAGACCCTCTCTTTACCTGACATACTCGCCATTTCCCAACCACCTGCTCCAAGTGCATGTTCTCCACCCTGCCCACATCCTCTATTGCCTGATAACAAAATGTTGAGAGAGAAAGATGAGTCTACTGGCTACAATTTTGATTTCTATTGATTACTATTAATTATCACTATTATAACAGTTATTGAATAATTTGTTACCAGACAGTCGACATATACCTCTCTCTTGTTTCTCTCTGCCTGTCCCCCCTCGATAGGTACGACCCCGAATTCCTTGTGTGGAATCAAAATCAAGCCGAGCAAAGAATGACAAAGTAATCCAACTATTTATTTATACTATTGTACATTCTGTCTATCTATCTTACCTTTGTCTCATTCACTGAATCTTTCCATCCTCTCTATATGGCACCACTATCAGAAACAGATGTTAATGTTAATGGCAGCATGACAACATTTCATATTTGCATTGTCACCCATTTAGCGCTGCATTAAGCAGGAATCGCTTTTACTTGGGTTCTAAATTGGAGAGCAGATCAGGATTTAATCACGTCATCACATAACATGAGTAAAGAAAGACAAGAAAATGATATCGCTAACCAAATGTCGATTGCTTTGCGTGCAATTTGTAGGTATTTGGCTATCAGAGCCTCTTTTACATTGTCAACATTCCTCATTCTCTCCATTGGCTTTTCATCTCTCCATCCATACCTTCATCAGTTTATCTATCTGTTAGTTTATTCGGCCGTTCATTTGTCTCCATTGTCTGTCAGAATCATCTCTGAACTGACTTTGTGTCAACTGTATTCACGTGGCTTGCCCGGTGTTTGTTTTCGCACCTGTTTTTGTATTTTGTTTTAATGGTACTGATCTTTTCATCTCTGGAATGCAAACAGATCTGTTTTCCTGAATACACGAGTTTTCCTTTATTCCTGAAAATTACTGAAGCACCACCATTAATCCTGAACACAGTGAAACCAAAAGCCAAAAATATTCAATTTCCAACAAGCGCTTATAAATATCCCTGCTAGCCTGTGTGATTTTGTGAGTTGTCCAAGCACTTTTGTTTTTTCACGTCTCATTTTAAAGAGGGCTGTCGATCCATTTAATGATGTGCCACTATGTTTCACTTAAGAACATATTTCATAAACTAATGTACTACCCAGATATGTAAAATCAGCTAACAGTACTGACACAGACAACATTAGCTCACTCTTCAGAATGTGAAATGCCAGTGATTTCCTTATCAGTGCCAGTCAGGGTGTTATTGTCCAAACCAATACAAGAGTTTAATCACTTATAAAGGATTCAAATTCACAAGCTAAGCTCACTGAGCTAGACTAGCCTTTATTTACTGTATATGTTTGAGGAGACAAATCAACAGATTAGTAGCTTTATTGTGTTATGTTGAATCATGTCAAAATGAAATGAGCCCAGTGAACCAATGGAATTGAAAGCATGGGTCCATAGGCTTCTGTCAGTGAAAACAGAAAAGACTGGGTCAGTAAACATCACTGGCTGCACATAAGCAAAAAAGTAAGGTTTCTTATCTAAATGCATACAATGTAGCAGAAATATTGTGTTTTGAACAGGATATGAAGTGAACCCGACACAAATCTCACTCTAAGCTGAACTCAAAATTTGCAGCAGTTTATAATGTTTATACTGTGCTGTGAAAAAGTTGCATATTTGTCACACTTGTATGTTTGCAGTATAAAAAATATACCCCCTTAAATTATGAATTAATTGTAATTAACCAAACGTTTTTGGAAAGCTGAGTTTAATTTCATTAGCCACTTCCAGGTCTAATTACTGCCAGACGTGTTAAATCAAGAAATCATTTCAATAAAAACTGTCGACGTAAAGTAGTAAAGATCTTAAAAAAAACAGCATCATCCCACAATCATAAGAATCTCCAGATGTTTGGGACTCCAGTAAGAGCCATTATCCACAAGGGAGAAGACTCCCTTTCCAGGAGTGGCCAGCCTACCAAAAATACCTCAAAGAGCACATTCCCTCCAAAAGAGCCCAGAACATCTATAGAACATCTATAGAACTGCAGGCCTGACTTGGCCCAGTGTTCATGATTCAAGAATGAGAAAGAGATGCTCCAAATGCTCCAAAACCATCCAGTATGGCTGAAATAAAACAATTCTGCAAAGAAGACTGGGTCAAAATTCTTCCACAGTGATGTGAAAAACTTATTGACAGTTATTGATCACTTGATTGCAGTTCATGTTGCCAAGCATGGCACAGCTGGTATTTGGGTTTAGTGAGCAATTACTTTTTCACAGCACTGTAGAACTATTAATTTTGAAAAAGGTTAAATGTTAAATTAAATGGCAATTCTTTGGTTTGAGACTTTGGAAGCCTCAGGTTTTCAAACATTAAAACTCAAACTCAAACTGTCATAAACACGAATCAGTTTAGCACAGTTTGTGACAACTGTATGTCACTGCGTGTTATACTTGTATAACTATGCACGTGACCAATAGAAGATCTTGAGAAATAAAAGATCTTGAATCTTTCTTTCTTTCTAGCTGGTAGGCAAATATCCAACAGTCATAGTAGCGGCATAATAATAGAGTACAAAAAGAAAAAAATAAACGTGCCCTTTTCTTCCTGCACACGTCAGCTACGCTACAATCAGCAGATGTGAGTTTATATGCTGGGAGAAGGAAAAAGGCAGTCTACAACTTTTGAGGGTTGGAAAAACTGGATAACTGTATTATACTGCTAACAGAATTTTTAACTCTTTGCAAACACAGACAGCATGCTAACACAAAGCTAGCAAAGAGCCGACAGTGATGTTAACACTGAGAGTGTGCTGAACCCCAGCCCAGCAGCCAGAGCCTAACTAGTAACAAAGGCAGTGATGAGCGGTGAGGCTCGTAGCTTTGAAGCATCATTTCTACCTGTAGATGTTTACTCTTATCACTCTGAAGTCTCTTAGGGCTGGTTTTAATTTTTTGTTTATTTTGTCTGCTTTGTTTTCAGAATTAAACATTAAAACAAAGATCTTGTGTGTCCTCATTAGGATACAGAATTGTGTTGGTGTGTGGCACTGTAGTCCAATCAGTTATCATTAAGGAACAAATATTAACTGTATTCTTAACAGTAGGGTCTTTACCTTACAATCCAAATGGCTTTGAGGCAACTGTTGTTGTAAATAAAATTGAATTGAATTAAAATCATTGGTGGTCAGTGATGTAACATTACAGCTGCCAAAGAAAGCCTCTGCTCTTACAAAAACACATCAGGTAGGCTTATTTGCACTTGAACACACAACGTCTGGAACAATGTCCTTTGGGCAGACAAGACCAAATTGGTCAAATTTGATCATAATATACGTTGCATGTTTGGCCAACACCAAGCACCATATCAACACAAACTCCTCAAACACAAACAGCACAGTGGTGGAAGGGTAAGAATTTGGCTTGTTTTGCAGCCACAGGATGTGATGACCTTGCAGCGGTCCATTAGACCACAAACTCCACTGTATACCCAAAGATTTCTAAAGTCAAATGCGAGGCCTTCTTTCTGACAGCTAGAACTGGGTCATACAACAGGACGATGATCCAAAATACAGCAGCTAATCAAGGTGTTCCAATGGTCCAGTCAAAATCCATATTACAACCTGATTGAAATATTGTCCATAAACGAATACCCATAATCCTCTTCTACGGTGTTAGGGTTAGAGAGACGAATAAAATCAT
Source organism: Oreochromis niloticus (assembly GCF_001858045.2). NCBI lineage: Eukaryota > Metazoa > Chordata > Actinopteri > Cichliformes > Cichlidae > Oreochromis > Oreochromis niloticus. The sequence continues at coordinate 5,443,611 of NC_031982.2, read as the reverse complement.
ATAGAAAACATTGATTTCAAATTATTGGTGCTAAAGATGGTCCTACAAATGACTGACTCATGTGGTGTACTTAATTTTCACATACTGGATAGACTCCAGTGAAAAGTTTCCTTTTCGCCTGACCGTATAAAGTCATCATTAAGATTTTTCATCATAATTTTCAGAGTTAATACTTTCCTTGGCTCGTCTTCTACAAAATCAGCTTCAGTAATGAAAACTATTTGATTTTTGAAGGCATGAAAATAGAATTTACATGAAAATGAAAAAGAGATCAAATAATTTGTTGCACTGATGCTATCTGTAGTGACATAGATGAGGAAACGCTAGGTCATTTCCACTGTCAACAGCTGGCTTAAAGGTACCTTTATACTCTAAAAGATTCAAACAACTGTCATTTACCTGATTTTTCAAGCCGCTCGCCAGCGTAATCTGGCAAATCCAGACATGTTACTGTAGAGACAGCATCTTATGTACTCCAACGCACTTACTCCCTTAGGCTTCTGGTAATTTATGGAAACATTCATGCTAACACGAAGACAGATTTGTAAGAGACAGGATCTGACCCGATCCTAAAAGTGCCTCATTTTATTTCATGCTCTCCTGCACACTGAGAATCTCTGATCCATACTCAGTCACATGGATAAGATGGACTGTGTGTGTTTGTATGTGTGCTTTTCAGCTTTGCCTGACATTTCCTGACCTTTCGTTCATCTCGTCCAGCCTCAGTAGGCCAGTCAGTCAGCCATGCTATCACACCCTCACGCACACCAACAGTATCTTCGTAACCCAAACTTACACACACACTTTTTCTCTAATTTTCTCCCTGCCTCAGTTTCTGTTGTCCTTCCCATCAATTCAACTTCTAACTTTTTTTCCTATAGTGAAACTACAAAGATGTCACCCAGACATAAACAAGCACACACAGATTTAACTTGCAACTGCTTTAATGTGTAATGTGGGTTTGTGCCACTAAAAAAACTCTTCTTTTCAACCATAAATGATATGTAAAGGATAGATATAGCCTTGTAATACCTTTTAAAGTCTTGATGTTATTGTTTTGGCTTTCGCCATGTTTTTCTTGTTTGAAGCTAGATGTTTCCATACTTGGATTTAGAGTGAACCAATAACTTTTTAGGCCAGATTGTCAAGATGAATCCAAACTTTATGGATGCATCATATAGACACAAATGCCTCCTAACTATTGTAGTGTTTTGGTTACCATGGTACTGTCCTGAGTGGTAGTCTACCACAAAGTGAGATTAAGGGGTTAGTGAGGTATGTTGGCCTTAAAATCAGGGTTATTGATGTCACAAAGGTGCTTTTTCTGTTGCAAGAGTAGATCACCATAACTTATGCTCAACACATAACCTGGTCTGGAATGAGATGAGAAAAGAATACCTATTCAGTCAGTAAAATTAGTTGCACTTTAATCTGGTGACAAACTAAAGCGATTTCCACACCTCATTTTTTTAGGCTACGGGACAGAGTCAGAGCTGAACACACTGAGCAATCTTTAATGTTTTGTGCATGCAGTTTAAAGTGTGAGAGCTCTAATGTGGATCTGTCATGTTAGAAATAAACAGGAGCACTGAGAGCACACTGAGTCAAATCACTAGATTTGAATTCTTGCAGCACCACTGTCTTCTCTCACTTTCATATTACTCCAGAGTACACATCTCTCTTGTACCAACTCTTGTGTCTATTGTCTTTTTCCATCCATCCATCCATCCATCCAGTTTCTCCCACTTATCAGGGTCACAGGAGCAGCAGTCTGTGCAGACTGGTGCAGAGTCTACATCATTGCTGAAGCTGCGCCAGTCCATCTGTCAATCTCCTGCTCCACTCTCCCCTCACTCATGAACAAAACCCCACGATACTTGGGGCAGTAACTTGTTCTCAACCCAGAGTGGGCACTCGCCAACTGAAAACCATGACCAAAGTCCACAAACCACATGTAGACTTGTTGGTCAAACTCCCACACACGCTCAGATATCCTCAAAAGGATTAGTGGCCGATCCAGTTCATGGCGAGGATGAAAACGGCATTGTTTCTCTAGAATTCACTGTCCAACTAACTGCATAGACCTTCCTGTGGAGGCTGAGAAGTGTGATCCACCTAAACATACTGGAACACACTCTCTGTTCCCTCTTCTTAACTTCTCACCACCCTCATCTGCCTGTCCACAACCACTGTCACTGATTTCCACACACTGTTGCAGGAGTTTACTCCATTAAAACTGATGGTAGCACGGACGCTCCCGTCAGTTTTAGGTCAAACTTTTAAAAGTTTGGGTAAAAAGAACCCAAATGTCCAATAAAATGTCTGTTTTCTGTAGAGTTCCATCAAAATCACTCTGTCTTCTCTCAACCAACCTTCGTCTTCACAGGACTGCTGTGACTGGATTACTGTAATGACCCTAATATCACTGAAAACGGGAATGTTGGAATTTTTTCAATTAAGCAAATGCTTCAGGAAGTTCGGGAGTGACAGATGTTTTAAAAAAAACACTGCAAAACACCTGTCTGACACCAGCTACAGGTTAGGCTTTAGAGGGTTAACTAGTTAGTGACCCTACATTAGTGACCTTATCCCCAGTGATGGCGTGATCCCCCTTGTCCCCAGACTCTGCTTCCACTACAGATAAGCAGCTTAGGGTGTCCTGGTGCCACGTGCTCCCTTATGTTCGAACATAGTGTTCGTTATGGGCAAACAGTGGTTAGCATAGAAATCCAACAACAAAACAGCTTTTAGGCTCAGGTGAGGCAGGTCATTCCTCACAATCAGTCCTCCAAGTCAGGCTATCATTGTGCACATGAGCATTAAAGTCCCCCAGTAGGACAATGGGATAACCAGATGGCTCATTCAAGCTCCCAACTCAGGGCTGCTAGTTAGGCCGAGCACTCTGAACTGTCATTGGACAAGTAAGCACAGTCAACAGTCAAGACCCTCAGGATCCGTTTCCTTATCCAAAGGCACAGGGAAGCCACTGTTTCGTCTACTGGGGATACACCAAGTGCAGGTGCCAACCCTGGGGGATACAAGTATATCCATTCCTGCTCACAGCCTCTCACCAAAGACTTTAACCAAATGCAATTTACAATACCATTATAGAGGAAAAATCCTTGGCTACGATACCTCATCCTTGGGGTCACTGGGACCAAAACCCTGGGGACGGCCCTCAGGGTAAAAGCACGTCGGTGAGGTTAAGGACCAACAACTTTTGAGTCATTAGATTTAGCCATTGCCTCTTTAAACTTGGTTCCACAGTCAGATCCATGCCTCATGTCTAGCATCAAAACACCAAGAATGGCACTGCTCGAATGCCTCTTTTCCATTAGATCTACACTGCTTGACTCGGCTTGACTTGACTGGTTTTTAAGTAACCATTTCCTCGTTGACTGGTTTGTTTTTTTGTGAAGGAGTCGCTGTCATGACTCATTGAGTGACGCCATTAAATGACCAATTGGTGTCATGTAGTCCTTTGACTTCACATTTTCAAATCGGTTCTGCTTGCTTGGAATACCTGTTACCTGGTACTCCCACCTAATGGTAAACCCTAAAAAAATGAAGTCAAGCCAAGGAATAAGAGGCATAATCTATGGGTGATGAGACCAAAACAAATGATAACTTTCACAGAGGTGTGCATTTAGGCTCTTTTTACCACACCGCAGTAGTGTGAGACACAGTTTTAATGTACACGATTCCATCTTCATTGTTTGCTTTTTCATAAAGAACAGATGACATTAAAAGAGACAAACATCATCCCTGATTGCTCTGTTTAATCATTTTTGATCAGTTGCTATGCAAAGACCTACACCCATCAGCTGAATTTGATGTGGGCAGCTCCGCACGTGTTGCTGGTTTTTTCTCTGGTGCTAACCAGCACAACACTGGAGCTTGCGCTGTTGAATTCCCTTTTTCTATAAATACACTGTAATGTTTTGCTGTTAATCAGCCGCCTGAAGTTGTGCGATGCCCTGCTGAAAAGTTAATGCAGTGAATCAGCACTGTTGTCAGTGTGTTTCAAATTCTCTTTCTTCTTTTCCTCCTTTATTCCTTTTCTATCAGTTTACTCTGCAGGTTCCTACCTGTCGCTCCCTGTGTCTGTCTGTATTTCTGTTTGTCTTTCGGGGGTTGAGTCATCAGATGAATCTCCATTTCCCCCACTGACAATCCTCAGTAGGAGTGCACACACAAACATACCGACACAAATCACATAGTTCACTCTTTCAAATCACTCTATTCCTCAAAAATCCTGACTCACAGGAAATCCTTTCAGCCCGATATAGCAGGGAGCATCATCTGCCTGCAGCCCTCACATCACAGCGCCTCGCCCCGCTTTCTGAATGCATAATTCATAGATAGCTTATTTATTTACCGAGTTTAATTGTTGGGTTGCCTGCAGCCTGACATCTCGTATTGTGGTGTAAATGTTTTGGCTGTGGGTGACATGATCACGCACAGAGCCACACACACTCGCGCACATACCTACGCAAGTGCTGATGCGAGATAGCCCACCTGGATGGTTAGGAACAAAGAGGGGATTGATGGTTCGTCGGTACTTTGTCCCAGTCCACTGAGTCGCCAAATGAAATGTTAGGCTCTCGGGAGTCAGGCACATGCGCACAGATGCAGGCGCAGGTCCATTTACGCAGATGTACCTACATATGTGCATTTAATAAGATGAATTTTTGCATTATATACTATGTATGCTACTAGTTTTTGGACGTCCCAATCTTTGGATTTGTGGAATCTGCTGGGTCAAATCTGTCCTTATAGGAAGAGCTCCAGACAATCAGGACTCTTTTCGCTTCTTCATTATTCAATAACATTTTGAATTACAGTGCATAGTGCTTTCATTATGTATCTTTATTATTGATATACTTGAGAATCAGTAAAAGCTAAGGCAGAATTCCACATATTTATAAGAGCCTACTTTTAAACTCAAGTCACACAGTTCACTTTTCAGTTCTGGCAGAATTTCGTGTCTTCCACAACAGCATTCATCTCCAAATATGTTCTATATTCTTAACTCTAACATTAAAACAGTGCAAACATTCCCTGCATGAACACTTTTGCCCGAAGTTCACAGATGGCTCAGTAGTATTTGCTCACCCTGCTGTGATGTTGTCACACAGTGTTTGGGACTGGGAGCACCATATTCTCTTGTGTTCTCTTTTCGGAAGAAACACACACAGAATGAAAGAGAGAGGGAGTAAAAACTTGTACAGCTCTGGGCTAAAGTTAGTGAATGAATGAACCATAATAGTGCAGCTTTCTGGGGCAGAAAAAACCCACAGGAGACAGGCCCGACTCGAGTTTTTCTTCCACTGTAGGTTGAGTATTTTAGTGTCGGCTTCTTTCGGTGCACATTTAATGACGTGTCAACATCCTATATCATCTTTATGTTGTACAGGACACCCATGCCCCATACAGTACATAGACTATTTATAAAAAAGGACATCATCCACTGGTTTATAAATTCCCATTTTGGAGCCTTGCATAGACACATTCCTACTAATTTAGTGCTAAGTAATAGGAAAAAACAAACAAACTTGAATTTCGCTCACAAAACTGCTGCTCAGAATTCTTGGATGGCTGTTGATACAGTGAATCACACAGTAAACCCTTTTATCTGTTAGACGTAGTGTTCAGTTTAGAGAGTTGAATCATAACTTCAAACTTTAATACAGTTTAAAAAGATGTTGTATAAAACCCCATGTTACTTTATAGACTGTAAATAAAAGATGGACAGAGGCACTGTGACATCATCTAGTCACTTTGCATTCCGCATTTTGAAGCATTTGAAGCAAAAACATGTTTTATTGTTATTATCATCATTATTATTATCATTATTATTATTATTATTATTATTAACATCACTATTTGTGCTAGAGTTCTCACTTTTGACTAGGAGGGAGGAGTGCTAAATTATCATTATCAGGTAACACTAGCAAGCTTAAGCAATCATCCATCAACTTGGAAATTCGGAACATTCTTTTTAATGCCGTTAAGTTGGGCTTTCTTTACATGGGAGTCTATGGGAATTGGCTGGCTTTTAGATTTAGCCTCAGGTGGTCATTTGAGGAATTACAGCTGTTACAACATTTATTTAGTCCTGGAGGCTGCTGCTTGGCGTCATTGTTATAAAAGGAAACATTGGCTCTTTTTCTGTCATTTATTATTTATTTTTGCTCATTTTGTCTCAGAGGACTGACTCATGTCTGGAGCAAACCTTCAATGAATTGTAGTTCTTTCACATTGGCTTCAGTTTGCACTCATGGAGATGGTCCCATATAGAATAAATGCATGTTTGTGTTTCTATATGTATCGTGTGTCTCATACTATAGTTTATTATCAGTGGCTCCTTACATTTTTCTCTTGCAACATAATACTACTAAGTCCAGATCAAGTGTCCCTTACATTGCTTGTGAACTCATACTAAATGACACTAAGATACACTTAAGTCTCATAAAAGTTTTATACTAGAGAAACTAAGATGAATATTTATTGTACAGCTGTTTTTCACTGTATGTGTGCACAACTCTGCAGAGCATCGCGCCTCTAGCCTTGGGTTGAGTTTGATCTGCTTTGATGGATGCACCACTTTTGTCTCTCTGGCCTTATTCTAGGCTCTGGTGTGTGAGTGTGTGTGTGTGTGTGTGTGGGCGTGCATCCGTGCGTGTGTGTGTGTGTGTGTGCGTGTTTTCCTTTCTTTTTATTATGTATTTATGTACATTTCTGGCCAATTCCTGTTATGTCAAAATGTATTCACACAGTTGTGTCTTCTTTGTGTGTGTGTGTGTGTGTGTGTCACATTTTCTGAGCCTGCAGGCTTACACCCACTGAACCTTGTCCCCTTGTTTAAGGGATAAGTGTTTATTGTGTCACACTTGTGTGTGTCAGTAGTGGCATGCCTATTCTTGCTACTTGGATTTTAGAAAGGGAGATAATGTAAGATAGAAACTTAAAAGAAGACCGTGGATTTAAGAGATCACAGGATGATAAAAGTCTTTTTAGAGTTATTGTGGTAGAGTGCCACTTTTACCTTCAGGTAATGCTTATGTTCGTCCACTGATGTGGAAGCAACATCTCTGTGATGGAGTAATATAAGTGAAATTGTTTCACCAGTGCGTATGTTAGGTCCTTCAAACATCAGTGCTGACCGACCTCTCGTGTAGCTTATTATGGTATCCACGGCTCTCATTGTCACTAAAATGATTAAAATGTATGAGCTGAGTGGATAACCTTGTTTGCTCTACATCGAGAAAAGCACTGAATGTATTTGGGTGCATGTCAGGAAGTTAGCACCTAGAGGCAATTAAAACACCCAACTCTTGCAGTTAACATCACAAAGTGCACCAGATTCTGGAGTCACAACTGAGTCAGCTCACACAGTGGCAAAGCATGCTCATAATTTTAGATTTAGCTTAGCGGTAATTTTGTTAGGACATTATTATCTCATATTTCAATGAAGGATAATAGTCTATAAATCCTGTTAGATATTACATAAAAAGGATTTTCCTTATAAATCCCGAACTTACCGGAGGAAGAACATGTTTTTAAGTTTTCAAATAATTCAGTGATAGCTGCTCATACATCCACAGGTGCACCGCGGTCAGGAACAGCTATATGCTAGTTTGTTTTGCCACAATTTGTTTTGACATTATGACACTGACAGGTGAAGTGAATAACACTGTGATAACAAGGGAACATTTTGTCCTCAAAGTTGATGTGTTTAAAGCAGGAAATATGGATACATACACACATACAGTATAGAGTCATGGGATATACTTTCAAAACTTGTCTTCTATTCAGACATTCACCACTTTCTGTTAATCCGATCGCATCAGAGGATCCCATCAGATTATCTCATGGAAAGATATTTTTTTATTGGACTAAATATCGTATAGAATGCAAAAGATACCAAATGAGACACTGAGCCATTATTTTAAAGTGTTAAACATGACATCTGACACAACTGCATCATAGATAGTTTTGTTGTAGTCCACCTTTAATGGATTATGCAGCATAGAACAATGTGACAAGGTGTTATCCCTTTTAAATTGCACACAGAGAAACAGTGAAGGGCAGAAAATCTGATGATCTTAAAAAACTGAAAAAACATATGAATAACAAGGATGGTTTTATATTTTAGCTGTGTTCCACTACTCTTGGGTACGCTGGATTTAACAACACTTACCCATCCTTGATTATAGCTCCTCCTGCAAGACTCCTCTGTCTTCTCTCCTCCAGATTTATTTTAGAAATTGAGACATATTGTGATTGATTTCCAGGTCACAGACAGGATGACAGAGGAGACAAGGAGGAAAATGAGAAAAGGCCACAGACTAAATACAAACTAGGAAGGAAGGAACGAGTAAAGTCAGACAGGTACTAGCGAGTGGAGGGAAAACAACAGAGTGGGATAAAAACACAGAGCCAAATGAGGCACTAAACTTCCAAATCAAACTGGGAGTAACTCAAAGAGGGACCAAGAATACATTCACAAACATGAGTTGGTTACAGAGCGGAGAAACACAACAGTCACGTGGAAGAGAAACTTAAGCAAAATATGAAAAGATCCAAGAATTAACAAAAGAATCAAAAACCAAGTAAACCAAGAAGGCCGAGTCTAAGGATGATCATCTAGGAACTATAGTTTTAAAGTACACCGATCAGGCATAACATTATGAGCACCCTGACCCATCGAGGCATGGACAGTAGATGTGCTGTGGTGTGCTTTTTATCAGAATTAGCGTTCAAGTTTCAGCATTTTGAGCTTCAGTAGCTCGTCTGTTGGATCGGACCGCACGGGTCAGCCTTCGCTCCCCAGGTGCATCAGTGATCCTTGTCCATTCATGACCCTGTGGCTGGTTCACCACTGTTCCTTCTTTGGTTTTTGATAGATCACTGCAGACCGGGAACAGCCCACAAGAGCTGCAGCTTTCGACCCAGTAATCTTGCCTTCACAATTTGGTTCCTTGGGAATGTTCAAAATGTTCACTTGCTTCCTAAAATATCAAACTAACAGGCTCCAAGATGAAGAGATAATCAGTGTTATTCACTTCACCTCTCAGTGGTCATCATATTATGTCTGATCAGTGTAAATATAACATTGTTGTCCTGTAAAACAGAACTATAGTGCAGCACATTTACAGTAAATGTACTTGTATAGTTAAATCTCAGCTCTCTTAACGTCTCTGTAATCAGTTGCAGTTATGTGATTGTTTTTTGCCATTTCATCAGTTTACATAACTAATCTGTCTGATGTGAGAAGTGATTTTACTGATTATTCTAGAAGCTTCATACGTGTGACGTCCCACCACCTCATAAAAACATAAACATACACACACAACAGATCCCTCAGCTTCTTATCAGCCAGTTAACCTACTCAAGGTTATGTCATCTTTAATCGTATTTATTGCTACTGTATGTTAATAACAGCAGGATTCTCTGTGTGGAGGGAAGCCATAAAAGAAACAGAAAGCCATTCACACAATCGATTTAAACGAAAGAGAGAAAACTGTTGGAATTTAAAGAGCGCAGGGAAACAAATAACCTTTGAAATGATTCTCTCTCCATTTTCCCCATTTTTTCAAACACTGAGTTTATCCCATTGGGTCATTATGAAACTTCGAGACAAAAGCTTTCTAATCCTGGCTCTTCTGCACTGCCTTTGATGGTTGGGCGTGCATGCAAGTCAATGAGCGTGTATACGTGTGTGTTCGTTCGGCGGCTTTAGCTGTGCGCTGGATTGTGTGTCTTGACTAATGCTGCCCTAAGCTGCGCGCTGACCTACGGCACCCGGCGATAAGTGCATGTGTGTGTAAACCTGCAAGTGTTTGTGCGCATGTGTTTACATTAGATTAGCCAGAACTGAAATTATCTCCATGGGGATGTCGGGTTGTTGCCGCATCCACAAAGAGATACATCAAAGAAAAGTAGGTCTGCATGCAGCCTTAAACTTCTCATGACTGTCAGAAAGCTTCAAATCAAAGAGTAGAAAGGTGCAGATTTAAAAGAAGAAACAGCAGGTGGACTCTATGAAACACAGCAGAGCATATGGCGAAAGATGATGGTGGAAATTAGTATCCGGGAAGCATCGGCTCCTCCTCCCAAATCCCAAGAATATTAAATCGCGCTGTGGGAGTAAAAGTTTGCACCAATCAAAGAGCCGGCGCCTGCCTTAGTTGGTCCCAAGAAACCGCTGCTGTCAAGGAACTGCGATGCTTTTGTTGGCCTACATCGATAAGCCCCGCCTCCCTCTCCATAATCCATCCAGTCCTCTGATTCCCTCGCCGCGGCTTTATTCTTTCACATCACATCTTTCTCACGTTAATCTGTGTTTCTACTTTCGTGCAGGCACCCCTCACACGTATGTGTAGGGTTAGTGAGCTTGTTGTGTTTCTGTGTGTGTTTGTGTGTGTGTGTGTGTGTATATGCCTTAAGCACGCCTTTTAGGCAAGAGCACTAGTAGACCTCTGCTTGGATGCTAAAGCCAGGGTAGCTGGGGGAAATTAAAGTAAGGACTTATCACCACAGAAGGAAGAAGCTCTTATAGTGGCTCAGTAGCTGCTCAGTATTCTCATTGCACAATAGAAGCCATAGTGGATCGTACCACAATGCACTGAATGGACGCTCTTTTGCATTCTATAAAAAAACTGGACAGTTTCGAAGTTCATGTTTATTTGATTTATGACTTAACTTGCCTCTCTTTGTTATACCCAGAGAAGATGCACAAAATGAAAGGAAGAACGTCAAGTTACTTTAGAAGCAAAGAGGGCGCGTTCTTAAATTCTCTCTAAGTTCTTAAATGTAACATCTTCCATTTGTTAGTTTGCTGTTTTTGTATCCCTGTGTTTGCTTTATGATATATCTCTAAATGTTTGACTGTGTTCATTAGACCTTAGCAGTGCTTTTGGAGTCCACAGGATAAAATGTATATTGATGTAGCACAATGGGCAGCCAGAAAATGCACCACATTCACTGCAGTGAGTTTGCCAACTCTATTCACTAAGATGGATTTTATAGACAACTAACAGTGCCCAGCCTTCGCTGTTAGTGAGGGCCTGGATTCTAGAGGAGGGAGAAACCGTAGACATTAAATGCAGTTACTAGCTTCTGTAGCTCCTTTGTTTACAGCCAAATTAAAGCACTGAGTTAAAAAATGACTTCTTTGCCTGAAAACGACAGCAAGTCACATTAAAAATTTATACATGCACGCAGCCTGCAAGTCCTTGGACTTATTTGATAGGGTTATGTTTTCAAAAAAGCAACCTAGAACTATTAAATCAAGCTGTATATTCTTTAACATTTCATATCTTTTTTCTTAAAAGCACTTCTTTCCTTATCTAGACATTGAAGTAAGGCCCGACTGATATATATCAGCATATCAGCAGGCCGATACTTGCTGTTGGCCACTCTGTCCAATTTGGCAGTAACAGCCAGTAAGTGAAAATTTAAAGAAGAGATGAGAGGAACAGCCTTTTACCATGTTGTGAGTGTTGATGTTATATAGTTTGACGCACGTGCTTGGAACGTGATAAACTCAACAACCAGCTGATCCAAGCTGACTTGGCCTGAGCGTGAATGAGTAAATAAACAACTACACATAAGAAATATTAGAGCAGAGCCTGTTCTGATTGTTTCTGAAAAGAAAAAGAAAAATTTGACTGATATATTTGACATTTTCAAATCAAGAAATTCCAATATTGGTCTTAAAATCCTCTATTGATCTGGCTCTGATAAGAAAAGAATCAGAAACTTATTTTACAACTAAACCTTCATTTTTAGTTGTATCTTCTACACAGTACATTTCTAGACATCAATAAAAACGCCAGGAATATTTTTTGTTTTGGTTATCAGCATTCTGATATTAACAGCCATATAAGCGTTTTATATGGTTCTTTTGAGCCAGTTCCGATATTTAGATGAGTGTTTAATCATTAGCTAATGCTAGCAAGCTTGATTAGCAGGCTGCATCCATGAACTGTACAGCCTTATTGGGTGGTCTGTACCTCACAGGAAAATTATTTATCAAATAATTCCACAAACCTGGAGATGCCTGAAACTGCAGATGGCTTCCACTGTTTTAAGTAGAGGTTTGTTTTTTGGTTTTTTTTAGCATTTTGATTTTTCACGTGTTCCACAAAGGAGACATGTCTGACTGTGACGCTACAGAATACTCTGTAAGTCATGTGTGGAAAAGTGAAGAATATGTTGGCAAAAATAATAGAACACCTTTTACCCGTGCTCTATTTTACCTTTAAACATAGTTTACATTTTACATTCACACACTAATGATCTCATATTTACTCATTCGCATAACCGAGGTAAGCATTTAATTTATGTGTGACATTTAGGTGCCTTACTTGTTGTGGTAAAGGTCAAATCATTCAGCCTGTGCGTATGTCCCAAACCTAAATTGGCAGGCCTGTAGTGAATTGTCACTTGGAAACAGTCACCTGGTGACATGCATCATTTTTAATATTGTGCTGAATAATGTCACCCTAAATAAACAGTTATTGTAGATCACTGAAACAGAACAGAAATCTCTGTTTATTTAATGTGTCTTTGTTTTTTTCCCCCCTTTTTTCTTTTGATTTATTCCAACTTACTATGCTTCTCTTTCTGTCTCTGTCTTTCTTTCTTCCTTCTCCGGTAAGCATTTTAAATCAGGGTCACAGTAGGGAGGCAGGCTAACAGGCTCAGCTCCGCACACACATCTCTATCTCTGCATTCATCAAAGCATACTATATTTTCTCTCTCTGTGTGTCGCTCTGTAGGGAGTTTGGCTGGAGGGATCCAGAACTGCCAGAGGTGATCCAGATGTTGCAACATCAGTTCCCATCAGTCCAATCCAATGCTGCTGCTTACCTCCAGCACCTCTGCTTTGGAGACAACAAGATCAAATCTGAGGTATCAATCACTGAGGGAAACCTGCACAGAGACAGGATTCTCACACACGAAGAAATTAAATGTGCTGCGTGGGGTCCCCTACGTCATAGCGCTGCAACATAATGTTGCTTACACACACACATGCATGCTTTTACTCTGTAAGTTTAATCAGAACACCCACTGAAATTCTTTCCCAGGGTTTCCTCTGGTGCAGATGAACATTAAGGTAGAGTTTGAGTAATATTCTGTGGTTTGCTGAACATTTTTTTGTCAGTGCTTTCTGTGCCACAAGTACGATTTCAGAGATAGGTGCTCCATGACTCTGCGCGTGTGTGTGTGTGCTCGCATTAAAAATGTTTTTCATACTTATGGAACAGACAAATGGTGAAATAATACTGCAACTTCTCCACAGTCCTTTCTGTGTGGATTCACCAATAATGTTCCTGAAGCAGACTGCCTGTGGTCATTCTAGCATTGCAGCGCATCAGTTATCTTGTCAGCGGGCCTTCCTGAAATTACACATATTGACATTTTGGAACAAACAGTAGTCTTTATTTACATGGCACCTCCACAAAGTGCTTTTTTTCTGAAAACAATCTACAGCAACACAACATTTTAAACAGAACACAGTAAAGTAAAACAACTACAGTGGCTTGCAAAAGTATTCGGCCCCCTTGAACTTTCCCACATTTTGCCACATTACAGCCACAAACATGAATCAATTTTATTGGAATTCCACGTGAAAGACCAATACAAAGTGGTGTACACGTGAGAAGTGGAACGAAAATCATACATGATTCCAAACATTTTTTACAAATAAATAACTGAAAAGTGGGGTGTGCGTAATTATTCAGCCCCCTTTGGTCTGAGTGCAGTCAGTTACCCATAGACATTGCCTGATGAGTACTAATGACTAAATAGAGTGCACCTGTGTGTAATCTAATGTCACTACAAATACAGCTGCTCTGTGACGGCCTCAGAGGTTGTCTAAGAGAATATTGGGAGCAACAACACCATGAAGTCCAAAGAACACAGCAGACAGGTCAGGGATAAAGTTATTGAGAAATTTAAAGCAGGCTTAGGCTACAAAAGATTTCCCAAGCCTTGAACATCCCACGGAGCGCTGTTCAAGCGATCATTCAGAAATGGAAGGAGTATGGCACAACTGTAAACCTACCAAGACAAGGCCGTCCACCTAAACTCACAGGCCGAACAAGGAGAGCGCTGATCAGAAATGCAGCCAAGAGGCCCATGGTGACTCTGGACAAGCTGCAGAGATCTACAGCTCAGGTGGGGGAATCTGTCCATAGGACCACTATTAGTCGTGCACTGCACAACGTTGGCCTTTATGGAAGAGTGGCAAGAAGAAAGCCATTGTTAACAGGAAACCATAAGAAGTCCTGTTTGCAGTTTGCCACAAGCCATGTGGGGGACACAGCAAACATGTGGAAGAAGGTGCTCTGCTCAGATGAGACCAAAATGGAACTTTTTGGCCAAAATGCAAAACGCTATGTGCGGTGGAAAACTAACACTGCACATCACTCTGAACACACCATCCCCACTGTCAAATATGGTGGAGGCAGCATCATGCTCTGGGGGTGCTTCTCTTCAGCAGGGACAGGGAAGCTGGTCAGAGTTGATGGGAAGATGGATGGAGCCAAATACAGGGCAATCTTGGAAGAAAACCTCTTGGAGTCTGCAAAAGACTTGAGACTGGGGCGGAGGTTCACCTTCCAGCAGGACAACGACCCTAAACATAAAGCCAGGGCAACAATGGAATGGTTTAAAACAAAACATATCCATGTGTTAGAATGGCCCAGTCAAAGTCCAGATCTAAATCCAATCGAGAATCTGTGGCAAGATCTGAAAACTGCTGTTCACAAACGCTGTCCATCTAATCTGACTGAGCTGGAGCTGTTTTGCAAAGAAGAATGGGCAAGGATTTCAGTCTCTAGATGTGCAAAGCTGGTAGAGACATACCCTAAAAGACTGGCAGCTGTAATTGCAGCAAAAGGTGGTTCTACAAAGTATTGACTCAGGGGGCTGAATAATTATGCACACCCCACTTTTCAGTTATTTATTTGTAAAAAATGTTTGGAATCGTGTATGATTTTCGTTCCTTTCTCACGTGTACACCACTTTGTATTGGTCTGTCACCTGGAATTCCAATAAAATTGATTCATGTTTGTGGCTGTAATGTGACAAAATGTGGAAAAGTTCAAGGACGGCCGAATACTTTTGCAAGCCACTGTATATATTGCAAAAAAAATTAAAATAAGAAGTGACTAATTTTAGATAAAATTGTGAAAACTGGATAATCAATGAAACAATAAAGCAGTTAAAAGCAACCCAGAAGTAACAACTAAATGAATGCAGAATGCATGAAAACAAAACAAAACGGCAAAGCAGCAGATAAGTACGCCCGCTTTTCACTAGAGTTTTTTTAAGACAGACCCAAGTCTCTGATGTGTCCTGATTGTCTGACAGAGTCACTGTTTAATGCTAGCACTTGTAAATGAGTTATTCTAAATGCACCCAAGCACCATCATCTTTGATCATGGGTCACCATGAGAGAAAACAAGGTTTTGAGTCTTTAAAGCCAAATATATATCGTTTTTGACTATTTTTACGGTGGCCCTGAAAGATCAAACACACTGCAACCAGATGGGGAAGTGACGAGGTAACAGTGCACGGTTAATATCAAATCAAAACATACATTACCTGCATCTTTTTCTCCCTCCCAGCACAGAAGAATCTTCCGCTTCTTTCAAGCATGAATCAATGCAGTCTTTCCCGTGTTTTACCTTCAGTCACTTCCACAGCTATTCCCTCACGCTACTGTTTCCCAAAAAAACACTCCTGCTGTGAGAGTTGTTCTGTGTGCTTTTCCAGCGTTTTTCTGTTTGCTGGTGTTTTCTTAAGTCGCAGTGTGTTTGACCTCTCTGGCCACCCTATATTCTTCATCTGTTACACCAGAAGATTAAAACACTAAACACAGTAAACGCTTACGATCAAACTATTCATTCCGAATAGGTCTGATGCTCGGAAACCCAAAGGATCCGTCGCCATTGTTCGCAGATGCTTAGGAGCGACTTGAGGAACATGACAAAGAGTCCAAAGTGGAGCCAGATAACACAGAACACCCCCAGATGTCCACAGCCCAATGGCTGTGTTCGCAGCACAAGGGGGCCTACCCAGTATTTAGACAGAGATTTTGCTGTTGTAACTGATTTATGTCTATTGATGCTGTTTTCCACCACAGCTGTTTGCTAATTGATCTAATTAACTGAAAGCCCATCATGCTTTAGGGCTGGTCTGGCTGTGCTCGCATCCCGCACGGCATTTTTTTTTTTTTTTTATTCATTTTTCCTCGGGAGTAAACCTGCATCCAAATACATGCCTTTCTTGAGCTCACTAATTTAATGTTGGTGCTTGTGAGTTCAACCAAGAGTAAAAAAAATAAAGTCTTATATAATTTGTATGTACTGTACCAGGTGCCATTGCTCTCTAACACAACAACAAAGATAAAGCAAGCAGGGGGTTAATTTTAGCTGAACTCGTCCTGAAGATGAGAATTACAGCTGCTGTTTTCTTCCTCCTTAGTCCTCTTTTTGCTTTTCAATATGAATGAGTTAGCTAGTGTGTTTTCATAGCGGGAGGAGAGGAGCTATGTGGTACCAGAGACCAATGCGCAGATCATAATCATGACACATAATAAATAACTTTATATGATAAATGTTTTATGTGGCTTAAGCACAAAAATCTACACATTGAAAAATCTGGTTAATTTGTTAACTTATTTAGTCCCTAATTGGAATTGATGAAGAAGGCTTTCTCTCAATGTTCTTCATTCAGGATAAAGAACACCTGATTAGCATCACACATGGTGAGAAATCAGATGCTGAGCTGGAAGGCGGTGAATCTGCCCAGTTTCTTCATAGGAATCTTTTATGCTTTTCTCGGCATTATCTAGTTCTCTTTGTTGCGGCAAGTAATGAAGAGAACTGCAGTATGAAGTATGTGTCTGCACTGCAATATGTGAAGGTGTTGCTGAGTGTAATGCATTACATGAAGAAATGAAGATTGAAGACATGCCTTTGTTCACAATAAACTCTGCCCCAGTCGTGCGCACCTGCAGGAGCTCCACCACGCTCCACATCAGATGACATTAACTCCTCATTACGAGCACTTAACCCAGTTTTGCTTATAACTGCGTGCCTACACTTGCTCCTCCTGTCCTTTGGAGCCATCACCACTCAGTGTCTTGCAGAAAACAGTTTCATCTGTCTCCTCAATGTCAATTCAGTTCAGCTCTGTTCACTTTATTAATCCCCACGGAGGAAATGGATTCGAGGGCAAACAAAGTTCTTCAAACAGCAATCAGCCAACAGGCATTAAAAAATAGAGTGAGGGAGAGACAAGGGTGTGTAAGATGACTGATGAAGTATGGTAGTATTTAGCGCAGGACTGCCAAAACTACAACCCAGGGGCCAAGCTGTTTTTGCCCTTGAGAAAGATGCCTGACTGGTGAAATAATAGACAGAGAGACCTCAGCCCGTTCCTGTTCCCAAGGTGTCAAATACTGCTGTTATTCCAGAGCTGTTGGCATCTCCCAAATTACATATAAGATGTGTTTTGTGTTTGTGTGTGAAACCTCGAGTTTAGACAGTACTAAGTTTGATCTATCACTCAATTGTAACACTCGATTAAGCATCATTTTTCAACTTGCAGAATTATTGTAGCACCCTGTGCTTTAATCACCAAAACATTATAGGGTCTAAATGTAACCAAGTACTTCAGTGCATTCAGTCATGTGAAAAGGAAAGTTTTCACAGGACTTTCTGGACCCCATGATTCGATACCCTGCAGGACCATGTTTAGCAGTCATTTTCTGCATGACTTTCTCAGTCTCTCACATTATCGTCGAGTAATTGCGTCCCATTCTTCTGTACGAGATCGTTTCAGTTCCTTACGATTTATGAACATCTGTTTATGCACAGCTCTCTTAAGGTCCCAGGAGTTCAATCAAGTTGAGGTCCAGGCTTTTTCCACACTGAGATTCTTTTGTCCTGATGCATGATCCTATCACGAGTTGTAGAATGTGGATCCGGACACAGACTCAGAAAGCAGGAAGGAATGAACAAAAAGGGAACCATTTATTAAGGCTGTTGGTGGATAATGCACAAAAAAGGCATGAAACAAAAAGTCCAAAAAGGAACTGAAAACTATAAAGTACTGGAAACATAAAGACAACTGAACTAAATCACAGAGCAAAAGCAAAGCACAGTTATCAAAATAAAGCACGACGTGAGATAACTAAACAGGGAAAACACACGTGAATGAGCTCGACACAAGAGGATGGGAACCCTGATGAAGGAGTTAGACTCTAAAGCATCTATGAACTAGACTAAATACACTGAAAATATGTACACCTGAAAGCCCAAAAACCACAAATACCAGGTCAAATGACCCAGAACCTTGACAGACCCAGTTTACCTGTCAGAGTTGGCCTAAATTTGACTCTGGAGTACTTTGGTATACAGAGGAGTTCATAGTTGACTCAGTGACTGGTACATGTCCTGGTCCTGCAGCTGCAAAACAAGCCCAAATCATCACCCCTACACCACCATGCTTGATAGTTGGGATGAGGTATTTGTGCTGATATTCTGTGTTTGTGTGTTTGTTTTTAGCCAAATGTGGCGCTTTGCATTATGACCAAACATCTCATCTTTGGTCTTGTCTCAAAGGGTCCTTGAAAGTAGAGTAATACATACTAATACGTATGTTTACTTCAATTACACAACTGTTCTGTTTTGTTGCTATCAATAATAACCACGTACTCTTACCAAATACTCTTAGTGCCTTTCATTTTAGGTTTTTGTTGTTTGAATGTTTGCACTGCATGACTGTAAAACCAAAACACAATTGAATAACTTAAAAAAGACAAGTTACACGTCACCCTTGGTAAGAAAGATCTCCATACTTTTGTTCCCTCTATCTAAAAGAAAAAGAGGGAAATCTACAATCACTTTGCTGCTGGTTGTATTATTCGGGGTTATGTGTTGGTTTATTAAAATGCACTTGTAATTGCACAGTTTTTTTGACACAATATTAAGTACTTTACATTATCCTAACCACCCCAGGTTACTGGAAATATGTAGTGACTGATTTTGTAAACAGCCAGTATCGGCTCTGGCATTTTCAAACACAGCCGTGCAATAAGGCTCAATGCTGCGGTACAAAAGTCCTGGTAGACAAGCACACCTACCATATCTCTGCACAATCTCTTCCACTGCTTTTGTTTTTATGGAGAGGAGCCAGTCTGCCCTACATTTTCTCTTTGTCTAGACAGAGGAAAGCAGGGAGGGCTGATAGGACAGAAAGTGCAGTGGCTGGCATTTCAATAAACCTCGCATCAGTGAGAGGAGCACCAGCATAGCCTGTTTGTTTCTTTTAGTACTAACAAGGTAAAAAGTACTATTCACCTGTTAACATTTTGTGAGGAGATTGGGGTAAACGATGCTCCAGTGTCTTTCAGGCTAAATAAAAACACCCCTCGTTTTATTATAATCACCACCTTATATCTATCCCTCCTCTCTGGTCTCAGATTCGGCGGCAGGGTGGAATCCAGCTGCTGGTGGACTTGTTGGACCACAGGATGACTGACGTCCACCGCAGCGCCTGCGGAGCCCTGAGGAACCTGGTGTATGGCAAAGCCAACGACGACAACAAGATCGCCCTGAAGAACTGCGGAGGCATACCTGCTCTAGTGCGACTGCTCCGGAAGACCACAGACGTGGAGATCCGAGAGCTGCTCACAGGTAACACACGAGCACATACGCTATCTAAACAAAAGTATTGGACCACACCTCTTTATCTTTGAATCCTTTTTTTTTATGTCACATTGTATAAAATCAAGCGCCTAGCCATGCAGCCTGCCTTTTAAAACATTTATGAAAGAATGGGTCATTAAAGTGGTCGCTCCATACGATCGAGTACAGGTCAATTTGTGAAACCTCTTCCCTCCTAGATCTTCCATACCATAGCAACTTAGATACCAAGCCAGACAATAGTTACAAGTTACAGAGCGAGATCGCTCCAAAACCTCTTTTAGATCAAAAACTGGCTGCTTTATTACATGCGTTTCAATGGCTGAGCAGTTCCTGTCGGTGTAATCTATAAGTGGCCCAGTACTTGTCCGTATAGTGTATTTTTAAGTTGCCATCATTAGTGAATACTCACCATAATTCCTGGGAACTAACCAGATTTGTATCCTTCTTCTGGACAAAAACACCTATTGGAATCTGGAGGAGCTTTATCATGTGTTTCCTTGTGCCTCATTTAAGGCAGCATTAAGGCTGCAGTGCAGCTGATGTAGTACTTGGATAGTATAACTAGATCAGCAGTAATACTCCAGCCCTGTGAAAAAGCATTTTTTTGGAATCCAAGTGAATAAAACGGTGTGCAAAAATCTATAAATTATCAGATAATGAGGCTTATTTTTGTAGAACGTTATGTGAACCTCAACTAGCACTGGGCTTGTTGGACATTTCAGCCTGAGGAAAGGGCTTGAAATTTAATCAACACAGTCATGGGCAGCTAAGGCTCACAGATTCACATGTTGAGCAAAGGCTGGCCTGTGTGGTCCGATCCAACAGATGAGCTACTTAAGCTCAAATTACTGAAAGGGTGAATGCTGGTTCTCATAGAAAGGTGTCAGAATACACAGTGCATCATTGCATAGCTGCAGAGAAGTCAGGGTGCCCATACAGGACATAAAGGTCCTGTTGCTAATATACCAAATACTATAAAACTGTAATTCAAGAAAAAGTCTTAGATTTTCTACCTGCAGGTACTCCTTCGTACTATAGTGCCTATATAGTCCTCACACACGTTATTTTCCTTCACATGGACAATACAGATATGACTATATTTACAGAGAGCAGTCCAAGACACAAAACATGCCGCATTATGCATGTTTCCATTTACACTTCAGCACAAATACAGAGGCACACACACACTCACACAGAGGAGACCATTGTTTACCGCCTGCCTACTTCCCCGTACTCATCAAGTGCTGTTGACTTGTCAAACTGAGCTTCTGTGCAAAGATCTGTACTGCACTTGTATCCACAGCATGATTGTATCCTCTGTGAGTAAACACAAATATCTCCATAGAAATCGTATTCGGGGTGGACTAATTTGAGGTTCTATAATCCACGTGGAGGTCAGCATTTGTAAACTTGGATAAATTAAAGGATTACCAGCAACGCCTCTTTTTTACAGCATTTACTGTATCCTGGCAATCTCTTTTCTGATTAGAGTTTACATGGACGGCCACACACTCTTACCTCTCGAGAGGGATGGAGAGATGATGGAGCCAGAAAAGGAATGTTACTTAATTTTCAAACTGATCTACAGCCAGAAACTCCCAGGGGTGGGGCGGGGTGTTTCCAGTCCATGAGCCAAATGAGAAATATAGATTTCTCTTACCAGCACCAGTACTCATGAAAACATCTTTGCTATGGAGCTGCAAAGAGATGGATATTTGTCCTATGATTTATGCCTTTTATTGCCGTAGTCAGTCTGTGAGGATGTGTAAGCAAATCAGTGACGACATTAATACCACTAACAAATGAACCAAATAGTAACAAAGATCTAGTTCTCTGGGAATCCTCGGGTTGATCTTTGCCACAGATGGAGTTTTACTGACCTAAACAAACTTTGTTCCCTTCCCACTGGCAGTGGCCTCCTCTCAGCAGGACAGTGCCACTCGCACACGGAAAAAATGCTAAGCATTGACTTGAGGAACACGACAAACAAGGTGTTGATAAGCTTACATAGCCCAGTCTGGTCGAGCATATATAGAATGCATGGTTGTACTGTCCTCCGACCCAGAGGACCCAAAAGAACCAGACACCAGAGGACATTCCCATGTGTCTATGCCCTGATGGGTTCAGAGCTATTTTGGCAGCAAAAGTGGGTCGTTTCATTGTCGTCTGATTCCTGTAATTGTCTAATCTAGTACTAGACCACATGAAACCACTACTTAGCCATGCCAAATTTGGACTAGATTAACGGGAAGAGTGTGAAACTGAAGTCTAATCCATATCTGTTCAATTCACAGAATTGTTGTTCACAAACAAGAGTGTTACACTAAATCTTTAGAAAAGTTCAATGGCATCTTTGCACCAAATCAGATCAGAACTTCCTTCCAAGCTGCAGCCTGTATTTGGAACTAACACTAAGAGATTCTCAGAGCTTTCCAGGGTGGTACTGTTGACCTTTCTCAACATTTCTTTAAGCCCTTGCCTTTTCTCCTGACATACAAGGTCTTGAATAATCAGGCCACATTTTATTTTAAGACCTCCTAGTACCGTATCGCCCCAATAGAGCACTTCGCTGTCAGACTGCTGGCTTAATTTAAAGTACAATGGGAGGCAGAGTCTTCAGCTTTCAGGCCCCTCTACGCTGAAACCAGCTCCCAGTTTGGATTCAGGACAGACGCCCGACTACTTTTAAGACTAGGCTGAAAACTTTCCTTTTTGGTAAAGCTGGTACTGGTTGTACATGGTACTTTTTAGTACCTGCTCGGTCGGGGTTCCAAGTGAGTTGAGTTGAGCGGAAAATGTGACATCAGCAGACTACATGGCACTGATTGGCCAGGGAGTGACATCACTGGATGAGTCATGACTCCTGCACAAGAATCAAATCTGGCATTTTGTAGACCTGAGGTGAATGGCTGCACAGAAACCAACAATGTGGTCCAACAACGAAGTGCAGATGTTTTTGTGCTTCAAACAGGACGTTGATTCAATTCAATTCAGTTTTATTTACACAGCGCCAAATAACAACAACAGTCACCTCAAGGTGCTTTATATTGTAAGGTAGACCCTACAATAATACATACAGAGAAAAACCCAACAATCATATGACCCCCTATGAGCAAGCACTTTGGCGACAGTGGGAAAGAAAAACTCCCTTTTAACAGGAAGAAACCTCCGGCAGAACCAGGCTCAGGGAAGGGCGGGGCCATCTGCTGCGACCGGTTGGGATGAAAGAAGGAAAACAGGATAAAGACATGCTGTGGAAGAGAGACAGAGATTATAACAAGTGTGATTCAATGCAGAGAGGTCTATTAACACATGTTGAGTGAGAAAGGTGACTGAAGAAGAAATACTTAATGCATCATGGGAATCCCCAGCAGCCTACACCTATTGCAGCATAACTAAGGGAGGATTCAGGGTCACCTGGTCCAGCCCTAACTATATGCTTTAGCAAAAAGGAAAGTTTGAAGCCTAATCTTAAAAGTAGAGATAGTGTTTGTCTCCTGAATCCAAACTGGAAGCTGGTTCCACAGAAGAGGGGCCTGAAAACTGAAGGCTCTCCCTCCCATTCTACTTTTAAATACTCTAGGAACAACAAGTAAGCCTGCAGTGCGAGAGCGAAGTGCTCTAATGGGGTGATATGGTACTACAAGGTCATTAAAATAAGATGGGGCCTGATTATTTAAGACCTTGTATATTGTTTCCAAAAGGAGAATGTGTTGCATCCAAATGACATCACAGGGCTTTCAGGCCACCTTGCTATAAGGACCTTACCCATAAAATGAGTATTGCTGAGTCAAGCCGAGCCGAGTAGGTACTAGTGGAAAACAGGCATTAGTTATGCTGCAGTAAGCCTAGGCTGCTGGGGGCTTCCCATGCACTGTTTCTTCTTCACTCTTACCGCTCTGCATCTACTCATTAGTTATGTTTAATCTCTGGCTCTTTTCCACAATGTATTTACTGTCCTGTCTGATTGTTGATAGCACCAAGAGAAGCCACAGTCTGTGGACGAATCTCAGCCGATGGCTTTGATGATACAGTGCCAAGTAGATCTTTCATTTGGTACAGTCACATGAGATATTTAGGCTCGACCTAGATTTGGGGTAATACAGTAAAGTCCTTTTTTCTTCTGTTTCACAAATGTGAAAGCAGGTTTTTAACAGCATTCTTATTTTATCGAGGATGTCTAACACAATTTCATAACAGTATTCCAAGCAGCTAACAAATTCTTGGAGACATTAGGAGAGGTTTCAGTCCAGCTTACCTGTAACTGTGAAAACTTGTTTTCCCTCTCTGCAAACTGTCCAAAAGCAAAGTGTCTCCTCACACAAAAGCTGCCCCGAGCCACTTTCTAAATTATTTACAGCAGCACTTCACACATCAGGCTGATGTGAGATATTAGTGAGAGACAAACAGTTTAGGAAGTATTTGGGCTAATATCCCACAGTTCTGAATACTAATGGAAAAGTCTTATTAGGAAAGTCAAACCAAGAAGCATGTCAGCTCCAACATACAGCCACGTGGTGTCGAGTTTGACCCGCGTGTGAATTTCTGAATATGCATATGTGTGAAGTGAGTCTAGAAAAGGTTTTAGGCTTAGCAGAGATGGAAATAAAAGGGTTTTGTATGCTGCTAGAGTCTTAAAGAAGATTACCATATAAATTAGAGAAGCAATTCAAGGCACGAAGCACAGAAATCCCTCCTGTCACAAATTAATCAGCTGAACGACCGACCGGACGCAGACAGACCATGCTCTCCTCTCTTCTGTCTCTCAAAGACCCAGAGGAAATAACTCTCTCTCCCTCCCTGTTTGCCAGCCTCTCTCACTCCCTCTCTTATCCCTCTGCACTCGGATTCTTGTAATTGGTCTCTCTCTTTTCTCCTGTCTCTCTCCTGTCCTCTTTGCCTTTCTCCGTCTCCCTTTATTTTCTCCATCTTTTTCTATATCGCCTGCCCTCTCTGGCTCTTGCTTGCTCTCTGGTGAGCTTTTTGAATCAGGATCACAGTGGGAAGTCAAGCTGCCTGCCTTGGTAGCTACAGACTCGCATAGACACGCAAACATGCACAAAGGGCTGGTTCACAAGCACACGCATTCATTCATGTGTGCAGCTTGCTTCATGGCACAAAAAGTCACAAGCAGGCTTTTTGCTCTGTGCTCTTCAGTCTCTTTCAGTTCAGTAACTACTGTCTTTTTTTACCTTCCGTCTTTAGAACTAATAAAGGTTATATGGGGGGAATAAAGCAGATTGAAAACACCAAATATGAGCATTACCGCTGATGCATGATTGTGTGTTCAACATCTTTAGTTCTTTATTTTATTGTTGTTCTCAGTGCACCTCAGAAGTAGGTGAGGTTGTGCTCCATTCTGTTTCCAGTACGTTAAATTTGCCCACTGTGGACAAGCGGAGTTGCTTGTATATTGTTTAGCTGTATGGCATGGTGAGGAAAAGTGTGCTCTCATGCAGTATGGATGAACCATGACTGTCTGTAGAGGGGTTTATGGAAATTTATCCAATAGGCTGCTGAGATGAACAACAGACTCTGAACTGCAGCAACTTCCTCTTTGAGTAAACATTCAGTAACAACTTTCCAACAGTTTCAGGTTTTACTGAATACAACATAATGTTCATTTTGTAATGATTTTCATGAGTGTGTGAAAGAGAAGCTGCTAAATTAGAGGAGGATCTGCATTCCTGCTCTCACTCTTCACCAATGGGTGGCTGGGCGCTCTCCCTTGTGGATATGTTGGGGAGCTCAGTCATTCGGGAGGGGCTCAGAGTAGAGCAGCTCTCCACCACATCAAGAGCAGCAATTGGAGGTGGCGGAGTAACTGTTTAGGATGCCTCTCAGGTGGGGTGCTGAAAGCATGTCTTGAAGGGAGAAAGACCCAGAGCTGACCCTGGGCGCCCAGGCGAGACAGGGAATAGTTGGACTGGGTTTGCTGAAAGGGAAAGACTGCTGCCCCTGGATCCAGACAAGCAGCAGAAGATGGATGGATGGACATATTGACGGATGGAATACAAATGTTAGACTTATGAAGAATTATCAAAATAGTGTAAAGGATATATGAAGAGTCACAGGGAAGCAGGAAGAAATAACAGGCCGTGGTGGATTCAGTGGAGAATACAGAACTGTTATTTTATTAACCCCAGGCTTTACCTGTCTATGTTTTAGTCATGTTAATTCTACATGAGGTCCATTTATTGCTGCTGTGAACATGTTGGTGAAAACGACAAGTTAATCTGAGCTACAGAGGAGTGCTAACAACATGACATCGGCCCCCTCTGACTCACAGCTTGCTGTGCTTTCTTTAACTTCTTTATTCCCTTCACAGATTTGCGTTCTGTCAGTAGCTGTGGTTCCACTTGTCATTACAATACAACTTCTTTTTTTTAGTCAGTCACGGGAGAAAACACCACTGCAAGCGACAGGTCCGGACTCTTCACGCTGGTTAGAAGCAGATATGGAAGCTGTCAGAGTCGTTACTGATGGGAACGCTCCACAGTCTGGATGCAGTCCAGCAACGGTGCTCATCAAGCTTTGGCAGAGCAAAGAGGACATCAGCTTGATAGAGTGAGGGGCTCAGATGAAAAAAGGGAGGACTAAAAGAACAATGCTTGATTATTAACAGAGTTTAATAGTTAAGGATGTCTGATAGGCCAATGCATGAAAAAATATAAAAAGATGAACATAAAGCTGCACAAGAATTAAAATCAGTGGAAATAATGCAAAAAGATGTTTTTGTGCATGAGTGTGCAAAGCTTAGCACATCCACAGTTAATTATGCAAACATGCAGCAGTTTTCTTCCCTTGAGTTCTACGGTGCTCATTATCTTTTCAGTCCATTTAAAAGGATTTTTAATGCAGTTCCTCTGTTAAGAAAATATCAAGCCTCTTTCATAATTACAGGTAAATAATACGTCCATTCATTAAAACAAGATTGAATCTAATGAAGAATGGGATATTACCACAAGTCTTCTTCCTTTCCTACTTTGTTTCTGCCATATTGCAGAAGCACTCTGGTTGACCTTGACATAAACTATATAAAATGCTTCCCCACAGTGTTTCCAGTGATCAGTGACAAAGTCATTAAAGGACCCAAACTGTGTAAATATAATTACTCACTTTGAGGCTCATTAATGCACACAGCTATAGGCCAGTGTAGACCAAGTGATTAAACAGTAATCATTATGACAACAGAGTAAAACTGACACCTATGATTTTAATTTGAGGTTATAAATGTGTCACTTCTGGGCCAACAAAGCGCTGCTCTGATTACGTGCCAGTATCAGTAGCTGCAGTGTGCAACGCTGACAAACATGGTCACATCAACTCTCCTCCTATTCTAAGAACTTTAGGATATGACACCTGAAGAAAGGTGGTAAAATAATATAAAGCCAAACAGATTAAAACTATCACAATATCAGATTTTCATGATTGTTGTGCTTGAATAAAAATCACAATCTGTTGAATTCATCCGTAACTTTATTGAGTGTGTGTAGCCTTTTTGGACAAATTGAGTAGAAATGCAATCACACTGAGTCTGCATTACACTGTTGTTACCATATTACTCACACAGTGTTGCTATTTCACCTTTAAATATCATCAATACAAGGTTATCACGACACCCCTAATACTGATATAAAGTCAAAAAAGTCACTGAACTAGCCCTTGTAATTAAATCTGCTGATATCAGCACAATCTAACATATATTTCATTACCTTTTAATTCAGTGAATTTATTCAGTCAAGATCGGTATAAAAGCTGCACGTAGGCTGTATTCTTTCGAGTCAAATCCATACGATGCCTCTTTGTGCTGCCGTTGACCCCGCTTTAAGAAATCTCCTTTCTGTGTCATGTAAGGGATAAAAATGTGAGCCTGGTCACTTTCAGCTGCAAGACAGCTGGCTCAGCATGTCGCCAGTGATCTTGAGGGCTCCCTTAGCTGTAATCTACATTTTGTTTCTACTGCACAATTTCAGCAATTAGTAAAGGTGACAACTGATTTATCCTCAGTTGTTCAAAGGACTCGCCTGCCTTCTGCGGAGCCACTCAGAAGGCAGGTGGTGTACACAGTCTGTCAGAGGAGGGTGGTCTCTCTTACTACAAAGCCCCCCCTACTGTTCTCAAGGTCATACTACTAGCGTGGGCTCCCTAGAGATGTTATGTACGTAACTTGAATGCAAGCAGCTCCTGAAGGTGATTTCTTGTTGGAACTTATAGCAATTGTAGGTCTATAGTAGACAAAAAAGCTAGAAAAGCACATTAGCAGAGGTGAGCTTCCCTGTGAGACAGAACCAAACATCTTTGCTGGTTTATGTATTTCTTTGCACAGTGTTCACTTGACTTTTCTCATAAATGGGTTTAGGTGCAGTGATGCATTTCAACAGATATAGAGCATATACCATACTGCTCAGTGGGCAGGATGGTTTAACCATATGCTTGAGATTATGAAATGTTGTGTAATAGGAGTGTGTTCTTTTTTTCTTTTTGTGCGTAAGGAAACAATAACTAAAGCTAATAATTGAATGCACTGATGTAGAGTGTGTAGTTTTCCCTTAAATGGGGGAACATTCAAGTACTAGTAGCTTCAAATGTGGCTTTGAGTGCATCCCACCCCCCCAAAAATAG
Source organism: Oreochromis niloticus (assembly GCF_001858045.2). Taxonomy (NCBI): domain Eukaryota; kingdom Metazoa; phylum Chordata; class Actinopteri; order Cichliformes; family Cichlidae; genus Oreochromis; species Oreochromis niloticus. The sequence goes on along the minus strand of NC_031982.2, from coordinate 5,415,253 downwards.
TTGTTGAATAGACATTCAAAAGATAGTTTTGTTGCCTCACCAACATTGAGATTTGGTTTAAAAGGAAAAGTGACGAGCTGCCTTCTCAGACTGTTAAACGACGTCTAGAAAATATTAGATAGAATATTAAATAGAAAATGTTTTTGCAACAAAATTTAGTTGAAAAGTGAGAAGAGAATCTTCATAAACAAACTCCTTAGACGTCAAACAGATTTGAACCCACAATCTTCTTGCTGTGCTGCAGCAGTGTTAAGGTTCAGCGGTACTAGAGTAAAAAGAGGACATCAATGTCCTTACAGGTGAAATTCATTCAAATTTCAGTCTTGACAATGAAATTTCGAGGGGCGGGGTTAGTACATTTGTGTCATTAAGGAACTGCTTTCAGGGTCACATTTATTTCAGATAAATCGCAGTGTTTCATTAAGTTTACGTAACCATGGCTGGAAGGGGAAAGTTGACGTCGTAGAAACCCCCCACCTGCCTGGGGGTGTCAGGTTTATGGTGGGTGTTAATTTTCCGAGAACCATAATTACAGTCATAATCAGACGTATTTTAATATAGTTGTAGTCTGATGACTAGCCTAACCTTCATGCCTGTGGAAAGCTAGACACACAAACAGAATGGCAATCTCTGAAGTCTCAGATTCAAAGTGGTCCACAACAAGGATGTGTCAAAAAGCAAGCACTTACTGAAATACACTGGGAGACTTGAGGAATAAAAAATGAAACGAGAGCAAGATCAAGTGGGGGACAAAGGAACGTGTTGCAGAAGAGAGAAATATGACAGTGGGATGAAAGTACGCTGCAAATGAAAGATGGGAAATGGCTTCACAGACAAAGAGACATAGCCAACATATTCATTTCCCCTCCCTCCACATAACAACCTCCTGCTGCCACTCATGATGTAAGGCTGAGGCAATTAACCTCCTTCATCTGTCACACACTCATGACTGGGTGTGTGTGTGTGTGTGTGTGTGTGTGCGTGCATGTGCATGGCTTTAAGAGCTTGGATGCAAGTGTTTGTGCATGCCTGAATCCATGTGTGTAAGCAAAGCAATAACATGAGCCGGTGTACATTGAGGCAATATTATGTGTGCACGAGACTGCGTGTGTGTGTGTGTGTGTGTGTGTGTGTGTGTGTGTTTGTGTGAGAGAGTGTGTGTTTCAAATCAAAGATAAAATCCCACTGCCTTTCACCTCAGGGAGATGATGTCATACCCTGCACAAGCGAGTAGCGATGCTGGCAAACAGCTGACTTTACTCAGGATGGGGAAAAGTCATCTTTGTCTTGCAGCTGCAGCATGACATCATTCATTGCATTTTTGACATGTGCAATAACGTGTTTATTTCTTACTTATTCACTCATTTAGCATGCATTGAAAATGGAAATTCACATTGTGGGAGAGTCACAGTTTTTCATTTGAACACTGCAAGTTGCAGACATATGTTAAATCCGTCAGACCAAATTTAATACTGAAGAGCAGACCTGTCAGAGTTGTTTAGACACCACTAAGTTAAAAGAGATGAAAATAGATACTTATATGATCAAATTTTGAAATATGAAAAATGACATCAGCTTACAGGCTATAACTAATGTGTGATATATAACAATGGGGAATTACACACTGTGCTCCAACAGTTTAGCCACAGGACATTAAATGCATTATTTTTAGATTTTGCAGAATGTAGTGCTAATTCGCTATTTCCATCACTGTGTTGTTCACCGATTAGGAAATGCTACTGGGATGGACAACATCTAACACTTTAAAAGATTTTGGTAACAATTTAGGCATGTATGCATGGATTAATTGCAAATTACAAGCTCTTGCAATCCTCTTGACTTTCCAGGAAAAATGTCCTAATTCTTTGCATCATTTTTTGAATACACTTGCATGTAGGAGCTACTTTCCCCACATATCAGACACATTTGGGCCTTTTGGCACAACTCTGTCACCACACTGCCAAGTGTTGTGTGGGCCTCATCTTGCCCAGAAGTCATGAAGCATGCTTAACATGGGTTGTGGCAAGTATTGTGTGAATGCTGTGGGTGTATGTGTGGCCCAAATGTCACAATGTAACGAATATCTGTCTCATAAGGTGTGTATGAGAATGCAGAGATATAAAGACATTGATTCTTCAAAGTGATGCTGCTAGCAACAAGTGGAATTTAAAGAAAAAACATATTAAGGTATCATCAGAAATCTACATATCTACATAACCAAAACTATCCTTATATAGACTGCTTGTAGTTTTAGTGTCATTAAAAAAACAACTACTACTTAACATTACTGTCTGAGAGAGAAATAATCGGTGCATTGCGTTGTCGACTTAAATTACATCCGAGACCTTTGTGCCTAGCTGATTCTTCTTCTTTTAGCTGCTCCCTTTAGGGGTCGCCATAGCAGATCATCTGTCTTCATCACACCTGATCTCTAGCATCCTCTTCTGTCCCACCAACCTTCTGCATTACCTCCTTCACTGCACCCATTAATCCTCTCTGTAGTCTCTTTTTCTCCTGCCTGCCTGCAAGCTCCATATTCAGCATCCTTTGTCCAATATATCCAGTATTTCTCCTCTGCACATGTCCAAACCATCTTGCTATTACCTTTCTAACATTGTCTTCAAACCATTCAACCCTAGTTTTCCATCTAAAATATATACATTTCTATTCCAGTCAATCCTGGTCACTCCCAATGAAAATCTTAACATCTTCAACTTTCCCATCTCCAGTTTGGCCTTCTATCTTTTTTTTTCATGCTGCCATCTCGAAGTATACATTATAGAAGGCAGGGGCGGATCTAGAAGGGTGGCATGGGCAGGGGCGGATCTAGAAGGGTGGCATGGGGTGGCAAGTGCCACCCTAAAATGATCCCTTGCCACCCCAAGTGCCACCCCAGTTTTGCATATGACAGTGTTGTTTATTAAAATAAGATAGCATTAACAGTTTGAGCGTAGTTACAGTCAACAGTGAATATAAATGTTAAAACTGAATATATTGCATAGTGTTCCCCCCCTCCACCATTAACAAATGGTTCAGCCCATAGCAGGACCGGCTTTTTTCTTGTTTTCAGTAGCAAGCGATGCTTATGATTGTGCCAGAGCACATTTTGAACAACACCATGGGAATTTCGCTTTTTACACAGGTGGTTGGATGTTACACTCTGGAAATGGAAGAAAGGGTGAGTGTTATTAACTCTCTGTGGTCCACGGACACGCTGCACCTCCAAATCACATGACTGATGTAAGCTGACATAGCAACAAGCTGCAGCCACGCTGAGTCTCTATTTCAGCCCACATTGAAAGTTCGGACTTCAAAGTTTTTACATTTTAATTACAGGCCAGCAGTGGCAGTCCTAGCCTGTTTGCCCCCCCCCCTCCCACACACACACACACACACACACATACACACATATAAAACGTAATTAAGGATTGTACATTAACATAAAACTGTTGTCGGAACCATACTGAATTTCACCAGAGAAACATGCACACACACACACACACACACACACACACACACACACACAAAACATATTAAGGATTGTACATTAACATAAAACTGTTGTCCACACGCACATATGAAGAGAGAGAGAGTATGCATAGTATGCAAACGGCTACCAAACAGCCATCATAATTCGTCATACAATGAGAACAGGACAAATCAACAACTGACAATGACTAATTAATATTAAAATCTGGAGTTTAGTCTGTTACTGTTAGTATTTTTACCATTTCTTCTTGGAGCAACTGTAACCCACATTATTTCCTTAGGGATTAATAAAGTATTCTGATTCTGATTGTTTCAGGATGACCTGTCATTATCCAATGACACATCTGCTTACCTGTATCCTTTGCTCGTTTCTCCTCCTCTTCTTTTCTCTTTTTTCTAAACTGAGCACCTGATGGCTTTGAACTTTTCTTGTCCATCTTAGTTTTAATTTTGCACTCCAGTATGAACACCCATCCCCCAACCCGAGGATCACCACAACATAACCTAATAGACACCTTAGTTCACAGATTCACTTTGTCTAGGGTTTATTTCTGCGATTTCACACAACTCAGGATTCAAATCATGAATACATAATGGGCTTGGATTTACAACACTATGAATGAAATGTGCTCTATTTGGAAGCAGCCGGCTCTCCTCCCCTTTCGACGGGTTATGTGTGAGACTTTAAATCATCAAACTCTAAATTATACATTTTAAATTGTTATTGATCCTTTTACCCCGAGTCCTAAAGTGTATATTTATTTTCTTACTCTTCTTATATTTATTGTTTGTTTACTTGCACTGCTGTAACTGGAGCCTCGTCGCCTCGTCTCTCTATATGCTGGACTGTATGTAGCGGAGATGACAATAAAGTTTACTTTGACTGCAGCAGCGAGCAGGCGCACTGAGGGCTCTCGCACTTGCACGTAGAAATTCTAAAAATCATCGGTGCAAATTATAAGTCTGTATCACAATGTCTGGTGTTTTCGTGTTTGTTGGTTTGTTTTTATTTTGTTTTATTTTGCGAGTTGGTTATTAGATGCTGCTCCAGGCAGCCAGAGAATCCCCCGCCGCCCCGCCCTCTCCTCCCTGTGCCGCAAGCAGCAGGTGCACCTCGCAAACAGAGGGCGCCCTTACTCCCAGCAAATGGGCGATAGAAAACCGATCGGTGCCTATGCCATTCCCAATATGCGCTGGCTGCCGTCGGGGCAGCATGAGTACGAGCAATTTTTTTTTTTGCCAATGCCCGTGATGCCGCCCCCTACCACCCGTATCAAAAACCGCTACTGCAGGCAAGTAAATCCAGAGTTATGATAATATATATAAGCCACGCTTTTTTCTAAATACTGTCGTCACGTTTTTGTGTGTGTGTGTTTTAAGCGTTTTCTAAGGAAAGCGCGAAAACAGTAAAGAAAGGGGGAAAAAAGCCACCTCTTTCCTATCGGTGGAAAAATGCACCATGTCGACCAATTAAAAAAAAAAGTCAACACGTGGGATTTGGTTGTTTAGGAAGAGGGGAGAGTTTTGGGAGTGAGGGTAACGGCAGCGAGACAGAGCGAGTGAGAGAGAGAGAGAGAGTTTTTAGATGCGGGAGATTTGTGACGTTTAGTGTGGAGTGTATACTTAGTGTTGTGTTGTCTTGTGTAGTTGTTCTGTTGTGTAGTTGTTGTTTTGTCTTGTGTGTCAGTGAGGGCACTAATGAATGTCACAAAGGCACATTTGCAACGTAAACACTGTCACTAAGTAGAAAATACTGCTAGGATTTTAAGTTCTTTGTGTGATTTCAGATCAGTAATACTAATGCAGTATGTCAGTGAAAAAAACAACTAAATTCAGTTGAGCTGAAAATAATGATACCAAACAAGGCAAGGGGGAAAAATAAAATGAGGGTGAAATACAAACGTAAACTGAAAAGGAGTCAAAAATGTCTGGTTGTATTTCAGACCTGAGTGGGTTAATCCAACAAATCATGAAAAATTAGGTTTAAATTTTTGTTCATGACAGTGCAGATTTCTGACATTTTGTGTAATTTAAGCTGTAACAATGTGATTGTTTTCTAACAAAAAACAGTGTGAAACTTAAGTTAGACTTGTGTTTGAAGCAGGGTTTTAATAGTTTTGCAATTTTCATTAGTTTTTATTTTTATTTCGTTTTGACTTCAGATTTTCAATTTTATATTAGTTTTAATTAGTTTTTACCAATTGTTTGCTAGTTTAGTTTAGTTTTTATTTTTTTGAAAATCATTAGTTTCAGTTTAGTTTTGATTAGTTTCAGTTATAGTTTTAGTTGTGTTTGCAATAATTAAGTGTAACAAAATCCCAGTTTCATCATATCAGTCATTCTCTTCTGCTTATCCTTGGGTATGTTGCTATTCCAGCTACCATACCCTGCACCCTGGACCGGTCGCCTGTCTGTCGCAGGGCTAACACGCAGAGACAGACAACTCACGTTCCCACCTATGGGTTCTTTAAATAAATAAATAAAGGCAGATGAACAACCATTGATACCAGGCAACTATAAAATGTATATCTTGGCCCCAATGAGACTATTAACTCTTGCAGCACCGGGTGTTAAGGCAATTGACTCACACAGTTATGTAGATATCCCAGTCCTGTTGTCTCGGGATGCATCACGCTGCCTTGCCTGGGGTTAGCTTCTGTTTCTGGGGATGAGGGTTGGGCGTGCTCCCTTACCTTCTCAAGGTAAGCTAGGTTAGCCTTCTTGTGTGAGCTTTTCAAGTGCACTTTAAGGTTTGTGGGATTTTTTTCCCTTTAGAAATGTCCCTCATAATTTGTCTCTTTCCACTACAAGACACTTGCTTTATCCAAAACACAGTCATATTCAAAGTAATCCCAAATTGGAAGCTGGTGCTTTCTCCAGACTTTTCCTGACATGATTCTGCGCGTGGACGGAGCAGCGACACAGACGACTCGACTAACGTACTGCCACCTGCTGGCGTAATGAGACACAGCAAGAAAAAAACCTGGAAACTAAACTTCATTTTCACCCTTGACTATTATATGACACGCAAACATCAACGAAAACTAAACGCATTTTTGCTATAAATTCAGTTAATTTTAGTTAGTTTTGTGAACACTCATTACAGTTTTAGTTAGTTTTCCTTTTTTTGTTTTTATTTTTATTTCCGTTAACGAAAATGTTTTTTCACTTCTAGTTTTCGTTATTTTGTTAGTTTTCGTTAACGATAATAACCTTGGTTTGTAAATGAACCGCCCCATGTTGTGTAGCTTTCTGGATTTTATACTTATTGGGCTCCATATTTATTTATTATACAGGCTATACAGTACATAACATCAAAACTCACATGTTTTATGTAACTAAAGTGTGTAATTATGTGGGCTACAGACAATAATTAAGTTATAGACTATATTTATATGAAAAACGTGTATACTTACTGCATTTGAATCATTTTAACCATATGTAACCACCTGCATATGTGTTTGAAAAAAGGCTTTGATTTTGCCACCCCATTTGATTTCTTTGCCCCCCTCATGCCACCCTAAGAAAATTTCTCTAGATCCGCCCCTGATAGAAGGTCTCTCCTGTAAAGCTTCCCTTTCACTCTTGCTCCTTCTGTCATAAATCACTCCTGACACTCCACCTCTCTTTGGATTGGTGAATTCAGGTATTTAAACTCATCTACTGTCACCGTCTCTACCATGTTCCCTTTCCCACCCTCTTACTTGTCTCCCTCTCATTCACAAACATATATTCTGTCTCGCTTCAACTGACTTTTGTTCCTCTTCTCTCCAGTGCATACCTCCACCTCTCCAGGCTCTTTCATCTCCTCACTACAGATCAGTGTCATCTGCAAACATCATAGTCCACAAGGCTCCTTGACCTTGTACATCCTTGTACATCCCACCACCTTCACATACTTCTCTGCCACTAATAACTTCCACAGTTGCTCTCTTGGCACCATACTCATTTATACAGTATGTCTAATGAAAGATTTTGATGATGCCTTATGTGTCAGAATTATGAGAACAAATTAGTTACATTTTCTTGAAACACCGTGTCTCTGTGGCTTTCAAACCCCAAGCCACTTTACACCAAAAAATTAGTCCACCCCAAGGATCACTTCCCCTGGCACAGAGTAATATACTGCACACAGTTAGGCACTCCAGGAGGAGTGCTGTGAATTATACATCGGGGAAACCAAACAACCTGGTTAAGCAGATTGCTCAGTGCAGAAGAGCTACCTCATCAGGCCAAGACTCCACAATGGCCACTCTTTTAGTGATGAGACTATAGACATCCTGGTTAGGGAGGAACGCTGGTTTGAGTCGGGAGTCAAGGAGGCCATTTACGTGAAAATGGAACAACTGCTCTTTCTCATATCTTCATGGTATGGCTCGTGAATTTTCTCTCTCTGTAGCTGCTACGGCTCTGCTTCTTGTTCTTGAAAAATGGGTACTAGAAAACTTCTTCCTCAGGCCTCACTCTCAAATTGATAAGGAAACTGGTGTAAAACTCAACAGCCCTCTCCCATAGAGATCTCCAAACCTCCACATGTATGGCATCTGGATCAACCGCCTACCCACCCCTCATTCTTTTCACTTCCTTCTTGCTAATCCCCTGCACATCATATGTCTGTGACATCATGATTTACTGTCCTCCATCTGTCCTCCTCGCTCTAATTTTCTACACTCATGAGCACCTCCTGCTCCTTCAATCTTCTTAACACACTCTCCTCACCTGTTAGCACACTTCCACTCCTGCCCTTGATAACCCTAACCTGCTGCACATCCTTTCTAGCTCAGTCTCTCTGCCTAGCCCACTGATACAAGTCCTTTTCTGCTTCCTTATTGTCCATCCTCACATGCAACTCACTCAGCCTTTGCAGTTGCCGCCTGTTTTTGCTTCCCTCCTCCTGTACTACTATACTTTCCCTTATCCATTTAGCAGGTCATATGTTAAAAGCAGGCGCTAACTGTGAGCATTGCTTGATAAAGCTGTCTGCTCCAAAAATGGTTTATATATCGTAGATGTATTGTGCACATTTGAAATCAAGTTATAGAAAAAGAGAGAAAAAATAATGATTAATCAGGTGTTATACTTTGGAGATGATTACTCTAACTTTAGTACCTTAATAGCTTTAGAGTTTATCTTTTATTATCTCTGAACAAAACCCTAGTTAGGCTGTCCTTTGATATAACAGCGTATTTTGTTAGCTAACAAGATGAGAAGTGTTAAGAAAGCACTTTTTTAGTAGAATTAATGAGATGTAGTTTTTTTTACTGTAGCCAGTATTGCTATTGGTAAGCTAATATTCAGCAAAATCTATACGCTAAGCAAATGGCACCTTTAAAGAGTTAAACACACCAAAATTCACTGACTCACAGATGCAAAAGTCAGCTGCAATTATTATATTAAATGCCAAGGTTACTGAAGAAAACAAGAAACAGCATGCCGCCTTTGGCCTGTTGAGCAGGAGATGAAATGAAGTGGCAAGTAGTTCGTTTTGCTAACATGACACTCCCAGCTAATTGCTGTCATGGAACCAGAAGCTAATCATTTAGAAACTCCTTCTGACCACAAACTGGGACTGCACCGTCTTAAACACACGGGGTCCAAACAGCAGACAGGGTTAAGACTGATTTGTCAAGGGGGCTTAGATGGCACTCAAAGACATGTGCACACAAACGCACACGAGAACAAATTCATACAAACTCACAAAGACAGATAACAGAAGCTGTAATTACAGAGTTGCTGCTCAGCCATGAGTGAACAACACAGCTCTGAAGAGAGGACGCCTTATTCCAAACACACACTCCCACACAGATCTGAGGATAGGATGCTTTACCACTACTACGGCTATAATTACTACCATAAAAGAGAGTGCTAGATAAGTGCAGATATGACTATGGGTGGACACTCTCAAATGCTTTAACATATAATTACAGGAATACATAGATTAGAACGCAGGCAATTTGTAAGATGAAGGTCAACAAGAATTACGACGTTGTAGTACTTCAAGGTTATCACAATTTGCGTGCACGAGTGTGCAAGAAATCGGAGTGCTTAATGTCGAAATCTGGTGATTTGCCTCTTACCCTCTTTGTCCTTTTCTTGATAGGTTCAGCCTGATATGTGCACTGTATGCGTTTGTGTGTCTCTGTGGGTGAGTCACTCGAGTCAGCGAACTATATGTGTGTGTGGCAACTGGCTAGAGTGGACCTTAATTGGTAGGATAGAGGAAAGTTACTCCAGTTTCTTGGTTGGCTGGTCACTGTATGTTCAATTCAGGTGAGGATTAAGAACAGGAGAAATGTGCAGTGGAATTTTGTCTAAGTGATTTACTGCCTTTAGTACACCATTAATTACAGCAGCCCACCGCTGACTTGAAACTCTAAACTTTAAGGTTAGTTATAAGGCGTTAGCGTAGCAGACTTTACTCCTGTGGAAGTAAAAACTCTTGATAATTGGATAGTTACTCTGCACTAGTAATTGTTTAAGTGTTTCTTTATTTGATCCATGGCATTACAAAACAGTACATGTACATGTTTTGGGTAGTACAAAACATTATGGTAGCTTCCTGATGGCGTTTGAGTGACACCAGAGCAGCTTCACTACAGCGTGGCGTTCATTCTACAAGTGTCTGCTGAAGGACTAGAACGCCACCTTCATGAAATAATTCCTCATTTGATGTTTTAATAAGTGCAGTCTAACATGTCCCCCCAACATCTTCAATAATAACTAATGACCACGAAGCTCATCGGGTAAATCTAGTTACGCCTACCTATAAGGCCACAGTTTTACTCGCTCTGTGCAAGCTTTTAATATTTACCTAAAGGCAGAAGGATATTTTGGAGTGTTTTTGAGGGCACGTCTGAATACTGACAATGCAGTGGAGAATACACAGACATCTGCATAGAACAATAACGCTGGCGTCGTCTGCCATCATTAATTTCATTATCCATACCTGCTTTACTTCCTGTAACATGTCAAGCTCTGGATATGTCTGTCATGCTAGTTTTAAGAACATGTGTCTGGCTCGTCAGATTGCTGTAAAGCCAGTAGCTGTCTGTGTTGCAGTGTTTGCTGGATCAAGCTGCTCACTAAAACCTACTAAATATTTTAGTGGTTTCTGGCCTGAAGATGTTTCTGTGTCTGCCTTTCTTTTCTCTGAACTCTTCTTTGTTTTTCACCTTCTGTCTCCTTGCCATCCTCAGGTGTTTTGTGGAACTTGTCATCATGCGACGCCCTGAAGATGCCCATCATCCAGGACGCTCTGGCCGTTCTGACCAACGCTGTGATCATCCCACACTCGGGCTGGGACACCTCCCCGCACACGCAAGAGGACCGCAAACTGCACCTACACTCCTCCCAGGTCCTCCGCAATGCCACCGGCTGTCTGCGGTAGGTGTCTCTACCTATTCCTTAGAAAAAAACAGTATTCACACATTTCAAGAACCCAACATACAACTGGAGAAGTCTCTTTTTGTAGATGTTGTGCTGGTCACAGTCCTACTGTTACCGGGCACATCTAAAAAAGTCTCTGTTAGTTAAAACAGTGTTATTTTTAAATTGTGCTCTGTGTTATTTTTAACGCCCTATACACAGAGAGAACTGATAGAATTAGCTGCATTTAAGATGACTCATCGTTTGGCTTCAGAGCTGCTGTGGCTTTGCTTTTTCTCACTGGAGACGTGGTGCTAGTCTTACAGGTCAGTCTGGAAGTAGTGACACGTGCTTTTATCATTTTGTTTTGGGTCTTTTACTCCAGCATGTTGGATTAAAAGTAAACCTTTGCATATGAAGAGGAATAGAACAACATATATATATGTATGTACATATACTGAAGCTCAAATTGCCAAAAAATGTGAAAGCTGGTTCTGATAACACACAGTATGTCACTATTTGTTACCTGAACAACACCTGGCACTAGGATGCATTATGGGAAGAAGGCAAGCTGGCAGAGCAAGAGAGTGTGATGCTTTGGGTAATGTTCTTCTGGGAAACCTTGGGTCAACAACCACCAACTAAACACAATACTTTGTAAAATATCCAAGAAAATTGTTTCTGCAGAAGATGGAAACAACAAACTGGTTTTGCCACATGGGGCAAAAACACTGGGTTGAGTACAACCAGACTACGAAGGAGGATATATTAGCAGCTGGTGATGTAATTTGCGACTCAAATCTAAACAAATGATTCCACAGAGCGTCGCTGGAGCAGTTCCAGTTTCTTCTTCAGGTTCTAGGCAAATGTCAGGCTACAAAGGAAGAAGGAAAGAGTACAAAAACACCAGGTTTTTCTCTTATACTCAGCTTTTGTGCAAAATTGGATAATTTGATGTCTTTCTGCCTTAAGTAGTGACCTAAATGAAACCATGTGAGAAGTTTACACAAGACACATGTGAGACTTGATCGGTTTTGCATTTTCAGAGGTCAGAATCCAAAATAATAGTGAAGGCCTAATTCATAATCTTTGCATCAGCGAGAGGCTTTCAGCATTACTAAATCTTCATGATGAAATTTCTGTGGTTGACTCTGAGCTCATAAATCTTTCTGATGCAGACATGTAAGCAGTCTACGACACATTTGTTGATGTGCTATTCATTTGAATCCATCACAGCCTTCTACATCAAAATAAGAACAGAAAATATAGCTTGCAGTATTATGACAAGTCCACCTAAAACAGTCTATACGTACCTTATTGGTTGAATCTACCCTGCATCTGTCCGTATCCCTGCACACTGGCAGCACGTTATACAACAGAACAAATAAGTTTGCTTTAATAATGCAGCAGCTCACATCATTCATTGAATTTTTTGACAGTTGGACTGAGGGCTATTTCGACACATTTCCTCTGGAGGATGGGGCACAGGGTGCAGCGGGAGCTGAGTGGGAACGCTGCCATTACTGTATTTGCATGTCTTGCTTCCTGTCGACGCGTGCGTCTGTCTGTCCCTCTGCCTAACTCGGTGTGTGGGCCATTAATCTCAGCCGCGATGTATCTCCTCACCCGCCCCCAGTGAAAATAAGCTACACATACTGGCTACTTACGGAGGCTTCCGTAGCTGCTGGTGTGTGTGTGTGTGTGTGTGTGTGGGTGTGTGTGTGTGTGTGTGTGTGTGGGTGTGTGTGTGTGTGGGTGTGTGTGTGTGTGTGTGTGTGAGAAGGCACACATCTGATACAGCGGTGCGTGTGTGTGTTTTTTGATTCTGGTTGGCGTGAGTGTGTTGCAGGAGATAGCTTTGTGTGGATCAGCTCCCTAAACTCGAAGGGCTAATTCATCTTTCTCACGCCTCGTTAGGGAATGCTGGGAGTCTGATTAAAGATTGAATATTTCATGGCGGGTTTGGTATATCGCCGGCCACCTGCTCTCTCTCTCTCTCTCTCTTCCATCTCCCATTATCCGCCTCGCATTCTCATTTTCTCTCTCTCCCTCTTTTAGTTACTTTCTCCTCCCTCGCTCCATTTCCATCTCGTCCTATTACTCCGTTTCTCCTCTCTCGATCATATTATCCCTCCTTTATGCCTTTCTTCTTCTGTCTCACGCTGTCTCAGCCACACTGTCTCTCACTTTCACACAGGCACATTTTCTCCCTCTGCTAACTCGCCGCTTCACGCCATATGCTGTCGAGCCAGCTAACGGGAAGAGCTAAAACTTGTGCTGTCAGACTGCTGAATGTGAATTATGTGCATTGAATACGGCAACTAATGAAGAGACAGTTAACCCATTTATTCACTGTACTTGCAGACATGCCTCCGCCACGCTTCTGGGACAAATTACGTCACTATCTGGTATCAATATGGGTGAATGAAGGCAAGAATGTGATTCTTTTAAATGCTTCTCATCAGGGGGACATTTGAACCTTTCTCACTGAAACTAAAGAAATGCAGCACCAACTCTTGCAGTCTTATATAATAAGGCAACAGGCTTTTAACTGATCTACCAGCAGTCCATATAACGAATGATCTGTGTGGGTGAGAGAATACATTGAAGGCCTGTAATAATCACTGACTTGATGTAGCCTTTTTGCAGAATCCTTCTTTAGAATGATTTTTGTGTGGACTTTCTTTTGCTTTGTTGCTTTGTTACAAAAAACATTTGCCTTTAAAATCTGAAAGCAACAACCTAAATTGTCCATTATGTTGTCCCCAAATGAGCAAAATGAGAACTACTGATGGATTATAATGCAGTTTTGGACATTAAATTGCTCCATGTACTTGTAGATACATCCTGCCAGCTGTCAAAGAGAGAACTAACAAGGGCAAAGCTAAATACATATATCGAATGAGATTTTGTTTTTTATCCGCTGTAAACCTGCATTTGATTAGAGAATTAAAGATTAAAGAAAGACAAAGAAATAGGCTCTTTAAAGAGCGACATTTTCGTCGATGGACATTTTCCCTCAGCTGTAGCGGCACGCTGTGGGTTAATCAATTGTTCTCGGTTTTAAAACCTGCTCTATAGACATGTAACCTTTGTCCTGCATTGTGATTCTCTCCTTATTTAGATTCTTCACACCGAAAGATCATAATGAGAGATAATCTGTAGCTCTGGTTTGCAAGGGAACGCTTCAGAGGGATTAATTATCTGTAATTGAGTGTGGTTAATTAAACTGAATCGATTAACAGGTAGTAGCCAAAATGTGGGAAATGTCTGCAAGAAAGAAGTATATAAAGAGGTTTACAAATATTCTTAAGTGTTCTTTACTTTGGTGTTTATCGGCGTGTGCCCTATGTGGCTCACAGCGCTTTTAGTCAGTGTGTCTGTGTTTGGGCTCAAGACAAAAAAAAAGGGAAAGATTCAGACTAGCACACAGATTGTCAACAACCTGAAATATTTAAGCAATTATTTGACAGTATAATGAAAATATAATGCTCTCATAACTTAATAAAACTGAGAGACACTCAGCTGAGGTCACAATTAAACAGCCAGCTGCATTACTTAAATATGTCACTTCAACGCTACATGTCTGGAGGTTTTTTTGCATTACATTTAAGGTCAGGCCTCTCTCTCAAACTCTCACTAATACATTCAGAACTGCACGACCTCAACAGACTTGGGTATTAAAACAACCATGACTGGCTATTAAAAAAACATCCAGACTGATTCCATGTAGCTTTGAAAACTGGTAGCTTTTATAAACACAGCCTTGTGTATTAGGAGTGAATAATGGAGCAGTAACACTAGTTCTTGCCTTGCATGGTATCTCCTCTTGTTAAAGCTGCACTGTCCAAATCAAACATTTCATAAGACTAATAATGTGTTAGCAAACAGTTCCCCATTCAAACACTTAACAGGAGCCCTGAATTTATTCTGCTAAAACACATTTTTATCTCCTCTGGTAAATATCTTTTGGTTAGCTAGCTGCTAACAGTTTTTAGCAGGTGCATTAGCATGCAGTGACGAGTAGCTTGGGATCAGACATCTAACCATTTGCCAGTACAGGACCTCATTCAGTTTATACACCGTTTGGAAACTCTAACAGTTAGAGCTTTTGCTGTTCTACCATTTGCTTGTGATTTTTATCAGTTGAGTTTTGTTTTTGTCGTTGTAAGTCCAGTGACACTCCATTAAGGTCTTTTTTTTCTTCCCGTAAACCCTCAATAAAATATTTTCTCTTACTGAATGCACCTTTGTTTTTACTGGTTAGGCTTTTTGAGGCTGGTTATGGTACAGAAATACTTCAGCCACACCTCCAACAGTACAAGTGTTTCTCTGTAGATGTTTCCATTTGTTCATGTTTTTGTAGAGGACTGTTTGTCAGTCTAAGTCCGTTGTTCCCACTTCTTTAACCTCTTTTTTTTTTTTTTGTCCCTCTGAAATCCCGAGTGGCTCTTTACTAAATGCACCTCTGTGCTTCTTAGCAAGTCTCTAACATTGGATATGTGCTGTTTACTGCTGGGCTGGAGAGGGTAGAGTAGCATAGAGTTGTTTTGTGAGCAGCCTGCAGGGTCTGAAAATGAGCTTTACAAAAGCCATGAGGCTGAGCCAAACAGCAAAATTGTGCCCTAAAACCCAAAATGGTCTGCAGAGCCTGTGGTCAGATAACAATCCTATGCTTCCTCACTATGAGTGACCCCTGTCTCATTACACATGGTCATTTAATTCCATTGTAGTTAAATATATAATTCATGGAAGTGCTGCAGCTGTAAGATTGAGGTATTTTTGAGGGTGGATATATGCAGTTATGTGTTCTTGCTGGATAATATCTAATTTCCACACTATATATGCTTGTTTTCTTCTGCAAATGTGATTTTAAATATCAAGGGTTTTATGTTCTACTTTTTTCTCTCTTATTCATTTTACTGTTGAGAGGAGTTGATAAATGTTAGGCTGCTAATCCTCCCACTGCAGGCGAAACACCTTTTCCATTACATCGATTTCCAGCAACGTTTATTTTTAGGGGGTGTATGTCTATATCGGCCAAAATTCTTAATGTACACATGTGTTTACACACAGTATGTTAGAGTTATATTTACGTCCCAAAGGTAGGGCAGGAGATATTGTGACTGACTTTCCAACAATCACAACTTACTGTGTTCAGCTGTGGTGCTACTCTGATACATGTGCTGCAGAAAACAACAGAGTTGTAACTTGTAAGGTAAAAATCCAACAATAACATGAGAGAAAACCCCAACAATCAGACAACCCCCTATGAACAAGCACTTGATGACAGTGGGAACAAAAAACTGCCTTTTAACAGGAATAAATCCAGGCAGAACCAGGCTCAGGGAGGGAGACGGGGCAAAAGAGTCAATGTGAAAAAGAGCCAGAGCTTAATGATAACTAATGAATAAATGCACAGTGATGTTTAAACATACTGAGATTGACAAGAGGTCAGTGCAAAAGAAATGCTCAGTGCATCGTTGGAGAGCCCCCAGCATCAGTTTTAATTTCTCTGAACTGACTTGATAGCTACTTTTAAGCTAAATGTTATTTTTGTGGACAGAAAAAAGTCAGGACACAACAAGATACGCAGAGCACTTGAATTTCTAACGAAAGGGTGGTCTATGATTGTGTGTTAAACAGTCTAAAACTTAGAGATGAGTTTAAATTGCAATACTGGTAATAGTTGGTTATATTTATGCCTGATTATAATCGTCTTAATTCCATATTTTAGGAGGCCCATTGGCTGATTAGTTGTTTTTGTCTACTTTGAAAGCATTTATTTTAAAACGGTAGTAAAAAAAGCATATGTGAAGCCATTAATAGTGCACTATTTTTGAGTTTTGTATCTGCACATTAACCACACATTGTAATAACCTTCACTATCATAAATAGCCAATTCAGAGGCAATGGAGTATTCAGACGTTAACAGAGTTTACATAACTTAATTAAATGCATAATTGCCATTCATATTTCTGCATTTGGTGTTTATTTGTGTGACAAAATGAATTAGAGGTGTCGTATTGCAGCTGAACAGCACCACGCCTTTTTAAATTAATTTGTTATTCTCTGAGAAAAATCAAATGCAGAGCTTTGTCTTGGTGCCATTTCTCACTGACACTGAGGGCACAAGAATTTCCTAGCTATCTCTAATAGCCTGACATTTAAAGGACATTACACCCAGCCTCTCTCCTCTCTGTCACACAGACAAGCATTTCCATACGTTTCAACAAGCACATGTGCTCACACTCAGAAAACCTGTGGGGAAACAAAACCTAATGGGCAATTCGGTGTGTGGAATCTTCTAAAAGCCGTTCTGTTCCTGTGTTTTACAGGAACGTGAGCTCTGCAGGTGAGGAAGCCCGTAGGAGGATGAGGGAGTGCGAGGGTCTGACTGACGCTCTGCTCTATGTCATCCAGACCGCTCTGGGGAGCAGCGAGATTGACAGCAAGGTAATGCACATACACACAAATGCACACAAATATCTGCAAGGCATACAAACTCACATAGCCTCTAGCTCATTCACACACACACACATATACACACACCTGCACACAGTGAAAGAGAATGATGTGGAAGGGCCATGCAAATGTGTTTGTTTGTGTCCTCTTGTTTTGTACACATATCATCAAGAACTCAAATGCACGTGGTGCTTTTGCTTTCCAAACATGTGTACTATTTATGATTTGCATAAATCTGCATGTGGAAAATGCAAATGTGTTTAATCTTTTCCCTCACGGACTGTATGCGATCACTGTATAATCACTCTCAATCACGTTCAAAGCTTGCAGGCCACAAATACACTGCAAAAAATGATGCACAGGTTAAAGTTTTTTGTTGCTACGTTCACAGCACACAAGCTGTTTCCAAAAAGCTGACACAAGAATTAATGATTTCCAAACCAGTTAAACCCTGTATTCATTCATTTGTTTAAATACTCCAAAAAACATCTACCAGTACAAAGATCTGACCTCAGTTGTTGTTAAAATTGGTGCCTACCCAAATCCAGGATAATACTGATAAAACATAACTCACTGTCCAAAGAAGTTTGAACTATTTTTAAACATTTAACTCAATATAGTTGTGAAAAAACATTTTTTAAATGTAATGCCGACAACAGGATTCAGGAAACTGTGAGCCAGGACTGGAAAAGCTGAAGTTTAAAAGTTTTTAAAAAATGTTTGTGTTTTTTTTTTTCAGTGTCAAGCGTAGTGAGAGGAAGACTGTTATGTCAGTCTGCAGTAATTCATATCTGTCAGTGTGGCTCTGTTCTGTTTTTGGACAGCAACAGCAAAATGCAACACAGAACACAGCGAGCATCAATGACAACAGATATTAAGTCACATACAGCATGAAATAAGGAGCAGGGGTAGAGGTGGGTTGCACAGCGGCTTGCAGATGTTCCGTAACTGTGATCAATTGAAGATGCTTAAATAATGCACCCTACATGGATTTTGCCGATTGGATGTATAGAAAGCTAAGTAATGAGGTAATGTCATTTGGCGTCTAGATGAGATGATCTGCCAGGATCATGGCTGAGGTCAGTTGAGCTATGACTGTGCTCAATGTGTGGACTAATTATATGTATTGGCAAGAGATGAATCACTTCATTGGATATAGAAGGAACAAAAAGAAGATGGGAAGACGTTCAGCAATAAGTGTGAATGTGTTGGGAAATGATTTGACAATTGAAAACAATACTGCACTCTCTACGCGCTGTTGTTGAGTTAATGTGAAGGCCATGTGAAAGTTGTAGTGACTGACTCTGAACTGAAAGTTGGCGACTATGTGCCTCAGCATCCACTAGGTTACTTCCACTTTAATATAATACCATTAACAATAGGCTGTGGAATATTTAGTAGGTAGGAAATTTCACGACTGGACATGTTGCACTAGTGGCATCCTATCAAATTCACATTCAAATTTTATTTGTCACACACGCAACCATTAGAGTTGGATGTCTCGAGACTGGTCTTGGTCTTTTACGTGGTCTTGGTCTTGTCTTGGTCTTGTCTTGGTCTTGGATCCCTCGGTCTTGTGGGACAGTAGAAACGGGTGAGGAGGGCTGTGCGAGTGCATCGCAAAAACACATAAATATGCCTGACACCCGTAAACGAAGCAGAATCTGGCTGCAGTTTAAAGACTTTTTTGTCTTGGTCTCGGTCTTGGTCTCGTCTCGACTTTGTCTTGGTCTTGACTCAGTCTGTCTTGGTCTTGTCTTGGTCTCGATACCCTCTGGTCTTGGTATTGTCTTGGTCTTGGTTTAGGCGGTCTTGACTACAAGTCTAGCAACCATATGCAGTACGACATGTGGTGAAATGCTTATTGCCGTGCAATGCCTGACCATTAAATGACAGTAAGAATTCTCAGCAAGATTTACAGATTTACAGATTACCACAAAATTTACAGATTTTAACTTAGAAATTTACAGTAAAATGTGCAAATAACAATTTATGAAAGAAATTATAAGAAGTGTGCAAATAAACAGAGTGCGTGCGGTGATGTGTGTTAGAGAGTCCAGTCCTACACCTGGTTCAGGACTTGAATAGCCTGGGGGAAGAAGCTCCTCCCCATTCTCTGTGTTTTGGCCTTAAGGGAGTGGAAGCGCTTCCTAGACCTCAACAGTGAGAAGAATCCATTGTTGGGATGGGAGAGGTCCATCATGATCTTCCTGGCTTTGGTCTTGCATTGCTTGGTGTAGATGGACAGCAGGTCAGGAAGCTCTGATCAAATGATATGTTCGGCCGAGCGAACTGCTCTTTGCA
Source organism: Oreochromis niloticus (assembly GCF_001858045.2). Lineage (NCBI taxonomy): Eukaryota > Metazoa > Chordata > Actinopteri > Cichliformes > Cichlidae > Oreochromis > Oreochromis niloticus. The sequence goes on along the minus strand of NC_031982.2, from coordinate 5,395,630 downwards.
GATCTCGTCTGTCCTGCTTGGTGCTGTTCCCAAGCCAGGTGCAGATGTTTCCCGTCAGGACGCTCTCGATGGTGCAGGAGTAAAAGTTCTTAAGCACCTTCAGTGGCTGATGGAAGTCCCTGAGTCTTCTGAGGAAGAAGAGACGCTGGCGGGCTTTCTTAACCAGGGTGTTAATGTGACAGGACCATGACAGGTCCTGAGTGATATGGACACTCAGGACCTGTCACATTCCAGCGTACCACACTGGAATTCATTGAGCTCCTGAGAGCGACCCAGTCTTTCACAAATGTTTGTAGAAGAAGTCTTCATGCTTCGGTGCTGATTTTATACATTTGTGGCCATGAAAGTAATTGGAATGCCTGAATTCACCAGAATTTAATGGATAGGTGAATATTTTTGACAATTTAGTGTAATTTGGGGATTTCACCATCAGCAATAGAGAGCGATCTCAAGCCTTTTTGATTCAAAAACAAACTTTAATTTTGTTTCTTTGTTTTCTAGTCATTTTTTAGAGTGTACCATGTATTACTCAATCCAGATGGTCAGTGACACAGAAACATCTCTAGCGAGAGTTTTTTATGTGAGCACATTTGCATCCATGTGTATATGTTTCTGTGCCACAGATACATGTGTGTTTGATGGTGTTTTAGTGTTTTTAGCTGTGTGGGTGTTTGTGTGTGAGTTTGTGCGTCAAGTGGAGGCCCTTCACAAGTAGATGTGAAGTTTTTAATCCGCAGAAATCCTTCACAAGATCAAAGACTGTGACTGCTGACTGCATAGACACTCACAACAATAGGATTAGTGTGTGTGTGTGTGTGTGTCTCTCTCCATTATGTGCGCTGCATGTGTGTCTATCTGAGTTTATTTGTTGTGTATACAGTCCGGTCCAGAGTTTGGCTGGGGATGTTTTAGTGGTGGCCATCTTTCTGTCCTTCACCTCTGTGTCTTTCTCTTTTGCTGTCTCTCTTTCATTACCTCCCTCCATCAGACTGTAGAGAACTGTGTGTGCATCCTGAGGAACTTGTCGTACCGTCTGGCTGCGGAGACCTCTCACAGCCAGCAGGGGGGATCGGAAGAGTTGGACGGCTTGTTATGTGATACTGGAGGGAAGGACGCAGAGAGTTCGGGATGTTGGGGCAAGAAGAAGAAGAAAAAGAAGGGACATGACCAGGTGAGAACAGAAGAATGGCGAAACTGGTCAGCATTCATTGTCATATAACAGTCTCGTAGATTATGACTGTGGTGACAAATACATGGTGGCTGTTTTCTCTGAACAGTATTCTGATATACCTGAATGACCTGAAAAACCTGGGGATAATGCTAACATACACAGGTATCACACTGAGCAGCAACCACGAGAGCTAAAAACCATTTAGCTCTCATGACCATTTAAGGCTGGCTCCAAAAGCTGGTTTATAACAAAAAGCCATTTTCCCAAGGTGCATCGTAACCTCATTATTAAACCCTCAAGCTTTGAAGTATGTAGTGCACCCATGTGAGAATATTTCTGTGTCCTGCCTCTTGCATGCTTCAATCAGCCATCCGCACCCTTAGCTCTTCCAAACTGCAAGAAGATGACTGATGCAAATGATGCAAATTTTGTCTAGAGAAACTGGAGATTTACATGTGCTTTTAAAAACTTCCATGTGTGTTTAAGAAGGAAGTAGCTGCAGTAATCAAAGGTGACAGTTACCTGTTGACTTCTGCTAAAAAGTTTCTGCTGCTGCTCATCTGATCTGTGAAATCAACATGGTGAAGTCTGCACAGTGGCTAGTATGATTAATACACAAGTATTTTACAGCTATTAAAACCCTTTTTTGAGGGATCCCTTTGACTTCTTCTTTGCAAAACTAGATAAATAGGCAGAAAGTTTTTGCATTCCACCATTTTTGTCTAAATGTGGTCCCTTCAACCTCCAACAAACAGCCAGATTTACTAACGCATTCCACTAGCGCAAACTGGGTTTTGTAAAAAAATAAATAAAAGTACTGTTGGCATTTACAACGAGAGCACGGGGAGAAGAGTGCACAGTTTATTTCTGTGAGTTTCTTTCTTGGGGGGGAGAATATTTACATGATGACTTATTTACGTTTGGAAACTGTAATTTATATATATATATATATATATGTAATATTAGCACATTCATCTATAGTTGAGATATATATATATATATATATATATCTCAACTATAGTTGAATATGCTAATGTGCTTTTTTTAATTGAAAAAGTAGCATAAGTCTTTTCACAAACCAAGCACTGGAGTCACTTGAACCGATGCCCCCGTTCAAACATCCAGATTCAAATGGTGAAGCGCATTAGTTCACATGCAAACAGGTTTCTCATTACAAACTACCTGATTTATTATCTCAGTTAAGTGGAAGTGTTGGAACGTAACTGTAAAATCCAAGTCAAGCATGCAAATTACTGCCTCATTGCAGAGGAGAGGACTTTGAGTCCCCGTCACGTGAACTCTAGGAAGCATCAACAAACGGAGCATGGCAGCCACCATGCAGAGGTGACAGATGGCTAGATTGTTACATTAGCTTAAGTTGCTGTTATCTTTAGTGTCAGAAGTTATGATTTTCTATGTTGTGCTTCTGTAGTGTTAATTTCACCGATAAAAAGCTACGATGATTCCAAATTCATTCGCCTGCAGCGTAGAGTGCAGTTTGATTTGACGATGCTAATGCTAGGTTAGTAGGAGCAACAGTTTGGGGGCAACATTTGGATTTTCTAAATAGAGAGTCTGTTTAAGTGATCAGAACACACAGAAAAAGAGAAAAGAGAAAATGTGACAAAAAGGACTTTAAAGTTGAACTGGTGAAACAAAAACAACAAATTATTTGTGAATGGTTTAAATCTAATCATTGATGATGGGACTATAACACAATCAGATTTGTATCTGTGAGCTTTGTGTTGTCCTGGTGTTTTTTAATTAGCACTTTGATTATTGGTTTATCTTACAGTCTTGGTTTCCTCCTGCTACTTTATCGCTTTCTCTGCCTGTTGTTCTTCCCCCATTCATTCCACACAGATATCACATATAGAATTTTAATGGCCTCATAAAAGCCTTCCTTTATGAGGATTTCTTTCATGGTTTGTTTAATGCTTGGACTGTACCAGTGGGTATTCTGTGACAGGGGTCCATGCCACACTAATTAAACCTAAGTAACAATGTGTCGGCACAGATAGGAGAGCGGTTAGCAAAACAGTATCCTGGGCCTATCGCAGAAGAGACTAAATTTTAAGAGTTACATTTCCTGGTGCAATAAAGTTCATAAATATTGTATTATTCACCACCAACATACATTTATAACAGCTTCTCTCAGTTAAAATATTGCTATTGATATTCTAAGACAAACAGGTATCAGTGTCAAGTAGGGAATCATGCTAACTAGCAGCATCAGGACGTTATGTCTTTACTACCCGTTTCCAGATTTAAAGATGCTGGTTTGTCTCTGAGTTTCCAGGCTCTGTCCATCTGTTTCAATCTGAGTTTCATCCTCTGTTTAGTTAAAATGTGAGAGCTCTTCTAGTTGGCAGAAACCAAACAGCTGCCTTGGAGAAGGCTCTAACCTCTTGTCATGCTAATAAGCAATCAGCATCACATTCTGGTTGAGTGGAAGATGTCTTTTACCACTTCTAGTGAAGCTGCAGGGATTGAAATTCTGGCACTTCCGGTGGGTGAATTGCTCATTAGCCCTGCGTGCTCCTATTTTTTCTCTCTGTCATTTCTAGGAAAGGCAGAAAGAGAGAGAGGAGATTTTTATAAATGGTAGCAATGAGCCATGGCCTTTAACTTCAATTTGTTGAGCTAACCATATGCAAACTCGCATGCAAACCAGGCAGAACCAGGGAGATGAAGGATTTTAAATGTAACCCCGAGATCAGATCGTAAAGAGACAAATCATAACCTCTCCAAACAATAATATATCAGCCCTCTCTCTCTCCCCTCAATGTGTGTTTCTCCACTCCAGTGCAGCTGTGGATGATTACCATGAAGGAGCGATTGGGGAGCTTGTTGGAGAGGGAAAAAACTCTATCAACTGTGGGGTAATTAGAGAAGAGGAGAGGAGAAGAGACAGGAATAAGGAGATGCTAGAAATGACAAAAGGAAGCGATGGAAGACGGGGAAAGAGAAATGACCAAATTGTCAGTGCTGTGTTAGCATTATAACACAGACTATATGCAAGGAGAATGGGAGAATTGTATTTTTTGTTATGAAAAACAAAAATATTAAGCAATTACCAGCATAACTGTAACTATACTCTATGATTCGTGTAGCTTCTGTTGTTTGTCTGGCTCTGAACTCTAGCTAGCTTTAGCTTAAGCCGCTTAAATTTGTTAGCTTCTTTAAAATATCCATGTTTAGCTAGGTGATGTTGATTCAAATGTCTGATTAGGTTTGCTGCAATGAACCTTTCTGTAGTGGTCGCTCAGTTTACTTTGGCTAACATTGTGTCTTCACTTGTACTGAAGAGCTTCCGTGCTAACTATAAGTTAGCATGTGAATGACAATGGGATGTGTATTTCTTGCGCATGCCTGAGATAGACTGAAACAGCTGGTATTCAGGCATTCATGAGCCCAAGCTACAGCTGCATTTATAACATGGGATACTCGATTACTTATGGGCAGGACAGCGGTGTGGTGTTTATTCCTTGTTTAGTTTCAGCGTTTCAGTCAGTGGAACGTGAAAAACATTTTCTATAGTATTTATATCAGTGCCTCAGTATCTAACGTCAGTCAATCAGTGATCTGCAATTGTGCATTATTTAGTAGTTTTAAAATGAAATGCCCAGTAATTTAATAACATGCCACATGTAAACTGTATATGTGATTCTATAATCCCAAATCGATTTCATAAAAGCCGGTCCCAATCTGCATTTAAAATGTAGTGCTTCAAAAACTAATGGTGCTGCGTATGAAAATATGGAAGCAGCTACTCATTCGTTAATTATGTTGCAGCGTTACTGTGAGCTCTCCTGCATCTCAAAGATTTTTCACATTTATTATTGATATACAGTATCTGTGTGTTTTTTAAAAAAAAACATCGTCCAAGCAGGAGTAGATGTGAGATTTCAGTCACCGATGAGAGGGGGGAAAAAATTGCCAGTGGTCATAAGTTGCTCGTGACAGTGAATCTCGTCCTTCTCCTCTCCCATTATTGCCTGAGGGGACCGTGCTGGCACTCCACCGCTGTCAAACCTCACCTCACACAGAATTCTGAATGCTTTTCTTTTCTGAATTATGTGTCATCTTCCGCAGTGGGACGGCGTCGGCCCATTTCCAGACTTGGCGGAGCCCCCGAAAGGCATCCAGATGTTATGGCACCCCACCATCGTTAAGCCCTACCTCACACTGCTGTCTGAGTGCTCCAACCCAGACACCCTGGAGGGAGCAGCTGGGGCTCTGCAGAATCTAGCTGCTGGCAGCTGGAAGGTAAGAATGCAGTGCAGTGGCTGAATCATTCAGATACTAAATGGCATCTGCAAGATGCTCTCCAAATTCCAGTAGGTGCCAAAAACATTCTGAAATTAATAATATAAAAAGCTTAACCACTTCAGATATTCTTTTGATTTTGTGATGAAGGATGATGTCATCATTTAACTAGCCCTTTAAAATTTCTCTTACCTGAGAGCAACAAGTAGTTTCAGTACATAGTGTCTGAAATCAGCAGCTGGTAAAAATAAATGCATTTTTTAATAAAGAAAATTGCCTTTTAAAGCACTAATCCAAAGATAAAAGCATTTGTAATGTATAATTTGCTGTTAATTACACAGTTGATGGTGCAGCACCTGTTGCCTCACTAATCCTGGATTTGAATATGCTGTCCCCATGCTTGTGCGCCTTCTATCCGAGTAATCAGTACTGAGGACCTTGTCCAGGATTTAAGAAAATTTTCTATATGTGCCAATCTGACCGATATTTTGGTCCTATAACTGTGCAATGAAAGCTTTCCAGAGGATGACTTCTAATGATCTGGTGATCCTCCTCTGGTGTTTCTTCTAAAAACCTTGTGTTGTATAACATGCCTTGATGGCAAAGAGTTAGACCCGTCATCTCCTTCACAGACACATCCCCAGTTTACGCTTGCGTCTGTGTCTTGATCATGTGCTTTCACATTTTGTTACTGCCCACATCACGTCTGCTAGCGTGTCAAAGGGCACAGTTATACCATCAGCTGCTTAGAGAGGACGACGAAAGAAAACAGGATGTAGCCTCTTGACATCAACAGAACGAAGTCGTTTACACCTTGCGAAAGGGAACACTGTGACTTCCACTTTTGACGTATTTACCTGTTTTCTCTTTGTGCGGTAAGAATGAGGGCAAAGCAGCAACCTCAACGACATAGAAGCCTCAAAAAAATGCAGTTCCTGCAATGGACATCTAAGAGTTTCAAAAGCAAGTCATTGAAAGGTGCAGCCTTAATTCATGGGTAATTTTATATAACTTATCAGGTTGTTTATCAGTTTGTTTCTTAGCACTAATTAGCTGTATGTGTGTCTGTGCAGAACATGTGTACAGTTTATGGATACAGCAAGCAACCAAGCTTGTTAGCATTAGCAGATAGCTTGGCACTTTTATGCAAATATGGCAATTTGTGGTTCCGAAAAATTAAAATGGATTTGGCCAAAATGATAACAGTAATACAAATAAATGTCTTCTGACATCTCTGTCCACCTCTCCCTGTCCTGCCCAGTGGTCCGTCTATATCCGAGCTGCGGTGCGCAAAGAGAAAGGACTCCCTATCCTGGTGGAGTTACTGAGGATAGACAATGATAGGGTGGTTTGTGCTGTGGCTACAGCCCTGAGAAACATGGCTCTGGACATCAGGAACAAGGAGCTAATTGGTGAGTAGCCACACTCGCCCCCACCTGTCCATACAAAGAAATCTACACAGTCTGAAAAAGATGAGGGGGTAAACAAGCCTTTGACAGCAAAAACACACTCTGACAGTGGAGAAGAATAACATCTTTATGGTCTTTTTCTGGATATTAGGGAGTAATTAAAAAATAAATTTCTCTGAACACTAGTTATCTTCACGCACTGAGAGAATTACTCCCCTGCTTCAGTGCATCCTTATGATATTGGTTTCTGCAGACATGTTTAAATGTCATGTTTAGCATCTATAAAAAGTTGGTAAAATATTACGTAGTGCATCACCGGTCTTTAAATTTGTTTCTACTTTGTAAGCAGAAGGTAGTGTTTCTTGGACTGATCGTTTACTGCTACGTTTTCCCTTTGAGACTGAGTGATGTCTGTAATAACTCTGCTTTTCTACTGGTCCCCATAGCAACCACCACATGTTTCCTTCCACTTATTCTGTCTGATGCTGAGCGCCTGATGGTCGATGTGATGTTTCTCTGTGTGAATGCAAGCGTCCGTGTGCAGGCTGTAATGTTAGCTTTTCTGCCGTGCTGCCACGGGGCACGCAGGTATATTCTGATAGGACACATTGCTTACCCCTCAGCCGTGTTGTGTGATGTGCTTCTAATGCAGTTTATCATGTAAACACGTGTAGCTGAGGCCTCAGAGCTGTCAGCAGCAGATATTAATAGCATCTGCAGTGAGAGGTTTGCTTTGAGCCAACTAATGCAGACGTTCACTTCCCAGTGTGTTTATATCTTTATAATTATAGCCGTATCAATCATGATCATTTAAAAAAAATCACTTTAGAAACACAGAATGTTAAAACCGTTCCAGTGCCGGTACAGTCACACAGTTCATGACAGCTTATCACTTTACTGCAGCATCAGCTTATCCACACACTTTACAGCTGAGCGCGGTGAGTACAATAACTAGCACTAACAATATTCACTCTTCTGCGTCTGCAGGTGCTCCTCTCACCCGCAATGAGAGAATCACTTCCCACAATAAACGAGCTAAGTTAGTGAGTCACTGACACAGGCGTAGATACAGTGTTGAATCACTGGGGACCAGTGAACTGTTGGGGGCTTAATTTGTTTTCTGTGCCCTGTGTATTGACTCACAGGTGTTCTTTTCTTTGTCTAGTTTTACTTTAAAGTTTGTAGCTGGCCTTGTTGAATTGCTGCGATCTGTTTTTAGATGTTCAGCGATATTTCTACTCTAGTATTTTCTTGTTTCTTCTTCTCTTTTCACTGTTTGGATTATTGAGGATTGCCACTCCAAAACGAATTAAAGGAATTAATTAAAATAAATAAAGTATAAAATAAATACACAGGGAATGTCTTTAGTTCTAGTCTTTTTCTACCTGGTCAAATTGGAGAACAGAAAAGCATCTGTAGTCTGTGTTCTGAGGAGTTTCTGTCCAGCTGTGATATTTAGTTGCGATACCTGCAGTACCTCCAGGTGCAGCCTTATTTCCCAAGGTGTCGCCACAGCTGATGGAGGCATAAAATAAAAAAACAGTTAAATATAATTAAAATGATTCTGTGACAATAGGAAACTCCTTTTTACAGTCTAGCCTTTTTCATATTTTCTCTGTTGATCTCAGTGTTTTTTCTTAACAATAATTTGAGCAGTGAAAATGACTGATGAATCTTTCCAGTACTGCAATTTCCTGGCAGTAGCTAAATCAGTATGTTTATGTGGTTCTTACCCACCCTTAACTTCATTAATTGCTTACACCAGTTTATTTGTCGATTGCTTCGATTATCTGGAGATAATTGATTTATTGATCTGTAAAATAGGAAAAGTTAGACAAAGCTGACCTGAGCCATTGTATTGCTTTCACTTAATTATCACTTAAAACTAAATGTGTATTTTAAAATAGTAGTAGTGCTTTGTGCTCACAGTTATCCATGTCTTCCAACCTATCATGCTTCAGACCATTTCTCTGCAGCAGTCAGAAGTAGCTAGTATCACTGCAGTCACCTAGAGCAGCACTGCATCATCACTTGTTTTGCTGTATTGAAGAAATTGATCTGGATGTGGATAAAAATGTAAAGAGTTCTTCCTTTGCTCATGCTCCACAAATTTGTCCAGTTAGGTTTTGCTTATTCTTGCTGGTCACGTAGCCGTCCCTCAACGCTCCTGCCACGACGTAGAAATAAAGTTTTATTATATAAGTTTCTTCTTATATATTATGTACAGCAGCAGTCAAACGCATGTAGTCTGCATGCAAACTGTCAGTGAGTCATGACGTGCAACTACACCCCCACCACCACCGCCGCCGCCAGGGTGATGACCCAATCAGAATGGAGGCCAGAGAGCAGAGCGGACAAGATTTCCTGACAGCAGTGCTCAGGTGTCATGGGAAATGTAGTCAGTCTGTGTGAGATCACGTGGTCATGTTTCCATCAGTGTCTGACAGCAGGCCTGCCAGGCTGTAGTAGTGAGCTCCAGCTTTCAGAAGCTTCTTTCTTTAAAAAAGAAACGAGGGAAGGAAAATATCTTGATATTTGTGACTTTTTTATTTTCCTGTGCTTTTTTAACTGACTTACAGCTGTTGCAACAATACATTCTGTACTATAGTAGAAATTACAATGAAAGTAATGTGAAATTACACTAAATTTAAAAGTCTACTGTGTAATGTTAGCTTATAATGCATATGATTAAAGTTCAACACATTTACTGGGTAAATTTAGTAGAATATAATAAAACTGTCTTTGCTGCAAGTTTTTGGATTCTGAAGGTTCCTACATAATGTTTGATAAATAACGGTGTTCAGCTTAATAATAAATTGTATAAGGGTTTAAATCATGTTTTAATCAGTTTATTTAAAAGTAATTACTACTCCTTGCCCCTATGTTAGAAGTACAGAATAAATATTAATAATACATTTATTTTTTAAATGCAGATGTCTTCTACTGTTTCACTTTTCCACATCAAACTTGTGTAATGTGCACGCTGGACCAGGGTCTGGTTTTCTTTACCAAACCTAATATTAACTGCTTTATTAAAACCAGTCTTTAGAATGGCCTTTACATTTGTTACACCATTGTGTCTTCATGTGAATGCACTCAAAGTAGGTATTTTGCCTAGGAGTAGGCATCGTCTTGCTGATTTTTTTATATGCAGCAGGTACAGGTGATTTCAGAAACAGTGAAATAAGAAAATTGTTAGACTTGTACAGTCGAGACAAAAACTTTGAGCATTCTAACTTGATAGCAAAAACAAAAGCAGTTCTGATGCAGCAAAGCAAAGAAAGCAGTTTCAACATTAGTGAAACTGCAGAGCATCAGGATTGTTGATCTTGTTGTGGAGGAATTGGTTAAGCTGAAGGAGCTGTGCAACTTCAACAAATTGAATTGAATCCTCTTAATAAGTTGTAGGCTTTCTGTCCCTCCTGTATGAAAGTCTTTACTTTGTAAAGTCAGCACAACAATACTGTAAGTTTGTTGCATTGTTAGAAGCTGGACAGAGCTGGCCCCATACCTGCTTCTGACTAAGTGCAGGATTTATACCCAGCTTTAGGAGGAAGAAGGCTTCAGTATGGCTGGCAGTAACTGGCTAACTATTTGGTTACAAACTTGCATATAAAAAGTAAAGTTTTGACCAATTCAAGACTTGGCATAAGTCGTTTCTAAAGGTAATTATCCAACCCATCCATAACACCTATTGTTGGGAATCTGGAGCTCATCCCAGCTAATAATGGGCTAACAGAGAAAGTTTAGAATCATCAGTTAACCTAAAATGCAGGTTTTTGGACTGTGGGAGGAAGTCAGAGTACCTGGAGAAAATCCACACAAGCACACAAAGAACACACAACCTCCATACAGAAGCTCCACAAAATGTTTGCGTTTCGCTCCCATTCCTACATTTTTTGTATCTTCTTCATATATTATTCACCTCACCCGTACTCTCCCTGTCACTCTCACCCACCACAGGTAAATATGCCATGAGGGACCTGGTGCACCGTTTGCCTGGAGGCAGCAACAACAACAACAGCAGCGGTGGGGGAGGAGGCGGAGGAGGTGGCACCAACAGCAACAGCGGGTTGGTGGGGAAGACCATGTCGGATGACACCATCACGGCTATCTGCTGTGCGCTGCATGAGGTCATCACCAAGAACATGGAGAACACCAAAGCCCTGAGGGACGCTGGCGGCATCGAGAAGCTCATTGGCATCGCCCGCAGCAAGGGAGACAAGTAAGCCGAATGGGGAGACGATGCCATGTTGATGAGGGGGTAAACAAAAAGGATGTGGAGGTGACGATAAAAACAGTAGAAATGATCTAACTAGTCAAGGTTGTGAGGAAGCAGCAACACTTTGTATCGTCTTATAGTTTTTTACACGCTGATCACATTTTAAATCACAAGACGCAAACAGGTGGACTGATCAAAAGGATAAGAAAGGAGTAGGAATATAGATGTGTATTGGTGTGAAGGGGCTCAGAGCTGAGACAGGAGAGAAGGTTAACAGAGGCTGTGTGATTGTTTTTCTTGGTGCTGTGAGTCACCAGTCAAACAACAGAAAATAAGATCCAGCTAAAGTTTGGCCAGTCTGTACCCTGTGCGCTCCCTGCATAGTCTGTTTACCCACACACCTACATTGTTTTTATTGGACAGTCTATAAAGAGAGAGAACACAGAGGCGAAGAGCAAGGAGTATAATTTTAACTTGTTTAACTTGCTACAACATATTTACAGTCCACATCTTGCAGTGCTTGCAGCTTGTGCTGTAGTAACTACTTGGCTCTATGTGAGGCTTTTGTTTGTTATATTACATTACTGTGCACTAAAGCAATACAAATTATTTAATTTAAAGGTATTCATTCTATTTAAAGGATTTAAAGGTAGCATCTGTGAAACTGAAGATCCAGCAGTGGAAGTTTCCCATAGCTACAAATCCTCGGATTTGCCAGACTTGTCAAGATTGCGTTTAGCTGCTGCCTTTTTGAGGTTTCTCATGAAATGTTGTGTACAATGCTCAAAAGCTGTTTGCTATGTTGGAAATGATAGAAACAGGAAAAACCAGGGAAAAACCATTTAGCAGTGGTTGCTGGAAGCTGCTGGCTGTCGCCGAGTCGTAGCTGAGTCATTCAGGATTGCTTCATCCAGACTACAACAACCTGGGTGACTGAGAACCTTCATCCAGCCCTAACTATAATCTTTATCAAATAGTAAACTGTTAAGCCTTATCTTAAAAGTAGAGAGGGTGTCTGTCTCCGTAATGCAAACCGGGAGCTGGTTCTACAGAAAAGAGGGGCCTGAAAGCTGAAGGTTCTACCTCTGGTTCTACTTCCTAAAAGTAGAATTGAAGGCTTTTTAAGGAACTGTTGTTAAATATCTTAAGCTGGGTATCATCTGCATAGAAACAAATGTATGCTATGCCTGCTAATAATAATTGCCTAATGGAATGTAAATAGAAATGGTCCCAGCACAGAACCCTGTGGAACTCACCAGATGATCAGTTTTACAACGACTCTTTCAAGAATTGTTGACAGGAAGGTTGGAGATATGCATGCCCATTGATAAAGATAGATCATATTTATGATTGAAACATTAATAAATGGTAGGACTTACTTGAGCAGTCTAGTAGGAATCGGGTCTGATAGTCACGTTGATGGTTTGGTGGAGGTTATTATTGTAGTTAACTAAGAAAGATTAATTGGAGAGAAAGAATTTAAATAAATATCAGTAGTTTTAGAAGTTGCGCTACATAATGATGCATCTGTGGGATGGGTGTGAACAATCGGCTTCTTTAATAACCAAATGGTATTTTAATGTCACTGAAATGTGTGGCATTTGCTTTGTGTATACCATTGCCTTCACACAGATTTGTTTGCATTTTAGCTAATGTTACATTTTTTAGCATTAGCAACCTTCATTCCTTGCCACTGGCCTGTGCAGACTGTGTTTCACAATAGTATACAGCTCTTCATTTTCTCTTTCAAAATACTAAAGAAGTCTGCTGGTCGGCGTTTCGGTACATCTTTCGCCATCTCACCATGCTGTGATTGCAGTCATTCCCCAACTCTGTGAATGGTACTCATGGCCATTGATCAGTGGTTGTTCATCAGTGGTCATGAGAATTTTCATATTAATGATCAAGAAACAGACCTCCCAGCCCATTGTTCATCCAGTGGTTTTTAGTTTCAGTCATTGTGCAAATGTACTGTTTATAAGATTGGGGAAACCTGCAGTCAGCTGAGACTGAAGAAGTCACCTGGATGAGTGACGAAACGTTTCTCCCACTGTAAACGTTACGTCCAGATGAACAGAATCAACCTTTTGGGACTTAGTTTTATCAGTTGTTGCCAGCTAACAGAGGAAGCAGTGCTTAAACATCTAGTCAAATAGTCAGGCACATCCCTAATGCAATTAGATATATGATTTAAAAGCAGTCCCTAGGAAACCAGAAGTTCAAAGAGTGGGAGTTCTCCTAGTTAAAATTCCCAGATGACAGCTACTGACATCTGTTAAGTTGGTTTTAGCAGCAGCTCAGCTGTGTTATGATTATATTTTGGCACTGAGGAATGACTAAAGTGCAGACAAAGATTACAGATAAAAGCGAGTGAATATAGATACAGATAATATGATGTAGCATAACTTCAGCTTTATTTTTAGCTCACTTTTGTTCTACCTGCATATCGTATACATTTCTATTTATTGTCACGTAGAAAAAATGTCGCGCCTGCTGTGTACTTTTTCTGTTTTGTCTATTTCTATATCCTAGCATGGCATTCAATGCTCCATGATAGATAACAGGCTAAAACTAATTAGTATTGTGTTTATTATTAGACTCACATTTAGATAAAATTACAGGTGCCAGTTCAGTTGTGTTGTTCCTCAAAGAACATTTTTCCAGCGTTCCCTATTTGCGTCGCTGAAATTACACAGCCCGCAATCTGAGATTCCAAAACAACAACATTATCAAAATGTCTCGAAGAAATAAAGTTTCATTTCCTACGCACTGATAATGCCATATGAGCCAATTAAACCCACAGTCATTAGTCACTTGGGGGAAACAGAATGAAATATTGGCTAATAAATCAATCAGAAAAACAATTATGCAATTTGTCCTACGAACATTTAAGTGGCACATCAGAGAAGATGAAGAAGACGTTTTCCTCGAAGGCTGCATGAGATGCTGATTTACATCCGCGTTTAGTCTCTCCATTTTGTGTCTTTTTCATTTTCATTGTGAACTGTGGTGTTTTTATAAAACAGCGTCTACCCAAACAGAGCAGAGGACGGTCGAGCTTTACGTTGTGTTTTTTTGTTTTCCTCTCTGCTGAATTCCCAGACATAGTCCCAAAGTGGTGAAAGCTGCATCTCAAGTCTTGAACAGCATGTGGCAATACAGAGACCTGCGCAGCCTCTATAAAAAGGTAAAGCCTCTGTACTCTGGGTATATAAATCCAGAATCTGTGCAATTACATGTAAAACCACTGCAAGGTAACTAAACACTGCCTCAAATCTTCTCCTTCTCATTTGCTTTCACTTTGGCCTCCCGCAGGACGGCTATTCCCAGTACCATTTTGTTGGCTCCTCCTCCACGATAGAGAGAGACAGACAGCGACCTTATTCTTCCTCTCGTACGCCCTCCATCTCTCCTGTGCGGACCTCGCCCAACAATCGATCAGGTGAGCCTACACATCCCCCTCTCACGTCTTCCCATTCATCACTCTTTCCACCAGTACAGTCCAGTCAAACAAGCAGCGCTCCAATATATCTCAACTGTGCTTCAACCTTCACACTACAGTGACCACTGCTAAATTACTCCGCTGTCAAGGAAAATCCTTGCACTAAAAAAGTTTCCCGCCCTTGTGTTAAGTTAAGGTTTGACTAATAATAATGAGCATCTCCAAGGCCTCCGTGTTTCTGGGCTGATGGAGACACTTTGACAGTGATCACGTTGTGTAAGACACACAACCCTTGAAGAGCATTCATCGATACAGTTCATCCTGTGACAATGTAAAATGGGAGTGCCTCATATTTATTTATTTATCTAACTGTTTATTGAGAAATTATAATGCCCTTAATAACATGCATTTGCATCTCCTCACTGTGCATGTGCTACCTTAGCTTTCACATTAATGCGACAGCAATTAAGTGGGTGGTGGAATTGCGGTTGAAAACATGTGAGCGGTAAATACGGATGGAAGCCCGTTTGCTGTTTGCATAGATTGTCTGGGGCAGCTGTCAAAGTGTCCTTTCACAAGATACTAAATTCATCTCATCCATCGGTGTGTGAGTGTGACAGAAGAAGTGCTTAAAGTGCACAGAACAAAGTGTGAATGTGTTTGAGAATGAATATATTAGTGATGTGTTTATAGTAGTGGAGTCAAAAACACTCATGGCTCTTTTTTTCCTTTTTTTTTTGGCCAATGTTGCATAATTAGTGCTGGGAAGTTTGGTATAAGATACATGCATCGCTCAGACACACACATCATACAAATAAAGTACAAAAATTTCACTTCCCACAACTGGAGCACAGTCTTCGTGGACTAGCTGTTACTATAAAAGGCAGCACACCAAAAACACTTGTTGGGAGCTCCTGTTTAATGGCTTTAATTAGTGCAGGTGAAACTGCGCAGTAAGCTCGTGGCTGCAGCTGCCTGCGTCAGACTATACCTGCCAAAGTGGCCAAATGCTTCATACACGGCTTTAAGGCTTATAGTGCAATTAGTAAAAAATACCCTATAGATTTTGCATGAAATTTGCTATGACTAAAGCAGTTTTTCATATCTAGCTGTAAACATGTTTATATCATCTATAATGTGGCAGTCTATGAGGATTAACTATCATTTGGAGCCAGCCTCAAAGAGCAATTAAAGGGACTGCAGGTCAGCAGGAATCATCACCACAGCCAATATTCACAGCTCTCAATGTCATGTCTGCAACCTCAATTCCTCCATTTCCAGTGATTATGATTTTAAAATAACACCAAATGCATTTATGTTGCGCTTTTAGCGTTAAATTGCTCATATAGCCTTTAAATGTCTGTACCAGCGCTTTAATGGCAATCAATTGAAACAGTGTCACAAGATTTGACAGAAAGCCAAATGTGTGAAGCCGTTTATGGAGGAGAAAGGCATCACAAAGTCAGCCATTAAGATCTCATTTAAATTGGTGTTCAGTTATAAAATCTCCTTTAACCAGTTGTTTCAATTATCATCCACTGTGTAGATGTGAGTTAGTCCTAGTGGACTGGACATGCTGGACATGTTCAAACTTAGTACTTCCCCTCCCACCACAGATGTACACATGGGTCATTTTCCCATTGTATTAATATTCTGGATGCCATTAACAGAGCTGGGTAGACAGTGGCTTAAAATCTTATTATGTCAAGAAATAAATAAAAGTTTCGAGATGCTGTGAGTTTTTGTTTTCAAAGGGAAATATATTTTGTATTGGCTGATTCAAAACCACCTTATTACTTTTTTATGTAAAACCGTGAAAGCAGTTCACAAGAAATGCGCATTTAGTATATTGCCCTCAAGTCTAATTTGGGCACAGCCTTTACTCACAGCCAGGGACAAAACATTTTAAATGAAAAATGAGATGATATTTTAGCATTTAATGAGCTTAAATGAACAATACAGGTTTCTTACAGGAGGGGAAATGAAGATAATAGGTACCCTTTAAGAAGTTTCTTATATAATGCCCAATTTAATGGCAATCAGTGTAAAAGGTGTCGCAAGATTTCCCAGAAAGCCAAAAGTGGGAACCTGCTGATGGAGGAGACGGTGATCACAAAGTCAATGAGGTTTATGTGATGACCTTGACTGCCAAGTTTCATGGAAATCCACCCTGTAATATATAGAATATAGTCCTATTGTCATTCACAGAGCCAAGCAGCTACGGCTGCCAACTGTGAGCTAATGCATAATTCAAAAATAATTTCAAATGACTTTATGCAAGAGCATTTGAACATTTTTCACGTATTAGCCATCTACATTTAAAAACAATAGCCAGGGCTGGATTTATGAGCCTTTCAGCTGACAAACCGGCAAAATAGAAATAAGTATGATAAAGACTGCAATGCAAAAGCTCATTTCACATTTTTAAAATTTTGCAGGCAGTCACATATTGTCCACTAAGCCTTTCTTTAATTTCACTCTTCATTTTCAAATGCACATAAAGGAAATAGTTCCTTTGTATTTAAAACCGTAGGAATAAATGCATTTCAATAAAGGTCGATGATTGGGTGTTTAAGTGCTGATATTACGATGGATTTGTGGTGCCAATAGAGCAATAATGAGCATCTGGATCAATACTAAATGGATTATAACAGGCAAAGGAACAGGGGCAGTAACACAAACAGGCGTCATAACCAGCAGCTTCTATGTGAGAGGCTGCTGTCAGTGATTTGTAGATCAGAGCAAAACCATATGGCACTAAATCAATTGCCGACATGGCTTACCAGATCCAACTTATTGTCACCGTCACTGATCCCATCATCCCCTTCTCTTTTTTCGGACTGTGGGTGTTTATATTTCTTCTGATACTTTCAGGATGCCTGTTGGGTACAAAAAGGTTTTCAGGTCACCAACAACAAGAGAACTTAATAAGCCAGTGGGAGTCTGAAATGGTGAGAATATATAGGAGTGGCCTGCAGTCAGGCAGCAAGAGGAGAAGAAGAAGAAGAAAAGAGGGGATAGACTAAAGCCGACACAGGGAGGAGGGATGACTCAGTATTTACCTCTTTGAATCACAGCCTGGTCAAAAAGCTAAAGATTTGTGGAGAATGGTCCAAACACACAGAGCCACAGTCAAAGCTGCTCCCAGTACCCCTGTTTTTAACTCATTCCAGAGTGATGGTTAGAGCAAGTAATGCATACAGCGAAGCCACAGAGTTCTGTGCTTTCATTGGCAGGTAAATGCAAGAGCTCAGAGTGATGAACAAGTTCAAGTTGCTCTGAAAGGACTCCACTGTGCTGCAAACACTTGTCCTCCCTTTTGTAGTTTCTTCCTGATGTGTATTGATAATGTGTTGACTGATCTAAGGTTAAACATACATGTTGTGTGTGTGTGTGTGTGTGTGTGTGTGTGTGTGTGTGTGTGTGTGTGTGTGTGTGTGTGTAGCGAGTGCTCCTGCGTCCCCCAGGGAGATGATGGCGTTGAAGGAGAGGAAGGCAGACTACGAGTCAACTGGCAATGCCAGTTACCATAGCAGCAAGGGCGAGCACACATCCCGGAAAGACGCCATGGCGGGTAGGAATTCCAAACTGCACATTTGTCACAAACACACATAAAGCTTTTTCTAGCAGAGGTGATGGTTTTAGTATAAAGGAGTGTGCGTTTAGAGATATTAAAGGAATCATTTCATGGGAAATTATTTATTTTTATTCCGAGAGAGATCGTGGCGGTGAAAAGATTAAAACCACTTTCATTTTTGTAGTTTAGCTTTGCCCAGAGATAAATCCACCTATCAGTGCTCATTACATCACACTTGTTATGTCTTTTTTGTTCAGTAGGTTGTTGTTATTGTGTTAAAGCTGACATTGTGCAAGAACATCACAGATGACTCAAAATAGATTTAATCAAGATGTAGCTAGTTAGTGTGAGAGTCTTAGAGATGCTGGTTAGTTAGTTAGCTGGTTAGCTAACAGACAGCTAGAGGCAGCTTCAAATTTCTCTATAAAAATTGTCTGAAAAACAGACACCAATAAATTAGACCAAATCTTTCCATTTTAAGCCACTCCAACCATAAACCTTCTTATATGCATAGGCTGTATATAAAAGATGGATGTTGCCACAGTGACATGACCAACTGGTCAGTGAAGTCCCTTTATGAGCCCTCAAGCTAGTATTTCTACCCGTGCTATGTTAGTGCTTTAAAATTGAATGTGTCAAGTGAAGGGTGGCTTTGACTAAGAAACTTAGAGACGCTGCAGACTCACATGAGCAGCCACTTATCAATCTTTTTATGGCTACCCAACTAGCATCTGAGACCACTGACTGCTGCTGTCTGCTCACTTTGCACACCTGAAAGCTGTGTCTGTGTTTTCTTTCTGGTCCATTGAGCTAAGTCAGTTCTGACCTCTGGCCTCTAACACCAATCTCCCCATTGGAAGGCCTTAGGCTGTTGCACCATCATATCTTATAAGGAACTTTTCATTATCAGCAGGCTTTTTCTTCCAACATCACCATCAGCACAGAGCTTTAATCTTGTTGTCAACATCCTGGGTTTTAGCCAGGGTTTCATTGTTGTATGGGGTCTATTCTTGGAGAGAGTTCACACCAAGAGCAGTTGTTACACGGGAAACAAAAAAATCCAATCTCTCCTTAATCACCATTCATCTTCCTCTTCATTAATGTTAATGCAGCAGGTGTCCAGCTGATACCACTGACAGCCTACTCCCATTTGATTACTTTAATTATAAAAACCGAGTAAACGATTTAGAGCATGAACTCATCCTCACTATGTCTGCAGGTCAAATCTCTGGTGGGTCTTCAACACTACACAGAGGAGCGTATGTGTCCCCAACCGATGACCTGAAGTATAATCAGGTATGACAAGTCCCTTTCTTTAGGAAACACATTCCATACTCAGGTTTCATGTACATGCTAAAGGTGACTTGTTACCTCTAGCTGACACACCAGCATTAAAGGGGACAAGAAACGCTGCACATATAAAGGCTAATTTACATCATGGAGCCCTGCTCTCAAAAACTAACATAGGTTTAACACTGTGAGGCTTAACATTTTTAGAACATGTTTAGCATAATCATCACTGGGTTGGTTGGTTGGTTGCGGCTAACAGACTTACATTAGTTTATGTTAGCAAACTAGTGACACAATTGATAACTCAGTGGAAAACAAGGGCACTGAAACTAAAAAGCAATCTAAGGGGGTCACTTTGAACTGCCCCTATCTGCAAAAATGAGTTTTATGTTGAAAAACCAACAATATACTGTCCACTGTCACTCTGTCTCTTTAGCCGTAAGTGTTTGTTGCTGTTGTTTGTCATTGTTTGGCTAGCTGCACTGAAACTGAAAAGTAATGTAAGGCTTTTATGAATGAAGACAGTGTGGAGGACTTTTTTTCCACTGAGTTATTGTTACTATTTAGACTTACATTAGTTTATGTTATCTATTATCAGCAACCAACCACCCTACCCAGTGAAATCACGTTCCGTACTGGCACAAGATGGCACAGCGGTAAATCTATGTCATTTTTTGGGAGCAGGGCTTCATAGTGTAAATTAGCCATTATACATGTCCACTATAAACTCAGAAGGTTCCTTCCTTCATGAAATGAATTACTATAACACAAGCAGGTGTGAATAAAAATAAGATGTAAAGAGAGAGGAAAAAATAAAAACACCAAAAGCAGGTTAGTGATTATATTTGAACTCAATAGTTTAAGATGCTCCGGGTTCACTGGGGAAACGTTTGAACACCCACAACACTCAGCATCTGATAGACTAGAAAGCATTAATGTTTCCATGCTGCGCTGCCAGCTTTATTCAATTCTTTATGACTCATCTCACCTTTAAGAGAAAGATCTGCTGTATAGTTCTAGGTGAATAGGAAATATCACAGTGAAACTGAATCGTATAGGTTTTAATAGTGATACTATAAAGGCACTATGAAGTCCTAAAAGCTCACTGTAAACCTATGAAGAATGCCGTTTAAGCACTATGGCAATAAACCCGTGAACTCCAGTTATTCTCACAGTCTAGTCTTTGGTTGGACGGTGTTGCCGGTAAAAGCTTATCGCTACCCATCGCCCACTTTGATGAAGCAGTGTCAGAACCCAGTTTTATTGAGGTTTTGCAGACATGTGACCACTAACCATGTGATGTTACCTTATCTGCCAATTTGGACATGACATTGACAATAATAGTGACAATGTAGAATCAAGTGAACAGCGTCCCAGTCACACACGCTTACAGACAGATGCATGACCATCTGTCAACTACCTGTTGCTATGGGAAAAAAAGCTCCTCGTGGTTGCTTTGGTCACAAGCATATTGTTGCGGTGGTAATTTTATTAGAAGTGATGGACTTGCGTATAAATACTGGCCAGCTGCTCTCTGAGCTGGAGTGAAACTGTAAAAATTGCAACACAAATTGGAAATTTGCCTTTAAGGTTAAAGTTCCAACTTTTGAAATGTGAACCGTAAGGCACGACTTTTACCTTGAAGGCGAACATCTCCATTTCCTGTTTGTGTCACACCTTTTTTAGATTTTACTGCCGCTCATCTAGTAGTTAGTAGTAGACATCTGCTAGCAACCAAAGCAATCGCTTGGAGGCTTTGTATTGTATCACATCCAATATGGTGGACGACTCTATAGCAATGTGCAGTGTCACATGAGAAACCTCATGGTTCCCAGTACTCCCCTCACTCTCACATGGTGACTTGGACCAATCATGATTGGTCATATGTAATGACTGTGCTCTCCTTCTTTCTAGGTATCTTCTCAAGGCTTGCCATCAGAACCCTACCCCCCTTTCCAAAATCCTCCTCCACCCGACAGCAGCAACTACGAGGATCAGGCCTGCTATGAGAACCAGGTTCATGCTGGAGGGCGTCCCCCGCAGGGTGACCTTAACATGCACCTGCAGGGCCTCAAGTCCACCGGCAACTATGTAGACTTCTACTCAGCCTCACGGCCCTACAGCGAGCTCAACTACGAGACCAGCCACTACCCAGCCTCACCAGACTCCTGGGTGTAAGGGGAGATGAGGGAGGAGGAGGAGAGTACGGATAACAGAAAACCCGGAAGTGAAGGGGGGGTGGCTTAAAGGTGGAGTGAAAGAAGATGAAAGGACAGGTTCCCTTCCTCCCTCCCCATCCTCCCCTGTAGTTCCTGAGTAGCATCATAGATAGCAGGACGATGAAGGGGGAGGATGGAGCGCATGAAAGGAGACGCGGGGAGAAAGCTTGATAGACATTTCACTCCTTTCAGGGACATCTCGGAGAGGAAGGAGAGGACCAGAAGCAAATCGAGGAGTGGCCAAGCATGTGCATGCACACCACCAACCAAACTGACCGACACATTTTCTTTCTGTGTTTCGTTTGTGATCAACAAGTGGTAGAGAAGGTTCACCAGACAGAAAGAGCGCCCGGTTCTTCTAGGCCTCTGGATACAGAATGTCAATCGGAGAATAACCCAGAGAGAGAGAAGAGAGTCGGGACATGGAAGGAAAGCGGGAGAGCAAAAGTTGGCAAACGGTTTTGCGATGAAGAAGGACGATGAAAGATAAACGTGGATCGGTGGACTTGAGGATGAGAAGTTTTGCAGCGAGTCAGAGATACCCCAAGAGGAATCTGTAAATATGTGGTATAGCATCCATGGGTTTTAGTAAAGTGAAGCACAAGAGCTGTAGGACACATAGGACGTCTGTCACACAAAACTTTTCTTTCTGTCTGTGGCTTCAGCGTGACGTTTTCTCTGGGCAAGAAAGACTTTTGGTCATTTGTAACACTTTTTTTTGTGTTTCTACTTTTTTAATTCTGGTTGTATAGTATTTGATGTACACTGTACATTTACGGAGATGCATTGCGTACTGTACATTGCACTATTTTCTGTGTCATGTCAGGCCTTTTGCCACTGGTTCCGACTCACCTCCTCACCAAGTACGCCCCCTTACCCGAACACACACAGACACACACAGACTTTCAGAACTCATATCATGGATGTCGCTAATGTGAAACACTGGATATGAATTGCAAGGTCACGGTGCTCCTTTCCACTGCCCTACAGTTAGTACAGCTGCCAGAACTGCTAAAGAAAGGGTGTTTTTTTTTTTGTTTTTTTTTTAGATTTATTTTGTAGGCTAGCGTCACATCTTCTCCACACCATTTCCCTGCTTTTATCCACCCCCCCCTCCTTCAAGTGACCTGTGTTCATCGTGTATATAACCGTGCCAAACGAGGGATACTTCCCCTCAGCTGAAAGGGGAGTGTTGACGGTGCATTCAAGGGTCCAAGTTGAGCTGAAGGTTTTCAGCTGAACATCCTCGCCGTTCTAACGATGCCACTTTGTAAATGCTTTGGTTTTTCTAAACTGTGTTTTACTGGGATGAAAACCGTCTAACTGCACCGAAACTCCCGAGTAAAATCGTAACAAGAAAAAAAAAAAAAAAAAAAGAGAAGAGAAGAGAAAAAGGAAAATCGCGGAGGGACTGTGGAGCCTCACTTCCTCCAAAGCTGTACAAAATTAGTTGATTTCTGTGTTGTAAATTAATTCATGTTTGAAGTACAAAAAAAGAAAAAACTTTTCTGAGAGATGGTTGGCAATTCTAACTTCATGGTAGACAACAACTGTTAATAGAGTACGGATATATATTATATAAATATAAATATATACTTTTTATGTGCAGATGTGGATGTCACTTATAGCAGCAACATTATGGAAAAAAGACTTGTTAAAAAAAAAATCAAAAAAACAGCTACATGTAGGAATTTTGTTCACAGTTAATTTTCTGGTCAGCACACTAAAATTGTCGACTTTGTGTAGTAATGTTGTTGCTATGTGGAGTAGAGTAGACCAGGGCCCAGGGATCCACGTCGTCACTGAGGCAGTCTAGCAAAGGTGCTACATCCGTGAGAAGTATTTCCGACACGTCTGTATTCTGTCTGTGCACAAAATGTTTTCAGACTCCACCCATCGTGCTGCATTGATAAAACCACCGGAGTGTGTCACCAGTGCACCTCTGCTTTTTAGATGATTTGGTCTCAAATACCAAAACATGCACCCGTCAATGCATGCCCATTTTGTTGTCAAACTGAAATATCTTTTTTCTTTTCTTTCTTCTTTTTTTTCTGTAAGTGAAGAAAGCTAAATTGTGAAAGGTGACAACAGACCCTGGTTCTCCCTACCCACTGCTGTTTAGAAGTCCTAGAGGTCATCTTCTGATGCTTGATAAAGCCACTCGTAATGCAGCTGCCCGCCACCCACCTCCACAAACACACACTGGATGGAAAGCAGACGTGCTGTATTTTTGTTAGTAAGCATCTGGAAACTGACAACGTTATGTATGTCCTTGTGATCCTTAGGCAGAGAAAACTTACTATGAGACCTGTATGGAGATATAACGTCGGTGACCTTTTTGTTGCTAGACCAAACGTGTTTTAAAAAGAGAAATTGTGAATCTTTCTATTGCCTCAAACAGACTGCAACTGCTCCAAAAAATATAAACGAACCATCAAAGAACCTCTGATTCTGAGAGTTTGTTTGTTCTGGTGTCAAAAACAAAGCTGTTTACGACTGAAGTAGTGCTCCTGGTGCAAAATTGAGGAGTCTTTTCGCCAATTCTATTCAGTTTTATTTATATTGCAGGTAAAGACTGTGATATAAAGAGAAAAACCAAGCTATCAGATGAACCCCCTGTGAACAAGCACTCGGTGACAGTGGGAAGGAAAAAACCCCTTTTAACAGGAAGAAGCCTCCAGCAGAACCAGGCTCAGGGAGGGGCGGGGCCATCTGCCACGACTGGTCGAGATAAAGGCTAATTGTAATTAAATGAGCTACACAGATTAACCTGCAGAAAAACAGGAAGTGACACAATACCGCAGTGATCCAATAGCATGCTATGCTATTCTCCCATGTTTGTCTTCCTCATTATATTATCCTAACTTTTTACCACATACTCTCCAACCTGTTGAAATGTAGGCTTGATTGCATGAGGCACTCTGACAGAGCTGGCAATGTACCATCACCAGCAGCAGCCGTGGCACCACATCAGTGGAAAAAAGGTATTCTGTGTTTTTTCTAGTGTGCTGTGTCTGCAGAACAGCTTCGGTTTTATTGTTTGGCATCCCACTTTCCAGGGAGTTTTACCCACCCTTCTTTCAGTACAGGACGGAAATCTGTTCGCTAGAGTCAGACATTGTTCACATCACAGGAAACACATTTCTATAGTTGCTAAGTCAACCAGATGTCCTACTTTGCAGGACTGTAAGGCATTTTTATCCCTTGTCTCCTATCCCTTATACTGAGAGTTCTCCAACACATCTGTTCCTGTGTGGGTCCAGCTTCCTCCCACAGTCCAAGGACGTGCGTGTTCAATTAACTGGTGATTCCAAATTGGCCATACTTATTGAATTGAGAGTGTGTGTTTGTCTGCCTCGAGCTGTGGTTTGACTGGTGACCTGACCAGTGCGTACCCACCTGTCACCCTGTGTCAGCTGGGATAGGCTCCAGCTCACTGTGAATAAGCAGTTAGGAAAGCAGATGTGTGATTGGCTCAAATTTAAAAAAGAGAACAGACGCGAGTCTCACAAGAAATGTGTGAGTCAAAGTGAAATGTGTCAGTCTGTGGATCATCCCCCTTAAATAATGCCACAAAGAGCAGGAGCTTTAACATTTAACAAGGATTACATAAGTATACAAAAGTTATTGCACAACACCATAAATGCTTATGTGCATTCACATACGATATTTGTGTCCTTCATAGTTTGTGTTTTTGTTCTCTACTTATGAAAATATCCAAACTTAGACTCTTGTCCCATGCTCAAACTCTTTCAGCCACATTTAGCTCCAAGGAAGGACTATTTTTACATATTTCCTGGTCCTGGGACAGTGCACACTCATGGTTAGTTGCCAGAAAGCATTCTTATGTGAAACTAACAATAGAATACAAGTCATTCAGTGGTCCCTCAGCCCACTGCAGACTGAAGCAAAAAAGGAATCCAACCATGCTTTGTTAAACACTGACATACAGAGTGCTGCAGGAATGAGTCCTAAAACCCTGAAATAAGTCATTAATGTCCAGGTCACTTCCTGGGGGTTTGGCTAAGATGCCTAAAATATGGTCTGTGGTTAACATGAGCTTTTACTTTTTACCTGCATCATATAATATAAAAGTATCCCGCTCATGTGCTGAAGCTTTCACATAATCAGGACACATTATTGCTAACAAGTCACTAAATGAGACAACAAAAGTTGTTGGAGACATTTGAGGTTGTCGTGCTTAAAATAATTATTGGGATGTTCAAATCCAATTCGGGTTTTTATTTTTGGCGGGTACATTTGAAGATCATAGAGTTCTGTGGGAAATAAAAGTATCCAAGTTTGATTTTAAACAAAGCTTTTTTTCTCAGTGTTTCACCATCCTAGACAAAATCCCTGAAACCACAGAGATGCTACCTTCATGTAACGTCCTGCAGATGCAGGTTTGGTCTGAATCCAGCAGAGCACCTTTGGGGTGACACTGAACAGGAAATTGGCAGCATGACTGTGTGACTGACAAATCTGCTGAAGTGATGTGATGTGTCAGTCAGCATGGAGCCAGATCTCACTCACAGGAAGGTTTTCAGCATTTTGTGGAAGCTAGGAACAAAAACTGCCCTGTGAGTAAAGGGGGCGGGGTCTAACTAGCAGCAGTTTGCTGCCTCTAGTAAACTAGATGAGTGTACATGTTGTGTTAAAGATACTGCAAATAGAAACTGGGAGGAGAATTAACCAGTGTGGTATAGCACATTGTAGAGACTATTAACATAAATGCTGCTCATCATTCAGGCACAGGACAAAATGTGGCTGTAGCCTTTGCTATTTACCTTTAATTCTACCATTTTTACTTAGATAAGATCAACACACCGGTGTGTTGATGTGGCGTAATCAATGGAGTTTTGCAGTGCTCTGTGTCAGTGCATGTGTGTGTGGGTCTGTGTGCAGGTCCATCTATGCAATGACTTCATTTTGGCCTGTAAAGGGTCATGAGTGCTCTCTGGTGGTCATTAGAGAAACTGCACCACGGGTCATGGTGGCGGCCATTTTAGTCTCCGAGGCCTGTTCTGCATGACTTTCTGCAGATAGATCACCACACCACAGACACACAGCATCTGTGGGAGCTGGGGGGGGGGTGGCTACACTGTTGGAGTGCAGAGCAAAGTGAGAGAGAAGCTCAAGAAGTAAAAACTGGACGTCCTGTAAGTTTTTCACTGACTCTGGAAGCTGATCTAACAGCTTCTGTATCACGCAAACAGTTTCTTTCTGTGGTCGGAGTATATGATCGAGTGTGGGAATCCGACCAAGTCTAATAATTACATGCTAGTAGCAAGAGCTTTTCAGTTTCCAGCCACATGGGTTGTTTGCTAGGTACCTAGCTTCACACACAAAGTCAGTATTTCAGTTGATTTGTATGTGTTCAATAACAAACTACAGAGAGAAAGATGCAGTTAGAGCCCTTGGCTGTCCTAAAACTGGCATTAAAATTCCCAAACAAGGCCTTCAATATGGCTTAAATGTTCTGGTTGAATATGATGTGTTAGATAAAGAAAAGGAAAACTTGTTACATGCGCGCAATAGCAAATCAAGGTAGAAAAAGTGTTAACATTCAAGGAAACGTTGCAGTGTCTCCACCAGACCTGTTAGATTTGCTTTTACTTGTCCTCTGAGTCTACACTTTGTCCGAGAGGCTCATGTTGCTGCTTCTAAATCCCTCTCAAGTGTTGTTTCAGGTCCCTGTCAAAATGATGTATCCCCAAAGCAAAATCATTGTTTTTCGTTATGACTTCCAACTTTTGGCAGAGACTAAAAAGGTCCATGGAGAGAGGCTTTAACAGCTTTCGGTACAGTTCAGTATTGTGGCTCAGTCCTTCCTTCAACATGCCAGGCACACTTTTTTTAAAGTGCTCTGCTCATTCATCCCTTTGGTGTTTCATGTTTTACTGGCTCCAATTTACATCCTTACCCAGGTAACCCGGATTAAATATTAAAGGGATATTTAGCAGAGTTTGTCCTGCCCCGCAGCAGTACATGACTGTAATAAATCTGCTCTGCACAGCTCACTGCCAGACTTAAACATATAGTTTATTTAGTTTTTTTTGTCTGCAAGGACCTGTGCATTTTCAAGATCAGCCACTGACAGGCATAAATCAAATCAAAGTCCACTTTACATGATGTCTTGGTCAGTGTGATTCGACCTTCTCTGTACAGAACGTAGGTTCACAGAGTGTCCTCAGATTCTCTTGCCAAGAGTAGAAAATATCTGAGTCCTCACCTTAAAGACTTGGTGGCTGCTTTCCTCAAACGCAGAAAATGGAACACAGTGTTTACTTTTTTAAAATATAAAACATTTGCATGTTTAGATGATGATTAGACAAAGATGGCCCAAGCAAAAACTCTTAAAAACCAACACATCATGCCACGATCCAAAGAAACAAAGTCATTCCCATCTATCAGTCTGGAAACGGTTACAAAGCCATTTCTAAGGCTTTGGGACTCCAGTGAACCACGGCGAGAACCATCCATGAATGGAGGAACCTTGTGCCGTTATATCTGGCATAAAACTAACCCAGCATTTCATAACAAGAACATCATACCAAGAGTCAAACACGGTGGTGCTAGTGTGATGGTCTGGAGGTGCTTTGCCGATTCAGGACCTGGACAACTTGCTCTAATTAACAGAACCATGAATTCTGCTCTCTACCAGGAGATCCTGAAGGTAAATGTCTGACCATCAGTTCTCACTCTGAAGTTCAAACACACTGAGGTTATGAACAAAGATCCAAAGTACAGAAGCAACTCCATCCCTAAATCAAAGAAAGAAGCAGAAGCAACTTTTTAGAGTGACATAATCAAAGTTTGGACTTAAATCCAATTGAGATGCTTTTCCTTTCATGCTTGCTTCATGCTTGAAAGGTTTCCAATTTGACTAAATGTAAACAATTTTGCAAAGATTGGATAAAAATTCCTCCAAAGGGAACCCCCCCCCCCCCAAGAAATCAGGAAGGGGGAAAGAACTTTTTCACAAGACTGTATAAAAAGGATGGAAAAATTAAGGCACCTTTATGTTACACTGGTTAGAGACCATGGCGCAGCTATTAATGTTGCTACCATCCATCCAGAGGTAGATCTGATCACTACAACTTTTTGCAATTGGTTGCTGAGAGCGAAAAAAGAAAGCAATCAATTGAATCTTTCCTAGTCACAAGGAGGTTTCCATCCAATTATCACTCTAGTGTGACTGAGGCTATAACCACAACACTGAGGCAATCTGGTGGTCTTGTGGCTCTATCTACCCTGACGGGAATATTATCTTCCAGGATAACAATACTGCATCAACAAAGGTTTGATAAGCTTGTGAAGGCCAAAGCAAAATAATTCACATCATTTTCAGTCACCTGATCACAACCCAGCTCTGCCCTCCACCATCATCAAAGCAGCAAATGAGGAAATATCTTTGGAAAGAGTGTTGTTCCATCTCTCCAGTAGACTTCGAGACTCGAGGAATATTTATAGTTGGCTTTTCCTTTAACCCTGTGACATAATTTAATTGTAATGCTAGGAAATCAACGCATATAATAATTCTGGCATACACTAATAACTACTCATATTTGAATATTTCTAGGGCAGGGTTAGGGAAACTACAAACAATGGCAACTCAGACCTAGTAGAAACCACTGAGGTTGCATCCATCCATCCATCCATTTGCTTCTGCTTATCCTTTTCAGGGTCGCAGGGGGCGCTGGAGCCTATCACAGCTGTATTAGGGCGAGAGGCAGGCTACACCCTGGACAGGTCGCCAGTCTGTCGCAGGGTAACACATAGACATAGACAACCATTTGTGCTCACATTCACACCTATGGGCAATTTAGAGTTTCCAGTTAACCTAACCCCACTAACTGCATGTCTTTGGACTGTGGGAGGAAGCCAGAGTTCCCGGAGAGAACCCGTGCAAACACGGGGAGAACATGCAAACTCCACACAGAAATAAGGTTGCATTTTATACATACAACGTCCTAATTCCACTATAATACCACATCTGATATTTTTTTCCTTCAGCCTTTTCTTCATACTAACACAACACATATATTGGTATTATATATAAGCACATGTAAACGTTTTTTTGTATTACGACCATTCTGGAGCAAAATTAGCCAAAATATTGAAGCATCGCACTGGAAGAGCTAAGGATGGCTTTCACACCATCACCAGTACTCACAGAGCACTGGATCTATACAGTACCTGACAGTAAACACGTCCTCAACATTAGCCAAAAATTGAAGTTGCCCTTTCTGACATGTTCTCAATAACGGATAATCTGGTTTAGATGGCCAATAGACGATGCAGGAGGCAGCAGGAATGATTTTCACACAGTGAATCCTCTCTACATTTGCCTGCACATGGGTGCAGTCTGACATCACGCAGACCTTAAAGTATGGAGCTGGCAAGTTTAAAATATTTTAATGTCTGTCCAGAACAATTTGGACACGTGGTTCATCTCATGCACAGGGTTCGAGACAACCGTGTATGTTTCTCATGGTGTTTTTTTGTGAAGTCAACAAGTCACAGTCTAGCACTAAGCTGTTTATTTTTGGCGCTGCCTTTCAAATTCTCCACAAAGCCCTCACAAAGCCTGTGTGAGCTGGCTTCTCAGCTCAGCTATCAAGTACTGCTCGTAAGCTCTCCACTTCCATGAAAATTCCTGTTGTACTATGCAGTGATGTAAAATGGCTTGCTGGCTTCCTCCCGAATGTTCAGCTGTCCTTGTCTGCAGCTATCATCTGTGACAGCCAGTCACCAATCATCATTTGGCTGCGTCGGAGCTCTTCTCTCCATCCTGTTAAAATCCCTCCAACTGGCTGTCACCTTCCGGCTCTTTAAAGCCCCATTCCCGCCCTCTTGGTATTCCTCTCCAATAAATGTGTATGTCAGTTTCCAATACGTTGTGCCCTTTCTCCAAAGCTTTTACCCTTTTTTCTTCTAAGGCAAACGGGACTTATGGACTGTAAAAGATGGACACAGCTTCCAAAACTGAAAAATCAGTGGGGAAGTGCTTTAACTTTCATTTAAAAAAAAAATTATGTTACATTTAGAGTAAATAGATGATAAGAAAGGGTCTAACAGACCTAACCGAGTTCTTCAGTTTACTTTATGCCAACTGCTTCCTTAATCTATGACCAAATACACCCTTTCCTGGTAAGATTAGAGTCTCAGTTTTGATCTCCTTGAACAGAACATGATGTCCAAACGTTCTGTTTGATAAGTTGCTGTCATGAGAGCATGCAGGGTCTCTCGGTTCTCAGCCAGAATCACCCCTCGCTCATCGGTCAAAATACCAAGATGAAATATGAGACATGAGGCTTCAAAACAGACCCTTACTAACCCATAGTGTCTCTATGATTTCTGTAAGACGACTCTTACACCTCTCATCCTGTTGCTGTTCTTTGTCTCCATCCAAACCCTTCTCTCCTGTTATTTTACGTCACTTCTGTCTTATCTTACAACTTTCAGTGTGCTTAATCCTCTAAATATGATGTTATCTACACCAACCCCAACTTTAACCGAGCACTAACCCTAGAAAATCAGAATGTGCCATTTTTGGTTTTATTATATTGCTTGTAATTCCCAAGAAAAAAAAAAGAGTCTATATTGGCTTTCTCCAAAATACAGAGTTAGGGTAGATTTAGGGTTCCTACGTATGATGGCTTAGTCCTCAGAAGGTCAACCATTAGCAATGGCTGGTGTGTTAAACCTGGATTGTTTCCAAGCAACAAGGTCAGCAGTGTGTGGTTTTCGCCTATAGGTGGGCTATGGTGTTGGGCGTTAACCCTTCCGAAAGTAACACGTAACTGTATTCCCATTACATTTTTAAATAACACAGTAATGTCACATGTTATTGTACTAAATTGAGCAATCATATTATAGTTACAAGTATGCCATTACATGAGTTACAAAGGTTCTTAAATTATGTGAACAATGGGCAGGTAGAAGGAAAAAAATGATCAATTATGACTTCCTGATGTGCACTTGCACTACAATCAGATGATTTCAGTTAAGTGAGTAGAAATATTAAAACAAAAGGTCTACAACTTTTATGTTTATTGCACGAGAGAACAAGACTGCAAAGTGCAAACTGCATTCAGGACAGAAACGTGTGTGTTAAACTGCTAACACAACATCAGCTCTTCAGAGGCATCTGCACAGATAACATGCTATTGCTAACACAAAGCTAGTGAATAGCTAGCTGAGCGGTATAGCTGAGCGGATGAAGAGCCCAGCCCAGCAGATAGAGCCTGGGTTTAGATAGGTAACAAAGGCAGTGATGAGGGGTTTTTTTCCTATAATCCCTTTAAATTCTCTTTGTCCTGATTTCATTTTTGTGTTTTGTTGTAGGTTTTGTGTTTAAAGCTAACGCTGTGCCCTCATCAGGATAGGGATTTGTGCCAGCGTGTGGGACTGTAGCCTCAGGTTTATAGTTAATGTGACAATGCATTTCAGGACTTATTATAGAGTAACATGTAAGTAATGTAACCAGTAGTGTCCACAGATTACTTTCTATGATGACTAATTAAGTACTGGGTTACTTTTAAGAAAAGTAATGAGTAATGTGTGATGTTTTCCTTTTTTTGAGTAAGCACCTCAACACTCTCTGCCACATTCCATAGAATGCATAATAATACACAATGAATGTTGTCAGCATACCAACAGAAATAACAGATATTATGTTACATGTACATGATATTTTTCCTTGTGCTCCCATATCTGCCATATTCCAGCACAAAGTGCACCTTAAAAAGTAAGAGTAGTTTCAAGTAGAAAAAAGGCAACATTGCAGGAAACCCCAACAAAGAAGACGATGAGCAGTTTGGTTTACATTAACAAAGTGTCTTTTTCTGCAAGAATATGCATTTTGAGAGCCATGTCAAGATTTACACTGAGCGCTTTCAAGCTGCAGTAAGTCACGTCTCCTTTAGCTTTCTTTGGTCCTTCATCTTCTCCTAATTAGGGGTAGCAGTCGTTGCCGCTCCTCCTCCTGCATCCGCTCTATTTTCTTCATCTTATAATCCCACTTGGGTATCTGGAGCTGGTTCTGGTTACTGTTCCTTCTGAATTTTTCTGGTTTGTAGCTTGGAGCTGGGGCTTTGCAGAGCCTCACCTTGGGCACCACTAGGCCTGGCCTCACACTGCTTCTCCTCAGCATATGGAGTGGCAGCAGGCTGGCTCGTCTTATGGCCACTGTGGACGCCGCTGCCATGTTGCTTAGCAGCTGAGGCTGGAGACTGGCCCTCCGATCCTTCTCCCTGGGGATGAGGAGGATCCGTGAGTTCTGGAAAAGTTTCTTGTAGTTGTTTAGCCTCTCTGGGCCCAGGCGCTTCAGCTCCGCCAGACGTTGCCTCTTTAGGATCTCCTGCACCGCGTGACGACGTTTTCCGATGCACGGCGGGCTGCTCGGGCACACCGTGTGGCAAGCTGTGGCGATAAGCGGACTGGACAGTCCCGTGGTGATCCGAACCATGTGTTCAAGGACACCATCTTCCATAGGTTTTACCTTGTTGTTGATGTAAAATTTATAAGGGCAGCAGGAAAGAAGGTTGATCAAACGCTGCTTACAGGTCTTTGGCTCTTGGGCCTGGGCCACCAACTCCTGTAGAAGACCAAATATTTCATTTAAAAAAGAAATATTTAACTTGAAAATTGGATTATATTTTAAATGCGGTTGACCCAAAATTAAGAAACGTGTATTAACCTCCAGCAGTGGCCACTCCAGGGAGAAGGAGTCACAGAACTGCTCAGGACAAGGGTTGGACATCAGCCGACTCATCAGGCAGGCTGTTTCATACCGACCGGTGAAGAGCGCCCACTCCTTGGGTGTCATTTTCCTGCCAAAGTCCCGAGCCTGGATATCACCTCCTGTATGGATTTTTGGGGGAGATTTTTTTGAAAATCACAATAATTTTTAGAAATGTTTTCTTTGTTTCCTCTCAGTGATGGGGCTTTCATGATCGTTATTGCATTTATATACCTGCCAACATGATCGCTCTAACGCACTCAGCCCGGCCCTGCATGGCAGCCTTCATCAAAGCTGTGAAACCGTGACAGTTCCTCCTCTCGATGTCCAGACCAGGAAAGTAGTTTAGAAGATAGTTGGAGATGATGGCATGACCTGCACAAGAAAAAACACATGTTATGAAAGGAGCGCATTTGTATATTCCAGCAATTGCTTTCTTTCTTCTTTCTACGTCACTTCTATGACATTTTTCTGAAAACACAGTGTAGCAGTTTCCAGTGGCTGAAACATGAAGCCATTTCTAGAATGTCAAAAAAAACTGTGTTTCCTTTAGTGGCCACTTGAGTCTGGCTTCAAAAGTCGTTCCCCATAGACTCTAGTGTTGAAACTCCCAACGTCATCCATGAAAATAGCACGTTTACTGCCTGAGAGAAAAATCACCTTCAGTCCAGAGCAAATTTCCTCCTCCATAGCAAATGTGTAGAACCTGAATCTTTTTTATAATTCACCTTTTTTGACTTTGTTTGGTCTTAAAGTTTGCAGCATGCCTGCTATAACTGACAGGTGTGCCAACACAGGCAGGTGCTCCTGCAGGGCGTCACCTCTGCTAATTCCAGTCATTAAATCAGACCTTTTTGTGGTGCTGTTGAAGTTTGTGCTCCTGTTTTGGTGAGTAAAATTGTATTTTATTCATTTATTTATTTATTTATGTGTGTACGTGATTTTATGTGAAAAACCTATCAGCTGTATGACTGAGAATTTTGATACAAGCAGTTATGGTGTTCACTGGTGATAAGGAAAGTTGATTAGCTTGCTAAACTGAAATAAGCATTTTAAATCCAAAACAACACTAAAGATACTCATTCTAACTTCTGAATTGGCTCTTTCAGGTTTATTTGAGACAGCACTTTGAAAAGTGTTGCCATGCGAAATCTAAAAATACGTCTATCACATTTGTTTTTGCACATATTTTGTAAAACTTTTTTTTGTAAAAATCTTAGTTGTGACTCATTAATTTGCATATCTTCCTCTTTCACTTAGTTTTTTTTTTTGCAGGATGAAACCACACTAGTGCTACAAACCCTAAATAATGCCAAAAACTATGTCAGATCAGTTAGCACTGAGTCATCAAGCAAACTGTTTAGTGTGCATTAAGATCAGGATGTAGTAATTATGAGATTTTTAAATATATTTTCTTAGAAATCCGGAGCAGTTGGCTGCAACATTCCTAAATGAGCAAAACTAGAATAAGGACATGTGAGCGCGATACAGTTTTAGCATTGGGCTGGACATGAATTCATTACTGCTTTCATTCCCAGACTAAGTCTAGACTTATTCTAGAGTTTAGTAAAGGGTCAGGAAGCACTTTTGTGATGGTGCAGTCCTTTCGTGGTGGTCGCCCGAGTCGTCTGAGGTGCTGCTAAGGATTTTTCGTGTGAAACAGGATCA
Source organism: Oreochromis niloticus (assembly GCF_001858045.2). NCBI lineage: Eukaryota > Metazoa > Chordata > Actinopteri > Cichliformes > Cichlidae > Oreochromis > Oreochromis niloticus. The sequence goes on along the minus strand of NC_031982.2, from coordinate 5,360,617 downwards.
ATACTTTTTTAATGAAGCAGAAAATGAAGAGCAGCCTACAGCTATTCATCACTGGCCACAGTGAGCCATTCATCATTGTTAGCAGATGAGAGGCCAGGGCGCCATGTCTGATACATGTGGCTGCATCACTATGAAATTACTTATGATGGTACCGACTAATGTGAGCAAATAACGGTGATTCTCGCAACGGGAACCACCAGACCCCATTATACAACACAAATCATAATTTGGATCTATTAAAATCAGTGTGACTCATTTCTATGCGGTAGATTTTCTTCCACCGTATAGAACTGTGCAAAAGTCTTGAGCCACCCCCCATTTCTTTCTGTTTTGCTTCTAAGGAACCAGTCGTTCTTGTCACGTTTAAAGTGGTCTCAAGCAATAATTCTGTCGTCTTTCTGAAGAGTTTTTCTTTGGACTGAAAATTAGCAGCAACAGGTTTTATGGAGAGATGAATTCAAACTTAAAATTTTGGGTTCAAATCACTGTCAGCATTGTGAACAGAGGAGTAACAGGGAGTGTCTGACGCTCTGTGATCCTCACCAGCACGATCTTGTCAACACTGATACAATTCTGAACGCAGGAATTTGGGATCAGATTTTGTTTCACTGCACAGTACTATCGCGAAAGTATCTGATTGTCAACAGCTTAATTTTGCAGTATGACAATCATCCCAAACACGCTTCCAGGCCATGGATTGGCCTCCCAGTGAAAAAGCTGCTGAAATCTGCAAAGTTACCCTGGAAACAAACTGAAAAGAAACATTTTAAATAAAAGCAGCGTGTGATGCTACTCATGCCTTCAGTTTCGATTAGTATTTCAATTAAATATTTGGCTTTTGAGGGTTTACAGACCTCCATATTAAAAAATAATAATAATTAAAATGTGTAGAAGGGAGCTGACTGTATTTACATAGTCCATCACTGCATGACTACACAGTGATGGATGCAAAAACTGAAGTAAACAGACTTTGTGTGCCTTTATGTACAGTTTAAGCCAAATATAGCTTCTTGTAATTTGCCTTTTGTTTTTCTGATAATGAATCAATGCATACTGCATGGATAACCCAAGTTTATAAATTAACCTGATCTCATGCTTTTCATTTAGACACACAAAAAAGCTGCAAATGAAGATGTTGCAGTAAAAAAGGCCCTACAGAGCATCTCAGGGAGGAAACTGAATTTAGTCATGTCCATGGGCCCCATCAGCTAACCGAAGCACATTTATGATACCTGATGATTTCTTCTAATACACAGTGATGCCCTTTGGAAGGTGCAGTTTGCCCACTACATTTCAGATGCTTCTTGATGTCATGAAGAAATAAAAATGAGCCTGGAAACGTAACTTACTTACAGTCTTCATACCAACACGGATACACAAAAGATTGCCCCCTTTCTTAATCAGCTCAGCCACTTTATTTGCTTCCTTCTGGAGGTGAGCGTGCTTTTCAGAATTTTTCAGAACGGACAAGAAGTTGCCCTTTGGCGCAGCTTGGCTGGTTTTTCATTCTCTTTTTGTCTTGCTGGTTTCGTCCGACTCTCACATTCTCTTCTTATCAGATCAGCCACCTTGAAGGCTTCGTGTTGGATGTGGGCACACAGGACTTTGTTTTCCATGATGGTCCAGAAGCGTTCTTCAAAAACTATCTGCTCCATCTGTGGCACAGATGATTTTTCATCCTCCCAGAATTTTGGGATCCAGTTACCCACAGTGTAAATTTCCATCGTAAGATGGCCATAGGTGGTCATGTCTTTCAATTTAAACCAAAAGGTTTCATCGGAAAGACTTTCCAGCGTATTCTGGGATCTTTGGGCTTCACAGAATTGCATGTTTTACTGCATTTGTTGATGGAACATTTGCAAGGTTGGAAGAAAATTACAGATCAACAACTAGCAATCTGTAACATAAATGAAGTGTGTTTGTGGAGAAAACACAGCTCTGGAGCTGTGACATCATCACATTCTATATGATGTATAAATCACATCATATAGAATGTGATTACCATGGAGGGTTTTTACACACACACACACACACACACACAATGTGATTGCTTCATCCTGTATCAGAACATAGTTAATAAACAATATAAATATTTATAGATGGGGGTGGGGTTACCTGCTTGAGCTGCAGTTATAAGAGCGGTGTTCCCCTCGTTGTCCTGCCAGTTAACATCCAGATACGGGCATTGAGAAAGAGCGATGACCACGTCCACATAGCCGTTATAGCACGCCATAATCAAGCCAGACTGAAACACAGAAACAAAAGGCCTTGATATCCAACGTTTTCTTTTTCTGTGATTTATTTCAGCTCCTAAAACACACACACACACACACACAATCATTCTTATTTACAGTGAAGATTGTTGTTATCTTCTCTTTTTATGGCTCTATAAAAATATTCACCTCCAGGACAAAACGCAATGTGGTGATTGCCATAAAAAAATAAATCTTACTGGTCTGCCTGCTTACATGTGAATAACAGGGTGGTGTTCTGTTTGGTTTTTGTCACAGTGAGTGGGAACACCACAGAGTGGTAATTCTGGCTAGGTTAGGGTTTCAGGCTAGACAATCTGTTTTTGCACTAAACAAAGTTGCTTTGAGCAGATTTGTTTTAAAAGGTCATCGCTGTTAAATCTTTTAGTGTATCTGGTCAGCAAAGTGGCACACTGCAGGTTCAGTCTGTAGATGACATTACTGTTAGTGTAGTCAATACTATTCAGTGTGTGTGCGTGCATTCCTGCAATGAACATACATTAAACCACAATGGATAAAAGCACACCTGCCATCTTCCATGACAGCTGTGATAGCACTTCTGAAGGTCCAGGCAAGCAAATAACTCTCATCTGGATAGATTACCTAAAAAGTCAAAGATGCTCCTGATTGTAAGGTACGCAGAACACTTAAAGATCCCAGATCACTGATTGGTACATTCCTGTTTCAGTCATTCCAGTCAACTTCATCGCTGCTGAAGTCAAAATCATATAACTGATAACCCTAACCCTACCTTAAGCCTTACTGACTTTTTTGGAAAAACACCTATTTCTTGGTAGAAAACTTCTACCTCAGCTTACAGCTAAATGGATATTTTCTTTGTAGTGCTACTTCATTTTATAGAAAATTTTGTAGATTACATACATACATTCATTGTGAAACGCATGATATTCTACAGCATGTTTAAAAGATAGTTTGTAGATCTGATTTCAATATTTTTTTTTAATTAGTTTGATAGAAAAGACACTTGCAATATGTAATTACATTTTATTTACAGTGTTAAATATCTGTCGTATCAGCACCAATTACAAGTGAGAAATCCACAAACGCTGACTAAACAAATCATATGATCTAATAGAGTTTAGCTGTACTGTTCCACCACATGTAATAGTAGGTTCATGTCCAGTCAAGACAACGAGATGTTTCGTGCACATCAGTCTTCCCAAATCTTGTAGTACAACAATTCAATAGAAAATCCCCAAAATATTTTTCCTTTAGAAGATGCTTTTATTGCTCAACCAGAACTTGATTTCAAGGCAAGTAATGGCAATTATTCAACTTTAAGACAATAGCAGTGCCATGAAGTTAAACTACTAAGATTACAACTATTATTTTTGGTGTTGATTATTCACAAAACATGTCCTTGATTATTGGTCTCATTTAAATTTGTTTTTTGTCTGATTAACAGTACAAAACCCAAAGAGGTTTAGATTTGTGTGATTTTTCTTTAAAGGTTTAAGGATCTAGAATCAAAATGAGTGATTTTTCCTTGTAAATATGTCTTAAAGAAAGAAAGAAAAACAAAATTTCTTCATCCATTTTGAGTGTGCACACATTTTCAGTTTGCTTTTGTTAGAAAATGCCAAAGTTTATGAATTGGGCACGCTGCTGGTAGATGCACAAGAAGACTGAGACAGGTTTTGAGGTTTCTGCTGCAGTCTCGGGCCAGTCTGCTTCCAACACAACATATATTAAAGATGACATCCAGTTTGCAGTCATATACCAATAATTGGGTCTTTTGTGCTTCACAAAGAGTGCAAACAGTGAGTGGGCTGACTCCACAGTGCTGTGATTCCAAGAAGAATTTCCCATAGAGACAGCAGGTCTAAAGGGCATCGGGTCATCGTTTTTCAAAGACAGGGCAGCTGGAATAATACTCAGTTTTGGTAAAAAAAAAAAAAAGCAAGCTGTTGATAGAGATGATGTCAGCCTCAGTAATTCGATAGCAACACCTCACTCACTTCCATGACACCACATTCTTAATCAAGGTGACCCTAAGGACGCTGCTGTCACATTAATCCAGAACTACTCTCCTCTGTGTGTTCCAGCTCAAAAGACATACAGAATCTCCTAGCCAGTGCCATAGGGTCAGTGTGCAGAAATGTTCCGAAATAACTTCCCTTACAAATTTATCTTCAGATCAACAACAAAACACAGCTTTCTTAACTTTGTTAAGAACAACAACATGCCAAAAGAGCCAAGAACTGTGCAACAACAGTCGCCTCAAGGCGCTTTATATTGCACAGTAGATCGTACAATAATAGATACAGAGAAAACCCCAACAAACATATGACCCCTATGAGCAAGCACTTTGGCGACAGTGGGAAGGAAAAACTCCCTTTTAACAGCAAGAAACCAGAACCAGGCTCAGGGAGGGGCGGGGCCATCTGCTGCGACCAGTTGGGGTGAACTGCAATTGACCAGTTTAGTGGTCAACTGCAGCTGGTCTCCAAAGTGAGCTATCCTATTGACTACCATGTTATAAAATGTCCAACTTTAAAGCATTAATGTGCTGTAAATGTGCCTTTTAACAGCCTGGTACACTAAGAGATTTTTTTTAACCAACTGGAAATAGAAGTTAGATTTGTGACCCAGACTTTGATTAATAGACTATGAACCAACAACAATGGCAGCTGGAACCATTCCTGCCTGCTGGGCCTCACCTCCTTTGACTGAAGTCACAAAACTATGTGATAAATCTTTGATTGCTTACTGTGTGGTACGAATCGCCTAGTAGCACTGTAGTTTGTGTCTGTGTAGTTAGGCAGGTTCTTGGCACTAATTAGCCAATATGTGTGTTCAGCTTGCTAAGCAAACATGTGAAATTAGTACTCCACCCTTTCATCTAAATATGGAAAACATAACAGCCTCTATGGTTCTTACCATTTAGCATCTGTTTGTGAATTAGTTGTTCTAAATTCACAGGTGGGCGCTAGCATTGGCAACTAAAACAACAAAGAAAACCAAAGAAGTAATCGTGGTGTAAAGTGGAAGTGATTCACTGGAAGTGGGATTTCTAAAAATGACAGAGAGACAGTGACCGGGTTTAAAAAAAGATCCTCACCTCACCTGTAGGTGAGATATTGGCAAGAACTTAAACTGAAAGTCACACATCTATCAAGAATGAAAAAGTATAAATTTCATGGTTATTTCATGGTTTTACCAATTCATTAGTAACTAAATTGTTTCAAATATTGTTCATTATTAAAGTGTTATTTGATTAGCTTTAATAAGCTATGAATAGGGCCAGTTTCTATAGTAAGCCTTTAAAGGTTGGGCCCTGGGAGCAAAGTACATTGTGACACGGTAACTGTAGTCTGCACTGGCCCATCTGTCACTGAAGGCTTAACTCTGCTCTGAACCTCCTTTAGGATCTGACCTTCAGTGTCCTACTGGGTTTTAAGAGCTGGACCATACTCAGCTGACCTGACAGAAAAACCAGATATCAGTGATAGAGCAGGATGATGATATCATTCTATTACTCAATATACAACTACTAATAAAAAAAGGAGGCATAAAGGGTGTCATAAGAAAATCACAAGTGTGTAATATTTTGTTTTGCACTTTCAAATTATTTAAATTTAAAATTGCTTGAGGTGTGTAATCTGACACAGTGAATGGTGTGTTTGCTTAAATGTTTGTCAAAGTACTATCATCCCACCCAGGCACTTTTATTGGATGCTTTTTTTTATCAACCTTAATATGGTTTTGTTATTGTTTGTAATGTTAAGTCGAGACCAAGGTAAGACCTACTGGCACATTACATGTACAGAAGCAAAGGTACTTATGAACACAACTATACTGATGACGTTGAAAGACAGCAGCACAGTTTTGTATTTGTACTGCTATTAATTTCATCATAAAAACATTATTTATGAATGAAAAGTTTCATGAGACTTTGTCAAAGACGTTATTCTAATAAATGCACAGATACCAACTCTTCTGTTTCTGTCCGTCTCCTTCACCTCCTCTTCAGTCACTCCTTGTCTGATCATGATCTTGACAATGACGGCATTGTTGTTGCAGCAGGCCTTGAAGAAGGAGATGGGCTCTGGACTGTCGGAGCTAAACGAGCAGCGCATGTGAGAGGTGACTGAATTGTCGAGGGGATAGAAGGAGTCATCTGAGGCAATGCTCTGTGTGTCTGAGCGATCCGGCAGGGTGTCAAAGTCCAACTCTTCAAATTCCTGGTAGATGTCGTCCTCATCCTCCCAGTAATTTCGAGTGTAATCGACTTCAAGTTCCTCATTATCTGCCTCGCTTGATTCCTCGCTCTCATTGTTGTCTTTGCCAGCCTTGGTAATGGACATGACAGGAATATCCATATCCACTTTATTGGTTCTATACTCAGTCTTACTAATTCTGACTCCTCCAGCCACTCCATTCTCTCGAACCTTTGAACCTTTACCTTGTTCCTCCGTTATTAGCACCATTTAAATCCTCCTCCGTCCAAAACACTCTTAGAAAATCCTTGTGGGAGCCAGAAGAAGTCTAGGAATTCTCAATTACCTTGGAGTCCATTGGCTCTCTGAAATATGATGATTCCTTCTACCCCCCAGGAAACTCAATCCTGCCAGTTTCTCGACTTCCATCAGTTTTTTGCTGTGTTGGATTTCCCAAACGAATAAGGACAATCCTTTATCACTACTGATAAATCTTTGTCTGTGCCAAAGAGGTTAGGATTCCCGAAGACTCCAAAATGCTGTGTCATCAAAGGCTTGATCATGTGCATGATCAGTCACTCTGGACTGTTAAAGTGATGGAAAAAAAGAGTAAAGCAGAATAAAGCATCCTAATCTTTCTCTGATGATATTGTCAAATTTCCATTTTCAAAAAAAGTCAGAGAGAATTTTGAAATGCACGAAAGCCACTGCGCTTCTCCGTGTGACTCTTTGCAAAGGCACCACCAGCCCCGTTCATCAGATTGTATGATCATTGTACTGGAAATCCAACATGCAGCTTGAATTTTCCAAGTCTTGGTTAGAAGTTAAAGCTGAAGTTGTCTTTGTGAAAGCAGAAGAACAGGCGCGGTCGTATTGGTTCAAAACTGACACGACTGAGCAGTTAATCCCGTGTTTGCTCACGGGGGAACACTGGGTTTTCTTTGATGATCACCAGCAATGGGATTGGGAGAGAGATTCTGTTGAAGTACTGCGTGGTAATCCAATTAGACTTCTCTCTAGCTCTAGCCATTTGGTTACATTTACCTCCCCAGAAACGTTCGAACGAAGACGTTTGAACGTCTTCTGCTTCAACACAATAAACTAAAACTGAGAAGCACAAGTAGAAAGGACTGTTGAAACTCAATAATTTTGACAATTAGGTTTCTTCTTAATAGAACAAAATAAGCATTACTCTTTTATTTCCACTAGAAAAGCTATTGAAAGCACGCAAAACAAACCATATGGAAAATAAATGCAGCAGATGTTTCACTTAAAATAAAACACCCCAGTGTCACAAGTGCAGCTGGTCAAGCTGACGCCACCTCCCCCACCTCTGCTCTCAACGTCTTCTGCACTTAACACTGCCAGCTTAAATTGGATTTCTCAGCCACATGATCTCATTTGTATACAGGGTACTTTGGAAGGACTGGAATCACTTGGACCTAAAAGAGTTTAAGAATGTCACCTTCAACAACATCTAAGCTACAGCCTAGTTTGTTACAATACACTTTATTCACATCACCTTGTGATACCAGCATTCTCTGGATAAAGACATTATCTCTGACAAAGGAGAAAAGTGTATCAAAAATAGCATTACAGGAGGTAAGTTAAAGAAAATCTCAACATCTAGAGGTGGTTGTTAAGTTATAGGCTTGGTTTTGTAAGTCATGTGATCCAAGCCATTTCTTTCGGTTTTGCACCACCATGGCCATATCATTTTACATGAATGCAAAATAACATGCTAAATAACTACAATAACATTTTGTGCACATATTTCTATGCAGTGTGTCGTAGTAACGTTGACCTTCACTACTAACTGTGTTAAAATTGCACATGATACACTTGTTTACTAAGCATACTGATTAGCATGCATTTTGATATGGCTGTGAACTTTTTTAAAATTTCGTTTAATTTTGTTAATCCAAAACTTTTCTTATCAGCAGTTGTAAGTGGCTGGAAATATCAATGAGTTAACGGCTGAAAAATTGCCATTTAGCTAGCTCTTGTACACTTATAGTAACCTCTTCCACAGCATGTCTTTATCCTGTTTTCCTTCTTTCACCCCAACCGGTTGCAGCAGATGGCCGCCCTCCTGAGCCTGGTTCTGCCGGAGGTTTCTTCCTGTTAAAAGGGAGTTTTTCCTTCCCACTGTCGCCAAAGTGCTTGCTCATAGGGGGTCATATGATTGTTGGGTTTTTCTCTGTATGTATTATTGTAGGGTCTACTTTACAATATAAATCGCTGTATAAATAAAATTGAATTGAACTGAATTGAATTGATAAACAAAGAAATAAACACAAAATTATACCACACAGTGAAACGTCTTTTGTTAAATTTTGTTTATTTGCTCCCATGACCAGTTTGTAGATCAGTATACTTGCTTACAATCTGGGCATCTGTATCAGACAGCTTGGGATTAATTGCAAGTAGTCCAGTCTTTGCCAAGTAGGTTACAGTACCTCAGGCATGTAACATTATTAGCTATTATTAGGATAAAGTTTAGGCAGCTGAAATTCTTTCAGGCACAGGAACATTAATCTGTACCTGTTAAATCCATCTGTTAACTGTTGTTAATTTCCAATGAGCACAATACTTTTTTTTTCTCCAAGTCTGAAATTATTGTTATGCAAAGTAGAAATCTGTCAGAGAAACCTTACCTCTTTACCCTTGTTTTCTGCCTGAAGTCTGAAGGTTTTACAATAGAGCAGAAAAGGAAATGCTTTTTTTGACAGCGCTAATCTCTTCTGAACCACAGCCGCTTACTCCATGATTTAATCGGCATGAAAACGTTGATCCCATTGTGCTTGTTAAAAAATGAAGCACAGGTTGGGAAAATCAGATTTAGCTTGACAGCAGAGATCAGGTTTCCGCTGCATATGCTCCTAATCTGTATTTGGGCTAACTGTTAAGACTGTGCATTAGCACAAAGGTAATTGGATTTGGCAGAAATAACCCCATATCCTATTTTGAAGCTGTTTTTTTCCCCAGACATCATTCCAGTTTGGAATTAGACTGCTCTGAACCGCTGACACTCACATATGTGATTGATGTTGTTTTAATTATGAAATAAATTTATGTGAATAAATATTTAGAACACCTGCATGTTTCCACAAAGTAGCAACATGAAACGTGCAGGGTACTTATTTAAAAAACATATAACATGACTTAGCCATCCCTCTGATTGGAACAAGGGTTTCTTCAGCAGTGAGTCTTCGTACTTCCAAAATATGGATATGAATTCTAACATAACATTACCACATGGGAGGCCACAAGCCTGCATACTCCTTGTGCCCAGATAAATGGGGAGGGTTGTGTTAGGGAGGGCATCTGGCATAAAATCTTTGCCAAACCAAACATGCGGATGAAGAAGAATGAGATTTCCATACCAGATCGGTTGGGGCTCGGGTTAACGATCGTCACTATAGTGCCGGTGGAAACTGTTGGCCAAAGACAAAGGAAGAGGGGAGGGAAAGGTGTGTTTGGAGGCAACACGAGAGAAGGAAAAGCAGGAGTGAGGAGGTGATTGTGGGGACTGAGTCTGGTTTTGCCAGAAGTTTCTGTTAAAAGTTTTTCCTTCCCACTGTCACCAAGTCTCATCTGATTGTTTGGGTTTTTCTCTGGATATTTGTAAGGCTCTTTAAATTGCAATTTAAAGTGCCTTCAGGTGACTGTTGTGAGTTGGCACTAAAAAAATCTAAATGAAATTAATTGGTTTTTCCAGTGCCTTTAACACCATCCAATCACTTTTGCTAAATGAGAAGCTGCTCAGGATCAGTGACAGCACTTCAGCTGTCTCCTGTTTCACAAGGCTGAAACCATCATTGGTCAGAATTTGGATGCGTTTGAGTCTTTTCAGGGAAAGGAGGTCACTGAACAAACTGCTCTCCATCATGGACAACCCATCTCTCCCACTCCACACTACTGAGGCAGGACAGCTCACTGCCATAAAGAACCCTTCAGGAAATCATTCCTACTGTTCTCCAAGAAACTGTACAGTAACTCTTCAGTCTGCGACGGGTGAAGACACCTGTTAGGTATCAGATTCCACACATATTTCTGTATTATACCTTCGACCCCACCACCTGGCCGGGCCGTTCTGTGTGGAGTTTGCTTGTTTTCCCTGGATTTGCATGAGTGCTCTCTGGTGCTCTGTCTTCCTCCCAGTGTTTAAAGACATGCAGTTTGTGGGTTAAGTTCAATGGTAAATCTAAATTGGCTGTGAGTGTGAATGGGTGTCTTTCTCTCTGTGTTAGCCCTGTGTTTGGTTGGCAAGGTGTATCCAGCCTCTCACCCTATGGTAGCTGGGATACACTCCAGCGACCCTGAGAAGTGGACGAAAATAGACGGATATTATTTAAAAATGCAATTTGCAAAACCTCAGTCTTAGTTTTTAATCTTAAGTTAAAAAAAAATACAAAATGTGAAAGTTTAATAACACAGACTTTAGACTGTGTGCTCTCTCACAGTCTAAGGCTCTCACATTTGGCTTTGGCACTTAAACTGTTTATGCTACTGCTGTAAAACCAGTAATTGCCCTTGTGGGATCTCTTTCTCTCCATTTATGAAGGACAGCACAGGTTGAAAAGGTTGGAGAGGGAAGTCTGAGATGATCTGGACACCTGAGGAGGGATAGTGGAAAGCAGATAGTCGGACAATAGGTGTTCAATATGGATTGGCGAAACGGGAGGAAAAGGAAAAACAAAAAACAAACTAGTATTTATACAGTAAATATGAAGGAGGGCAGGAAGAGGGTTGGTATGACAGGATGATGCTAAGGATAGGGTAACTATATTTGATTCTTCAAATTTCAATATCGATCTGATACAAATGAAATACCAGTGTTGGTACTGATACGATTTGGGCCTAAGGGTACACCTTTCACCATCTCACAATGCTGTGATTGCAGCCATTCCCCAACTCTCTGTGAATGGTACTCTTGGCCATTGATCAGTGGTTGTTGATCAATGGTCATGAGAATTTGCATAATCATGATGAAGGAACTGACCTCCCAGCCCATTGTTCCTTCAGTGGTTTTTAGTTTCAGTTATTATGCAAATGTACTGTTTATAAGATTGGGGAAACCTGCAGTCAGCTGAGACTGAAGAAGTCACCTGGATGAGTGACGAAACATTTCTCCCACTGAAAACGCTTCGTCCAGATGAACAGAATAAACCTTTGGTCCAAGTATCAGTATCTCTCCAATCTGCCCACTTCAAATATCTACATGTGTATTAAGATGTACTGGTAGGTCCTCATTATTCCAGATCATGGCAGTCCATAGCTGGACTTCTTTTAGGTTCTCAAACACATTTCACCTCACATCGGGAAGGGTCATTCAGCTTTTAACTGCCATTCACACCTTGACCCCTGTGATCTCTAGACCTCAAACACATCCCGGCCTGTCTGGGCCTGTTGGCAGTGCGACAACTTTAACACCTATTGGAAAAAGAGGTTAAGTGTCTTTAAGGACTTCACATGTAGCTTGGATCCCAGACTAAACATTTGTTTAAAGGAGACATTGGCCACAACTTGAAGAAACAGCAGTCTTGAGGAATCTTTTCAAGCATTTATTATGTTTCATATGACTGAACCAACAATCAGTAGAGCTTTAAGTATATACCTTTATGTTACAGTACATGCCACTGCCTTTTTCCACATATAAAAATAGAAATTATTTCTTCTAAAAATTCAACACTAAAATTCAAAGTGTCCACCTCAGTTGAAAGACTAAAAAGGTCACTTTATAGCATCATATATTTATATAAGTTGAGCACTCCACACAGCAGTAGCACTACAGCTAAAGTAGCACTAAAGTTAATGTCATTCACAATCGATAGAAAAGCAGTTTGTACTTATTACACTAATAATTCAGTGTTGGGGAAAACCTATGATTTAAGTAAAAGCTACTGTATACAGTCAGATACGGACACATTTCAGTCTCATTGGGGCTAAAATAAATGAAGCTAGCATGACTGTGTTACAGTGGGTTCTGAAATGATTGTAAAGTGTGGTACAAGGTGCAAAACATTAAAACATTTGCATAAAAAAAATAAGTAGTTAGCAAATCAAGTCGCTTAAAATGGTACAAATGATTCTTTTGAGATTTTAAACATCAGAATTCGTTTTATGTTCTCATTAGAAACAAAAAATGATTCAGAAAATAGCCGGAGCTCGTTTCACTCAGTGAAAATAAATCTTTTCTAAAACCCAATTGTCTGCTTTCGTTCTGGACTGGATCTACACTTATGACACATCACAACTCTGCCATGTGAAAGGAGAAACGCTGGGCAGCATAGCAAACAATGTGGTCACACAAGTAAGACAGTGGGAGGACAAATCTCAGACAATGACTTTTCCACATGCACAGTGAGTATAGCTATTTGTAGAAAGTGAAATGCGACTCTGGGGAAACGATTCTTCACATTTAGGACAGAAGTTACATGAGAATACCTCCTACAGTCTTCAGACGTCCCTGCACTTAGTCAACACGTATAGTGATCTAAGAAAATACAAGGAGATTACATGGAACATGTTGGCTTTTTCATAAAAGAGTCATTTTTTGTGACTTGTTCCAGTTTGTGAAACTGAAAAATTGTACATTTAATTTATTAATCAGTCATTAACCTTTACAGGTGCAGTGGGTGGCGTCTGTTGCCATTTGACTTAAAGCTAACAGTCTCACTACTCTCTGACTTTACTGTGGTATCAATGTTCTCATGAAACCAGCCCATCAAAGAATGTTCAACTATTCCTTAAAATTGCAAACCAGTTTCACAGAAACACACACACAAAAAAAAAAAAAAAAAAATCAGCATCATGCAGGTGTCATTCAAACTTCTCATTTCAATTTAAGACAGTTTCTTTGCAGTACTTATGCTGGTTTACAGATACAGTCTGCTCATTTCATGCATGCCTATACTAAGTATGCAGGACACAAGAACAACCAGAGGTGAATGTTAGTGTTACATAATCGAGGACGAGCCACCTTCTGAAATCTTCTTCCAGCTTCCTGCTATTCAAGGCTTATTTTCAATTAACAGTGAATTTCTTACATGAGAATGGAGAGAATAATCCGTTCACCCTCTGAAATCACCTTAAGGACCTGTGAGCAGGTGAAGATGTGAATGCGGGTCAGTTTCAGCTCATTTCTTCTCTCCTCTTCTGCCAGAGAAGCTAGCATATTCATCATGTGCCCGGAAAGAAAACAAAACAAAACCCCTCTTTTACTTCACCACAAACTGCTCTACCTAATGTTAGCTATGCAACAGCAACACCTGGAAGTCTTAATAATATTTAGTAACAGCTAAGCTAAAAACTACTTTGTAGGTTAACTCATTTTAAATTAGGGATGCAGAAAACTCTCAGCTCCGTCAAAGCTCGTCTCAGTAACCTAAAAGATGTGGAATCTACACCCTCACTTGTGCTGTGAAGAGTTTTTCCGTAAACAGACGACACTGTCTTTAACCAACTGTCTCACTCCGCGGTGCACTAACCAACAGGAGCATGGAGCACAATTGTAGGGACGCTGCAGTGATGGGCCAAAAAACTAAAAATCTATGGATACACCATTCAGCAATTTCTGCTTTGCAGGTCCTGCAGTGACAGTCAGTTGGGCAAGCTGCACCTGTCTCTCAGTGGAGACACTAAACACATCAGACATCGCAACGAGCCCATCTCCATCTACCTTACAGAAATAGAAAAAAGTTTAATGTGAAGCCAGCATTAGGGTGTTACTTGGTAACTAAATTGATTAAATGTGCTACGTCATGACCTGACTGAGCTTAGCAAGTCACAGCAATTACATGATTAATCAGAGCAAGTAAATCAGGAAGTAAATAAAGCACCGACACAAGCTGGCTCTGTGTGAGGGGTGCTCGAGTTTTCCAGTTCACTTCATTAGTCATGTTTCTTATTTTATACAGCTGATTTTCAGGTTAGTGTGAGTAGCTGATTAGCAGCACTGCCAGCTCTGTCATCTCCAAGTCCCTCTAAGAGTGATGTATTAAAAACAAACAAAACAACAACAACAACAACAACAACAAAAAAAACCCCCAAAACACAACAGCCAGTCCACATTAAGCTGGGAAGAACATTTTGCCTCCAGTTATGTCCCACTTTCTCTACTGAAACCCTTTCCTCCAATCAGGCTGCAGGGTGGGTAAATGTAAAAAAGCCCAGTCCAGGGTTTTAGCATAAAGAAATGCAGTCACATCACTTGCAAAGCAGCCGGTGGCAGCCATGGTGTAAACAGTTTGCCCGCGTGTCATCCTCTGCTCATCGATGGAAGCATTTGCAGAAATGAGCTCAAACACCTGCGGTGCTCCCGTGCCGTTTGGGTGTGAAAAACATTTAAAATTGAATGGAGAGAGCTGAAAACTCATTTGTTCTGTGCTGTGACTTTTTCTATTCTCAGGTTTAGACCCTCTCCTTTCTAGAAGGTGAATTTGCTTCATTTTAAAAATCAGACTGATGTCCAAACTTACAGGCCCATGCCTCAAAAACAAAACAAAACAAAAAAAGGGGTCAAAGGGTCATCTATCAGCTCACCCAAGAAATACACAAGACTAAAAAAAAAAAAATAATTAAAAAAATAAAATAAATAAATCTATGAACGCACACATCTAATAAAAAACACTAAAAAAGAAAAAAATACAATCACATTGCTACGTCATTCATGTCTCTCCTCATCACTACTTCATTCTGATAAAGGGAGGTGAGGAAAACTTGCTGATGCACACAGGAACAGAGAGGCATTCTTGTTGTGGTTATGCACAGGCCTAAACAAAGTGTGACCCAGACACTATTTTACAACATTCACTCAAAGGGAAGCACAGTCTGAGGTAAAAAAAATCTGACTTCAACACAAAGCCTTTTAAAAACAAGTGAAATACAAATGAAAACTTCAGCTGCGTTGGACATGAACGTTTACCAGGATGGACAGTTGACGAGTTTCAGTCACGCTGACAGCTTCTGCAGGTTTGATGATCAGGCTCCGTCTGCCTCCCATCTCTAACCTGTCCCTGCGACTGCGGTGTGTGGGGCCGAATTAAAGGACTCGGCTGCACTGTTTACAGGCTGGTTTGAAGCCGACAGCCGAGCAGGAAGAAAACAAAAGAGGTTTCACCGCAATATGTTGATGGTGGCTACTGGTGGTGGGCTAGTGTGAGTGCCCTCCACTGATCCCACAACACGGTTGAGTCTATGAGGAGGTGCTGTAGGAGGACGAGGACACGCTCCTGCCTGCCTTACGTTCATAGTTCACCAGTCGCTGTCCAACCAGGTACCTGCAGGAGTGATGGGAACAGTTAGCTAGTCAGTGGTGTGCCCTTCCATGCTGCTCTTTAAATTGTTTGCAAAGCTAACAAATAAGCTAAGATCTTTCCTCGTATTCCCACTGCAGAGCTACAACTGCACTAACATGCTAGTAGGGACAGCCCTGGAAGCTGTGCAGACATTTTACACTTTATGTTGAAATATTTTAGACAAAATAAAAAAAATAAACCATTATAAAATATATTTTTATGGCGACTTTAAAGTAAAAGGTTTGACCTGAAGACCGACGGCCTCCATTTGTGGTTCGTGTAAGATTGTTTGCAGACAGGTGGCATGCAGGACAGCGGAAATCTGCTCACAACAAAAGCGATCGCAGGGAGGTTTTATGTGCAGTCCTGTGTACGTCTTTGAGACCGATTTCATCTAACGACAGCAAGCAACGTCCCACGACCATTTGCCAATGTTCATTTTTCTGTAGCGAAAAGTGGTTTCTATGGTTACCAGTGGTAACCAGTCTCCAAGCCAATGTGACTGAGGCCTTAAAAGTTGTCTTCTTGGAAAACAAACTCCAGTGTCGCTCACACCTCCCCTCCTCACTCCTTCAGAATTACTGATCAGCTCTTTAGTGCGTGAACATGCATCAATGAATCCAAACATAACCAAACCTTTTTCCTGTCAATATTTGACAAACTTGAATGGAATCGTGTTTCCACACCAAGGTTCTGCTACTGGAGTTTCTCTGAATCCTACTGAAACACCGAGCCCCCCCCCCGCCCCCGTGTAAAAAAGTATCACCACTACTCACTTGTCATTTTTGATGTGTTCATAGAGGCGTTTGAACTGTCGTATCTGAAACGACAGGATGGCCAACAGGATGAAGACCATCAGCAGGAACGGATAGATTCTCCTCTCCACAAGTGTCTGCATCTCTGGCTGTACTCCTACATACAGAGAGAGAGAGAACAAGCAGTGAAACAGGAGCTGCTGTTTGGGTTGTCTTTAGGAACTGATGGGCTATAACAGAGAGAGTGAGCGCAGGTAAGTGCCAGAGAGCAAGTCATTTAAAATTTGTCAAGAGTAAACGTTGAGGAAAGACTAAACCAATCAGCTGCTTAGAGAACAGCAAAAAGTTTATTCCCAGGAGAGGGCTGGGAATTCTTAATTGACTGGTTGTTTAAATGCATGTGTTGTCTGTGTGAACATCAGAAATCCCTGTTTAAACCACAGCTACCTTTAATAGGCTTTGCATAAAAAGCAGATTTTAAATGCACCCTGTCTAAATTAGTGAGGATCTGCTGGTACCCTGGCCTCTGTGCCTGAATTTTGATCCGTTTCTAATTTAATCAACAACCAACAGGATTCATTTTCATCCGCACCCTCGCCCCACCAAACACCAACACCAACGCACACACACACACACACACACGTCAGATTGTTAAACAAGACCAAAGTTGCAGAGTCTCAGTCTGCTCCAAATTATCAGTATCAGTCATTTTCCTCTTCTTGGCTCTGAATGATGTGATTTCAGGTTCAGTCTCCAAAACTGAAGAAGTCACTTGGATGAGTGACGAAACGTTTCTCCCACAAAACGCTACGTCCAGATGAACAGATTCAACTTTTGGAGATTTACTTTCCTGGATGATTGAGAATGCATCAAGATATGCATTTTGCACTTCTCTCCCTCCACCCGTTCCCTACTCTCAGTACAGATCACAATGTTGTCTGCAAACATAGTCCCTCAAATCCATCTGTAACTCCTACCACACACTTTACCACTGAATTGCTGTCCTCATGTACTGCACCACCCTCATGCAGTACCACAGTTCCTCTCTTGGCACCTTATCATATGCTTTCTCTGGAAACGCAAAGACACAGTGTAACTTCTGACCTTCTCTGTACTTCTCCAGCAACGCTTTCAAACCAAACAGCACACCTGTAACGCTCTTTCTCAGCATGAAGCCATACTCCTGCTTCTTAACCCAGCTTCAGCATCTCTTTCCCACAGCCTCACGGTGTGGCTCATCAACTTGATTCCTCTTTAGTTACTACAGCTGTGCACATCAGCCTTGTTCTTGAAAGAAAAAAAAAAAAAAAAAAAAAAATATATCGGGACAAGTACACGTCTCCATTCTTCAGGGTTCCTCTCACTCTCCAAGATTGTGTTTAGCTGTTCTTTTTTTTTTTTTTTTAAAAGAAAAAGAACCCCCTCCAGTGGTTTTGGTCTCCCTCTCCCTGTACTCTTTCCATCTGCATCCCGAATTATCCTGACCTGCTGCTTGATCGATCGAGCTTGCTTCCTCTGACTAGCCAGTCGATGCAAGTGCTTTTCTCTTTCCTTAGTGTCCAGCTTGACATAACCCACTATAAGCCTTTTCCTTTGTCACCTCATTCTCAATGCAATGCTCCCATTTACTTTGTTCAATTCCCTGAGTTTCACACTTTATTCATCACGAACCACTTCCTTTGAACACGTTTGTGTAGTAGATTCTCGCCACACACCATCTTGCAGTCTCCCAACACAGCTGATATTAAAATCTTAGATGAGGGGTATTATTTTTTCATTAGGCCATCTTTCATCAGGCCAAGGAAAACTTGACAAGAAACACGAATATGCAGAAATCAGTCCTCTAACCACTAAAAAGTGATCTTTGTTGTGTACACTAAGGTACAAGAATATCCATACATCCCTGAGAGACACAGACGTTTCAAGCGACATACCTAACAGTGGTGTTACACCTTTAGAGACTGTGTAGGGCAAACAGAGACACAGCAGCAGCACACAGATGACTGGGGCAGCCAGCCTACGCACAATGAAATGGAGGTCAATATTTCTGATACCGTTAGCATACACCTGCAGGAAGGAAGGAGAGAGGGAGATTAGTTCCTTCATCCCAGTGTGGGAAAACAGGATTTTATCAGTTTGATGATACTGACATTTTTGCACATTTCTCATTTGCATTGTTTAAGTGTTTATTCTTTATTTTGTCTGCAACTTTGAAGAATGCAAGACTGACCTGCTCAATAACAGTTTTAAGCCACCACTGAGGGCCCATCAGTGTTATAGCAGCGATGATTTTAGCATGAAGCACACCCAACGCCCAGTCCTGTCACACAAAGAGAAGCAGTCAGTACATAACCAGGACACAAAGACACCATCGCAGAATGTCATCGTGCTTCTAATGTTGACATGCCAACATCCTCAAAACGGACACAAGGTGTTGATTTGTTGTTATGATTCGTTTAACATCACAAGCAGCATTAACAAGAAAATTAAATGGTTGAGAAGAATAAAAATAATGCAGTGACTAAATCCAAAAAGTAACAATTTAGTTCACCATTTAGAAATTAATTCACATTTTCTTAGGTAAGTGTTCCTACCTGCCAGGGGTAGAAGAGGGGCGTCTGGTCTAGTGGCACTCTGAGAGGAGCAACAATGACCAGCTCAAACAGCAGACCCAAGAGCAGAGGAATTACCGCAGCTAACAGCAGGGCTACCACCACCGTCTTAAGGATCTGTTCCCATCAGGACATCACACCCAATCCATAAATCAGAATACAACTTGCCACAGAACAGCTGAGAAATGATATATTTGCAGTCGGCTGGATGGAAATCCACATTACCATGAGCGTCCACTCGTGGACTTTGAGCATGATGACCGTCCGTCCCTGTGGCATCCAAGACAGCAACACTGTGGCAGCTCGAATAGACAGCCAGCAGACGTATAGACCGCTGGCTGCTGTGTACAGCTCATGAACCATGGCGCTGCCCATCCAGAAGGACATCAGCCAACGACCCACAAACACTGAGAGAGAAGGAGGACAAGGTGGAGGGGGAAAAAAATGACTAGCTGAGAACTAGGGCAGGAGAGATCATATACACGAGATAATTTGCCTGCTTGTGTCTTACCTGGCAGTGTGAGGCAGATCAGACTTGCTAATAACAGTGTGACACACATGAAGACAACCAACAGAATGATCTGAACAAGAGGAAACACAAAACAGTTAACATTCAATATGAGCAGAGGCTTCAAAAGTGACAGGACTCTTGCGATGAGCACCCACCTTTAGGGGGAAGTTGATGGGCCGGTGGTACGGCTGGAAACCAACGGGGCCACCCTGCTGCAGAATAGCCTGATGGGCAGCGTGAAGCCCTTCCCCGAGGCCCGGGATCCGGTGGTTGTTAACACGACCGGGATGGTTATTTTGTTGGTTGTCATCTTCTTCATGGTCTCCCAGCAGGTAGGAGTGAAGATCACTGTGGGAGAGCCATTTGAGCAAATGCATTCTTTTATTACTGTGTATGAGACTGAGGACAAAAACACACATTGTGTTTCATTTCTCCAAATTACCACAGCCGAAGGTCATCATAAAAAGTCAAATTGGTGCTTAAATGCTTCAGATTTAAATTGGCAGTGTGTGCGAGTGTGTGCATCTCCAGCCTACAGCACATATCCAGCTGTGAATGTCCAGGCGTGGATGAGGCGCTTGAGCCACTGGCGAGTGTGACCCTGCTCCAACAGTGCTGGCAGAACCACCTGAAGCAGCAGCAGCTCCAACGACAGCTCGCTGACCGGGGCGTCACTGCAGAGGAAGAACACAAACCAAACTCATTTCACTTCACAATGTACACATCACGACCAATGAGCAGTCCATTTTCTACAGATTTCCCATTTCCACAGTTTAAGTGCTTTAAAGACAAAGATAATGTGGTATTTTAAATTATGTCAAGCGCTAGATTCTAAATCATGTTCTTGAAAATGTAACTGAATTATACAGTTTCTTTAATATAGTTAATTAAAGTAGGAACCACAGTTAAAACTAAACTACAATTTTCATCACAGTTTTTATGTTATGTTGGACGTCTAAGACACTGCTCCTCAATTCAGACTGACTCATGATTATCGTATCCATTATGATTAGACTGCAGTCATTAAGATTATCACAGTACATTTTAAAAGATGACATTTATCAGATCAAAGGCGTTATTGTAATAAAATTTTATCCAACATTTTGCTGTTAGAATATTTGGTATGCAGAACAGAACATGGTTGACTGCAGGTAGCACCCAGGGGTATTTTACAGTGACTTAGGAAAAAACAGGTAAACTCTGCAGCTTGGGTCATCATTAGTTTTCAGAATTTCAAATGTTTACTCTGTGTACCTATAAAGCATGACGTTGTAGGGAAGAAAGTTTGGGAAGAGCAGCTTAATGATTCTGATAGGAAGCCAAAGCATCAGGAGAACAATGGAGCCAAACACCACCTGAAAATGTGCACACACACAGATTTACATATCATTTTGTTTCTGTTTGTAAGTCAACAACACCGTTAAATCATCAAATTTCAGAATGGAAGAGGGATCATTTAAAGAAAAAAAGAAAGAAGTGCATTCAAGTGTGCACAAATGTCTTATGAGAAAACATCTTATGACAGTTTGATTGCAGGGTCAGTTCAACCAAACATTAGGAGTGTTGAGATGAATGGATACAGTAAAGAGATTTTAAAGTCAGGCATTCAACTGACTACAGTTTAAACTCAGAAATAATGTCAAACTCTGAATCTCAGTTCCTGTGAGTCTCTTAGTAATTTGTACCATTCCTACACAGAGAGTCAGGACTACTGTGTACAACACTGCCCGACATGTTTACACAACATTAGCAGCTTACAAAATGTGCTCAGATAACATAAATGCCTGCAACGCCACACACTTTCCTAATATTTTAACAAGTTGATGTGTGCTAACAGTAAAAGAAGAGCAGCTCTCTATAAATGAAGTCATGTTGTGTGTCATAACCAGGTGTATGTGCCTATACACATTCAGTAAAAGTGGCATTAGAATTAATATGATGCTGTAGCAAGCAATGCCCGGTCTGCATCAGCTCAGTAAAAAGATTATCCTCTTTGAGGTCAAGCCAAGAAGTATGCTGCTGCTTCATCACTGCATTAGTTATGCTTTTCTGGGATAAACCTGTATGTGAAACAGTGGAAATAATCAACATTGTTGAGTAATTTTTTTTTTTTTTTTTTTTTTTTTTAAAATTGCCACGCTCCCTAAACCCTGAAAGGTTTGAAAACTTTGAGAATGCAGAGTGGCTGGTTTATTTGTGCAGATCAAGAGAATATTTATTTCCATAAATGCAACGGAAATAAATCCAAATTTCATTTGCTCAAAGTACTGAGAAAAGAAACAATCTGCTAACTTGAATGAATTAGTCTGAAAGGAACTGGGCTGAAATTCATGTAAAGAGCTGAACTGAATGTAACTGTGTGTGCATTGGAGCTGTGGCAGTAATGAAGAGTGAATATTCAAAAACAGATGGAGAGAGACAGACTTGCTTCTGATAAGTACAATGTCAACTGACAGAATAGACATGAGTAGGGCTGCACAATTAATCGTTAGAAAATCGCAATCTCAATTCATACTTATGTGCGATCTCATTTCCAAATGACAACGATTTAAAAAAAAAAAGAAAAAAAAAAAGAAAAAAAAAAAGATGATTGTTGTACCGCATTTTGATCCGGGACATAATCTGCATGAAAACCATCGCTCACTCTTCCTGCTCAACAAATGACAATGGCGGAGCCTTATACCACATGATACAGAAGCCAGCTTCCTGCTAAAATTGGCAGGGAAAAAACAACGGAGAACATGTGAGAGATGACGAAGCTGTAAAGGCCAAGAAAGTGACAAGAGAAAATCCGTCCCGGTCAACCACCCAAACATCAATAACGGGAACCTTATACAGCGCTTCCCCATACCCGTCGAACTCCCGCAGGCACAAAGCAATTACGGAGGCTATCACTTACCACCTGGCTAAAGATATGGCTCCCATCAACACTGTGCAAAACGAGGGATTTAGGAAAATGATCAACACCCTAGACAAACGCTACACAGTGCCGTCCGGCAACTATTTTTCAAATGTTGCACTACCTGCTCTATACACACAGTGTCGAGCAAGGGTGGAGACGGAATTACAAGCAGTACAACATTTTGCGGCAACGACAAAATGTGAGACATTTATTGTTTTTATGTTCATTTATTGTTTTTATGTTCAGTTTCAACTGTTACGAAGTTGGTGTGCAGTTAATAAGTGCAATAAATATTTATATTGGAAAAGAAAATCGTGAGAGAATCGTGATTTCAATTTTAAGCAAAAAAAATTGTGATTCTTATTTTATGCAAAATCGTGCAGCCCTAGACATGAGTTAAAAATAACACCTCTGATGTTGGTTATTTTTCCATGTAATCTGTGTGTTGAGAGGGGTGAAGTTAAAAGCAAAAGAACATCTTGTCCAACAAACAAGATTCCACTCAACTTCACTGTATTAAGATGACAGGGAGGCAGAAATCTCACAAACTTAAAAGTGCACAAAGCACTTTGTTTTCATTTCCCTACAGCAAATATTTATCTAGCCATCCCTATGCTTGTATATGCGCTCATACACATTTCTTCTTTTTTCAGAGACTAAATGTAAATCTGATTGTTGTTCAATTCAATTTAATTTATACAGCGCCAAATCACAACAACGGTCGCCTCAAGGCACTTTATATTGTAAGGTAGACCCTACAATAACACATTCAAAGAAAAACCCAACAAACATATGGCCCCCTATGAGCAAGCACTTTGGCGACAGTGGGAAGGAAAAACTCCCTTTTAACAGGAAGAAACCTGTAGTATAACCAGGCTCAGGAAGGGGCGGGGCCATCTGCCGCGACTGGTTGATGTTCAGTCACGCTTCAGGTTAAACGTAAATTGGAGAATGTTTGACTGACCACAGAGAGTATGAACCTCCGCAGGTGTCTATAGATGGGCAGATGGATCATCTCTTGGACTGGGTTAAAGTCTGGATCGTTCAGGTTTCTCAAGAACCACAGCACACCTGGCCGGAGAACCTGCACACAGCATGAGGGAAATCTCTCATTTTTTCAGAAAACATTGTTTGAGAGTTTTCCATGTCACTGTCTGTAACAGCCCACTTGCCTCTCTGAGCAAAAGGATGAAGGAGGCGAAGTAGAAGACATAGACCATACCGACCAGCCAGTGGAGGAACATGGTGGTGCCAGGAGCAGAGTCAAAGCTCTGCTCCCTGTCCTTCAGAGTGGCATCAAACATCTCCTGCGATAGATAAAGGAAAAGGTGTTTAAGATGTGACCTGCTATAAAGCAGTTTTTAGGAATTGGAGCATTTTGAGCATTTCACAATTTAACATTGTTTTTCCTTCTTGATCAAGTTGCTGCACACGCCATCATCGTGAGTGCAATCAGTGTGTTTGGCTAGTCATTAAAAGGCAGCATGCGGCTGTATCAACAGGATGAGCTAAGCTAACTCTGCATGTTTGTCTTACCAGTGAACAAATGTCGAGCCACCAGCCGCAAATAAGTGGGAACAAGCCTATCTCCATGGCAACCAGCAGGGACACCTGCAACATAGAAAACACTTGCAATTTAGCTTCTGTTTACATGTAATCATAATTTCACTAATTATTGTTTCAGCTGAAAGCTTTGCTATTTAGACAAACAGAAAACCAAAACCAACACAGAGTGCTGCAGTGCTCTAGTTTACCTTGACAACAATGTAGCAGACACCCAGCAGGCGTCTGGACCTCTGGAACTTCACTAATGAAGCCAGGGCCTAAAAGAGGGGCAGTTAAGGACTCACAGAAAGTTTGACAACCTGCACTTCTTAATCAGCACTATGAAACAAAGCCTTATCTGAGATACAAACAGCCGTTATGCCTTCCAGCTAAAGAAGATCAATAGTTTCTCTTAAGGTTTTTTGGGACCATGCTTAAAAGATGGCCTTAAGACCAAAAACATCTCCAGATATTCACAGAAGTCCTACTGTAGCCCCCCTCTCCATTTTGTGACATTTTAGGTTGCATATATCCAAAAATATAGGACGTTCATCAGGATTTGTAGTTACCCTATAACATGTAGAAGTTAGATTATATTTATGTTATAGGACAATACATTTGATGATGATTTAAATAAGTGGATAAGTTAAGAACTTATAGCAAAAATATTTTAAATAACTGGACAAATTGTCCGTGTAGCAAACATTACCAAGTGATAAATCAACTACACTCTTGGTGTTTAAGATTCAAATACTTGTATTATGTCAAGGATACATGGCAGACAATAAGGGCTCCAGCCAGGAGGATGTACCCCAGTATGGTGGTGATGAGGCCGTCAAAGTGTGACGCTTTGATCTACAGCCAAACACAAGAAATTCCATCAGTGCAGGTCAAACTCATGGTACAGTACAGTGTTCAAAGTGTAGACATGTGTCCTCAGCACTTACATAGTCTTCAAAACCAAGTCCAACCACTGAGAAGTGACCAATGTGATATGGGCAAAATGCTAGAGGGAAATACAGAGGCTGTATTAGAAGTGTTAAGAATGAAAGAAAGAACCCATGACTCTCTCATAATGTACTCCTCATATCATCATCATCATCAAGTTACTCAAATGTACTGGGACTCACCAAAGACCAGAATGAAGAGTGTGTTGAGAGACACCACCCAAAACACATGTTCCTATAGAGGACACAAAACAGAACTCCAGCTTTCACTTTATCAAAAAAGTTAGTTTAACTAAATTTCAAAATGATTATTTCAAACTTTTAAAGGCAACTGCTACAGATCAAGTCAGCTCCATCATTATCCTGAACACCTTCCAACAAGATCAGGTGGCTGCGCATTATTCTGTATTATTTTAGTGATTTTAAAGGCTTTAAAGTGGTTTGAAAAACAAACAATGAATCAATCATTAATCTACACTGAATGACTAATTTTGGCAGAGAACATTTTAAACAGTGTGTGAAATAGTGTCAGAATGTAAATATGAAAGAAAGATTTAGAATTACCAAGAAAACTAGGGAACCATCCAGCCCCAGCATCTGGAACATAAACACAAAGTACCGTAAATCCCGGACTACAGAGCGCACCTGATTAAAAGCTGCATGCTCTAATTGTAGAAAGAAAATCAATTTTGTACTTGTACAGGCTGCACCGGATTTTAAGCTGTATGCGTTTCACTTGTAATGTGAGATATTTACACAGAAATATTACACGTGAGGATTTTTAACGTTTAATTTAATCCGTAAGGTAACATAAACATGGTAACATAAACGTTATGGTAACATACAAAAATACATACTGCAAATGCTTTTTTTCCTCGAACAGCGCCTGTAACACGGCTACCTCTCAGTATACGTACGTATCAGTAACACACAAATTACGTTGCTTATGTTTTTTTTACGGAACAGTGCACAAACAACATTACAATGTCTCTTAACAACCGATAAAAATATATACCGTATATATACTACTTATCATTTTGATTGGTCTACTGTTAACAGGCAAAATGTTTTTGGCCATATGAAAAAAAATATGCATTAGCCGCACGTCAGTATAAGCCGCAGTGTTCACAGTGTGGGAAAAATATGACCCGAAAACTATGGTACTTGTTAGAGTCACCATTTGAGACCATTCAACACATGAATTCAGGCTAATTAAAAAATATAATAATAATAATAATAATAATGATAATAATAAATAATAAGAATAATAATAATAATCTAAAACAGCCCTTAACAGGTGCAGTTTCAGAGTTGTACATTTCCACATTAAACAGAGGATGAACATTTTCACTGTCATAAATGCTTTCAGCTTAAGTGCTACCCTACTTACACTCACATGGCTTTACAGAGCACAAAAGAGAAGAAGAAAAATAGATTCCTACTCTCTCCCAGGTCAGCTCCTCTGCTGCACGGTCCCACTCCAGTGCATTCCAGTTCAAATCTTCTACAAAGGAGAACAGACCAGAGAAACACTAAGAAACAACAGAAGCAGTGAACCCTTTTCCTTCCCTTATTACACAAGTACATAGTGCTGAAGGGCTGGACTTTAAAGATAAAGTCATACCCAGACACTTTTGGAAACCCCTCCAGTGTGCATCATCATGTGTAGTAAAGGTAGTCCACGCACATCATGTTTTAAAAATATGATGAAGATAAAAAGGTGGCTACCATGCACTCGGGATACTGAACAGAATTCAGCTGGAGAAATCTGAAGTAGTAAAAGTGCTGACTTGTCCCCAAAGAGGAAACATGCTGCTGAAAAAGGAAACAGCCAATCATATTGTTTCTCTGACACACATGTACAGTAGAGGTTGGCACATCTGGTCCCCATTGTAGTTAACATGTAAACAAATACAACTTTTTTAACTTTCCTAGTTTACTGTAACTCTAATGCAAATTAGCTTTGCATTTATTCAGTGCAGAGAGGCTGAATGTACTGACACCCTGGATTTAGTGGTTACTGAAGCTGTGAGGATCTGTATCAGAAGTATAACCTGCAGAGAAAAAACAAAACAGAAACCCATTTTGAAGCTTTAGGGCAAAGACAAATATCTAAAGCTGGTTTTATTAGATCTAGCCTGCAGCTTTTATGTCCCTGTGACCACAAAAATCAATACTGAGGCTCTCTCCATATATTTAGATAAGGGCTTACAAAAAACAACAACAAAAAACCCCCAAACCAAACCAAACCCCAAAGGCCTTCCAAGGACTTTGTAAGATTTAGTACACGTCAGGCTTCTTACTGAAGGCTTTTCAAACATTACTGATTCAAAGCCACAAACGTCCAGAACCATTCTCATCTGTCAAGAAATGGTAACAGTGCAACAGCAGAACAGCGAGTGTTTAAAACGAACACATTAAAAATAACGTTCCGAAAAATGCTCGCCTACCTTGTCCTCCATTATTGGCATCAGCAGCATCCTCCTCCCTCCCTTCCTCATCCTCTTCTTCCTCGTCGTCATCCTCCCCTTCGTCATCATCGTCTTCATCATCATCCAGTTCTGCCTCATCATGGTTGCCAGCTTCGTGCGCATTGGCAGGCGCCAGCCCATCTAGACCAAGATCTGCAGGATTCTGGGCAGCTTCAGCATCTGCAGGATCCTGAGCATTGGCTGCAGCGTTACCGCCCACACCCTGTGAATATAATGAAAGACATGACAGTTCATTAATAAAACCTGCTGAAAGGTAATAAAGTAATTTTGTGCTTATGTAAGCTCAGTATTTGAAAAACAGAAAGAGTATTTTAATCAAACTCCTGCCTTGGGGTCACTTTGGAGTTTATACCACTAATGTTTGGGATACAAAATGTAATTCATCAATCCATCGTTATCACATTAAATATTCACAGGGAGCTTTGAACACCATTAACGGGCTACTGTGTGAGAACGGGACACATGTACAACCCGAAAACACAACACCTTCGGCCAAATCTGTCTGCTGCTGTCAGAGATTATATAAAATGTCTGATTTTAAATAGAAATTGTTTTGAGAGTTAACTAGCAAACCTGAGGCAATCTTTTACAGATATGAGTCTGTCGCTATGTCAACCATGTCAGAGTAATGGTAAACTGTAGCAGGAAGCTAACAGAATTTAGGAAGTCTTTATCAGCCCCACTCTTGCTCCGATTTAAAGAGGAGGGAAAAATGAATTAAAACAAAAACAAACAAAACTCACCTGATTAGCTGGTGCAGGGCCGTTGGGCTGATTAGGAACCAGCGGGGGTTGATTTTGCTCTAACCACTGAGGAGCGCCTCCATGCACAATCTGCTCTCTGAGCCACACCAGGCTGATGAAGGCACATAGTGTGCATGTGACCACAAAACAGCCTTGGAGGCAGTCAGCAAGCAGATTTTGCCTGTGAGAAGGAGACACTGCATCATTTTTCAAAAACCACTCAGATTATTTAAGTAACACTATTTCTGCCACTGATGAGATTTTGCAACCATTACAAAGAAGCATTTGACTGCCACTGACGAGATATTGTGTTGTTGGGATTTTGGAGGACTGCAGAGCAGCATGTTTGCATTGGACAAAACCAGTTCCCCGTTTGCTGTCTGTTCATGGACATGTAGATGGACACATTTGGAGGACGAAAATTACACATAAGTTTGAAAACAAGCAAAGATGCAGCACTGGGAACAGAGAGGAGAAGAGCAGCACTTTTCCACACAGCAGAGCTAATTAGCATGCACGCTACAAAGCAGAGAAAATGTCAGTGCCCACGAAGAGGTCATCACAAGCCAAAATAGGATTTTGTCTTGTGATGGTGCCTAGACCAACTGAGACAGATTTAGGGGACTTAGTGGAAAATATATTGAGGTTCAGAATCTGCACCTTAAAAATGTTGTTGACATCATTTAACGACTGAATCTTTGAACGCATTTCAACAAGAAATTTAACAGACTGTCTGCAGCCTGCATTTAAAGAGCGACTTTATGGATGAGGAAATGAAATAAAGTGTCAACCAGCTGGTTCTGGTGCAGCAGGAGGGAAGGAGTCTGAGATAAACTCAGAAGTAACAGTCTTTCTGGAACAGAAATGTATAATTTCCCATGATCTCTGGGTTATTCAGAGCTGCTAGTGACAGTAGTTCAGCTTGATTGAGAGACAGAGGAGAAATAAAAGAAAAGGGTACGTTTCATGAACAACATTCGGGTCACAACTAATCCAAATGAAGAAATGTGAAACATGCCATGCACTCTTCTGATAGGGCTGTGAGGAACATGAGAACACAAAAAAAATATGAATGTTGGGATGCACTGATTTAAACAGCAACACTGTGCAAGCCATAAAGAAAAAGTACACGACAGGACAAACGCAGCCTGACTTTATGAGAGAGGAGGCACAGAACCAAAAGCAGACACTTACGTTGAAAGCATATCTAATGGCAGGGTAAGGAGAGAGCTCACGGAGCCGGTAAATAAACACTTGTAGATACGACCTGTTGGGAACGCAGAATGAAAGCAAAATTGACGGTAAAAAAGCTTGGAAAGCTTAATAATACATTTTTAAAATCCTCTTATGTTTAGAGTAAAATTATTATTTAAATATACTGACAAACTGACAAATAATGAAAGTAATCATTAGTTGCAATTCCAAGATGCGGCTTACATGCTGTGAGCGGTACCACACCTAGCCAGGCAAAGGCCACCAGTGTGTAGTGGAACCAGTATCTGATGGCTGTTCCAATACTGGTGACCAGCCCTGCAAAGATGTCCTGCACAGGCAGGCGAGACGGCATGTCTGGAGAATAGACTGATGGGAAGAGCAATACAGAAATAAATTGTCAGACAATAATTGGGCATTTGGAGGCACTAACAATAAATGAATGCGGTCTTAAGACACCGAATGATTTAATGAAAACAACTTACTTGGTGTAAATGCAAACCTGTGTTTGCATAATTCACAGTATTCTTTTCTACTGTGTTTCAGCCACTGCAGTAAGCTGTGAAAACAAAATGAAACAGTGAATTTACCCATATCTCACAGAGATTGCACAAAAATCTTCCTCAGTGGTCTCTGAATGTGTCCTGTGGTATCAAGGAACAAGATGTTAGCACACATCCTTAAGTCCTTAAGCAAGGTGAGTCCTCTGTGGATCACATTTGTTTTTCCAGCAAATCCTACATTAACCTTGGTAGGATTGCGATCTGGGGAATTCTGAGACCAAGTCAACACACTGAAACCTTTTTTTTTTTTTCATACTTTTAAAGTGTTCCTGAACAACTTTTGCAGTATGGCAGGGCAAATTACCCCTTTTGAAAGAGGCAGCTCTAGATTTATTTATTTATTGTTTAAATAGATGGCCAAAGGAACATCCACATGAAAGGCAGATCTTGCAGCACCACAGTGTGATTGCCCCCCCTGGTCTGCAGGATAAATTCAGCTCTTTGCAAATTTTAATTGGAAATTCACACCTAGTAATTTCTGTGGACTGCACAACCACGTGCACTTGCATGTGACCAAAAACCAAAAAGAAAGGCATGTCTGCAGCACCTGCAAGCTGCACATACGGCCATGAAAAGCAAGAGAAAAGAGAAAACAATGAAGTTTGTATATGAACATCTTGCTCTCTTGCATACCATTCCTGATGGATGAACTTGATGCTGCCGGTGCAAACACAAGGGTGGTAAAGGGGCTTGTCCTGGGTCCCCTCTGACCGACATACCCGGCAGATATCGGCTGTACAAAAGGCACACAGTGATAAGAATCTGCATAGCTAAAGACAGTTTGGCAGTGCTTTAAAAAAAACAAAAACAACAACAACATATCCTGAGCCACACTAATGACACATGTGAGCCGTAATACAAAACTAATCCCTTTCTACAAAACGCTAACATTGTACATGTGTCAGCACTGAACCTGTGCATTGGATTCGTATTTACAGTGACTGTAACAGTATAGGTCAGACTAGGGCAAACTGTAAATCTTTGGATTATCTGTTTCACTGCATGACAAAAATAACATGACTATAATTAGCCCAGGAAGTAGGAGCATGACACCAGTTAGGATACCACCCTTAGCTATATATATTTATGGTATATCCTTCAGATATATGCTAGTGGCTAAAAACAATTTCATTCTCGCTCAGGGAAAATATAATGGGCTTGTTGTCTGTAAGTCCAAGTATACTATAAAATGCAGGCTTTTGGAGTATGTCGAGAGCATTCGTCATAATAACAATTTCTGAACTCGCAAAGTTGTGAATGAGCCTTGTCAAATGGTAGCCTAAATGCGCTAATCTGCCAACCTTACCAACGTACCGCTAGCTTATTATGTCATACTGTACGGTACGCTCCCATAACGGTTTCAATGGCTCAACTTATTAGAGGTTAACTCATGACTAGATAATTTTGCGTGTGGCTTCACTGTGAATTGGACTCCCTCTATAATTTCAACGTTGTAGCCACTATCCAGTGCCCATGTAATGCGTTCTCGGATTTCTGACTCCACATAGACCTGACAGCTTATAGGGTGTAAGCTAATACCAGCTAGCTGGCTGGCTGGCTAACGCTAATTGGCTAGCGGTTTCTTTAATTCTGGCGAACCTTTGCCGAAGTTTAAGACAACGGAGCCGTGGTCGTTGCTACCAACAATAGTTAAGTGCCAATTAGGTCACATGCAAAACATGCAAAGTCAGCATGAATGGCTTTACGATTTAGCGCTAATAATTAAGGTAATCAAGTTTGGGCATTAGCTACCTTCGTCTGCGGTGTCCATCTTGGCTGGCTGCTAAAGCAGCCCTGCTCCACAGCAGTCCGGGTTTAAGCAGTCCGTGCAGCAGCGATGACCGCCGGCTATCTACATGTAAACATTTCTAGCAAGACTTTTTATTTCAGTGCCCTGTTAAGTTTGACGTCATCATGCGTTTCAAATTAAATTTAGCTTGTTTTACTTGATGGCTCATCAGCTAGCTGTACACAAAACAACAAGTGTTAATGCGATAGTTTCACCACTAGATGGCAGCTAAGCGCAACAAGCCAGTTTCCCAATTGCTCGTTTTTATTATTGCAAACGTTATAAGAGAAACTAAACTTCCTTGGGAAACAAACCTCAAACTTTTTAGAACTATTTTTGGTATAAAAATTTGACTTGATTTTTTAAATAAGACAATTAAAGCTAATGTATGTAGCAGTTCATAATAATTGCCAAAAATAATTGCCAAGATGTGTGTTGGCTGTTCAGCTTCCTCCTAGGACTCTGGTATAATCCCTGCAACTTGCACTGAAACTTCTGGGCAACGTTATACAACAATTAATAAACAGTAATACTTATTCTTAATCATCACTATTTATTGTCATGGTCATTTCACATGGTCACACATTTCAAATGTACAGCACTGGTCGTTTCCTTTTTTCCTGTTTTTGTAGTTTTAAATGTTAAGAGATATATGTAACTATTTCCAGTTACTTTTTTATCAAAATTTTTACAAAAGTTTTAAAATAATCTGAGAGTAGAATGGTGTTCTAGACTTGATCTTCTTATGTTACAGGTGTGATTTAAATGTCTTTGCATCGTACACCCATACAGTGTCTATGCCCTCCCCTGCGGTGCTTTCAGGAATCCACGTAGGGAAGGGGAAGCGACAGGCCACCACCTTGGCTGTGCTAGGCAGCTCGCTTGCCAATTTCAGCTCAAGCTTCTCCATCTGAAGATAAAAGCAGCAAACAAACATGATGAGCATGATGATTTGAACTCCACAAGTTTATGCATTTTTTTGAGACACAGAGGTACTCACCATCTGAGGGACTCCAAAAATGACAACATTGGAGTACTGAGCAAAGCTGACCTAAGAAAGGAAAAAGGAAGTAACATGCTAAATGACTAACTTCGTTACAGCAGATGTCTGTAAAACAAAGATCTGTTTTCAGAAACCACTGACCTTCCACAAGTCTGAGATGTGGAATGAGGTGGAGCGGTAGACTCCCTCCCTCCAGGCCCTGTAGCGAGAATACCACACCAACCAGGGGTTCAGCTCAAACCCTGACGCACGAAAACCATGTTTGGCTGCTGCAATCACCTGCAAGAAGCAAGGGGAAACAGTATAGTTCACTGTAATAACCCCCCCATGTTTGTAAATCATGTTAGATTGGTCGGTACTGAAATTCAATTTTCACGCTTTAAGGCTGTTTGCTGAAGTCTAAGCTCAATTTTTAGACACAGAGAGAAGATGAAAATCTAAAAACCCACAGAGATCTCATTGTGTTACTGGAGAAGAGATTTATTTGAAAGACAAAAAGATATGTTGACATTATTTCAAAAACAGTTTCCATTTTTTTAACCCTCTGGCCTTCATGGGTGGTAACTTCCAAGCCTAACGCTGCACTAGCCCTGGATTTTTTTAAGCCTAGCCCAGCTGTCACAAGACCAGGACTATTTCAAAACTGTATAAACAACAGAAGATATCAGGACAACAGTTATGACCTGACCTGAAGCTTGGGAGAGGATGGCTAAAGGTGTAAGACACGATCCAAAGCACAAAAGTAAACCCACAACATAACAGTCGAACAGCTGTGGCATAACCTGTAGAGAACCGTTCAGCCACATGACATCCCAGACACTCATAAACTAAAGAGTCTGTAGGGCGGAACTGGTCCCCTGTTCTCCTGAACAGCTACAGGACACACCTGCTGGAGCTTGTAGGTGATAAAGGAGCCTTTTGCAATTACTAAGACATGATTTACGAGCTTTTTTTTAAAAGTTTGATTATATTTTGTTAAGCTATAACTGCGCCTTGCATAAAATAATGGTTTCTCTAAAGACTTTCCATACCTTTTTATTTTTCTTGCAACTATAACTTTATAGTTCCTGAGGGGGGTCAGAGGGCCGAACAGTACTTACTATCCTTCCATCTCCGCTCCCTATGTCCACCAGGGTTCCCGACCTTGCCCTTAACGCCTTGAGGACGTTTTCCACCTGAGTCGTGGTGGCCGGGACAAACGGGAGGCAGACTTTCCTCAGGGCAGGGGCCACGAACGGAGCAGCCACCGCGTACAGAGCAACCAGCGACCCTCCCACTACCCCTGTTACGACGAGCCCAATGCGGCTCCTGCCCTTTCTGTCCCTGTTATCCTCATTAGGCTGTCCCGAGTCCAGCAGGAGCTCCTCTTGTGACATGACGCTAGTTTAACGCAACGTATGCAATCGTTCACTGAACTCCATGAATGACAGCGGGGACTGTGTTTCAGCTAGCAAGCTCTTACTTATTCGAGCTCACGTTTTCATAAATGAAATTAAATATTGTTCGAATAAATTGCAAGTCTATGTTGTCCTTAGTTACGAAAAAAGAGATTATCATAGTTCAACGTCCTGTTATTTATATGTTATTGTAACATGTAAGCATTGTAATACACGACCTGTGCAAGGCTATAATCGGCCCGAGTGGATGACAAAGAGGGACTACAAACCGTTCCTCCCCGCTTTCGTTCCCATTCAAGCTAGCTTTCATTATGTTTCGAGCGTGGTTAAAAATAAATAAATAAAATATATATATAAAAAATAACAAATAATAATAAACACCAATTTCCAATTGCAAACCTAAAAGTAACTAGATAATGAATCTATTTCGTGAGCTATTTTTATGACAATCACTGATAAACTTTGTGTGACCAAGGACCAAACTCATCGATAAAATGCCAGAATTCTGTGAATAATGTTCTGGTGGCTAAATTCTGACCTTTTATTCAAATGTGTATTTAATGTTTTTCATTTGTGATGAACCATTCATCTGAGACTGGCTTTTGCAAACACACACACACACACACACACACACACACACACACACACACAAATAAATATGCTGTGCCATGGTCAAATTCAAGCAGAGGGTAAATATTTAATTCAGTAAATAAAATGAAATAAATCAGCCACAATATGACCTGACATACATGTAAATCGGATGATAAATAACACTTATAATTGCATTTTTCTTGCTTTGGTGTTGTAGGCATGTTCAGCCATATAGGAAACACTTCAAACATCAAAATAATTAATTAATAATATTATATTGAATATGATTTGATCCATGTGACATATTCTAGCCTAGAGTGGAAAATTTAAACAAACAAGGAACTCAAAAAGGACAAAATGGAACTGTGATCCAGCAAAATAGGTCTACTTATCCTTGGAACCATCTCTCATGAATTACATTGACAGAGCAGTATACCATTCAAGATAGCTCCTAAACTCTTTGGTTTTGGGGAATTACTATTAAAAAGACTTTTGGATTGCATTCTTGGAAATTACTTGGAATGTTTGAGAAAAAGGAACTCTACTGACCATACTAGGTTAAAAGAAAAATTAAAAAATTGGCCACCTCTATTTGGAATATTAATTTTTACTGCAGTTTCATTTGGGACCTTTTGTTGTTCTTTTAATTAGAAGTCATTAGACAGTGTACGATGGACAGTGTGGTCAAGCCCTGATGGGCCGTGGTGGATTGGATGATGGTACATGTGGTGCTGACTGGTAGTGGGACCATCATCCATCATTAAATCCTCCTCCTCCTCTGCCCTGTACCCTCCTGCAGCGTCCTGTGAGTAGCTGTGCTTCATCACCACAATGTTCCGTCGACTCGTCGGCGTGTTGTGGTGAGAGAGTCGGGGCGACTGCTGGTTCACCATCACTGGCTGCAACTGGGACACAAGAGCGCCCCCATCAGGTACAATGGTGGCGTCCCTCACGCTCAAGTTGCTGCGGCTACCGTGGACACTGCCCTGGTGAGAGCCACAGTGGTGGTCGCGGATGCATTTGCTTTCGGAGCGTCTCAGCTTGTGGAACTTGTCAAAGTCCTCGGCCAGGGCAGGATCGGTCAGGTCACCTGAGGGGGCACGGCGCAGTGTACAGAGTTCATAGTGAGGAGGCTCAAAACCGGGGTGGAGGAGGGCAGGATCAAAATCATCTCTGTGGATCCAAAGAGGGAAAGAGAGTACATGCACAGACATCCAGACCTACAGTTCCAGAGTACAGATACAATAAATGTTTAGGAATGTGCAAGAGAAACTTTGAATGTAGCTACACAGACAATGATAAATGTGTATAAATCCCCATTAATGTGAATAAAATGTAAGCTAAAAGTAGAAAGAACAAAATGCTAGCATGTGGGTTTTCAACATGCCTGGCTGCTCATGTGCAATTTGAAACTAAAGGTCTGTAATTCAGGCATTTATACATATGCACATTTCTAAACTGCAGTCCAAAAGCTAAAAAATTTAAAACCAGACAAACCCTTTCACGGACATCATCATTATCACCATACTGTAATGATCATAGCATATCTATACATGTTTGTTAGAAGTGGATTGAAACGTATTGCCTATCTGTCAAACGTATCTCTTATGAATGATATCAAGTCACTTTGAGCCACAAACAACATTGCTGTTACAAGGTAGGTGCTGCAATCTGTTACTTATCCAGGTAAAATTGTCACTGACAATAAAAATGTCTTTTTCAACAGAGATATGGCCAAGATTGCAGCAGAAATTGCAACAAATGTAACATTAGAGTTCTATTAAAAGATATTAAGTTTCCATAAAGGACTGAATTGATTATAATGTAGGTACAATAACACAGAGTCATAGAGACAAAGCAGGTTATTCCTTCATTTTATAACCTCTGTGGGAATCCAGTTGACTACAGTTTATTTAAGAATATAGGCAAAGGTGTTATGGGTAGAAAACATATAGAAACATCAGAAATCACTTTCTGGCAGAACACAGGTTTGTGAACGTACGCCTAGCACGTAAATTGAGTGTAACATTTGCAAATACATATGCACATTACATGTACATTTTAACAGTAACCAGAAGGTTTAAGTATGAATAACTGGCAGTTTTTATTTCCTATCTGGCACGACTTCATTATTCTACACCATTAACTAAGGATGCAAGATGGTCACAACACATGGAAAAGAGTGGGGGAGTCTTCTTTCTGGACATTTGGACGCCACCTCCAAAGGACCGTGATTGACAAAAAAGTCTACAATTCCTCATAGAGAAAGTATTGCCTTACCTTTTCAGTCATTTCCAATCTTCATTTTTATGTTTACAATTAAAAGCCCCTGTTATTGATATTAATGTGAGGGTTAAAATGTCTGACCTGTAACAGAATTTTGAAAGTCGTGCCCTTTACTCTTTTACAACTGCGTAAATGTGCAGTTTTAAACACTGCTCAAATCAAGCGATTTTGGCTAATGAGTAAAGATAGATCAAGATCTATAAATTGATCAAATTGATAGTTAAAGGTATATCTCAGTCCTAGCAAAGCACATATGAAGCAGCATCAGCATTTATTAGGAACTGTACACTTGTGATTTTGGGCTATATTCTGATATACACAGGTGTTTTGTTTATTATTTAAAAATCTGTTCATATAAAAACACACCACACATCTACCAAGACTTTGTTCACAAGTAAATACTTCTGAAAATGTTCACTCTGAAAGGAAGATTACCAAAAAATACCCGCGTACGTGTGAACAGGGCCTTGATGTCTACAAAGTTCTATAGTTCTGAATGCTTTGGTTTATTTAACCACTAAAGTCTTTCATTCCCCTTGTTCTCTTTTTGACAATACTACTAAATAACAATTTACCGAGACTTTACCTGCGGATGATGTATTTCTTGCGAGGCTGTTTGACCTGGATGATGACAGAGATGATGAGCAGGATGACGACCAGACCACAGGTTACTCCAATGATAGTGAGGTTAGTGTTATCTAGCGTATCCAGGATGCTCGGTTTCCTCTTCTCTGGTTGAGGGGATGACACAGACAGAAATCACAGGCGTGTTTTGTGAAAACACCATGTGGCTGGTGGTTGGAATTTCAACATACCTTTGCAGTGATTCTCATCCCATGGGTAAACACAGTTCTGGATGCCGTTGCACACCAGGGTGTGGTTGATGCACATGTTGCTATGGCAAAAGAAAGTGTCTCTCTCACACGGAGCTGAAACGAGACAGGCACGAAAGATTCGGCTGCAGCTCAAATAAAACAATATGTTCTATTTCAAAGTCAGACTTTAACTATACGCACTTTTGGCTCCATTTCTGCCTAAACAGACACAGACTGTCACCTTTTTCACTCACTATGTGTTAACAGACCTCTCTGCATTGAATCGTACTTGTTATTAATCTCTGTCTCTCTTCCACAGCATGTCTTCTATCCTGTCTTCCTTCTCTCATCCCAACTGGTCGCAGCAGATGGCTGCGACCAGGCCCCTCCCTGACCCTGGTTCTGCCGGAGGTTTCTTCCTATTAAAAGGGAGTTTTTCCTTCCCACTGTCACCAAAGTGCTTGCTCATAGGGGGTCATTTGATTGTTGGGTTTTTCTCTGTATGTATTATTGTAGGGTCTACCTTACAATACAAAGTGCCTTGAGGCGACTGTTGTTGTGATTTGGCGCTATATAAATAAAATTGAATTGAATTGAACAACATTAGCTATGGGCTTGCTAAGGAACAGCACCACTCCCTTCCCTAAAAGCCAGCAGCCAACACAGATAGCCTTCTGCTGGCTGCTCCTCCCTGAGCTTCATTCTGCCAGAAGTTTCTTCCTGTTAAACAGGAGTTTTTTCTTCCCACTGTTACCAAGTGCTTGCTCACTGCAAGATGATGTATAGATGTATATACTTCACTGTTGCAATGCCCTGAACACTTGTTATCCAAATTCTACTCATTATTTATCATTTTCCTGTAAACGTTGGTCTTTAAAAGATGTTTAAACAAATCTCAGGCAGACAGATTTACTCACGCTCATGGAAGGTTGTAAAGAGGATTTTGAATCTGCTCTTCCTGCTGCCCTCGTCTGCCCACAGTCTCACCACCCCCACAGAGGTAACCAGCATGACATCGTTGGCCACAGTGGAGCAAAACTTATTCTTCAAGTGCTCAACGGAACTGCTGCCGTCATAGATGCCAACAAAGTTACGCTTACACTCATTGGAGTTATGCATCTCATACTCAAGAAAACGCATGTAGATCTGTGAGGAGACAAATGGATGAGAAGAAAGAGTGCTGTGAATGGACCAGAGTTTAATAACACTGGGACATCTTTATGTTTTTCTCCTTTCATTTTTTTCATGACTTGAAAACCTTCACTATTTACCACATAAAAATTCCTCTTTGAAATGGCTCAAATATGCAACAGTGACAAAAGAAATCTAGATGTGTCAATACTAACAGTAATACTGTTTAATTAGCAAGATTTTGTTGACCTGCAGTCATTTACTGAGCTCTGAAAGGTTGACATCTCTGGACGTTTTAAAGATGGTTTTAAAGAATTCTGCAGTGTTTGTCTGAAAACAACCAACTTCAACATCATTAAATGAGAACTGTTTAAGCAGTTTCACTGAAGTGGTGTTTTTAAACTCCAGTTTCACTTCAGTCATTGCTGAGCAGAATAATGAAAAAATGTGATGTTCACAATATGTTACATGTAGAACACTGGCCTACTGTCTCAACAATCAATCATCACAATTCCAGGTATCTGAAGTTTCTAGTAGAGTCAAATTCCATCTGTGAGTAGCAGAGATTGTGTAAATAAGAAAGAAAGAAATGGCACACAGTATGCAGACCTTGGCTCTCGGTGGAGCCCTGATGTACCATCTGCAGTCCACAGCTTCAGTCTGCTGCGCCCGGCCTTCCTTAGCTATCTGCGTTGAATCTACGTAGCCTTCTGGACCATTCATCTCAAACTCACAAACTGTGGAGAGCAGCAGTTTTACGTAATAGTTAAAACAATGCTGTTGTAACAATGAAGCCCGTTTCAGTTGTAGAGACAGGTTTTCTGTAGTACTTGATGCTTGATTTGAAGATTTATGCAACCTCGACTGCTCCGTAAAATAAAATGGAATCCAGTGGTCTGCAAGCCTCATAAACTCATATATTATTGACAGTAAAACATAGAGAAAATATCAAATGCTTAAACTGAGAAAATAGATTCTAGCTGTACTATAGTGCAGGGCCTTCTTTTTTGTGTTTTTCATTCCATGATGTGCAAAACGTTTTCAACTGGTGCAAAGTCTGGACTATAGGCAGGCCAGTTCAATCCTGCAAAGTTATGCTGTTCTAATAGATGCAGTATGCGGTTTGGTATTGTCTTGGTAAAATTTTAAATGGTGTCTTTTTCCCTGAAAACACGCCTTTCAACACTGATGATGCCTTTCTAGATGTGCAAGCCCAGAGAAGACGGCAGTGTTTCTGGACCATATGGCTTCTTCTTTGTATGCTAAATCTCTAACCCGCGTTCATGGACGGCACAGTGATTTGTGTTCATGGACAATGACTTCTGGAAGTGTTCCTGAGACCGGGCACTGATTTCCATAACAGAATAATGTTGTTGTTTTTTTTTTCATGATTTCCAGCCTTGTCCCCTTGTGCACAGAGATTCTTCCAGATTCTCTGAATATTTTGATTCACCTAATTTGCTGCAGAATGTTTCTTTTTACCACCACTTACTTTTCCAGACATCACATTTTTTCAGATATGCTGTTGCCATCAATTTCAAAATGAACTAATATTTTTCATAACGTAAAAGTAAACGTTTTCAGTGTCTTATTGTGAATACAATATAGGTTTCTGAGATCTCCAAAAGCAAGAATTATGTTTTTATTTTCCTTTTTGCACGGCATCCCATCCTTTTTGGAGTTGGGCTTGCCCTTGGCAAGGTGAAAATGTTAAACAGCATTTAACATTTTCAATGTAAAATAAACATTTTTATTTTACATAGGCTAACTATGTATCACCGAACACTTGTGTGAGTTTCCCCTTTGACAGTTCAAAACTGGTTGTGATGTCACAAATTAAGTTTCCAAATTCAAATTTTAGACTCGATTTAAATTTTCACATCTTGTAGCATCGAATATGAAGGGTTTTCTAGTACTGTTATTAACAAAATTCTGAGGAAAAAACATGTATGTGTGGAGATGTACCTAAGTCAAAAATTTAAATACACTTCATTATAGTTTTAGGGGTTTTTTTTACCTCCAACATTGGTTCTCTTGGCAGATTGGCAAACTGATACATTAATTTGGAAAGGTTAAAACTAGCACCCATTACTGTATGCACTTTCCAGTTTCCAATAATCACTAATAACACTGCAGTAATGCTAATTTAGGATTTTGCCTCCATATAACATTATAATCATACTTGCTAACCTCTAGCTCACAGATTTATGTACTGTGAGCTCAGACTAATGTGTAACAAAGTCACCATATACAAACGTCTAAGTTATTAAAACATGACACATGTAATGTACTGCAGTTTTCCAACAACATGAAATTTTTCCTGCAGTATGTAAATTTGATTTAACAACTCATTTCCTACTTTGATGTTAATAAATATCAATTTAATCAAGCACTGCACTGACTTTCTGCTTTGTGTCTAATATTCTGTTGTATCATGATCACACACAAGTTTAATACTCACATGGTAGAGCTGGCAGTTCCCCAAGCTCTTTAAACTCGGGATCTAAAAGCAGAACATAACAGCGGTCTTGTAAGAGGCAAATAAATCTTTATAACATGATGTACTCCACACATGTGGTAAACACATGCATTTAAAATTGTGTACACATAAGGTGTTTAAAGATGTTTGTGTGGCAGATGTCTTGTGGACGACATCCCCAGATGTTTTGTGTCAAGGTGCCAGAGCTGTTATTGCAGAAGAAGAAGGCTCACACAACATTTGCAGGTGGTCTTATTGTCGTGGATGATTGGTGTATAATGTTTAAATGCATTTGCATATGCTCAGTAAATGCAGTACAGTTGGAAGAAATGTCGAAACATGCAGACGCGTGACAAACTAACCAATACAGTCAAGAGCCTGGGTGACTCTGTTTAACCAGTGGGTCCATTTTACTCACATGGTTTGTGTCCACTTCTCCCCTAAAGACGTAAGAGTCACTGCTAATAAATGCAAAGTTTTTCTCAGTGATCACCTTTCTCCTAAACCTTTATCTAACATTTCTATCCTTACTGGAGTGATTACTCACAGGATGAAAATACACCCATCCATAGGGCACAAGGGTTCACTGTATGGTTTGATTGATGCAGATGATAATGATGTGAATCATTAGCCATGTCTCAACTGAACATCTAGGGGAGATTTTTTGGCCAGACTGTCCGTTAGACCCTCTACCACCATCATCAAAAAAACAAATGCAAGAGTGCTGCATCCATTTAACAGAGTTCCAGAGAATAGGAGAGCCATTTGGTGCACATATTGACAAAAAGGAGCAGCGTAGAACTAAGAAGAGTTTAGCAATGATGTGACCAAGGACCATGAAATGTTAGTTAATTATTCAACTTGCACTGATCACAGACAAAAATAATTAATAGCAACACAAAGTGGCTACGTACCAAGTAAATCGACAACCAAAGGGAGGGAGGAATACCATTAGCTGACAATCGCCAGGATCAGGACAGAAATGTTCCCACCTGACTCCTTCAAATTCAGCTGATTTCGTTTCTTTCGATTTTTTTTTACATTAAACTTTGTCTAGTTAATGAAGGCTTACAAAATCTTTATAGAATAAACGCCTTGAGAGTCCAAAATACAACAGTTTGGTGCTTTTTAGTTTATCTAGTTTTTTCCAGTGTTTCTCATACCTTCATATAGGAAACAGTAAGATGAAATTTTCAAGGCTGAAAAACCACCAAATCAATTTTACACTCAGTCTAAGTACTTTTAAGTCCCTTTCTATAACCCACTTTGAGCATTAATCAACAAAACTGCACCAGTTTAACACTCTGAGGTCTAAGTCATGATATGTGCTCAAACTGAACCAAATCCCTCAATCCCAAATATCTATAAAGGGATCTAAAATAAAATACTAAATGTGACACAGAACATTTTTAATTTTGTATGTTTAATTTTGTATAGTTTAACAGTAACTTTATCACGTAAATATCTAAAAGGCCTTTGAGTTATTTACGGTTAGATGTGTCCACAACATACACATGGTTATTTTGTCAGCTTCAATCTATTTTTATGGTGCAGAACTTACATGCACCAAACTGTTAGGATTAAAAGCTGCTACATAGTTTGAATTCCACACTTTGGACACAAGAGGAAACGGAGACTTAGCGAGGCTGCGACGTGCTGGGGCGTCCGTTGGCTCCAGAGGGTTAAGGTCTGTGATGCAGTGTGATGCAATATTAGCTCTATTTAATCTACATTTTAATACAGGCTCGTCTTGGCTATCCTCAATTCCTTCTGTGCCAAAATTATTTTCTACTAAAGTTTTATTTCACGCTCAAAAATGTGTTAGTTACACATGAGTTACTTAAATGGGTTTTAAAAAGATTGTATTTTTTGTTTATTTCCTAGACTTAAGCCAACCCTTTGAGCCACCCCTATTTAGGGGTCAGATTGATTGTTCATGGCTTGACCCACATATATTTTGTAGTTACATGTGGTCAGGGCTTAAGGCTCTTCATTTTGTTTTGTTTTTGTTTTTTTCACAAATAAAGGTCAACCTCTATTCTGTAATACACGAGATATGTGCACCAATTTTGTCAAGAAAAACAGATTAAACAAAATCTCTGAGCTTCAGTTGTTGGATAAAGTAAGCGCAAAATAACACTAAACTAAAAATGACAACATTAAAGACGTATTGCAAAATAAAATAAAAACACGGCTGGCCTAAGCTTATGTAATCTATGTGCCTGTTCATTTCCTCTGCCCTTTTTTAAACCCACCATCCCCCCTCTGCAAAAAGAAACCCTGATGCTCCTCATCAAAAACAGAGAAACACATTTAGCACGAGGAAGGGAGCAGACAGATATTTTGTTCTAAACCTTTGTGCTGATGAATCTACTCGCTAGGTGGATTATAAATCCTGACGTACCAGCTTAGTTGTTGAGGTCAGATTAGGCTCCAGCAAAAATAAAACAAACTGTTTATTTTCCAAGCATAAATTCTCACATTTTCCAATATTTTTCCATAACCAGTAAAGTAGCCCAGTGGTCAGGGGTTGTGATGTGGGAGGACCAGGTGATGGACGCAACTTGGCCTCAAATCAACAAGGACTCTTATTAATTCTCTCGTGTTTCT
Organism: Oreochromis niloticus; assembly: GCF_001858045.2. Taxonomy (NCBI): domain Eukaryota; kingdom Metazoa; phylum Chordata; class Actinopteri; order Cichliformes; family Cichlidae; genus Oreochromis; species Oreochromis niloticus. The sequence continues at coordinate 5,316,499 of NC_031982.2, read as the reverse complement.
AACCTATTTCTGCTCCAGGATCAGACAGATTAATCACGTTCATTCCTGTTTGTTTGTGTGTTTGTGGGTTTGTGATGCAACAATACCTTACCAGAGGTTTTATGCCTAATGTAAGATGGAAAAAGGTGGAATACAAAGCCTGATTTATGAAAATTACTTCTATATTCATCTCACTCAGCTTGAAAATGAGTGAAACGTTTGCAGAATTATTTATGTGCATATATCTATATGTGACTGTGTTTGACTGTGTATATTTCATTAGTTAAACTGTGACACTGTTCTCAGCCACACAAACATGTCACAGAACATAGACTGTATATTAAGATGGACACAGCCACTCTGACATCATCAATTAGTTTACAAAGACTATTGTGAAACATTGTGAAGCATTTTTAGCCATCTCTACTTTAGCTTTTGTTTGTTTGTTTCTTTCTTTCTTTGCTTGTTTTTGTACCACAACTGACCAGATTAAGTCATGAAGGTGAAGTGCTAAGTTATTAGCTAAAGCTTAGTTAGCAAAGCATCCACAGACTGAGTGCAAACACACAGAGCGACAGAACTAATCAGCCATTAATAACATGCAAATAAAGCGCTATATAATACAATAAAGTGAAGCTAAAAGCTTGTCCATCAATAGTTTTATTAACCAAAAGCTCGTGCATTATCAATAAAGACCAAAAACCACCTTGTGGCCATAATATGCTTAAATAGAAATGACTCTAGAGTCAGTCTAGAGTGTGCACTCTTGTTAAATATTCTTTGCAAGCTTGTGTGCATATGGGTGAATTTATTCTCTCCTGCCAACCCTGACGGGTGGAATTAGATGGGAGATTAACATTTGGTATTAAGGACTCATTACATTTGATGTAAACACACAGAAAACAGCTTCTCCTGATCTGCTAATAATGCAAAGCATCTTCTTAAAGGGACAGGATGTTAGGAGGCTGTTTGGAAAAAAAGTGCTTCAGTGTATAAAATATATTGTCCAATCACCCTAATTAGCTGTAAAAACTGAAAGGGCATGTTTATTATCTGAAAAATGTTGTGGAATAACTAATATTGCCATGACATGCACATTTGGCAAACAAATTCTGGCAAATAATTTGGGAAAAAACAAAGAAAGAAGAAGAAGAAACAGCACAGGATAGACTCTTAGGGCCGGAGAGTCAAAAAGTGGAACGTTCCTTTGTCGAATAAAAAGAATTATGTCCTGAGACGCAATCAAATTAAAAAAGAAAAAGTAAAGACGGATAGATGACAGACAGACAAAGAGATGCAGATTAGGCTTTGCCCCATCAGTGTAGGTGGCCTATAAAATCTGCAGTTAATAAAGCATCTGCCTCGGACTCCCTTAAGCTGCTGCTGCGGCTCAGCGCTGACAAGCTGTATTCCCCTGAAGACAAGCTTTCATTAACTGTCCTGTGGGAAGGACTGAGGGAACAAGCCCCTCTGTGTGCGTGTGTGCATGAGTGCATACGCGTGCGTTCCCCTCCTCGTCTCTTGTTAGCTGCAGCTGGTGTGCCTGCACTGCAAATGGAAATGTGAGCACATTCCCAGCAGCATGCTGCCAGACTACTATTAAAGTTGCAACAGAATGCAACTTTCTGACATCGTGCTGTCAATTAGCACGAGGGTGTGGTGTATATTGTTCCGCATCCTTTAATGCAATCTGGGGATTGAAAAGGCTTCTGATGAGTTGAACTTACAATTTAAGTGCACTGAAAAATACAAGCGTTGATTTGTTTTAGCTGCACTCTCAATGACCAGGCAAGCACAAAAGTGGGGGTCAGAAGAGGTAAAAGAGGTGGCCGACTATGCTTTGGGTAGACAACAATGCCAAAGTCACAGCAGTGAAGACGGTGAGAGCGTGCCAAGGAAAGGAGACACAGGCTTAGAGCTGTGGTGATATTCTGAACAGCCAGCGTACGCGACAGATGGAGCTACAGCCAGTATGATGTAAGAACAGCAAGATGGCAGAACTCAGGACAAAGTCTGAAAGACACGTTTTCCACTGTTTTGTCATGCTCTCCAAAGAGGGTGAGGTCTGTTACAGGTTATTTAATGAGTCTCCTTATTCATCATTTAATCAACTGCATAGAAACTCGCTTCAGTTCACTCATCAGTTTCTTATGCTTTTATAAGAAACACACAGAACTACAGCACAGAACTTCAGGCAAAGGTCAGCATTTAGTTTGGATAAAACCAGCCTATTAAAGTGGTTCCAGAGCTAAAACCAGCGTGTCTTTTGTCCAGTCTCGCTCATCTCACCCCCCAACCAACTGCAGCAGATGGCTCCCTGAGCCTGGTTCTGCCTGAGGTTACTTCCTGTTAAAAGGGAATTTTTCCTTCCTGCTGTCGCCAAGTGTTTGCTCATGGGGGTTGTCTGACTGTTGGGGCTTTCTCTGTATTATTGTAGGTCTATACCTTACAATATAAAGTGCCCAGAGGCAACTGTTGTTGTGATTTGGAGCTACATAGATAAAAATAAATTGAATTAAATTAATTTAAATTGATTTTTTTATTAAGTCATTACTAAATTAAATAAATGATTAATAAAATACATGCAATAAATGATTAATACACTCATCAGTCATCAGACAGAACACTCGCAAATTATCCCTGATTTGGAACTATGGATTCTAAACATTACCTTCCTCAATAAATTAGATTATGCAGAACAATCTGCATTTTTCTTTTATTTTTCCTTCCTTTTTTGCAACCATGTTAGCATTCAGTCACATTTCTATTTAAACATACAAGTAATGGAATCAAATCTGTTTTGTCGATGTCAAGCAAGGTTTTACTCTGCGCTGAACCATGTGAGTTATATTCTCCACCTAGCTATGCCTTTGACTCCAGGGAAGGTAATGTGCTTCAAATTTATGTAAACATTTTAATGCTTTGTTGATGGAGGACACTTGAGTACATCCTGACCTTAAAACTGAAAGAATGAGCAAGGCAATGCTCACACTGAAGAGAACTTTAAAGTTGGGCTACAGTTCTACCACTGTTTGTCTCGTTGAGTGAGTGATTAAAAAAATTATGCTTAATATTAATAATAATTGTTTAGTGTAAAATACAGCTTTTATGAAGACAAAACTTGCTTCATTTACTCACCTTTTGTGAAGTTATATCGTGCTGAGAAACCAATGGCCTCCAGTTCACTATCAGCCACAAATTTGATGTACAAGTACCTCCCACTGGAGCGGACATATGACGGGCTTTCCTGCCCGCAGTAGCGACCAATTATGGGAGAGAAACCAAAGGGACCATCGCGGACTTCAATGTGGTCGAACTTACACTCCCAGGAGGGCTCGATGGAATACTTCTCATCGAAGAACAGGTCGATGCACTGCCGAGGAGAGGCTACAACAGGCCAAGAGGTTGAGAGAAGGTGAAGTTAACAGCAGGAGGAGTGGGAAGTGGTACTGTAAGGATGCTAAAAAGAACAAAACAAGATAAGGTCTCACCTTCTATAATATAGATGCATTCCCTCTCAGGTGGGTATTTCTCAGGGTAATTCGGTGATGTGAAATACCCTCCATCAGGCTCCTTTACCCAGGTCCCACACTCCCCAGCTGGTGTCACACCCGAGTTGTTCTTTACTAGAAGCGGGTACACAGGCAATATAAAGTACACAGTTCACCAAAAGTAGATCACATCCTTGTATCTTTAGTTTTAAAACATCCATATTTTTGTAGCACAAATTGGATTAGTCAGACTTTTCCATCTTTTGAGAAGATATTGCCAGAAACAATGGAAAATGGTTAAAATCGACTTTTCAGCATTACAGGTTATATTCTTATATTAACACTACAAAACAAATGCAAAGATTATTATTTACTATCTAATTAAAGAGAGATGAAGAATCAGGTGGAGCACTTTGATCCAGGAATACACCCACCTTTCTCATTTGACTACTTTCAAAGGAATCTAATATATAAAATACTTTGGATTAAGCATTTCTCCTCACAAATTATTGTTATCATGTAATTATGAACCAGGCTTGAATGATCATGGTTAACTTTGTGAGTGAGTTGTCTTTCTTGACAAGTTCTACAGGCCTGTGTAGATCATGAGAGATTCTGGAGAAGTAACTGTACAAAAGAATTCCAAAAGGTTAGTTAATTATTTACTATACTGTGCTACGGTAATTTTTGGCACTATATTGATATTTTATTAGTTTACTATTATCACTGCACTTTTCTCATGACATCATTATCACAAACTATCACTCAATCTGATAATTAGTTTTATTATTTTTCATGATAGATTAATATTCATACATTACACTACGTTTGGTTAAAACCCAGAGTAGTATTCGAGTATCAGACCACCTGCCCTCTGCAGCTACATGAATGATATGGCAGGATGTGATGGATTACCTTGAGCTTTTGTTTTTAGTAGCTGTGGCACTTGACAGCTCAGGTGAGAGGAGGCTTGCTGCTAAAGCTGACAGGACACAAAAAAAGAAGACGTTAAAGATGATGTTGTTCGTCGGGAGTTGCTTGTATTTACTTTGAAAAAGCAACAACAGATAACTAAACCAGCATAAACACCGGTTAGACTAGGAGACTGTAAATCGGTGGCTGCTGTTTTTACTTTCTTATAGATAAAAGCTATTTGATATTTTTTAAATCACATGCACGAACAACAAGGGTCGCTTACTTACTGAACTATGTTCAATAAGTGAACGTTTCAGGGAACTTACCGATTTGCAGCATAAGTTTGTGCAGCATGTCTGTTCCCTGAGGATGTGTAGTTCAGTTGCTGCGCCCCCTTTTGCTGTGGGTTAAAGAGTGTCGATCAACCCATCAATTCCTCAGAGAATTCGCCAAATCCGAGAGCTGGCTTGTCCATCTCTCCCGCCGTGCGTCTCCGTCGGCTCAAAAGATTACACTCTCGTCCGCCACCAACCTTCACAATTTTTGCTCCACCTTTAGGCTGCATTAATCCTCTGAAAAGATACAGCCTCCGGTCATTCACAAGGCTGCGCTGTCCCGAGGCTTGGTGCCTTAATCCAGCCTCCAGTAACGCAGTCAGCGCAGTTATCAATACAGTTCACTGGAATCAATTCAATAATATTAATAATAGTAACAATTCTTTACTATAACAAAAATGCAGTTTTACCAATTAAATGTTTTCATGTTTAATTGGATGAAATAAAATGTTCAGCACTTATCAAACAGGCAAATTTATGTCTGTTTTCATGAAATCTGACGCAAAACCCGAAGGTATATCTGTTATACAATTCCATTATAAAATAAAAAAAAATACATAAATTCATTTTTTTTAAAAACTGCAAAGGTGTTCTGCAATTTCTGACACCGCTAAGTTCTAAAGTGGACAGCACGGGCCTTAAAAAACAAAGCATTATGTTGCAGCAGCTGCTATTGATAATAACAGGGTAACAATGATGTAAAAGGGCCTCTTTTGCTGAAGGCATTTGACTTAAAGGCACTATATAAAAAAACACTTGGTAAGTATGTGGTAGAATTTTGCAGACCCACGTTCACACAGGTATTGTAGCTGCAGCTGTTCCCATATTGCATGGTCACAAATGCAATGTGACATGTTGCAAAGAAGCGAAGTCCTTGTGTTGCAAATGAGTGTTAAAAACAAAGAATGCTGTCCACTGCAGCCTGTTTGTGTTTTTCATACATTCTTTATAATCTTATAATGTTTTTTCATGTTTCTTGTCTTTGTGTTGCTCAGCACTGCTGTACTCTCACTCCTCTTCCTGTTTAAATTACTCTCTCACCTAGCCCCACAGCAGGCTAAAACCTCAGGCTAAAGGCAAACTTAGATAAGTAGGAGCGGGATTTAAATCAGGTCTAGCCACAACATTTGACATAACTCTAATGCCAGTTATTGGTGGTGACAAGTATACTGTACTATGCTCTTTGCAAGCGTCTGCACAGATAGCATGCTAACACAAAGCTAGCCAACGACCCAGGTTGATGTAAAATGTTGTTTGCAGACCACAGACTATAGGTTTATATTGTATACTGTATTTATGCAATGTGTTTCATGTCATTTTACGGAATAATGAGATTGTCTGGCGAATAATTACACTATTATTATTACAGGGAGTGCAGAATTATTAGGCAAGTTGTATTTTTGAGGAATAATTTTATTATTGAACAACAACCATGTTCTCAATGAACCCAAAAAACTCATTAATATCAAAGCTGAATGTTTTTGGAAGTAGTTTTTAGTTTGTTTTTAGTTTTAGCTATTTTAGGGGGATATCTGTGTGTGCAGGTGACTATTACTGTGCATAATTATTAGACAACTTAACAAAAACAAATATATACCCATTTCAATTATTTATTTTTACCAGTGAAACCAATATAACATCTCCACATTCACAAATATACATTTCTGACATTCAAAAACAAAAACAAATCAGCGACCAATATAGCCACCTTTCTTTGCAAGGACACTCAAAAGCCTGCCATCCATGGATCCTGTCAGTGTTTTGATCTGTTCACCATCAACATTGCGTGCAGCAGCAACCACAGCCTCCCAGACACTGTTCAGAGAGGTGTACTGTTTTCCCTCCTTGTAAATCTCACATTTGATGATGGACCACAGGTTCTCAATGGGGTTCAGATCAGGTGAACAAGGAGGCCATGTCATTAGTTTTTCTTCTTTTATACCCTTTCTTGCCAGCCACGCTGTGGAGTACTTGGACGCGTGTGATGGAGCATTGTCCTGCATGAAAATCATGTTTTTCTTGAAGGATGCAGACTTCTTCCTGTTGTACCACTGCTTGAAGAAGGGGTCTTCCAGAAACTGGCAGTAGGACTGGGAGTTGAGCTTGACTCCATCCTCAACCCGAAAAGGCCCCACAAGCTCATCTTTGATGATACCAGCCCAAACCAGTACTCCACCTCCACCTTGCTGGCGTCTGAGTCGGACTGGAGCTCTCTGCCCTTTACCAATCCAGCCACGGGCCCATCCATCTGGCCCATCAAGACTCACTCTCATTTCATCAGTCCATAAAACCTTAGAAAAATCAGTCTTGAGATATTTCTTGGCCCAGTCTTGACGTTTCAGCTTGTGTGTCTTGTTCAGTGGTGGTCGTCTTTCAGCCTTTCTTACCTTGGCCATGTCTCTGAGTATTGCACACCTTGTGCTTTTGGGCACTCCAGTGATGTTGCAGCTCTGAAATATGGCCAAACTGGTGGCAAGTGGCATCTTGGCAGCTGCACGCTTGACTTTTCTCAGTTCATGGGCAGTTATTTTGCGCCTTGGTTTTTCCACACGCTTCTTGTGACCCTGTTGACTATTTTGAATGAAACGCTTGATTGTTCGATGATCACGCTTCAGAAGCTTTGCAATTTTAAGACTGCTGCATCCCTCTGCAAGATATCTCACTATGTTTGACTTTTCTGAGTCTGTCAAGTCCGTCTTTTGACCCATTTTGCCAAAGGAAAGGAAGTTGCCTAATAATTATGCACACCTGATATAGGGTGTTGATGTCATTAGACCACACCCCTTCTCATTACAGAGATGCACATCACCTAATATGCTTAATTGGTAGTAGGCTTTCGAGCCTATACAGCTTGGAGTAAGACAACATGCATGAAGAGGATGATGTGGACAAAATACTCATTTGCCTAATAATTCTGCACTCCCTGTATTGACACCATCTTCAGCCTGGGTGTTGAGCAGGACCTACTGAGACTGGAGTTGGTCTGGGGCGTTAGAGCAAATGAAATGAACTGCCATTGGCACAAGTTTCATAACATGATTGAATTTGAGATTTATTTTAAATAGAAAATCTGCTAGTGAATTGTGCATGTGAAGTTTAATAGCGTTGCCTACTCCTTCACTTTGTTAGACAGTGTGGCCAGTTCACTTCATGAGTCACTGAAAGCATGCCATTGGTAATAATTAAAAAAAACAAAAACAAAACAACTTTAATCCATATTAGTTTCATATCATAAACAGCTGAACAAGCAGAAAACAAACAAACCAGTTCATCTTGTTATTCCTTAAAGGCTCCTCGGCTTCCAAAATCAGTAACTGAGCAGTGTCACATGAATCTGTGCTTTCATTGTAGGTGGAAAAATCATTATAAGCTAGGCAAACATAAGCAAACACTTTCCTCCTCTCAAGGCAAATGTTCTACACCATTTCCTGACTAAGTCTTTCATAAACTTAGTCCTTGCCGCGCTCCTTGCAGCCTCTCTGTGATTGGTGCAATGCCCAGCCGCTTTCAGATGTTGATGTTCGTGACGTGGTCCCATCGTGTCAGGCCCAGGCACCATCGCAGCATCCGCATTTCCATTGTGTGAAGGGCCTGTTCGTCCTTTGCTGTAGCTGGCCAACACTGATCCGTAAAGGGCCACAGGATGCACTATGCTCTTGTAGATCTTCGACTTGAGGCGGTCGGGCATTCGTCGGTGGCACAGGACGCCAGTGACTTGGCGCCACTTTGTCCAAGTCGCATTAATCCTGGCTCGTACGTTTGGCAGGATGTTGCTGTCGTTACTGATCATCGATCCGAGGTACTTGAAGTGAGATACCTTCGCCAGGTCTTCTCCATCGACGCTGATGGTGCTGTCGGTTTGGGGGCCGGCTTCTAAGTACTCGGTCTTCTTGGTGTTTAACCTCAGCCCATACTGACTCAGGCATGTCTTCCATTGCTGCGTTTGGCATTGCAGCTCCATTCGGGATTCATCTGCAAGGAAGACATCGTCAGCATAGAGAAGTGTCCAAGGGTGGGGAGCTTGGAGGTAAGCGGTCACGGTGTCCATGCAGAGGATGAAGAGAAGCGAGGACAGCGTGGAGCCTTGGTGCACACCCGCGGTGATGTTGAAAAGTGGTAATGTTCCCACTGGGCTTCTGACTGTGCTGGTCACGTTTCCGTACAAGAGCTTGTTCCAGTCGATGTAGGCCTCAGGTACCCTGTGTGATCGCAGAGAGTGCCAGATCAGGTCATGAGGGACTCGGTCGAAAGCCTTTTCCAGGTCGAGGAAGGCCATATGGATGGTCTTGGTGTTCTCATGGTCCCCATGATTTCTCGCAGCCTGGCATTAATGATCCGCTCGAATATTTTCATGGTGTGGCACAGGAGTCGGATTGGGCGGTAATTGGAGCAGTCGGCCACATCGCCTTTGCCTTTCCAGATGGGCACTGTGGTGCTGGTTGACCAGGCTGCTGGGGCAGCCTCATCTCTGATGATGTTGTTGAAAAGGTCGGTGAGGACTGAGGCACCCTGGTGGCCGAGTAGCTTCCAAACTTCGGCTGGGATGTCGTCTGGTCCAGTTGCTTTTCCATTTTTCATTTTCTTGGAAATAAAAAATGGCTTAATGTACTTGAGTTGGACCAACTTAATTAATTACTGATGAGTCAACTTATTTACTGCAATTGAGTTTAACTTAATTTAATTGAGTTGATCCAGTCCATGCAGATTCTGTTAGTCCAACAAAAATAGTAAATGCTAATAGAAAGCCATTTATTCACATGGAAATCATTTGCACGATTATTTTATGTTCATTTAAAGAGTTATTTTTTTGGATTGTTCAACAAAGTCTGTTAACATCAAACTTTTCATGCTCATCTTTTTTCCCTCCAATTTAATGGATTTATAACTACATAAATCCATAAGAAAAAGCTGTGAAGTATTGACACCCAGCTACTACACTCAAAAAAATAACTGAATGAACATAGAAAAATCATGGAAAGAATTCCCATGTAATTAAATTGCTTTATTTTAGCATTATGCAATTCTGTTATTCCAACTTAATGTACTTGAGTTGGACTAACTGGATTAATTAATAATGAATCAACTGTTTTAGTTGATTGACTGGAAATCCTTTCAATGATTATTTTAAGTTCATTTAAAGAGTTATTTTTTTCGAGTGTTCAACAAAGTCTAGAGTCTGGTTAACATAAAATGTTAATGGATTTATAATAACTTCCACTCCATCCATCCTCTTATCTTTACCAGGGTTGCAGTGAGGCTGGGGCCTATCCCAGATGTGATAGGGTGAGAGTCAGAGTGCAGGTCACCTGTCTATCACAGAGAGACGGACAACCATTTGCACTCATGTTCACAGATATTTTAGAAACATGACTTTTAACTGTGGCAGGAAACCAGAGTCCCCAGAGAAAGAACCCACTGCAAACTTTGCCAGATTGCAGGTTTGAACACAAGACCTTCTTGCTGTGAGGTGACAGTGCTAACCAGTGTGCCACCGAGCTGTCAGTCTAGACTTAAAAAAAAATAGGGAAGCTATGATTACAAGGCTTGAAATAGAATTTTCTGTATGTTTTTGTCCTTTACAGGTTAAACCACAATAAAGAGTGAAGGCATATCCATAGTGTGTGTATGGTTGTCTGTCTCTTCTAACCCCAGTGATTTTCCTGTGGTTTGAACTCTTGTGTGATCTTGTGAATTTTGTGAGTCCAGACAACTAACTACTCTTACTAGATTGCATGATGTCATCTCAACAAGAATAAATTAAGTTGCTGGATTTCATGCAGATCCTACATGATTTAATTACGTTCACCACAGAAATATGAAATTATTTTGTTCACATTACAAGTTTGAATTTTGTGAATGTAACAACCACCCAATTTCATTTTTTGAGTGCACTGTGAACCAAATAATTAAAGATCATATTGATAAGTTCTAAGGTGTAAAATGTATGTAGTATTCCATTTGCCTTGTCACAGTCTAATAGAAGCTACAAAGTATTTCAGCTTTGCAACTACCAGACCCAGGTGCACACAGCAGACAACAATAAAAAGCCACAACTGAACTGAACTGGTCGGCACAGGTGAGGAAAATCTACCAGCTTATGGGATATTTCACTACAGATGCGCCAATAATTAAACCTCTGAGTGCACATCTCAGGCACACACGCAGGTGAGGAAATTCATTATGAAACCTTTAAAAGTATGTACGTTTTCTCACTACAAGGTCTCTTAAGACACAGGAGTCAAGACTATAGAATATAATAAGCCTATTTGTGCACAGCTGGTCAGAACCTGTGCAAATATGAATAATATTTTACCCGACCCTAAAGTCAGGTTTGCACAGGATACAACATAGTCAAGTATCCTTTTGCAGCAAACTTATGACATGAAATTACTGCATAAATATAATGTAAAACTGCTCAGCAGCATTTCACAATGAGCCAAAGTGTTCCCAAAGAATGTCAGTAGGTGGCACTATGACACTGTGTAGTGCTTGTGAACTTGAGTTGCTGTGCTCTGAGCAACTAACCAGGAGGACACTTTTTGCTTTGACGCGTATATACTTCCGGTGAGTTGACTAATTGAATTAACACCATAAACTAGCCATTAGCTAAGTGTAAGGTAAATTCTCTGTGCTTCCTTTAAGTTGCTGTATTATCTTCTTTTAGTTTCTTCACTTGTGAGTACTGTAAACCATTGGGAAATGTTTTTTCTTGAAGACAGGAAATACGTTTTAAGTTTTATTTGCTGCAAACAGATGATAAATATGAAACGTGGTCTTTGGATAAGTAGCACCGCAGACCACATTTCATATTTCCTTCATGTGGCAATGAGGTGCAGTCTCACAATTTAGCGAGAACTGGATTAATGTGGCTGTTGTTCATGAAAGAGAAGATATGGGTTAACTTTGTGTTGATATTTGCATACGGAGTTTATAAGCTTCTTCAGTTCTGTTTATTATTGACTGCATGAAGTTGTTCCATATGAAAAGTGCAACAACTTAATGCTCTTCATATGCAACAACTATAAATATACTCTCTAACAGTGACTATATTTCTAAGTAATTGTGCAATACTAATGCAAAATGTAATCACCGTCCTGTGCAAGTTGTTTTTTTGTTGTTGTTTTTGTTGTTTTTTAATGAAGAACTAAGAAAATGAATCCATGTGGCGAGCCAGGATTGACGACCCGCAGCCGTGATGCAGGGATGCGACAGTTACGTTGCCTCTGGACAGATAAGCTTATGAGACTTCACAATACACTACTAAGAATAACACTGTACATACACCACACACCTGAGCTGAAGAGACTGAAAAGAACTCTGAACTATGAAGCTTTGAGTATACAGAGTGACAAACAGAACTACAGGAAACACTTATCGTTGAAGTGTTGGTTTTATGGTTTTGGTTCAATAAATGTTTTAACTTTTTTTTTTATTTTTAACTGTGTGTCATTTACTCCTTATTTGAGTTGATACATATGGAAGATAAGCCCAAAGATCCTAACTTACTCTACATTCCGTTGCAGTTGTTTTAATTGTTACACTTGGTTTTAGTATTTGTTAGTTTGGGGAAGAAAGAAAACAAATTGGATCAAAATCTGGCTTTTGAGGCTTTAATGGACTAAACTAAAACTAAACATTTTCCAGAAAATCAAAACAAATTGGTAAACTGAAATAAGCAAACTCACTCTAAAAACTAAATGAAACTAAACTGAACGCAAAGCAAAAAGTCAAAATGAAACATAAAAACTAATTAGACATTACAAAACTATTTCTTCATTATGTTCAATCACACAATCAAGGAGGCATCTGAAGATACAACACCCGGTTCTACAGAGGAGGCAACTTAAAAAGCTTCAGAATACGAGAAAGAAGGAATTTGCTCCAGGATACCACCAAGAGCCGACTGGCATCCTCGAGGTGTGTGGAAAGGGTAAGATCGTAGCCTGTAAAAAGAAAGTTCTTGGATGTTCTAACTTCTTCAGAGATGCGTTTAAATTTGTGAAATCCCTCTTCAATACTAAGAAAATGGGTATACTGGAGACAACAAAAAGAGACTTGTGCAACAAAAATGCACTCTGACCCACAGAAGCATGAATTGGCTGAGATTCCATCTCACATCCCATCTATTGAGAATCCTAGTTACCTAATAGATGTGAACCCTCCAAAACACAGTGAAAGGTGTAAGGTCCACACTGTCTACTTTATTGTGAGTTGACAGTACCATGCGAGAATGCCATGGATGAGGCCGGGGGGGGGAGGCTGCGATATGATGATCTGAAAGTGGATGTGGAATAGGGCTGCCACGATTAGTCGACTAGTCACGATTACGTCGACTATTAAAATCGTCGACGACTAATTTAATAGTCGACGCGTCGTTTGAAGCTTTGTAAGATCCCAAAAGACGCAGGAATAAGTAGTAGTATTTAAGAGTGTAATAACGGACTGAAACAGAAGATGGCAGCACTGCATGTACAAGGATGCCAGCTGCCGTTAACCCCGAAGAAGAAGAAACTGTGTCCCAGAATTCATAGCGCGGCCCAGCGCAGTTGTCAACAATGGCGGCAGCTAGTTAGTTTTAATATTACTCTTATTATTCTTTCTGGGTCACAAAATAAACGTTTAACATATTTTCAGGTGAGAATGTAGCTGTGTAAACCTCAAATATCTGCTTAGTCTATCAAGACACCACATATTTTCAAAAGCGCTCCGACGTTTTCGGAGACGTCTGTTACCCACCAGCTCGATAGCGAGCCGGGTTTCTAGGCTCATTAGAGTCGGTGAGAACACCGGACCCCCGGCAAATCGTTTTCAAACTCACCGCCGTCTTTCGCTGCTCAGGTTAAACATGTAATATAAGTCACTTAGATAACTTAAAAATGTTATTGTTTGGCTTTTTTTTTGTATTTTATTTGTTCCTGAGTAAATTGGTTTGGCTGAGAAATAAAGTTATAGTTTTTGCACAGATGAATAAACGTCAAGCAGACAACTGATTATCAGAAGTGTGAGATGCTCGAGAATATACTCCGGTGTCCTGTTATATTTTAGATAGCAAGGAGCAGACGGCTGAGTTTATTAAACTTCACTGAAACAATCTGCAAATTTCATTAAAAGTGTAATAAACTATCATCTTGTCTTTATTTTTAGTTAGCACATACCTTAAACACTTCAAGCTGTAAGCTAATGATAGTTATATAAGAGCAGACGCATGCTGGTGCAATAAGCTGTACATTTTACGTCCAATGGATGCATGATCTGATTAGTCGACTAATCGCAAAAATAATCGGTGACTAGTCGACTATCAAAATAATCGTTTGTGGCAGCCCTAATGTGGAACAACGAGGCTGGAGAGCAATAGTTTGTCCACTGGAGGTTGGCTGCAAGGGTTTCATTGGTACATCCACTGTTGCCCTCCTAAACAGTTGGAGTTATGTGGCTAAATCGTACGCACCACCGACAAGGAGATCTCAGAGACTGCTGAACATTGCAGTCAGTGGCTGTGGATTAAGGACACACACTTTGGTCTTTCATTTCTTAAAAAAAACAAACATGTTGTCAAAGTTATTTGGTTGCAAATGTACTTTGGAAATATCGCCATACATTTTTCAATTAGCAGAAACTTTATGTGAGCAGTGCGAAAACCTACACTGATCTGACCTAATTTCTTCCTCATCCTGATTCCTGACCTGGGAAGGGAGAGAAATATAGTTTTTGTTTTGTTTTTGTTTCTCTTCTTGTTTTATTGAATTCCTTCTGGGATCCAGCAAGTAAAGTATGCATATTATGCACACACACAAGCACACATGCAGCTATTATTTCTTCTTTTTATACTTAAGACAACTTAGTCTTGAATGAAGACACTGATCTGTCACATGTAAAATGTAGCCAATTGTGTTTATTGTTCCACCCCATCTCCTTAACCTGTGTTCAGGTTAGGGAGATGATGGAGGAAATGGTGGGGGTGGGGGTTGTAAAGAAAAGGGTAAAGAAGAGGAAAAAAGAGGTAAAAGGGGGTGGAAAGGAGGAAAGAGATAGAGGGGAGAAAATCCTAACAATCTCCCCTTGTATAGGAGAAACTCCCTTTAAAGGAAGAAACCTATGGCAGAACCAGGCTAAAGAGGGAGCAGTCAGCTGCCGGGACTGGTTGGGGGGTAAGGCTGAAAAAGAGAGAGAGAGAGCAGGAGAGAGGGGAGGGAGTTAAAGAGAGGGAGATGGGGGAGAGGAGAAGAGAGAAGAGGATTAAGATGGAACAGAGGTGGAGGAACACAAAGTAAGTTCAAGTGAGGAAAAAGTAGCGTCCCTCCTCTGGAAACATCAACATGATGTTGAGACCGATTAGTTGAAAAGCCGAAGCAGCCAGTTCCGCTTCTTCTTCTTCTTCTTCTTCTTAATTGGCGGTATCTCCGGCAGGCTCTTAACCTCAGTTTCGAGTTCAGCCACCTTTACGGTGAGCAGTTTCTGCTTGTCTCGTAGACTTTGCAAAGATTCCTGCACAGACAATGCAGGTGAGTCCTCTTTTTCTTCTTTTTCTTGTTGTCTGGTGTCTTTTTCTTTCAGAGGCTCCTGCAGAGACATTGCAGTGGATGGCAGTGAGTCCTCTTTTTCCATCTTCTCTCCTCCAGCGTGTTTTTCTTTCAGAGGCTCAGATGTTTGTATTTCATTTGCATCGGTGGAATTTTGTTCTTGTGGCTCCTGTGCGATTTTAAGTGAGGAAGCTTTGGCCTCTTTTAGCTCTTGTTCAAGAGACTCAACCTTCAAATCATGAAGGGCCTTGTTGGAGCAGAGCTGGGATTTCAGGTCACTGATTTCCAGGTTGAGTGTCTCCTGCTCCTGCCTATGTTTAATGGCCTGTTCTTTGAGCTGATTTTGAGCTGCTAGGAGCTGTTTCTGGAGCATCTCAATCTGCTCTTGCTGAATTCTAGATTGGATCTCAAATTCAGCCTCCTTAGAGGACATCAGTCCTACAGAGTCTGTGTGTGAAGCCTCTGTGGTTGGAGTGGCAGACTCCACACACTGCTCTGTGGTAGGGTGGCTGATTTGGTCCTGCAGGGTAACCATCACCTCATCCAGTAAGACGATAGCTTCATTGTCATTTGTGAGAGCCACTGTCTCACTGATGTCATTGGGCTTTGTCCCGATTCGTGATTGAGGTGTGAGACAAACGACCACTGGTCCAAGTGCGTCAAAACAGTGATTTTATTAAACATGTGTGGGAAGATACACAGCTCAATATTGTCAACACAGATCTTCGTCACAGCATAAATTCAAAATGGTTTTATTATGTCAGGGTTCACGCCCCTTCTCGCATCAGAAAGAATATCACATGCATAGGTTATAATTAATGACAGTTAAACAAGTTTCCGTGTTCAACAACATTCTGCCTTATGACTTCTCCAGATGTTTCCTGTAGACTTATTCATGGAATGCTTATCTTTAACACCTTCTGCATCACTAGTTGCTAAGCAGAGACAAAGCAAGATGTGTTTCACCTTTACCCTAGAAATTTTACTTAATGTCTGTGTGTATGTAAGCATTTGTGCATTCATTCACAGCACTCCAAGTCATTCCTACAATATATCAGTTCACAGACATCACGCTGAACGAAGCTTATGACCTTCACAAGAGTGAGTGCTTAACTCTCTCATGAGCACATATGCAATGTGTGTAATGACATGATTAAAACTGTATGTTTAATAAATGGAATAAATCTTTTCATCAACTGCCACTACTCAAAGCTTAATAAAAAGGATATAAAAGAATAAACATGATATAAAAATGATATAATTCCCACAGCTTATTACTAGAAGCCTCCTCAGCTGCTCTATGAGGTCTTTAATTCCTCGTGATTTCGTCTGTTGTCATGCATCTTTGAACAAAGTTTGATCAGCTGAAAATTTTAATAAGAGGCCCTCTTGTTAGCAGCTACCATTTTCCAAAAAGGTTCTAAACGTTAACATCCCCTTCCAGTTCAATATCTTTGTGTTGGGAAAGACTGATTTTCATTTAAATAGAAATGTATATTTCAAGAAGTATCTATTTGGTTTCCTGATATCAGCTGGGAGGAAAGATTCTGCCAGACACTAGTTTCAACCAGATCCCGCAACACAAAAGAAGAATGGACAGAGGTTGTTGATGGTAAATATCTAATGGAAAGAATCACACACTCACACCGATTACAGATGGACAAGTTTGTGTCAGTCCATAGTTTGACAAAGGACACAAACACTGGGCGACCGTGGCTCAGGGGGTTGGGAAGCGCATCTGTAGCCGGAAGGTTGCTGGTTCGATCCCTGGGCTCTGTCCTGGTCGTTGTGCCCTTGGGCAAGACGCTTCACCTACCGCCTACTGGTGATGGCCAGAGGGGCGGATGGTGCGATATGGCAGCCTCGCTTCTGTCAGTCTGCCCCAGGGCAGCTGTGGCTACAACTGTAGCCTCCACCAGTGTGTGAATTATTATTATGTTAGTGTAACTATTTAAATTTTTTGGTACTAATTGAGGTGTGGCAAATGCTTCTATAGTATATTGCTAACTATAACTTCCACATCCCTTGTTCCTGTCAAATAGTTCTGAATTGTTTGTAAAAATTTAAAATGAAAATAAAAATAAGGGCATGGGGGGAAAAAGAAGAAGAAGTACCTTGTAAAACTGGTTTATGAATATGCAATATCCCCATTGTCCAATAAATGAAGAATTTCAAAAAAAAATAAGCATCAACAAAACTGAGAGCAAGATTATAGCTCCTCCTGAACTATGTCCTAAAATCAGTCAGGCTCTTGCTTCTCTTTGTTCAACTAATAAGTCCAGCATTCGAAATGAGGAGGAGACTGCTGTGATTTGGCACTATGTAAATAGCATTTGATTGAACTGAATGTACCTTTGGATGTCATATGCAGCCTATTCCATTCATAGGCTTCCCCAGAGCACTATGTAGTCCTTATATACAGTGGTGTGGTCTCTTGTTTAATTAAAGAAAAAGGCCTAGCCAATCAATCCAAACCACACAGCAACCATTTCAGCATCTTCATGCTTGCATTGCATTTGTCCCACACCAGGGACACCTCACACTTAGGCCTCAGGGTGACATTACTTACAGCCATACCAGCTGAGAATACCAGGTGCTGTAAGCTTGGAGCAGCTGTAGCTCAGGAGGTAGTGCAGGTCAAGCACTTATCGGAAGTCTGGTAGTTTAACCCCTGACTGCTCCTGTCTGCATGCCAAATATCCTTGGACAACATACTAACCCCAAGTCTGATGCATCCATTAAAGTATAAAAATTAGACAGAAAGCTTAAGCATAGAAAAAAAGTGAATGAATCCTTCTGTATAAAATGCTTTGAGTGCTCAGGTAGAGTAGAAAAGTGCTGTGTGTGTGTGTGTGTGTGTGTGTGTGTGTAATGTATCGAACATTCTACTTTATGTTACGCTGTCTCAGCTGGAAAAAGAAATCCTTGACTTTTACCAGTATAATTAGTTAAGCAACATAAATTTCATTTAAATGACATGTACAAAATAAATTCCAGTAATTTGAAAACTTCAGATCAGTAGTTACATTTAAACACCCATTTAATTTTTTGTCACACAGTGTACATATGTATATCAAGCCGACCAGCTTTTCAAGTGGCAACACCCGGGCTGTCTGTTCCCAGACTGCAAAGGTTTTCTGTTTTTTTTTACATTTACAGTGGCCACACAAATCTTCATTCTCATACACACGCTACAACAGTGATCTTACTGATTTTTGCACATCAACAGCTTTGATGTTAATAAAGTACTTTCTTACTGCTGAACAGTGCATCCTCCCTTTGGCATGGCCTTGTGAGCCAGGTTGTGACAATATAACACAAATGACATACACAGACCACATTATAATGGTAGTTCAATTAAACTAAGTAGCAGCAGTGATACAAGCTGGGATTGCATTGTTGTATAAGTTTAGGAAATTAATAAAGTAACCACTGTTTAAAACACATTGGTAACAAAGACAAATAAGCAGAAAAAAACATGCAAGGAAAAAAAAAGTCAGTATCAAAACTTTATGACTGATCATGGATTTCATTCTGGTGTATTTGTTAAAAATGCTTGTATGTTTATAGTGAATGTATCACTTGAGGTGAATGTTGTGATTTGGCACTATATAAAAAAAAAATTAACCTGAATGATTTCTTTTTTCTGTCTTTAGAGGGCTATATTTGAGTACAGTGGTCCCTCGCTATAACACGGTTCACCTTTTGCGGTCTTGCTGTTTCGCTGATTTTTTTTGTGCAATTTTGCATGCTTGTTTTTTTTTTTTTGTTGTTGTTGTTGGTTTTTTTTACAGCGCATTGTGTTATGCGTTCTGATTGGCTGTAGACCATTGTCAATCAATCTCGTGCCGTGTACAGTACAGTTCAGCTTGTAATTTATCGAAATCTTCTATCGCTAGCAGTGTGACTCTCAAGTGCTGTACTGTATGTTTGTAAGTTTTCTCCAACAAACACAAAAATGTCGATGAAACATTTTGCACCGTCAAAGGCATCTGCGGGTGCCTCATTCTGTAATACTGGACTTATTTTTCTACAAATGTTTGAACCTTTAGAGTGTTTAAACAAGAGAGAAAAGTGTGAAAAAGTTCATGCCTGTTCGAGAAAATTGTATAAAGTGTGTAGTGAGGGGTTTTACAGCCATAAAATATCTATAATAATTGTAAAAAATAAAGTTAGCTACTTCGCAGATTTCACGTATCGCGGGTAACTTTTAGAACGTAACTACCGCCATAAACGAGGGACCATCTTTCTTTAACCTTCCAAGACCCGAACTCTTCCATGGCATGCATTTTTGATTTCTCTTTGATATTTGGGCATATTGGGACCCGATGAATATAAAAACAAAGAATCACCAGATTTATTATTTTTTTAACCTGATTTTTGTTTCTCAGAAAAATGAGAGCCACATATGAGGACATTCGTTTTAAATTTTGATAAAACAGAGGCAGTATAATATTAGTGGATATCAGGCCCTTGTATGATATGATATGATATACCTTTATTAGTCCCACAAGGGGAAATTTCATGTTAAGGCTGCCGACCTATTGCACGCAATGGCGGCGCCATCTTACCCTCCGACCATACATACATTACACAAACATCACATGGGGAAGACAGGTCAGAGGGGTATAACATGGAAAAGCACAACATGAGGAAAGATAAGGAGAAAAAAAAATAACTCCCCCCAGACTGAGCTCCAACAGGGAGATCAGTTTGAGAACAGAAAAAAACACCTCTGCACATAGCACATGAAAAAACTCTTAATACACCAAAGAAACACATGACAAGCAACAGGGATGGGTAAAGGGTGAGAGACAGCCAATTTTGACAGTACATCCGGGCCTGCAGCCTATGCGCTGGTCTCCATGATCCACCGTCAGCATCGGAAGGGAATAAGCGTCGAAGGCCTTTGGAGGGGGGGATGAGTGTATATCTGCATGTATATATATGTCTGTGTGCATGTGTGTGTGTCCAGAGTTCAGCTGAGACAGTGTCCTTCGCCCTGCCAGCCTAAGTAAACAGTCTTCCAGCCAACCCAGGTGGCCTTGCATAGAGTGGGAAGAACAGACTCAACACAGTCTATTATCAGGGTGTTGTTGTTCAGCTCCAGCCTTGAGACCACAGCTGGTGCCGAAGGTGTCTCCTCGTGAAGTGATGGTGGTTTTTACTTTAGTGCGAACAACTCATATGAATTTCAAAGCTGTTCTAACAGTCCAACACTGGTCTCTCAATCTCCCGTTGGAGAGCCGTGAGCTTCTCCATGATGTTAACAAACTTACGCTCTGTGATGTTGTCATTCTTGTGGTCAAAGAGCCAATTCTGAGAACTCACGACCGCAGTGCGCTTCCCAAGATGTGATCCAATTTGCACTCAGAGGTGTTATTCCGAGCGAGCCCCTCCAGATGTAATCAGTTTGCACTCAGAGATCTTGTTTTGAGTATTCACGGCAGCCGTGCGGTTCTCCAAGATCTTATCCGTGCTGCACTCAATGAGCCCATTTGAGAAACTCACGCCTCGTCCCATCGTTTCAATCCCAGCGGGCAGCCTTGTGGGGGTTTGAACAGCCGGTTCCGCTTCCTTAATTCTTCGATAAGCCAGGGCCAAGCCAGCTCCGATCGGCAAGAACCCTGTTATCATGGTTCCGAATAGGTAGATATCTTCAGCACTCAGGCTCACCCGAGCCCAGACTTCCCGTTGAGGAAAGGGTGTCAATTGCATTCAGGAACCAGTTGATCAAATCCATAATTCCTCTTTTAGGTTTTAGAGAACAGACTGTTAGAGAGTGTTCCAGGGAAAAGTAATACAAAAAACATGAGACTAGACAAGGACATAAGAGGCTAAGCAGGGAAGCTAACGGAGAGGAGGAGGAGGAGGAAAAAAAGTGCGACCGCCTTCACCGAGAGCAAGAGAAGAAGAGCAAAATTTAGTATTTTGGTCTAGACAACCAAAAATGTGATGTCCACATAAGTGGACGCCAGGTCCTAGGAGATTAATAAATGTGTGTGCCAATAAGTTACTTGGCCCGTAAGCTGTTCTTCCCATTTTCCCAAAGCATTGGTCTTTAGATCAAAATCATCTTTTTGAGCTATTATTTCATCCTCTTTAGTCTTTGAGAATGTAAAAATAACATGGGATTTTGTATCTTCCCATTCCAAATTGGCAACATATTGAAGCCATGACGTTGATAAAGTTCCATTCTCTGGCTTGCATTTTTGAAAAGCTTCTTGGGTGCGGTTGTCAGATTTTTCAATTGCAGCCAAAAAAATCTTTGTCAGCCACCTCTGGGTCACAGTTGAGATTGAAGATGGGGCTCCCTTGGATTGTGACATCTCCAGACGGAAAGTCTTCAGCAGTGCCATTTTTGATACGGAGGAGATGAATCTCCAAGAAGGTCTCAAAAAATTGTGACAAGTGCATGTTCAGTAAAGTGACGTCCTCCTCTAATGGTAATGTGTGATATTCACCCAGTTTTTTAATAGCTTGGAGATCAGCTTTCAACTGAAGAATGCACCTTGGTAAGAAAGATAGAAATAGCAATCATATAAGATCACATATTCTGCAACACTCAATAAATGTTAACAGTGAAGATGCAATCAGTAGAGGAAATGAAAACAGACAAGTTATTCATTCAAAACAGCAGACAGTGAATGCAGGGTGAAGACGAATGTCAGGTGGGATTTGTAAAGAAGGATAGCAGCAAGAGTAAAAAGAAAGGTTAACAACAAGGTGTTCTACTGTGATGTGTGGCTTGGAGACAGTGGCACTAACGCAAACATAGTAGTTATAGCTGGGAGGTGGCAGAGCTAACAGATTTGAAATGAGTGTACACTATATTGCCAAAAGTATTTAGTAATCCGCAAATCATTGAATTCGGGTGTTCCAATCACTTCCATGGCCACAGCACCCAGGCATTCAGACTGCTTCTACAAACATTTGTGAAAGAATGAGTTGTTCCCAGCTGTGCGTGGGTCCCTGCTCGACTGGACCACCCCTGCAGCGGGCAGTCTGTCTCACTGATGGTGGATTCTGCACACAGGGCTTCCTCATCTGAATCTGTAGCACATTTTCTAACCCCCTATCTTCTACCACTGATAGTGGTCTATAGTCTAGAGCAATCCATTTTGCAAGAGAATTTGTAAGTTTGTCCCATGTTGACTTACTAATTTTAGTCCTGAAGCCAGTCATTTCATCAAGTTTGGGCTGCCGATACCTTTTGTTGGTACTTGAACTGCTAGTGCTAACAGCTAGTGGCCGGTGCTCCACACACTTGTCCCAAACCTCTCTGATCACTGCCAATGTGTCTTGGCAACAGCCTGGTCTTGTATGATGGTTGTCAAAGCAAATCAACCGTAGCAACATGTAAGATTTCTGGAGTGAAATGGTGGTCTGAAAAATAGTTCGACTAGATTCTGACACAATGTTATCATACGATCATTCCTCCTGACAGAAGAAGCACTAGAGTTGATGGATGTCTGTTGCATGCCCACTCTACAAGGCCTTGGAGGTAGCTGAAGTAATAGGCAATATGTATGATTTCTTTATTCTACAGCCAAGAAAGTAAATCCTCACAAATGCTGTTGTCCTCCATCCTTTTATTATATGTATCAGTATGTGATATTTACCACAAAGTGTGCAACTGAATTTGGGTTACCTTGATAAATAAACAAACAAACAATATATTAGGACACTTGCCATATGGAAAAGATATATACAAATCTTATAAAGTTTGTATCTGTCTTGTGTGAAACTTGTATGAAAAGTATACAAGAGTGAAAACAGATATAAGATCCCTTGAAAAATTATATAAATGAAACTTGTATGTTTTGGGTACTTACTGAAACAATATATGAAAGTAATGAGAAAGTGGCCACTTTCATGAGTAAATCATATAAGCCTTATATCATTCACTATATGAAGTAGGCCAAATGTTATGCAAGTTTTTTCTATTTCTTTTCCATATGTGTTGGAACCATTACATATCATATCATTAAAAGATTCGGAGAATATGGAGACAACTCAGTACAAAGCACAAGGCTGAAAACCACTATTTTAACAATAATCTTTGAATATTCAAGCAACACTGCTTAAAAAAATGGTTTCTGTATTGGAAACCAGTGGAAGGCCTCACACGACTTGTGGGATTTTTGGGTTTTTTTAAAGAGCTGATAAAGTAGCAACACTTTTTTAAATGTGTTGCTAACATGAAATCATTTTTATATATTTTTCAGTTTTGATATGTTGTTTTCGTTCTATCTTTAGGTAAACATCGGCTTTCAATGCATATCATCGCATTCTGGTTTTTGACACGAAGTACCCACTGTTCTGGAAGTGGTTTTGTACACAAATACTCATTTTGATACCTACCTTTCTGTCACCTCTCTCATCCTGGAGGGGTTGTTAGCAATGTGGGGTACCAGTCTCAAGTATCTGCTGATCGTGTAAACTTGTGGTGGGTAGTATCCACTGAGATCCTTGAGAAACAAACCAGAAATGGGCCCCGACTCTGCCACTGGTTCTCCCCTGACCTGCTTGACAAGAGTGTCAAACAACACGGCCAGAGACAAAGCCACTACTCCAACACCACCTAGAGTAACCTTGCCTTCCCTACCAAACGTTGTCCTCAGGCTCCTGGTGAAGTCCTCCAGTTGCTCGGGGGTCAGGGAAGTCTGCACTGCTTTGTAGTGGTTCTTCAGGTAAAAGGAAGAGTTGATGGACAGCATTTGGCTGAAATGAGGACTGGGGTTGTAGCTTGGAAATGAGCAGATGCCTCGAGCAAAGGAGGCCAGCTGGGATGCGTCTGCAGGTGGACAGTGCAAGTTCCCCATCCTGATATGAATCTCAGATATTTGAGTAGGGATCTCAACAAAACTGCTAAAGCTGCAAAACCTCACTCTGTCAGTGTCTGACAGACTGTCTCTGGGCATCACCTATAAAGACATCATCACCTTTAGTTAATTATTCACCTGCTTCCAAACGGTATGTAACTGTTTGCTTTGCTCTAATGTTTGATCTAGTTTCCATGCTGTTGCAGTCCACAGTCAGTGAATGAGTGCTCAGAGTGATAGGCAAAGGCTAAAAGTGAATTAGGTCCAGCATGTTTGAGGTTAATGCCAATCTGTAGATCCACTTGTTAAACTTAGTTAATGTCAGCACGCGCTTGGTGTGAGCATCACTCCGAGTACACAGGTATTTCAAATAAAGTACCGTAATTCCCGGACTACAGAGCGCACCTGATTAAAGGCTGCATGCTCTAATTTTAGAAAGAAAATCAATTTTGTACTTGTACAGACCGCAACGAATTTTAAGCTGTATACGTTTCACTCGTAATATGAGATATTTACACTGAAATATTACACATGAGGATTTTCAACGTTATCTGAAATCTACATGAAACAATGACACAACTACTTTTTTCAATTTTTCCAATTTATTTTTATTTTTTTACCAATTGTCCAAATGAGTCTGTGATTGGCCTTAGTGTCCCAGAAATCATATTTATGTACAACTAAATATGACTCAGCAAAGATGTTTTAAATGGATGATTCCTCATCCATTTATATATTTGCTGAGTCCTAAATTTGGTGTCAGTGAGCTTATCAGTGGTTGATGTTAAAAAAAAGCCCCCAAATCCCCTATGAGCAAGCACTTGGCGACAGTGGAGAGGAAAAACTCCCTCTTAATAGGAAGAAACCTCTGACAGAACCGGGCTCAGGAAGGGGTGGCCTTCTGTCTCGACCGAGTGGGCTTCAAATGTTCACTGACAATTTAGTTGTATATAAATATGATTTTTAGGACGTGGTGTTGAGACCAATTAGGTGAAACTGGGGATGCAGACAGTTCCGCTTCTTCTTCTTCTTCTTCTTACTTGGCGGAATCTCTGGCAGGCTCTTAACTTCAGTCTCGAGTTCAGCCACCTGCACAGTGAACATTTTCTGCTTGTCTCGTAGACTTTGCAAAGATTCCTGCACAGACAATGCAGGCGAGTCCTCTTTTTCTTCTTTTTCTTGTTGTCTGGTGTCTTTTTCTTTCAGAGGCTCCTGCAGAGACATTGCAGTGGATGGCGGTGAGTCCTCTTTTTCCATCTTCTCTCCTCCAGTGTGTTTTTCTTTCAGAGGCTCAGATGTTTGTATTTCATTTGCATCGGTGGAATTTTGTTCTTGTGGCTCCTGTGCGATTTTAAGTGAGGAAGCTTTGGCCTCTTTTAGCTCTTGTTCAAAAGACTCAACCTTCAAATCATGAAGGGCCTTGTTGGAGCAGAGCTGGGATTTCAGGTCACTGATTTCCAGGTTGAGTGTCTCCTGCTCCTGCCTATTTTTAACAGCCTGCTCTTCGAGCTGATTTTGAGCTGCTAGGAGCTGTTTCTGGAGCATCTCAATCTGCTCTTGCTGAATTCTACATTGGATCTCAAATTCAGCCTCCTTAGAGGACATCAGTCCTACAGAGTCTGTGTGTGAAGCCTCTGTGGTTGGAGTGGCAGACTCCACACACTGCTCTGTGGTAGGGTGGCTGATTTGGTCCTGCAGGGTAACCATCACCTCATCCAGTATGACAATAGCTTCACTGTCATTTGTGAGAGCCTCTGTCTCACTGATGTCATTGGGCTTATTACTAGAAGCCTCCTCTAGCTGCTCTATGAGGACTTTAATCGTTTCCTCATGACTTCTCTTGTTCTCGTGCATTTGTGCATGAAGTTTGTTCACCTGAAACTGGTGATAAGAGGCCCTCTTGTTTGCAGCTACCATTTTCCAGTAAAGGGCGTTCTGATGGTATTGGGAGGCTTCCAGTTGCTGTCTGAGAGCAGCAATCTCGTGCCAGGGATTAAACTGGACACTGCCCTGATGGGGTCTAAATGTGGGATTGGGTTGATATTGCCAAGTCCCTCCATTAGGCCCAGGGTTTGGTCTGCTGGGCTTATTCACATTTCCCTCTCTCGCCATATTCATGTCCTCCTTTGCATTTGAAATGGTGAGGGATTCAGCTTTTTCCCTTTCAGGTGTGGCTTCAGTGTTTTCTTGCATTTCTTTATTTTTTGGGTTTGCTCCATCACCCATGCTGTTTTGAGCTTCAAGAAGAGCCCGGGCATATGCCCGAGTAATTGGTCTTCTCGGTTCTTCAGCCACTCTTTTCTGTTTTTGCTTTTCTTGTTTCTTTGGTTTCACAACCATTTCCTTTTGTGGTTGTGCCACAGGAGACTTTTCAGGATTTGGTTGTGCGGCTTTTTCAAGCTCAGGTTTTGGCCTTTGCAAGATTGTTATTTTTGGTGTGATGACCATTTCTATTTTTGCTTCTGCCATTGTAAATGCGTCAGCGTTTGCGTCTGCGTTTCTCTGCGTCTGCCTTGTCTTTGTTTTAACAACCAGGTTGTTTGGTGTTTCTGCCATCCGAGATCCACTAAAGTTGGTTGAATGTCTCTCCTATTTAAGGGATTTGCCAGTAGAATGTGCACTGTGACATCACGGGGTGTCCCTTTGAAGTGCTGTTCCTTTGAAGTGCCATGATTGGAACAATTCAAAATAAAATGCCTACAAACCTACTGTAAAGGAAAGGCTTTTATTTTGTAGCACATACTGAATCAACACTATAAACGCTACTCTAAAGGAATTGCAGTAAAAAATAAAACAAAAGCAAAATATACGTTTTTTAAAAATAGTTGTTAAAAAAAAAAAACTAACCAAAGTAGAAGACGACTGTTTAGTGGGAACATATTCGACATTCGACAGATTCTCAGGCATAATAACTTCTTTCATAATTTAAACAAGGACAGGTAGAAAATGTTCATATTTAGTGAAAGATATTTATTGACACTATCCAATGAGAGTTACTGAATGTCTGTAGGCAGTGGGATCTTGTTGGTTGCCGAGGCGACAGAATGTCATCTATGTTTTGTTTTAAATTCAGTTTCATTGCTGAATCTAAGAAACAACAGGCTGCAGAGGGAGACTTTAATAGAGGTTTACTAACTCTTACTATCATATCCATTGTGGAAAAATCTGTCTATATTTAGCATAATATATTTGAACAATCCAAGTATGCAAACTAAAATTCACAGGAGAGCTTATGAGACCACAAACACTGTTGAGGTCCAGTTCAGAGACACAGGTTTTGCAGAGGTGAAGCCTAGAGGGCAGCTGGCAGCTACAGATTTGCTGATCTGCTTTTTTCCACACAATATCCACATTTTGAGTAAACAAATGCATGTATGAGAATCAGGCATAGGCTGTGTTTTGAAAAGTGTCTATTAAAATCTGTATTAAATGTATATGTATTACATTTTTAAAAATTAGAATACAAATTTAATGCCACAAACCTGAGTTGTCATATACATCTGCGAGGTTATGTGCACGACACTATGCACATGTGGTCTGTGCATGTACACACATGAAGAATTTGACATTGCAGCATCTATGAAAGTGTTCATTGTGTAAAACTCACAACCCAAACCTCTACTAGAAAACTGTCTAAAAGACTAGTTTCAATATTTAAACTGTCATTTGTAGTTTTTCTAAGCAAAATCCCCAACTGTTAAGATCTAATTGATATTTGTGTTGATGCTGTCTCCACTGAGTGAGCAGCAGCGCCCTCTGATGTTTGTGTGTAGAAGTGGAAAAGATTACAGAACCTGGTATTGCATAAACACATTATTTGGATTTTGTTCAAGATTGATAATTATTTCACATTTTAATATTTTTAATGATAACATTATTAGGTTTTTAATGTCCCTTATTGCAGAATGAAGATCTCTTATGAAAGTTTGTTTGGTTTTGGTTTTATCTTTAGCTCCATTCTAAGAAAATGACCAGCTTCAAATGTCCTCAGTGTAGGACACATACAGGATGTCATGTTGAAATATAGAGCACTTACAATAGAAGCCACTAGAAACAAATTATTCCAGCCTGATGAAATTTATGACATTTTTTCTATGTTGACTGATGTGCTGCTCAGTGCTTTGCTGCCTGCTTTTATCCGATGTCACTCTGAACATAAACACAAGCTACATGTGATGTCTCTGATGTGCATCTGTTTCTACCTGTGCTGATGCTAGCATGACTAAAGCTAGCCAAGCAGCAGTAAATATGTGAAGCAAGGCAGAAGGATATACTCATCAAATGAACAGGATCATAAGAATATAAGACCATGAGCACTACAAATGTAACAAAAATATGTTGACATAAAATGGCATGTTATTTGAAATCTACATGAAACAATGACACAACTACTTTTTTCAATTTTTCCAATTTATTTATTTATTTTTTTACCAATTGTCCAAATGAGTCTGTGATTGGCCTTAGTGTCCCAGAAATCATATTTATGTACAACTAAATATGACTCAGCAAAGATGTTTTAAATGGATGATTCCTCATCCATTTATATATTTGCTGAGTCCTAAATTTGATGTCAGTGAGCTTATCAGTGGTTGATGTTAAAAAAAGCCCCCAAATCCCCTATGAGCAAGCACTTGGCGACAGTGGAGAGGAAAAACTCCCTCTTAATAGGAAGAAACCTCTGACAGAACCGGGCTCAGGAAGGGGTGGCCTTCTGTCTCGACCGAGTGGGCTTCAAATGTTCACTGACAATTTAGTTGTATATAAATATGATTTTTAGGACGTGGTGTTGAGACCAATTAGGTGAAACTGGGGATGCAGACAGTTCCGCTTCTTCTTCTTCTTCTTCTTACTTGGCGGAATCTCTGGCAGGCTCTTAACTTCAGTCTCGAGTTCAGCCACCTGCACAGTGAACATTTTCTGCTTGTCTCGTAGACTTTGCAAAGATTCCTGCACAGACAATGCAGGCGAGTCCTCTTTTTCTTCTTTTTCTTGTTGTCTGGTGTCTTTTTCTTTCAGAGGCTCCTGCAGAGACATTGCAGTGGATGGCGGTGAGTCCTCTTTTTCCATCTTCTCTCCTCCAGTGTGTTTTTCTTTCAGAGGCTCAGATGTTTGTATTTCATTTGCATCGGTGGAATTTTGTTCTTGTGGCTCCTGTGCGATTTAAGTGAGGAAGCTTTGGCCTCTTTTAGCTCTTGTTCAAAAGACTCAACCTTCAAATCATGAAGGGCCTTGTTGGAGCAGAGCTGGGATTTCAGGTCACTGATTTCCAGGTTGAGTGTCTCCTGCTCCTGCCTATTTTTAACAGCCTGCTCTTCGAGCTGATTTTGAGCTGCTAGGAGCTGTTTCTGGAGCATCTCAATCTGCTCTTGCTGAATTCTACATTGGATCTCAAATTCAGCCTCCTTAGAGGACATCAGTCCTACAGAGTCTGTGTGTGAAGCCTCTGTGGTTGGAGTGGCAGACTCCACACACTGCTCTGTGGTAGGGTGGCTGATTTGGTCCTGCAGGGTAACCATCACCTCATCCAGTATGACAATAGCTTCACTGTCATTTGTGAGAGCCTCTGTCTCACTGATGTCATTGGGCTTATTACTAGAAGCCTCCTCTAGCTGCTCTATGAGGACTTTAATCGTTTCCTCATGACTTCTCTTGTTCTCGTGCATTTGTGCATGAAGTTTGTTCACCTGAAACTGGTGATAAGAGGCCCTCTTGTTTGCAGCTACCATTTTCCAGTAAAGGGCGTTCTGATGGTATTGGGAGGCTTCCAGTTGCTGTCTGAGAGCAGCAATCTCGTGCCAGGGATTAAACTGGACACTGCCCTGATGGGGTCTAAATGTGGGATTGGGTTGATATTGCCAAGTCCCTCCATTAGGCCCAGGGTTTGGTCTGCTGGGCTTATTCACATTTCCCTCTCTCGCCATATTCATGTCCTCCTTTGCATTTGAAATGGTGAGGGATTCAGCTTTTTCCCTTTCAGGTGTGGCTTCAGTGTTTTCTTGCATTTCTTTATTTTTTGGGTTTGCTCCATCACCCATGCTGTTTTGAGCTTCAAGAAGAGCCCGGGCATATGCCCGAGTAATTGGTCTTCTCGGTTCTTCAGCCACTCTTTTCTGTTTTTGCTTTTCTTGTTTCTTTGGTTTCACAACCATTTCCTTTTGTGGTTGTGCCACAGGAGACTTTTCAGGATTTGGTTGTGCGGCTTTTTCAAGCTCAGGTTTTGGCCTTTGCAAGATTGTTATTTTTGGTGTGATGACCATTTCTATTTTTGCTTCTGCCATTGTAAATGCGTCAGCGTTTGCGTCTGCGTTTCTCTGCGTCTGCCTTGTCTTTGTTTTAACAACCAGGTTGTTTGGTGTTTCTGCCATCCGAGATCCACTAAAGTTGCTTGAATGTCTCTCCTATTTAAGGGATTTGCCAGTAGAATGTGCACTGTGACATCACGGGGTGTCCCTTTGAAGTGCTGTTCCTTTGAAGTGCCATGATTGGAACAATTCAAAATAAAATGCCTACAAACCTACTGTAAAGGAAAGGCTTTTATTTTGTAGCACATACTGAATCAACACTATAAACGCTACTCTAAAGGAATTGCAGTAAAAAATAAAACAAAAGCAAAATATACGTTTTTTAAAAATAGTTGTTAAAAAAAAAAACTAACCAAAGTAGAAGACGACTGTTTAGTGGGAACATATTCGACATTCGACAGATTCTCAGGCATAATAACTTCTTTCATAATTTAAACAAGGACAGGTAGAAAATGTTCATATTTAGTGAAAGATATTTATTGACACTATCCAATGAGAGTTACTGAATGTCTGTAGGCAGTGGGATCTTGTTGGTTGCCGAGGCGACAGAATGTCATCTATGTTTTGTTTTAAATTCAGTTTCATTGCTGAATCTAAGAAACAACAGGCTGCAGAGGGAGACTTTAATAGAGGTTTACTAACTCTTACTATCATATCCATTGTGGAAAAATCTGTCTATATTTAGCATAATATATTTGAACAATCCAAGTATGCAAACTAAAATTCACAGGAGAGCTTATGAGACCACAAACACTGTTGAGGTCCAGTTCAGAGACACAGGTTTTGCAGAGGTGAAGCCTAGAGGGCAGCTGGCAGCTACAGATTTGCTGATCTGCTTTTTTCCACACAATATCCACATTTTGAGTAAACAAATGCATGTATGAGAATCAGGCATAGGCTGTGTTTTGAAAAGTGTCTATTAAAATCTGTATTAAATGTATATGTATTACATTTTTAAAAATTAGAATACAAATTTAATGCCACAAACCTGAGTTGTCATATACATCTGCGAGGTTATGTGCACGACACTATGCACATGTGGTCTGTGCATGTACACACATGAAGAATTTGACATTGCAGCATCTATGAAAGTGTTCATTGTGTAAAACTCACAACCCAAACCTCTACTAGAAAACTGTCTAAAAGACTAGTTTCAATATTTAAACTGTCATTTGTAGTTTTTCTAAGCAAAATCCCCAACTGTTAAGATCTAATTGATATTTGTGTTGATGCTGTCTCCACTGAGTGAGCAGCAGCGCCCTCTGATGTTTGTGTGTAGAAGTGGAAAAGATTACAGAACCTGGTATTGCATAAACACATTATTTGGATTTTGTTCAAGATTGATAATTATTTCACATTTTAATATTTTTAATGATAACATTATTAGGTTTTTAATGTCCCTTATTGCAGAATGAAGATCTCTTATGAAAGTTTGTTTGGTTTTGGTTTTATCTTTAGCTCCATTCTAAGAAAATGACCAGCTTCAAATGTCCTCAGTGTAGGACACATACAGGATGTCATGTTGAAATATAGAGCACTTACAATAGAAGCCACTAGAAACAAATTATTCCAGCCTGATGAAATTTATGACATTTTTTCTATGTTGACTGATGTGCTGCTCAGTGCTTTGCTGCCTGCTTTTATCCGATGTCACTCTGAACATAAACACAAGCTACATGTGATGTCTCTGATGTGTATCTGTTTCTACCTGTGCTGATGCTAGCATGACTA
This sequence comes from Oreochromis niloticus, assembly GCF_001858045.2. Lineage (NCBI taxonomy): Eukaryota > Metazoa > Chordata > Actinopteri > Cichliformes > Cichlidae > Oreochromis > Oreochromis niloticus. Next base: position 5,284,401 of record NC_031982.2, on the reverse strand, counting down.
AAGCTAGCCAAGCAGCAGTAAATATGTGAAGCAAGGCAGAAGGATATACTCATCAAATGAACAGGATCATAAGAATATAAGACCATGAGCACTACAAATGTAACAAAAATATGTTGACATAAAATGGCATGTTATTTGAAATCTACATGAAACAATGACACAACTACTTTTTTCAATTTTTCCAATTTATTTATTTATTTTTTTACCAATTGTCCAAATGAGTCTGTGATTGGCCTTAGTGTCCCAGAAATCATATTTATGTACAACTAAATATGACTCAGCAAAGATGTTTTAAATGGATGATTCCTCATCCATTTATATATTTGCTGAGTCCTAAATTTGATGTCAGTGAGCTTATCAGTGGTTGATGTTAAAAAAAAGCCCCCAAATCCCCTATGAGCAAGCACTTGGCGACAGTGGAGAGGAAAAACTCCCTCTTAATAGGAAGAAACCTCTGACAGAACCGGGCTCAGGAAGGGGTGGCCTTCTGTCTCGACCGAGTGGGCTTCAAATGTTCACTGACAATTTAGTTGTATATAAATATGATTTTTAGGACGTGGTGTTGAGACCAATTAGGTGAAACTGGGGATGCAGACAGTTCCGCTTCTTCTTCTTCTTCTTCTTACTTGGCGGAATCTCTGGCAGGCTCTTAACTTCAGTCTCGAGTTCAGCCACCTGCACAGTGAACATTTTCTGCTTGTCTCGTAGACTTTGCAAAGATTCCTGCACAGACAATGCAGGCGAGTCCTCTTTTTCTTCTTTTTCTTGTTGTCTGGTGTCTTTTTCTTTCAGAGGCTCCTGCAGAGACATTGCAGTGGATGGCGGTGAGTCCTCTTTTTCCATCTTCTCTCCTCCAGTGTGTTTTTCTTTCAGAGGCTCAGATGTTTGTATTTCATTTGCATCGGTGGAATTTTGTTCTTGTGGCTCCTGTGCGATTTTAAGTGAGGAAGCTTTGGCCTCTTTTAGCTCTTGTTCAAAAGACTCAACCTTCAAATCATGAAGGGCCTTGTTGGAGCAGAGCTGGGATTTCAGGTCACTGATTTCCAGGTTGAGTGTCTCCTGCTCCTGCCTATTTTTAACAGCCTGCTCTTCGAGCTGATTTTGAGCTGCTAGGAGCTGTTTCTGGAGCATCTCAATCTGCTCTTGCTGAATTCTACATTGGATCTCAAATTCAGCCTCCTTAGAGGACATCAGTCCTACAGAGTCTGTGTGTGAAGCCTCTGTGGTTGGAGTGGCAGACTCCACACACTGCTCTGTGGTAGGGTGGCTGATTTGGTCCTGCAGGGTAACCATCACCTCATCCAGTATGACAATAGCTTCACTGTCATTTGTGAGAGCCTTTGTCTCACTGATGTCATTGGGCTTATTACTAGAAGCCTCCTCTAGCTGCTCTATGAGGACTTTAATCGTTTCCTCATGACTTCTCTTGTTCTCGTGCATTTGTGCATGAAGTTTGTTCACCTGAAACTGGTGATAAGAGGCCCTCTTGTTTGCAGCTACCATTTTCCAGTAAAGGGCGTTCTGATGGTATTGGGAGGCTTCCAGTTGCTGTCTGAGAGCAGCAATCTCGTGCCAGGGATTAAACTGGACACTGCCCTGATGGGGTCTAAATGTGGGATTGGGTTGATATTGCCAAGTCCCTCCATTAGGCCCAGGGTTTGGTCTGCTGGGCTTATTCACATTTCCCTCTCTCGCCATATTCATGTCCTCCTTTGCATTTGAAATGGTGAGGGATTCAGCTTTTTCCCTTTCAGGTGTGGCTTCAGTGTTTTCTTGCATTTCTTTATTTTTTGGGTTTGCTCCATCACCCATGCTGTTTTGAGCTTCAAGAAGAGCCCGGGCATATGCCCGAGTAATTGGTCTTCTCGGTTCTTCAGCCACTCTTTTCTGTTTTTGCTTTTCTTGTTTCTTTGGTTTCACAACCATTTCCTTTTGTGGTTGTGCCACAGGAGACTTTTCAGGATTTGGTTGTGCGGCTTTTTCAAGCTCAGGTTTTGGCCTTTGCAAGATTGTTATTTTTGGTGTGATGACCATTTCTATTTTTGCTTCTGCCATTGTAAATGCGTCAGCGTTTGCGTCTGCGTTTCTCTGCGTCTGCCTTGTCTTTGTTTTAACAACCAGGTTGTTTGGTGTTTCTGCCATCCGAGATCCACTAAAGTTGCTTGAATGTCTCTCCTATTTAAGGGATTTGCCAGTAGAATGTGCACTGTGACATCACGGGGTGTCCCTTTGAAGTGCTGTTCCTTTGAAGTGCCATGATTGGAACAATTCAAAATAAAATGCCTACAAACCTACTGTAAAGGAAAGGCTTTTATTTTGTAGCACATACTGAATCAACACTATAAACGCTAGTCTAAAGGAATTGCAGTAAAAAATAAAACAAAAGCAAAATATACGTTTTTTAAAAATAGTTGTTAAAAAAAAAAACTAACCAAAGTAGAAGACGACTGTTTAGTGGGAACGTATTCGACATTCGACAGATTCTCAGGCATAATAACTTCTTTCATAATTTAAACAAGGACAGGTAGAAAATGTTCATATTTAGTGAAAGATATTTATTGACACTATCCAATGAGAGTTACTGAATGTCTGTAGGCAGTGGGATCTTGTTGGTTGCCGAGGCGACAGAATGTCATCTATGTTTTGTTTTAAATTCAGTTTCATTGCTGAATCTAAGAAACAACAGGCTGCAGAGGGAGACTTTAATAGAGGTTTACTAACTCTTACTATCATATCCATTGTGGAAAAATCTGTCTATATTTAGCATAATATATTTGAACAATCCAAGTATGCAAACTAAAATTCACAGGAGAGCTTATGAGACCACAAACACTGTTGAGGTCCAGTTCAGAGACACAGGTTTTGCAGAGGTGAAGCCTAGAGGGCAGCTGGCAGCTACAGATTTGCTGATCTGCTTTTTTCCACACAATATCCACATTTTGAGTAAACAAATGCATGTATGAGAATCAGGCATAGGCTGTGTTTTGAAAAGTGTCTATTAAAATCTGTATTAAATGTATATGTATTACATTTTTAAAAATTAGAATACAAATTTAATGCCACAAACCTGAGTTGTCATATACATCTGCGAGGTTATGTGCACGACACTATGCACATGTGGTCTGTGCATGTACACACATGAAGAATTTGACATTGCAGCATCTATGAAAGTGTTCATTGTGTAAAACTCACAACCCAAACCTCTACTAGAAAACTGTCTAAAAGACTAGTTTCAATATTTAAACTGTCATTTGTAGTTTTTCTAAGCAAAATCCCCAACTGTTAAGATCTAATTGATATTTGTGTTGATGCTGTCTCCACTGAGTGAGCAGCAGCGCCCTCTGATGTTTGTGTGTAGAAGTGGAAAAGATTACAGAACCTGGTATTGCATAAACACATTATTTGGATTTTGTTCAAGATTGATAATTATTTCACATTTTAATATTTTTAATGATAACATTATTAGGTTTTTAATGTCCCTTATTGCAGAATGAAGATCTCTTATGAAAGTTTGTTTGGTTTTGGTTTTATCTTTAGCTCCATTCTAAGAAAATGACCAGCTTCAAATGTCCTCAGTGTAGGACACATACAGGATGTCATGTTGAAATATAGAGCACTTACAATAGAAGCCACTAGAAACAAATTATTCCAGCCTGATGAAATTTATGACATTTTTTCTATGTTGACTGATGTGCTGCTCAGTGCTTTGCTGCCTGCTTTTATCCGATGTCACTCTGAACATAAACACAAGCTACATGTGATGTCTCTGATGTGTATCTGTTTCTACCTGTGCTGATGCTAGCATGACTAAAGCTAGCCAAGCAGCAGTAAATATGTGAAGCAAGGCAGAAGGATATACTCATCAAATGAACAGGATCATAAGAATATAAGACCACGAGCACTACAAATGTAACAAAAATATGTTGACATAAAATGGCATGTTATTTGAAATCTACATGAAACAATGACACAACTACTTTTTTCAATTTTTCCAATTTATTTATTTATTTTTTTACCAATTGTCCAAATGAGTCTGTGATTGGCCTTAGTGTCCCAGAAATCATATTTATGTACAACTAAATATGACTCAGCAAAGATGTTTTAAATGGATGATTCCTCATCCATTTATATATTTGCTGAGTCCTAAATTTGATGTCAGTGAGCTTATCAGTGGTTGATGTTAAAAAAAGCCCCCAAATCCCCTATGAGCAAGCACTTGGCGACAGTGGAGAGGAAAAACTCCCTCTTAATAGGAAGAAACCTCTGACAGAACCGGGCTCAGGAAGGGGTGGCCTTCTGTCTCGACCGAGTGGGCTTCAAATGTTCACTGACAATTTAGTTGTATATAAATATGATTTTTAGGACGTGGTGTTGAGACCAATTAGGTGAAACTGGGGATGCAGACAGTTCCGCTTCTTCTTCTTCTTCTTCTTACTTGGCGGAATCTCTGGCAGGCTCTTAACTTCAGTCTCGAGTTCAGCCACCTGCACAGTGAACATTTTCTGCTTGTCTCGTAGACTTTGCAAAGATTCCTGCACAGACAATGCAGGCGAGTCCTCTTTTTCTTCTTTTTCTTGTTGTCTGGTGTCTTTTTCTTTCAGAGGCTCCTGCAGAGACATTGCAGTGGATGGCGGTGAGTCCTCTTTTTCCATCTTCTCTCCTCCAGTGTGTTTTTCTTTCAGAGGCTCAGATGTTTGTATTTCATTTGCATCGGTGGAATTTTGTTCTTGTGGCTCCTGTGCGATTTTAAGTGAGGAAGCTTTGGCCTCTTTAGCTCTTGTTCAAAAGACTCAACCTTCAAATCATGAAGGGCCTTGTTGGAGCAGAGCTGGGATTTCAGGTCACTGATTTCCAGGTTGAGTGTCTCCTGCTCCTGCCTATTTTTAACAGCCTGCTCTTCGAGCTGATTTTGAGCTGCTAGGAGCTGTTTCTGGAGCATCTCAATCTGCTCTTGCTGAATTCTACATTGGATCTCAAATTCAGCCTCCTTAGAGGACATCAGTCCTACAGAGTCTGTGTGTGAAGCCTCTGTGGTTGGAGTGGCAGACTCCACACACTGCTCTGTGGTAGGGTGGCTGATTTGGTCCTGCAGGGTAACCATCACCTCATCCAGTATGACAATAGCTTCACTGTCATTTGTGAGAGCCTCTGTCTCACTGATGTCATTGGGCTTATTACTAGAAGCCTCCTCTAGCTGCTCTATGAGGACTTTAATCGTTTCCTCATGACTTCTCTTGTTCTCGTGCATTTGTGCATGAAGTTTGTTCACCTGAAACTGGTGATAAGAGGCCCTCTTGTTTGCAGCTACCATTTTCCAGTAAAGGGCGTTCTGATGGTATTGGGAGGCTTCCAGTTGCTGTCTGAGAGCAGCAATCTCGTGCCAGGGATTAAACTGGACACTGCCCTGATGGGGTCTAAATGTGGGATTGGGTTGATATTGCCAAGTCCCTCCATTAGGCCCAGGGTTTGGTCTGCTGGGCTTATTCACATTTCCCTCTCTCGCCATATTCATGTCCTCCTTTGCATTTGAAATGGTGAGGGATTCAGCTTTTTCCCTTTCAGGTGTGGCTTCAGTGTTTTCTTGCATTTCTTTATTTTTTGGGTTTGCTCCATCACCCATGCTGTTTTGAGCTTCAAGAAGAGCCCGGGCATATGCCCGAGTAATTGGTCTTCTCGGTTCTTCAGCCACTCTTTTCTGTTTTTGCTTTTCTTGTTTCTTTGGTTTCACAACCATTTCCTTTTGTGGTTGTGCCACAGGAGACTTTTCAGGATTTGGTTGTGCGGCTTTTTCAAGCTCAGGTTTTGGCCTTTGCAAGATTGTTATTTTTGGTGTGATGACCATTTCTATTTTTGCTTCTGCCATTGTAAATGCGTCAGCGTTTGCGTCTGCGTTTCTCTGCGTCTGCCTTGTCTTTGTTTTAACAACCAGGTTGTTTGGTGTTTCTGCCATCCGAGATCCACTAAAGTTGGTTGAATGTCTCTCCTATTTAAGGGATTTGCCAGTAGAATGTGCACTGTGACATCACGGGGTGTCCCTTTGAAGTGCTGTTCCTTTGAAGTGCCATGATTGGAACAATTCAAAATAAAATGCCTACAAACCTACTGTAAAGGAAAGGCTTTTATTTTGTAGCACATACTGAATCAACACTATAAACGCTAGTCTAAAGGAATTGCAGTAAAAAATAAAACAAAAGCAAAATATACGTTTTTTAAAAATAGTTGTTAAAAAAAAAAAACTAACCAAAGTAGAAGACGACTGTTTAGTGGGAACGTATTCGACATTCGACAGATTCTCAGGCATAATAACTTCTTTCATAATTTAAACAAGGACAGGTAGAAAATGTTCATATTTAGTGAAAGATATTTATTGACACTATCCAATGAGAGTTACTGAATGTCTGTAGGCAGTGGGATCTTGTTGGTTGCCGAGGCGACAGAATGTCATCTATGTTTTGTTTTAAATTCAGTTTCATTGCTGAATCTAAGAAACAACAGGCTGCAGAGGGAGACTTTAATAGAGGTTTACTAACTCTTACTATCATATCCATTGTGGAAAAATCTGTCTATATTTAGCATAATATATTTGAACAATCCAAGTATGCAAACTAAAATTCACAGGAGAGCTTATGAGACCACAAACACTGTTGAGGTCCAGTTCAGAGACACAGGTTTTGCAGAGGTGAAGCCTAGAGGGCAGCTGGCAGCTACAGATTTGCTGATCTGCTTTTTTCCACACAATATCCACATTTTGAGTAAACAAATGCATGTATGAGAATCAGGCATAGGCTGTGTTTTGAAAAGTGTCTATTAAAATCTGTATTAAATGTATATGTATTACATTTTTAAAAATTAGAATACAAATTTAATGCCACAAACCTGAGTTGTCATATACATCTGCGAGGTTATGTGCACAACACTATGCACATGTGGTCTGTGCATGTACACACATGAAGAATTTGACATTGCAGCATCTATGAAAGTGTTCATTGTGTAAAACTCACAACCCAAACCTCTACTAGAAAACTGTCTAAAAGACTAGTTTCAATATTTAAACTGTCATTTGTAGTTTTTCTAAGCAAAATCCCCAACTGTTAAGATCTAATTGATATTTGTGTTGATGCTGTCTCCACTGAGTGAGCAGCAGCGCCCTCTGATGTTTGTGTGTAGAAGTGGAAAAGATTACAGAACCTGGTATTGCATAAACACATTATTTGGATTTTGTTCAAGATTGATAATTATTTCACATTTTAATATTTTTAATGATAACATTATTAGGTTTTTAATGTCCCTTATTGCAGAATGAAGATCTCTTATGAAAGTTTGTTTGGTTTTGGTTTTATCTTTAGCTCCATTCTAAGAAAATGACCAGCTTCAAATGTCCTCAGTGTAGGACACATACAGGATGTCATGTTGAAATATAGAGCACTTACAATAGAAGCCACTAGAAACAAATTATTCCAGCCTGATGAAATTTATGACATTTTTTCTATGTTGACTGATGTGCTGCTCAGTGCTTTGCTGCCTGCTTTTATCCGATGTCACTCTGAACATAAACACAAGCTACATGTGATGTCTCTGATGTGTATCTGTTTCTACCTGTGCTGATGCTAGCATGACTAAAGCTAGCCAAGCAGCAGTAAATATGTGAAGCAAGGCAGAAGGATATACTCATCAAATGAACAGGATCATAAGAATATAAGACCACGAGCACTACAAATGTAACAAAAATATGTTGACATAAAATGGCATGTTATTTGAAATCTACATGAAACAATGACACAACTACTTTTTCAATTTTTCCAATTTATTTATTTATTTTTTTCCAATTGTCCAAATGAGTCTGTGATTGGCCTTAGTGTCCCAGAAATCATATTTATGTACAACTAAATATGACTCAGCAAAGATGTTTAAATGGATGATTCCTCATCCATTATATATTTGCTGAGTCCTAAATTTGATGTCAGTGAGCTTATCAGTGGTTGATGTTAAAAAAAGCCCCCAAATCCCCTATGAGCAAGCACTTGGCGACAGTGGAGAGGAAAAACTCCCTCTTAATAGGAAGAAACCTCTGACAGAACCGGGCTCAGGAAGGGGTGGCCTTCTGTCTCGACCGAGTGGGCTTCAAATGTTCACTGACAATTTAGTTGTATATAAATATGATTTTTAGGACGTGGTGTTGAGACAATTAGGTGAAACTGGGGATGCAGACAGTTCCGCTTCTTCTTCTTCTTCTTCTTACTTGGCGGAATCTCTGGCAGGCTCTTAACTTCAGTCTCGAGTTCAGCCACCTGCACAGTGAACATTTTCTGCTTGTCTCGTAGACTTTGCAAAGATTCCTGCACAGACAATGCAGGCGAGTCCTCTTTTTCTTCTTTTCTTGTTGTCTGGTGTCTTTTCTTCAGAGGCTCCTGCAGAGACATTGCAGTGGATGGCGGTGAGTCCTCTTTTCCATCTTCTCTCCTCCAGTGTGTTTTTCTTTCAGAGGCTCAGATGTTTGTATTTCATTTGCATCGGTGGAATTTTGTTCTTGTGGCTCCTGTGCGATTTTAAGTGAGGAAGCTTTGGCCTCTTTTAGCTCTTGTTCAAAAGACTCAACCTTCAAATCATGAAGGGCCTTGTTGGAGCAGAGCTGGGATTTCAGGTCACTGATTCCAGGTTGAGTGTCTCCTGCTCCTGCCTATTTTTAACAGCCTGCTCTTCGAGCTGATTTTGAGCTGCTAGGAGCTGTTTCTGGAGCATCTCAATCTGCTCTTGCTGAATTCTACATTGGATCTCAATTCAGCCTCCTTAGAGGACATCAGTCCTACAGAGTCTGTGTGTGAAGCCTCTGTGGTTGGAGTGGCAGACTCCACACACTGCTCTGTGGTAGGGTGGCTGATTTGGTCCTGCAGGGTAACCATCACCTCATCCAGTATGACAATAGCTTCACTGTCATTGTGAGAGCCTCTGTCTCACTGATGTCATTGGGCTTATTACTAGAAGCCTCCTCTAGCTGCTCTATGAGGACTTTAATCGTTTCCTCATGACTTCTCTTGTTCTCATGCATTTGTGCATGAAGTTTGTTCACCTGAAACTGGTGATAAGAGGCCCTCTTGTTTGCAGCTACCATTTTCCAGTAAAGGGCGTTCTGATGGTATTGGGAGGCTTCCAGTTGCTGTCTGAGAGCAGCAATCTCATGCCAGGGATTAAACTGGACACTGCCCTGATGGGGTCTAAATGTGGGATTGGGTTGATATTGCCAAGTCCCTCCATTAGGCCAGGGTTTGGTCTGCTGGGCTTATTCACATTTCCCTCTCTCGCCATATTCATGTCCTCCTTTGCATTTGAAATGGTGAGGGATTCAGCTTTTTCCCTTTCAGGTGTGGCTTCAGTGTTTTCTTGCATTCTTTATTTTTTGGGTTGCTCCATCACCCATGCTGTTTGAGCTTCAAGAAGAGCCCGGGCATATGCCGAGTAATTGGTCTTCTCGGTTCTTCAGCCACTCTTTCTGTTTTGCTTTTCTTGTTCTTGGTTCACAACCATTTCCTTTGTGGTTGTGCCACAGGAGACTTTTCAGGATTTGGTTGTGCGGCTTTTCAAGCTCAGGTTTGGCCTTTGCAAGATTGTTATTTTTGGTGTGATGACCATTTCTATTTTTGCTTCTGCCATTGTAAATGCGTCAGCGTTTGCGTCTGCGTTTCTCTGCGTCTGCCTTGTCTTTGTTTTAACAACCAGGTTGTTTGGTGTTTCTGCCATCCGAGATCCACTAAAGTTGGTTGAATGTCTCCCCTATTTAAGGGATTTGCCAGTAGAATGTGCACTGTGACATCACGGGGTGTCCTTTGAAGTGCTGTTCCTTTGAAGTGCCATGATTGGAACAATTCAAAATAAAATGCCTACAAACCTACTGTAAAGGAAAGGCTTTTATTTTGTAGCACATACTGAATCAACACTATAAACGCTAGTCTAAAGGAATTGCAGTAAAAATAAAACAAAGCAAATATACGTTTTTAAAATAGTTGTTAAAAAAAAAACTAACCAAGTAGAAGACGACTGTTTAGTGGGAACGTATTCGACATTCGACAGATTCTCAGGCATAATAACTTCTTTCATAATTTAAACAAGGACAGGTAGAAAATGTTCATATTTAGTGAAAGATATTTATTGACACTATCCAATGAGAGTTACTGAATGTCTGTAGGCAGTGGGATCTTGTTGGTTGCCGAGGCGACAGAATGTCATCTATGTTTGTTTTAAATTCAGTTTCATTGCTGAATCTAAGAACAACAGGCTGCAGAGGGAGACTTTAATAGAGGTTTACTAACTCTTACTATCATATCCATTGTGGAAAAATCTGTCTATATTTAGCATAATATATTTGAACAATCCAAGTATGCAAACTAAAATTCACAGGAGAGCTTATGAGACCACAAACACTGTTGAGGTCCAGTTCAGAGACACAGGTTTTGCAGAGGTGAAGCCTAGAGGGCAGCTGGCAGCTACAGATTTGCTGATCTGCTTTTTCCACACAATATCCACATTTTGAGTAAACAAATGCATGTATGAGAATCAGGCATAGGCTGTGTTTTGAAAAGTGTCTATTAAAATCTGTATTAATGTATATGTATTACATTTTAAAATTAGAATACAATTTAATGCCACAAACCTGAGTTGTCATATACATCTGCGAGGTTATGTGCACAACACTATGCACATGTGGTCTGTGCATGTACACACATGAAGAATTTGACATTGCAGCATCTATGAAGTGTTCATTGTGTAAAACTCACAACCCAAACCTCTACTAGAAAACTGTCTAAAAGACTAGTTTCAATATTTAAACTGTCATTTGTAGTTTTTCTAAGCAAAATCCCCAACTGTTAAGATCTAATTGATATTTGTGTTGATGCTGTCTCCACTGAGTGAGCAGCAGCGCCCTCTGATGTTTGTGTGTAGAAGTGGAAAAGATTACAGAACCTGGTATTGCATAAACACATTATTTGGATTTTGTTCAAGATTGATAATTATTTCACATTTTAATATTTTTAATGATAACATTATTAGGTTTTAATGTCCCTTATTGCAGAATGAAGATCTCTTATGAAAGTTGTTGGTTTGGTTTTATCTTTAGCTCCATTCTAAGAAAATGACCAGCTTCAAATGTCCTCAGTGTAGGACACATACAGGATGTCATGTTGAAATATAGAGCACTTACAATAGAAGCCACTAGAAACAAATTATTCCAGCCTGATGAAATTTATGACATTTTTCTACGTTGACTGATGTGCTGCTCAGTGCTTTGCTGCCTGCTTTTATCCGATGTCACTCTGAACATAAACACAAGCTACATGTGATGTCTCTGATGTGTATCTGTTTCTACCTGTGCTGATGCTAGCATGACTAAAGCTAGCCAAGCAGCAGTAAATATGTGAAGCAAGGCAGAAGGATATACTCATCAATGAACAGGATCATAAGAATATAAGACCACGAGCACTACAAATGTAACAAAAATATGTTGACATAAAATGGCATGTTATTTGAAATCTACATGAAACAATGACACAACTACTTTTTCAATTTTTCCAATTTATTTATTTATTTTTTTACCAATTGTCCAAATGAGTCTGTGATTGGCCTTAGTGTCCCAGAAATCATATTTATGTACAACTAAATATGACTCAGCAAAGATGTTTTAAATGGATGATTCCTCATCCATTTATTATTTGCTGAGTCCTAAATTTGATGTCAGTGAGCTTATCAGTGGTTGATGTTAAAAAAAAGCCCCCAAATCCCCTATGAGCAAGCACTTGGCGACAGTGGAGAGGAAAAACTCCCTCTTAATAGGAAGAAACCTCTGACAGAACCGGGCTCAGGAAGGGGTGGCCTTCTGTCTCGACCGAGTGGGCTTCAAATGTTCACTGACAATTTAGTTGTATATAAATATGATTTTTAGGACGTGGTGTTGAGACCAATTAGGTGAAACTGGGGATGCAGACAGTTCCGCTTCTTCTTCTTCTTCTTCTTACTTGGCGGAATCTCTGGCAGGCTCTTAACTTCAGTCTCGAGTTCAGCCACCTGCACAGTGAACATTTTCTGCTTGTCTCGTAGACTTTGCAAAGATTCCTGCACAGACAATGCAGGCGAGTCCTCTTTTTCTTCTTTTTCTTGTTGTCTGGTGTCTTTTTCTTTCAGAGGCTCCTGCAGAGACATTGCAGTGGATGGCGGTGAGTCCTCTTTTTCCATCTTCTCTCCTCCAGTGTGTTTTCTTTCAGAGGCTCAGATGTTTGTATTTCATTTGCATCGGTGGAATTTTGTTCTTGTGGCTCCTGTGCGATTTTAAGTGAGGAAGCTTTGGCCTCTTTTAGCTCTTGTTCAAAAGACTCAACCTTCAAATCATGAAGGGCCTTGTTGGAGCAGAGCTGGGATTTCAGGTCACTGATTTCCAGGTTGAGTGTCTCCTGCTCCTGCCTATTTTAACAGCCTGCTCTTCGAGCTGATTTTGAGCTGCTAGGAGCTGTTTCTGGAGCATCTCAATCTGCTCTTGCTGAATTCTACATTGGATCTCAAATTCAGCCTCCTTAGAGGACATCAGTCCTACAGAGTCTGTGTGTGAAGCCTCTGTGGTTGGAGTGGCAGACTCCACACACTGCTCTGTGGTAGGGTGGCTGATTTGGTCCTGCAGGGTAACCATCACCTCATCCAGTATGACAATAGCTTCACTGTCATTTGTGAGAGCCTCTGTCTCACTGATGTCATTGGGCTTATTACTAGAAGCCTCCTCTAGCTGCTCTATGAGGACTTTAATCGTTTCCTCATGACTTCTCTTGTTCTCGTGCATTTGTGCATGAAGTTTGTTCACCTGAAACTGGTGATAAGAGGCCCTCTTGTTTGCAGCTACCATTTTCCAGTAAAGGGCGTTCTGATGGTATTGGGAGGCTTCCAGTTGCTGTCTGAGAGCAGCAATCTCGTGCCAGGGATTAAACTGGACACTGCCTGATGGGGTCTAAATGTGGGATTGGGTTGATATTGCCAAGTCCCTCCATTAGGCCCAGGGTTTGGTCTGCTGGGCTTATTCACATTTCCCTCTCTCGCCATATTCATGTCCTCCTTTGCATTTGAAATGGTGAGGGATTCAGCTTTTCCCTTTCAGGTGTGGCTTCAGTGTTTTCTTGCATTTCTTATTTTTTGGGTTTGCTCCATCACCCATGCTGTTTTGAGCTTCAAGAAGAGCCCGGGCATATGCCCGAGTAATTGGTCTTCTCGGTTCTTCAGCCACTCTTTTCTGTTTTTGCTTTTCTTGTTTCTTTGGTTTCACAACCATTTCCTTTTGTGGTTGTGCCACAGGAGACTTTCAGGATTGGTTGTGCGGCTTTTTCAAGCTCAGGTTTTGGCCTTTGCAAGATTGTTATTTTTGGTGTGATGACCATTTCTATTTTTGCTTCTGCCATTGTAAATGCGTCAGCGTTTGCGTCTGCGTTTCTCTGCGTCTGCCTTGTCTTTGTTTTAACAACCAGGTTGTTTGGTGTTTCTGCCATCCGAGATCCACTAAAGTTGGTTGAATGTCTCTCCTATTTAAGGGATTTGCCAGTAGAATGTGCACTGTGACATCACGGGGTGTCCCTTTGAAGTGCTGTTCCTTTGAAGTGCCATGATTGGAACAATTCAAAATAAAATGCCTACAAACCTACTGTAAGGAAAGGCTTTTATTTTGTAGCACATACTGAATCAACACTATAAACGCTAGTCTAAAGGAATTGCAGTAAAAAATAAACAAAAGCAAAATATACGTTTTTAAAAATAGTTGTTAAAAAAAAAAACTAACCAAAGTAGAAGACGACTGTTTAGTGGGAACGTATTCGACATTCGACAGATTCTCAGGCATAATAACTTCTTTCATAATTTAAACAAGGACAGGTAGAAAATGTTCATATTTAGTGAAAGATATTTATTGACACTATCCAATGAGAGTTACTGAATGTCTGTAGGCAGTGGGATCTTGTTGGTTGCCGAGGCGACAGAATGTCATCTATGTTTGTTTTAAATTCAGTTTCATTGCTGAATCTAAGAAACAACAGGCTGCAGAGGGAGACTTTAATAGAGGTTTACTAACTCTTACTATCATATCCATTGTGGAAAAATCTGTCTATATTTAGCATAATATATTTGAACAATCCAAGTATGCAAACTAAAATTCACAGGAGAGCTTATGAGACCACAAACACTGTTGAGGTCCAGTTCAGAGACACAGGTTTTGCAGAGGTGAAGCCTAGAGGGCAGCTGGCAGCTACAGATTTGCTGATCTGCTTTTTTCCACACAATATCCACATTTTGAGTAAACAAATGCATGTATGAGAATCAGGCATAGGCTGTGTTTGAAAAGTGTCTATTAAAATCTGTATTAAATGTATATGTATTACATTTTTAAAAATTAGAATACAAATTTAATGCCACAAACCTGAGTTGTCATATACATCTGCGAGGTTATGTGCACAACACTATGCACATGTGGTCTGTGCATGTACACACATGAAGAATTTGACATTGCAGCATCTATGAAAGTGTTCATTGTGTAAAACTCACAACCCAAACCTCTACTAGAAAACTGTCTAAAGACTAGTTTCAATATTTAAACTGTCATTTGTAGTTTTTCTAAGCAAACTTGATTATGATGTGAGCTCCACTGAGTGAGCAGCAGCGCCCTCTGATGTTGTGTGTAGAAGTGGAAAGATTACAGAACTGGTATTGCATAAACACATTATTTGGATTTTGTTCAAGATTGATAATTATTTCACATTTTAATATTTTTAATGATAACATTATTAGGTTTTAATGTCCCTTATTGCAGAATGAAGATCTCTTATGAAAGTTTGTTTGGTTTTGGTTTTATCTTTAGCTCCATTCTAAGAAAATGACCAGCTTCAAATGTCCTCAGTGTAGGACACATACAGGATGTCATGTTGAAATATAGAGCACTTACAATAGAAGCCACTAGAAACAAATTATTCCAGCCTGATGAAATTTATGACATTTTTCTATGTTGACTGATGTGCTGCTCAGTGCTTTGCTGCCTGCTTTTATCCGATGTCACTCTGAACATAAACACAAGCTACATGTGATGTCTCTGATGTGTATCTGTTTCTACCTGTGCTGATGCTAGCATGACTAAAGCTAGCCAAGCAGCAGTAAATATGTGAAGCAAGGCAGAAGGATATACTCATCAAATGAACAGGATCATAAGAATATAAGACCACGAGCACTACAAATGTAACAAAAATATGTTGACATAAAATGGCATGTTATTTGAAATCTACATGAAACAATGACACAACTACTTTTTCAATTTTTCCAATTTATTTATTTATTTTTTTACCAATTGTCCAAATGAGTCTGTGATTGGCCTTAGTGTCCCAGAAATCATATTTATGTACAACTAAATATGACTCAGCAAAGATGTTTTAAATGGATGATTCCTCATCCATTTATATATTTGCTGAGTCCTAATTTGATGTCAGTGAGCTTATCAGTGGTTGATGTTAAAAAAAAGCCCCCAATCCCCTATGAGCAAGCACTTGGCGACAGTGGAGAGGAAAAACTCCCTCTTAATAGGAAGAAACCTCTGACAGAACCGGGCTCAGGAAGGGGTGGCCTTCTGTCTCGACCGAGTGGGCTTCAAATGTTCACTGACAATTTAGTTGTATATAAATATGATTTTTAGGACGTGGTGTTGAGACCAATTAGGTGAAACTGGGGATGCAGACAGTTCCGCTTCTTCTTCTTCTTCTTCTTCTGACTTGGCGGAATCTCTGGCAGGCTCTTAACTTCAGTCTCGAGTTCAGCCACCTGCACAGTGAACATTTTCTGCTTGTCTCGTAGACTTTGCAAGATTCCTGCACAGACAATGCAGGCGAGTCCTCTTTTCTTCTTTTTCTTGTTGTCTGGTGTCTTTTTCTTTCAGAGGCTCCTGCAGAGACATTGCAGTGGATGGCGGTGAGTCCTCTTTTCCATCTTCTCTCCTCCAGTGTGTTTTTCTTTCAGAGGCTCAGATGTTTGTATTTCATTTGCATCGGTGGAATTTTGTTCTTGTGGCTCCTGTGCGATTTTAAGTGAGGAAGCTTTGGCCTCTTTTAGCTCTTGTTCAAAAGACTCAACCTTCAAATCATGAAGGGCCTTGTTGGAGCAGAGCTGGGATTTCAGGTCACTGATTTCCAGGTTGAGTGTCTCCTGCTCCTGCCTATTTTTAACAGCCTGCTCTTCGAGCTGATTTTGAGCTGCTAGGAGCTGTTTCTGGAGCATCTCAATCTGCTCTTGCTGAATTCTACATTGGATCTCAAATTCAGCCTCCTTAGAGGACATCAGTCCTACAGAGTCTGTGTGTGAAGCCTCTGTGGTTGGAGTGGCAGACTCCACACACTGCTCTGTGGTAGGGTGGCTGATTTGGTCCTGCAGGGTAACCATCACCTCATCCAGTATGACAATAGCTTCACTGTCATTTGTGAGAGCCTCTGTCTCACTGATGTCATTGGGCTTATTACTAGAAGCCTCCTCTAGCTGCTCTATGAGGACTTTAATCGTTTCCTCATGACTTCTCTTGTTCTCGTGCATTTGTGCATGAAGTTTGTTCACCTGAAACTGGTGATAAGAGGCCCTCTTGTTTGCAGCTACCATTTTCCAGTAAAGGGCGTTCTGATGGTATTGGGAGGCTTCCAGTTGCTGTCTGAGAGCAGCAATCTCGTGCCAGGGATTAAACTGGACACTGCCCTGATGGGGTCTAAATGTGGGATTGGGTTGATATTGCCAAGTCCCTCCATTAGGCCCAGGGTTTGGTCTGCTGGGCTTATTCACATTTCCCTCTCTCGCCATATTCATGTCCTCCTTTGCATTTGAAATGGTGAGGGATTCAGCTTTTTCCCTTTCAGGTGTGGCTTCAGTGTTTTCTTGCATTTCTTTATTTTTGGGTTTGCTCCATCACCCATGCTGTTTTGAGCTTCAAGAGAGCCCGGGCATATGCCCGAGTAATTGGTCTTCTCGGTTCTTCAGCCACTCTTTTCTGTTTTTGCTTTTCTTGTTTCTTTGGTTTCACAACCATTTCCTTTTGTGGTTGTGCCACAGGAGACTTTTCAGGATTTGGTTGTGCGGCTTTTTCAAGCTCAGGTTTTGGCCTTTGCAAGATTGTTATTTTTGGTGTGATGACCATTTCTATTTTTGCTTCTGCCATTGTAAATGCGTCAGCGTTTGCGTCTGCGTTTCTCTGCGTCTGCCTTGTCTTTGTTTTAACAACCAGGTTGTTTGGTGTTTCTGCCATCCGAGATCCACTAAAGTTGGTTGAATGTCTCTCCTATTTAAGGGATTTGCCAGTAGAATGTGCACTGTGACATCACGGGGTGTCCCTTTGAAGTGCTGTTCCTTTGAAGTGCCATGATTGGAACAATTCAAAATAAAATGCCTACAAACCTACTGTAAAGGAAAGGCTTTTATTTTGTAGCACATACTGAATCAACACTATAAACGCTACTCTAAAGGAATTGCAGTAAAAAATAAAACAAAAGCAAATATACGTTTTTTAAAAATAGTTGTTAAAAAAAAAAAACTAACCAAAGTAGAAGACGACTGTTTAGTGGGAACGTATTCGACATTCGACAGATTCTCAGGCATAATAACTTCTTTCATAATTTAAACAAGGACAGGTAGAAAATGTTCATATTTAGTGAAAGATATTTATTGACACTATCCAATGAGAGTTACTGAATGTCTGTAGGCAGTGGGATCTTGTTGGTTGCCGAGGCGACAGAATGTCATCTATGTTTTGTTTTAAATTCAGTTTCATTGCTGAATCTAAGAAACAACAGGCTGCAGAGGGAGACTTTAATAGAGGTTTACTAACTCTTACTATCATATCCATTGTGGAAAAATCTGTCTATATTTAGCTGTTAAGAGATTTTGTTTAATGTTTTATTAAATAACATGCTTTCCCTAAATAGGTTTGCGAATGTACAATGATGTTCATATATTTTATACTACATGTATCTTGTCACTACACATGCACGTGAGCCTTGCTGACTTCTAAGAAAATGACTGGCATAAGGAGGTTGCCACAGGAAACCTCACCTTTGCTGAGTTTGCTGAGTCTGCCGTTGGGAACAGGAACCAACTGGCTTCTGTTTCCCTTAAGATAGGCTTGACCAGTTCCTTACTGACAGTTGAACGTATATGTTTTATGCTTTGTAAGGAGTGGTATGTTATCTCTTCCTACATGTGTCTGTGACGCAAACATGCTTGAGTATAAATAAAGCTGACTGCAAAGCCTCGGTGTGGGTATCACCCGATCACTCACCCGTGCGCACGTAGTTCTCTGAACAAAACTCTGACTGTCTTGTATTCCTTCAATGTGTTTTATAATGTCTTACCACTGACATTTAATTGGTCCTTCGAGCCGGATTTATTGATTGATATTATTATATCATCTAACTATTCACAGACGGAGCCGCCGAATCCTGACGTCGTGACTACCTGCACTGTAAACCACCGCTTCTAGCGAAGCAAGGAAAAGCCCAGAGTCGTAAATTCGCCTATTGGCCAGTGTCTTATACAGGTCCACGACGACAGGACTCGGTGACGCCGGAAAAAGAACACAGCGCAACATTGAAGGTGAATATAAAGCAGCCAGAAACACTCTGCGTTGAATAATCGATTTTTAGGCTGACACTGCTCAAAGTAGAAGGGTCCTGTGTGGACCAAAAGGACAGACGTGTCCTATTGTAAAACGTCCTGTGTGGACCGGGCCCTGTGTGGACCCGCACGTAAACGCTCGCCTGTGTAAGACGGACTAAGTCGCCCTGTGTGGGCCCATTCCGCAACAAAAGAGAGGTTGGTAGCTCGTGGTTTCATTTCACTCCGGGAGTGAAAGGTAATGAGAGTGTCAAATAAAATAGGATTTTTTCTAACGCGCTGTATGTTTGCTGAGGAGTAAGTGCTTCATTGAATAGGAACTCTAGGCTCCTGCACTACTCCTAGTGTTTTCCTGTGAGTACTGAATGGTGAGGAAG
This sequence comes from Oreochromis niloticus, assembly GCF_001858045.2. Lineage (NCBI taxonomy): Eukaryota > Metazoa > Chordata > Actinopteri > Cichliformes > Cichlidae > Oreochromis > Oreochromis niloticus. Next base: position 5,265,379 of record NC_031982.2, on the reverse strand, counting down.
AGAAAGGTTGCGCATCAACGCATAAAATTAAGTCCGCCCTGAATTTAGTTCAGGGTAGAAGGCTGACTTAATAACCTCCTCTGACTCTAGTACCAGAACGTCTCACAGTGTATGTTGGCAGTATTAATAAATAAAAGCAAAACAAGGTGTAATGTTTTAAAGCATGGAAAGAGGAATGAAGTGGAATAAACAAAAGGTTAAATTAAATTAGAGCTTATTTAATGTATTCAAATTGATAATAGAAGGATAACAACCGGTAAACTGGTATTAATAATGAAATATAGTTGGCAGGACGACCATGCCTGGAATGGATAGAATGCATGAAACCAGATAATTCACACAAACACATATTAAATGAAATAGAGAGATGCATAAGGTATATTAAGGTTGTGTCATTGTTCAGCCAAAGAAAGTGTGTGAAAAGGAAAATGTCTCCAGCTTGGGAAAGGGTGAGACTGCAGCTCACCCTCAGCCCTTGGTGGACACAAATAAAATATTGTAATATACTATTGCTGTTATATAAAAAGATAATAACATTAATAATGAAATAATATTAAATATGAAGAGGCACCTCAGTCAGTTGTGATGTGAGGTGGATAATTGTTAAAAGTAATCTGTATCAAGCTTAAGGTTTGCTCAAATTCAGTATAATGACATATGAGATGAAGAAAATAAAGAAAATATGTAACTAATTAAGTGCATAGAGACACTTGACCCGCTTGTAAACCTGTCATCCTAGATGAGATTTGTTAAGATGAAGAGCAAACCTATACTACCAAGCTAATGAGCAAGATACACCCTTTTATTTTGTATTAATTTTTTTGTTTTTCAGAGCAGAAGCTGCATGATATTAAAAGCTCACACATGCAGCAGTCTGTGATCTCAGTTTTTTCTCTCACACTTCTGCTTTGTTTCTGACAGCAGTTCTTTTTCTTTTTGTGTCCCACCTCGTGTGTAAGGCCTTCATGCCATCAGCAGCAACTTGTTTTGTTTGTTTGTTTTGTTGGTTTGAAAAACAAATCTGTGATCATACTTGAGGATCACAGTGACACGAAATGATTAGGCACATGATTTACTGATGCCTAGTTTTAGAGCTGTGAGCTACGAGCTGTAAGCAGTGCAAAGTTTTTCCCAACTTAGAAGTTTGACATATGTAACATGTATGAGATATATGAATTATTTTAAAACGAAATAGAAATTGTCCAAATGCCTTAAGAAAATATGTAGTGCTGTATCTACAGAGAAAAAAGGAAGAAGAAGCATTCAGTAACTTGGAAATAGCCTTTCTACTTGCATGTAGATGGAAGTGCAGGTTACATGAAAGCTGTTTTAACACAGGCATTTGGAGAAAAACAACGTCTGCTTGCATTTTACTTCTGCAAATTAGACTCTGTTGTGTGCAGGCCGGTGTAGCTGCAGCAGAGGCAGTAAAGGAGCTGACTGTGTCAAGGACGCAGACAGACAGAGAGACACACAGACAGTTAGTATGTTTTTTCAGCAGTACATCATTTTGCAAAAATTTGGCAGAATAGAGGTATGATTACTTCTACTGGCAATCCAGTGCAACATGGAAATCTTTTAAAGGTACAGCTAAAAAATGATTTGATGACATGTAATGGGAAACCTATTCTACCTAAATCCCTACATAAACAGCAGCATTAGTGACACATGGGCATTGCCATTTGTCAACAGCAGGGATGGTAGATATTCTTTCTAAACAATTATACTCAAATTTTTTTTTTGAAAACTCAGCTAAGCATATATAAGAACATGCATAATTTGCCAAAACATAATGCACAGGGAAACCTTAGACCAAAAAGAGGTAACTTTCCCACACCACCTTATCCTTTTCATACAATCCACATGGATTTTATTGAATTAATGAATGTCAAGGCTCAAAATACGCTCTAGTGATTATAGACGTATTCCCAAAATGGCCAGAGGTTTACCCAGTGAGGAAAAGCTCAGTTGCAAAAAGTGAACCTTTAGACAAATCTGTCAGAGAAACAGCTCTGGCGAATGGATGACAAAACTGTTGGAAAACTACTAGGATATTGTTTTGAACAATAAACTGCCGAATGATATCTCTCCAGTGTCTTGCAGGTTGAAACAGGTGATTGGATCCTGATTAAAGTACTCCAAAGAAGGAACTGGAGCTCACCAAAGTGGAGAGTCCTTATCAAGTCCTAATCACCACACCAACTGCCTGTAAAATAGCAGAAAGACCATCCTGGATTCATCAAAGCCACTGTAAGAAGTGAGTGACAATCTAGACATTTAGACGCCGACACCCCTAACTCCTGGTGATTTATTGGTGAAGGGAGGGCTGATCGGGTACACCCCGCCCTCTTGCTTCTTGCCGGTAGTCTACTCATCAGAGGTCACAGGTGTGTCTGGTCATCATGAAGACGCTCGTCCTCCTAGTGGCTAGTATTGCACTCCTAGTGAGTTTATTAACACTCACCCAAAAGAAAGAAGATGAACAACACCGCTAATTGTAATCAGATCGCTGGAAAGGAGAGGTGCCCCTGTGAACACACCAACCGCTCTAACGGCACTTACTGGGTGCAAGGAATGGCCTGGCTATGTGGACAACGTGCTTATTTCATACTACTCCCAGGCTGGACTGGAGTCTGCGCTCCCATCTTCATATCAGATCACACCTTCAAAATAACTGTGAGAAACACCACGATGCCTCGAAGACGACGACGAGACATCTCCGCAGTGCAACTACATGACCCCATCTATGGCAGTGATGTGCCAGAGGAATTTAAGCTTTGGAACACCGGACAAAAGGTCCTCCACTCACTTTTTCCATGGGTGGGCACCGGAAAGAACATGTTAAGAATTGAAACTTTGGACTACCGCTTTGGACTGTTCCTGAATGCCTCATGCAAAATCAACAATCAACAAATGAAGAGCCCTCAGCCTGACAAGGGCCTTGGAGGGCCTGAAGACCCTGAACGAGAAAATGAAGAACATTCGGGAGTCGACATTTCGATGTGGGACAGCTGGATGGATATGTTCGGGAAGTACCGTACTCTGGTGTCATCAATTCTAGTGTCCATGGCTGTATTTGCAGCAATACTCACTCTATGTGGATGTTGTTGTATTCCCTGCATTAGAGCATTAATCAACAGACTCATAGCAACTGCCATCACACCACATGTTACGTTTCACCAAGAGACGATGATGTTGCTTACACATCAGGACCGAAACACAGACTTTGAGAAGAAGACAATTTTAATATTGTCAACAAAGTGAAAAAAACCTAAATGTTGATCATATCAATTTTACTAAATGATACTCTGGTTGAAAATGTATACACAAGTGACTAGAGTTGAAGTATGTAAAAATATTTGAACAACAGCAGGGAATGTTAAGAGATTTTGTTTAATGTTTTATTAAATAACATGCTTTCCCTAATAGGTTTGCGAATGTACAATGATGTTCATATATTTTATACTACATGTATCTTGTCACTACACATGCACGTGAGCCTTGCTGACTTCTAAGAAATGACTGGCATAAGGAGGTTGCCACAGGAAACCTCACCTTTGCTGAGTTTGCTGAGTCTGCCGTTGGGAACAGGAACCAACTGGCTTCTGTTTCCCTTAAGATAGGCTTGACCAGTTCCTTACTGACAGTTGAACGTATATGTTTTATGCTTGTAAGAGTGGTATGTTATCTCTTCCTACATGTGTCTGTGACGCAACATGCTTGAGTATAAATAAAGCTGACTGCAAAGCCTCGGTGTGGGTATCACCCGATCACTCACCCGTGCGCACGTAGTTCTCTGAACAAAACTCTGACTGTCTTGTATTCCTTCAATGTTTTATAATGTCTTACCACTGACATTAGCATATATATTTGAACAATCCAAGTATGCAAACTAAATTCACAGGAGAGCTTATGAGACCACAAACACTGTGAGGTCCAGTTCAGAGACACAGGTTTTGCAGAGGTGAAGCCTAGAGGGCAGCTGGCAGCTACAGATTTGCTGATCTGCTTTTTTCCACACATATCCACATTTTGAGTAAACAATGCATGTATGAGAATCAGGCATAGGCTGTGTTTGAAAAGTGTCTATTAAAATCTGTATTAAATGTATATGTATTACATTTTTAAAATTAGAATACAAATTTAATGCCACAACCTGAGTTGTCATATACATCTGCGAGGTTATGTGCACGACACTATGCACATGTGGTCTGTGCATGTACACACATGAAGAATTTGACATTGCAGCATCTATGAAGTGTTCATTGTGTAAAACTCACAACCCAAACCTCTACTAGAAAACTGTCTAAAAGACTAGTTTCAATATTTAAACTGTCATTTGTAGTTTTTCTAAGCAAAATCCCCAACTGTTAAGATCTAATTGATATTTGTGTTGATGCTGTCTCCACTGAGTGAGCAGCAGCGCCTCTGATGTTTGTGTGTAGAAGTGGAAAGATTACAGAACCTGGTATTGCATAAACACATTATTTGGATTTTGTTCAAGATTGATAATTATTTCACATTTTAATATTTTTAATGATACATTATTAGGTTTTAATGTCCTTATTGCAGAATGAGATCTCTTATGAAAGTTTGTTTGGTTTTGGTTTTATCTTTAGCTCCATTCTAAGAAATGACCAGCTTCAAATGTCCTCAGTGTAGGACACATACAGGATGTCATGTTGAATATAGAGCACTTACAATAGAAGCCACTAGAAACAAATTATTCCAGCCTGATGAAATTTATGACATTTTTTCTATGTTGACTGATGTGCTGCTCAGTGCTTTGCTGCCTGCTTTTATCCGATGTCACTCTGAACATAAACAAGCTACATGTGATGTCTCTGATGTGTATCTGTTTCTACCTGTGCTGATGCTAGCATGACTAAAGCTAGCCAAGCAGCAGTAAATATGTGAAGCAAGCAGAAGGATTATCATCAATGAACAGGATCATAAGAATATAAGACCACGAGCACTACAAATGTAACAAATATGTTGACATAAATGGCATGTTATTTGAAATCTACATGAACAATGACACAACTACTTTTTTCATTTTTCCAATTATTTATTATTTTTTTACCAATTGTCCAATGAGTCTGTGATTGGCCTTAGTGTCCCAGAATCATATTATGTACAACTAAATATGACTCAGCAAAGATGTTTTAAATGGATGATTCCTCATCCATTTATATATTTGCTGAGTCCTAAATTTGATGTCAGTGAGCTTATCAGTGGTTGATGTTAAAAAAGCCCCAATCCCTATGAGCAAGCACTTGGCGACAGTGGAGAGGAAAACTCCCTCTTATAGGAAGAAACCTCTGACAGAACCGGGCTCAGGAAGGGGTGGCCTTCTGTCTCGACTGAGTGGGCTTCAATGTTCACTGACAATTTAGTTGTATATAAATATGATTTTTAGGACGTGGTGTTGAGACCATTAGGTGAAACTGGGATGCAGACAGTTCCGCTTCTTCTTCTTCTTCTTCTTCTTCTGACTTGGCGGAATCTCTGGCAGGTCTTAACTTCAGTCTCGAGTTCAGCCACCTGCACAGTGAACATTTCTGCTGTCTCGTAGACTTTGCAAAGATTCCTGCACAGACAATGCAGGCGAGTCTCTTTTTCTTCTTTTTCTTGTTGTCTGGGTCTTTTTCTTTCAGAGGCTCCTGCAGAGACATTGCAGTGGATGGCGGTGGTCCTCTTTTCCATCTTCTCTCCTCCAGTGTGTTTTCTTTCAGGGCTCAGATGTTTGTATTCTTTGCATCGGTGGAATTTGTTCTTGTGGCTCCTGTGCGATTTAAGTGAGGAAGCTTTGGCCTCTTTAGCTCTTGTTCAAAGACTCAACCTTCAATCATGAGGGCCTTGTTGGAGCAGAGCTGGGATTTCAGGTCATGATTTCCAGGTTGAGTGTCTCCTGCTCCTGCCTATTTTTAACGCCTGCTTTCGAGCTGATTTTGAGCTGCTAGGAGCTGTTTCTGGAGCATCTCAATCTGCTCTTGCTGAATTCTCATTGGATCTCAAATTCAGCCTCCTTAGAGGACATCAGTCCTACAGAGTCTGTGTGTGAAGCCTCTGTGGTTGGAGTGGCAGACTCCACCTCTGTGTAGGGTGGCTGATTTGGTCCTGCAGGGTAACCATCACCTCATCCAGTATGACAATAGCTTCACTGTCATTTGTGAGAGCCTCTGTCTCACTGATGTCATTGGGCTTATTACTAGAAGCCTCCTCTAGCTGCTCTATGAGGACTTTAATCGTTTCCTCATGACTTCTCTTGTTCTCGTGCATTTGTGCATGAAGTTTGTTCACCTGAAACTGGTGATAAGAGGCCCTCTTGTTTGCAGCTACCATTTTCCAGTAAAGGGCGTTCTGATGGTATTGGGAGGCTTCCAGTTGCTGTCTGAGAGCAGCAATCTCGTGCCAGGGATTAAACTGGACACTGCCCTGATGGGGTCTAAATGTGGGATTGGGTTGATATTGCCAAGTCCCTCCATTAGGCCCAGGTTTGGTCTGCTGGGCTTATTCACATTTCCCTCTCTCGCCATATTCATGTCCTCCTTTGCATTTGAAATGGTGAGGGATTCAGCTTTTTCCCTTTCAGGTGTGGCTTCAGTGTTTTCTTGCATTTCTTTATTTTTTGGGTTTGCTCCATCACCATGCTGT